>NC_135532.1:77736915-78371915 GCF_045843805.1 Urocitellus parryii
TAGCCTTCCAAGTTGTGCAACATATGGCTCTTCTCTTTCCTCTCCTCCTCTTGCTCTACAATACACTGGGATCCCTTCATTTCCTTCCTTTTGCCCCAGGTCCCTCATAGGAGTCTTTATCTTTTTCTTTTCCCAAGGGATGAGTTGGCTGTTGAGCTTTCTTCTCTGATCCTCCAACTATGAACCCTCATATCTCAATTCAAATGTGACTTTCTCATGGAACTGTTTCCTAATTGAACTGTATCTGTGCTGAGGGTTTTAACAACACCTGAGTATTCTCCAAAAGTTTCTAATTTTGCCTGCTTGCTTGTCTCTAGAAAACTGTAAATTCCCTGTGGGAGTTATGTTCTTGGTAAGTTTGAACACAACACCTAGCATAGTATTTTCTACATGGTAGGAATTAAATAAATATTTATTTTAAATGATAAGTCTAAATGAAAACAATAGTGGAAAAAAGATCAAGGCCGACTGCTGTTTCACAAAATAAAGTTGAGTCAAAGTTAATAGTGGTGCGAAACTTAAAAACTAAAAACAGAAGTTTAGATGGGGAAGCATAGTATTGACATAAGCTTGAAATATCAAAAGTTTATGAGATTTAAAAATATAAAAATATTGGTAATTACAATACAAAATTAATGTAGAAGGATGGTTAGTCATTAGAGAAGAAGTAAGGAAGTTTATAGAAGGGTTGCTTTCCCCAGAGAATCATCTTCTCCTTAACCAGGGGCCTGTGGTCTCCCATTCCTCAGGGGCACTCATACCTTTTCTTGTTCTGAATCTTAAGTTCCACTCTAAAGGATTCCCTTTGGAGATTGCCTGCAAAATGGGCAGTCTTTTTTTTTTTAAGTTTTACAACTTTATTTTCCCTACATAAGTAGATCTCCATAGCAGTCACTAAAGAGTCTGAGTTCAAAGACCTTGTCCTTTAAGCCTCCCAGGTAAAAATAAGAAGAAGAACTCAAAGCAGATTTTTTACTTTGGGTGAATTACCCAATGTTCCCATGTCTGTTAGTATAGAATAATACTATGAATGCCTTATGAAGGCTTATGAAAAATGTATATTAATTTATTTAATGTATATAGTCACCTGGTGGTACAAGTACTGTCATTGTTACCTTTGGAAGTAATCTTAAACATAATAATGTTAAACTTCTATTTTAGAGTTGAGCAATGTGTGTTTATTAATCAAACTGAGATTCAAACCTGGATTTTTTGATTCCCAGCATCTTAGTTTGGGATACTATTACAAATTACCACAGAGTAGAAAGTTTTAAAACAACAAAAATGTATTTCTCATGGTTCTGGAGGCTGGACATCTGAGGTCAGGGTTCCAGCATGGTTGAGTCTGGTGAGAGCTCTCTTCTGGGCTTCACACTGGCATCTTGTACTTGCACATGATGGAAAGTAGAGCAAAGGTGTTTTCTCTCTCGTGACTCTTCTAAGGGCACTTGTCCCATTCACTCTTCTAACTTTATTTAATCCTAATTACCTCCTAAATAGAATTTCCACATATGAGTTTAGAGAGGATACATCCAGCCCATATTATATATTTTAATTTACTTTTTTCTTGGTTTGTACAGTGATCGAACATTTTGTAAGATTTATGATCAAGAATGTCCAAAAAGCATATGAAATTCTCATAGAAAGTGCTCTTATTCCAGATTATAAATGAACTAATAGAGAATCCATATTGGTCATATTGTCCTTATGTGTAATTTCTTATTCTGTGTCCTTATGTGTAATTTCTTATTTGTCATCTTTAAAGCATGGTTTTCAAAATGGGGAATGT
Organism: Urocitellus parryii; assembly: GCF_045843805.1. Taxonomy (NCBI): domain Eukaryota; kingdom Metazoa; phylum Chordata; class Mammalia; order Rodentia; family Sciuridae; genus Urocitellus; species Urocitellus parryii. The sequence continues at coordinate 77,738,705 of NC_135532.1, forward strand.
TAATAATTTTCAAAATTACTGAATATGAAGTATGTGATAAAGCTGAGAAAAGATATGATGATGAAAATAAAGATTTAGTGAAATTAAATAAAAAAGCTAAGAATAGATAGGCATGAAAAATGACTGGTTATATGTGAAAATAGACTTTTTTGACTACCCCTTTCTTAACCTAGTCAGAATTAAGCTCCGAGAAGACCATGACAGGCTAGAGTAGATAAAGAATGTACAGGAATAAATTTAAAAGAGATAAGCATTTTATAGTGGATCATGTAATAGTTCAGTTTTAATTGACTCCAGGCTTTATTTTGACTAACAGAGTGATAAACCCTGATTTAAATTTTAAGTCTCAATTATGTGCCATTTAAGTCTTTTTTTTAGCCAGGTGCTAAAAAAGACTCTAAAACCTGTATATCACCTGATCCTCATAGTGTGCAAAATACATGTGAACAGATTACTCATCCACACAATAAGTAAATTATAAAAGTTTTCACAGGATGCTAGAGGAAGGAGGAGGAAGAATGAGCACTTCAAAATGGGGGGCAGAGAGAGAAGAGAAGATTTCCATAGGAGAACCCTTAATTGTTACCAGCAGTTTGACTCACATACAAAGGCTGTTAAGTAAAGATTTTTTGGCTCTTTAGAGCAGTGATTCCCAAAGTGGTTGGCTACCTTTTGGGCAAGCATTATATATTGGTTTAAATTAATCCTCAAATATAAATCCATTCTTTAATTGCTATGATTGAAAAATATGCATAGGTTTCTACTTTCTTGAACAATTAAGGACTGTATCTTATTAATAACCCATATTTTTTCATTAAGGGTTATTAAAACAGCAGCTATTTGCAAAATTAAGCTCATTACTGGAGGCTTCCAAAAATTCTAAAATTCTATCAGAAGTCAGAGTATGAAAAAAAATGAATATGTTATAGATCTCTAGCTGCTCAGGCCCATGAAACAGCTGGCTAGAATTACTGTCTGTGGGAGAGTATTTTGTTATAGGTGTACTGTGGTAGTCAGCTTTCAATCACGATGACAAATATCTGAGTAATCAACTTATAGAAGAAGAGGTTCTTCTTAGCTCACAGTTTTAGATATCTTAGTCCACAATTTCGGGGGACTCTGGTAGTGCCTCATAGAGAGTGTGTATGGCAGAGCACAACGGTTCAACTCAAAGCCTGGAAGCAAAAAGAGAAGAAGGGACCAGAGTTTCACAATCCCCTGCCATGACATGCCCCAGTGACCTAAAGCCCTCTCACTAGGCCCCAGCAATTAAAGTTTCCAACACATCCAAGTAGCACCAATGTGGGAGACAATTATCATTTTTTCATGATTTCCTTATTTGTCTAATGTGGTTAGTAATTAATATTTGCGTTAATATAATTTTGACTCTAGCATGTCTTCAAATATAGTTGGCAAAATCATCATTAGAGCATGATTTTACATACTCTAATGGCACGCCAAAGCATCACCCAGACAGGTTGTCACAAAACAGAGTCCTGGGACACTGGTGGAAATTTGAGTTCTCTGGGTCTGTGTGGGGCCTGATAATTAACATTTTTAACAAACTCCTGGATGACAGTGATGCTACTGATCTTCCAACTACACTTTGGAATTGCAGTGATCAGTGTGTTTATTGCTAAAACTGGCACATAGAAAATTCCATGGAAACATTCCTGTATGAAAGAATCAATACCTTTTAGTTCTTTTCTTTGTGAAAGTGGGAATACTTAAGATAGGATGAGAGGGCAGCAATGTTTCAGTGTTTTGGCCAACTTGAGAACCTGCTTTAAAAAAGAGAACATCTGGTTTTGAGCTAATTCAAAGTTAATCAATGACATGCAAAGAGAAAAGACAGGATAAATTAATGTGACTCAAACATTCATGTTAGGAGACTAGAGGGGATAAAGGTGGCTAGGGAACCTTACTGGATTATCTAGGGTCTAGTATGCTATGCTCAACAATCTGCATTTTTTTCCAAGGATAGTAGCAAAGCATTTTAAATTAGGAGATGATATCATCAAGTTATAAAAACAAGAATATGGCAAGAAGGGATACAGAGACATCAGTTTGGAAGCTATCACAGTAATTTAGGTGAGAATAATGAAGGGCTTGAACATAATGGGCAGTGATAATAATGATGAAAACAGAGTTCTGTTAGATGTTATGGAGTTGACAATAATGACAATACCAGCTGATATTTATTCTATACTCACTATGGGATATGGGCTGATCATTTTTTATAAAGTTATTCATATGAACTAACTTAATCTTGCTAGCAGCATTCTGAGTAAAGTGTTATTTTTATTTTCATTTTACAAATTAGGAAACTTGAGTTGCATGGGGGCGGGCGGGGGGTGATAGGCTACTTGTGAAAGGCCACCTGCCTGGTAGGGGCATACCCAGAATTTAAATTCCAGCAGTTCAGATGAAAATGTGGACTGTTAAATTGCATAGTAATTTTAATGGTCAAGTGGATGCTATAGAGAGGGAATGTATAATAGTAGCAAATAACTAGACATTACTAGTCTAGGTACTGACATAGGAAAGTTAGGAGGAAAAATGTAGTTGGAGTATAATGAAGTATAGAAATAAATGTGTGAATTGAATATTTGTGCTCCTCCAAAATTCATATGTTGAAATCCTAACCCCAATATGATAGTGTTATTACATTGGGCTTTCGGTAGTAATTAGGTCATGAGGCTGGAGTCCTTATGAGTGGAATTAAGGCCCTTATACAAAAGACCTCAGAGACTTCTCTCACTTCTTTAGCCATATGAGGATATAAGGAGAGACAGTCATCTGCAACCTGGAAGAGGGCCCTCACCAGAACTGGACCACGATAGCAATTCAATGTCAGGCTTCGGTACTATAAGAAATAAATTTATTATTTATCCAGTTTTTTTTTTTTTTTGGTCATATAGGCCAAAATTGATGAAGATAATGGAGAAAGGAAAAGACAAATTTAGTTTTGGCTATTTTGAGCTTGAGAAATCTGCAGGATTTCTGACTTGACTGTTAAAATATAATGATTAACAAGGAAGTATGTTGTCAAATGGATAAACCTCTATAGTATTGTATTCATATCTGAATTTTACATGTTAATTTAAACTAAAGTTTATTTGGAGCAACCATGCTGTAGAAGAACTGGGAAACTATGCCATGGGAAGAAAGGAATAAAAATTGGGTTGGTTAATGCAGCGTCAAAGGAACCTGGATAGGCTTGGTACTACACAGTGTTTTATTAAAGGATAGTTAATGTCAAATAGAGAATTTGTCTTATATTATTTTAGTAGTCAGAATGGGACCAAATAAATACAAGTTATTCAGAGATATATGCTAAGAATTAAAATCATATCTAATATGGGAAATGATTGCCTTATGAGGTAGTTAGTGCCTATAAGAACATATTGATATACTGACAATTGCCCTTTTGTAGGAGTATCATAGTGATAATTCCTATTTTTAATAGATTATTGAGTCCATAGAACTAATAATAATATAAACACATGTATTTTTTTGCTCTGCTAAGAGGGCTTAAAACCTACAAATATACCTAATGCCTATAAATTGGTTTCAAATACCATTCTCTATTTTTTTAAAGGGATATTTTTAAAAATTGTATTGATTATAGCATCAGTGCAGAAAATATGCACTGTAGAATACTGTGGTGCCAGAAAATAAGGTCATGTTTAGGAAAAAAAAAACCTATAAAATAAATTTCTATGGGTCCATATCAAAAAAAAAGTAAAAATAGAAACAAGAGTAGATAAACATTTTGTTACATAAGAATTCCAAATAATGTATGTAGATACTTTAAGGATGTGAAACATAACTCTCAACTATTCCACTGTGGGCTGAGCCTGCTGACTTCCCTACAGAGAGTGCAGTACAGAAAGGAGAATATAGACTTCACAGTATAAAAACCTGACATCTTCCCTCAGCCAGATCCTTAAGGTCATTGTCAACAGTTAGCTTCATGTTTACCCCCCTGTAGTGCATTCCCTGAAAAATCCCATCACCCCATCTAATCAGGAGATAAACATCAGGCTGGTCTCAGCTGAGGGATTACCTCACCAGCATGCCTCAATACTCTCAATATCAACAAAAACATTGTCTGAGAAACTCATAGCCAAGGATAGCCTAAAGGTATATTGGACAGAATGTAGTGTGGTATCCTGTAGCAGCAACCAGCATTAGCTTAAAAACTAAGGAAATGTAAAGGAAGCTTACACCTTAATTTTGAAAAAAGTTAATTTTGCATTTCTGTGTCTGTAGGCTGAGTATAGCTACACAAGGGTATATGTATGGAGTTACCAGGGGTTAGCAGGGTATATGTAATTTGGTAATATTGAAAACTAAAGATAGCTAACACTGTAGAGCTTACAATAAACCTGATACTTCTAAAAATTACATATGTTTATTTTTTAAAAAAACTCTTTAGTGGGTATAATTATTCTCACATTGAAGTTAAAGTAATGAAATGTTGATTATCTTTCCCAAGATCAAACATTGATTCTGGTTTCAAGATCCTGTTCTTATTTTTCAGATTCCACAGGTTCATTCTTGTGACCCAGAGAAGGATTGTTGTGCAGAAAGTTGCAGAGAACCATTCTCCTTTTATAAGGTTCAGCTTCTGCCCAGATCTGTAAGGTGTAAACCATAATGCAGAGCATTCTTTTACATGTATTAAATAAAACTAGAAAGTTTACTCTTTTGGATTGAAGTTTGTAAACTTCTATGCCCATTTTATTGATGCCTTTATCTTTCCATGTCAGGAAGACTACACATTTTTCTATCAACTGCTAGAATGCCAAACTCATGAGTTTTTTGGTAGCTGGGAAAATATCTTACACCAATATACTTAGTCTTCACTTAACGCCTTTGTTATATGATTATTTTTTTAGTCAATTCCTATAATAGCATTTGGATTGGTTGGCTTTGTAATCTTCAAATATCAGATAAAGTAACTGAAGCCTAAGAATGTTAAATCAAGATTGTATGACACTTTGTTTGAGGAACTGAAAAATGTGTAATCCTGCAGAATTTTGTTTTGCATTTTTTCCATATAGAAATAATAAAGTTAGTTCATAACAATTTCTTAGTTTTATAGAGCTCGGCTGACAAGGAGTTCAGTTTTAGTATTGTATAAAAATTATTATATATTCTCATAATGGCAATCTAAGTAGAGGTGATGCTAAGAAGCAGAGACAAATATCTTCCCAGAAAAAAAAAAATGTGTTCCTTCAATTGAAATGAACTGCTTGCTCTTGGCTTGAATTCTTTAATGGACTTCAAAAGACCAGGTTTTTGATTTCCACATAATGAGGAACTAGCAAGCCTTACTTATTTTAGATACAGAAAAATTGCCAAAGTATTTCTTTCTTTGTAAACTGTATTACATTTCTGTACTTTAACCCACAGTAGAGTAGTCTTATCATTTTATAGCTGTAGCCATCCTGACATCCTGAATACAATGTGCCACATCACTGTCAGGTAACTGAGCTGTCATAGTTGAATTTTCTTATCCAGTTAATACTTCTGTGGTAGTACCTCCCAACTATATTTGTGCCATAGCACACGTATAATGTGATGGAGTCTAGACAGTGCCTTTGCTGGTAGCAATTAGTCTGAAGGCCCTGTCTGCCCCAGGTTCCCTCAGCCCCCCAGAGGGTGGAAAGGATCAGCATCTTGGCATACCTGTAACCTGTTGTGACATGCCAATGTTCAGCACCCAGTTGTATGACATGCAGGGTGTCTTAGCCAGGTGTATTTAGTTTCCACACCAAGTTGTATAAGGTTGTTTGCAAAAGATTTAGGTTGAAATATGACTTATATAGAAAAGATAGCTAATATGGTAAGTTCTTGAACTATTTAAATCTTGCTTATTGTTGATTAAGTCACTTTATCACTGAGCTTTACACATGTATAAAATATGAGGTTGTTATAGGGATTCCAAATATGTGATGGAGCTTTACAAAATGTAAAATGCTACAGGTGTGAGTTTTTATTTTTGACAGACTGTTGTTTGCTAATTAGAACTGTTCTTTATCTGTCCCAAGGTTTTCTCTTCTCCAGATGCAACTGCAGTTATGTTTGGTGGTTTTATATGGTTTTGGGTAGGGACTAAGAGACACACACATCAGTACCCTGATATAGTGAAATACACAACAAAGCCTATTAGAGAATACAGGAGGACAGTTCAGTGTCCCACAGCATTTGTTATCCCAGGGAAACAGGCTTAGGCAGGCACACCCAGAATACATGTACCACAAAGGTCTCTAACATGTACCTACAAGAAGTCCATACTAATTCTAAAGTGGTAAATAGGTAAACTTTTTGGCTCAAAGAAAACTATCATCACTCATAAGATAATTTGGCACTTGTCTACACACTAAGAGTGATTTTTTTTTTTTTTTTGGTACTGGGGATTGAACCCAGGGGTGTTCAACCACTGAGCCACATTCCCAGTCTCTTTCCTCTTTTAAATATTTTATTTAGAGACAGGACCTCAGTGAGTTGCTTAGGACCTCACTAAGTTGCTGAGCTTGGCTTTGAACCCGGGATCCTACTGCCTAGTCTCTCGAGCTGGTAGGATTATAGGATGTACCACTGTGCCCAGCAAAACATTTGGTTTCTAAAACACATGCTATGTGGAAAAATAAAGTAGTTGATCCTATTGGCCTCCCCTACTCCTGGACTTTCCTGAGTCTGATGAGAAAATACACCAATGAGAGTTAACTCTCACTTGAGTATCTGGGCACAGTGGAGACCTCTATGGGGCAGGGAAAGAGAAAATGGAAGCAATAGAAAATTTTCAGAGCTGTGTATAATGTCTGAACCTTGTTAACCAGAGTAGGTTTTCTGACAGCACTCTCACACACTCTCTGAGGATAGAAATGATGGGTTCAAATGGCCACATGTTGGGCTGGGTTTGTGGCTCAGAAGTAGAGTGCTCACCTAGCATGTGTGAGGTGCTGGGTGCAATTCTCAGCATCATATAAAGTAAAAAAAAAATAAAGACATTGTATCCACCTATAATTATAAATAAATAACTACAGATATACATAGATAAATAAATAATAAATAAATATATATTTTTAAAATGGCCACATCATTTTTCTCCAAGAACCATCTGAACTTCATGGATAAACCAAAGACTATTAGCACCATGGAGCCTGGGGCCACTTCACACACATTAAAAATATTCACAACCTATAATATGTTTCAAGATCTGTGAGAGCAAAGCATGCTACTATCCATCTTGAAAATCATTGTGTAACTTTGTGATAAGAAAACTAGTTTATGATGTCCTTTAGAAATAATTTTATTAAAGTCTCTATTAAGTCAGGCATGGTGACACATGCCAATAATCCAAGTTACTGGAGAAGCTGAAGCATAAGGATTCCAAGTTTTGGGACCAACGTCAGCAACTTAGACTCTGTCTCAAAATGAAATTTAGGAAGGGGCTAAGGGATAGTTTGGTTGTGAAGCACTTGCCTAACTTTAAAACCTGAAAGCTCTTTCAGTTTTCTTTTTGTTTTAAAATCTTAATCACTAATTTATAAACCTCACATCTGTCCATTTCTACTCTCCTAGATTAGGGTGTCATCCTGAATTGTTTGGATTGTTACTTTATTTGTCCTTATGGCTATAGTTTCTTTCTTTCTTTTTATTTAATTTGTTTTACTTAGTTACACATGACAGTACTATTTCTTTCTTTCTGTGAATAAATATTTACATCAATTGTTCCCCTTCTCAGTTCTTAAAAACTTTTGGATGACTGAATTATTGAAGTCTTAGTACTGGACACAGGGTCTGGAACATGGCACACACACAGATATTTTTGACTGAATGATAAGACATTAGTAGCCAAGTAGCAGTCAGTATTAACACCTTCTTAAATACCCCCAATGGCACTGAATCTCCCTTATTATTCATGAAATAGTGAATATTTCTCTTGCTGGAAAAAGTGTTGAATCCATCTTTTTATTTCTAGCCACCCAGATCTACTTCTCTTTGTCTTTTTGTTTGAGTTCCAGTTTTTCACCACCTACTTTTAAACATTTGTCTTGATTTCATCCTGTTGTCTTGGAATTCCTAAGTCATGTCATTTGTTATTATACACCATCAATTCCCAAATATATAACAAGCAATTATTGGCTTCACATTTTCCATGAAAACTAATACAACTACCTACTACATAGTTTCAGTATGAAAGCAAACTTAAAGGACATTCTGAAAGCTGGAAAAAAATCTGAATTTTATTTTTTAACAAAATGTGCTCTCTAACACACATCCTCTATTCCTTGGGGTCAGAGTAACATGTATAACTCTAGCCCTGAGTCATCATCAAAAAGTTCTCTTATTCTCTCCATCTTTTGAATATTTTTATCTAGCCAAAAATTGTATTCATTAAAGCAAAAAGTCATAAGTTATTTCTATCTTTTTCAATCAAATGCATGTGAATATTGGCTGCAACTTCTTGACTTACTTGGTGTATACAAGTATATGTTAGAAATTTTAAAAAAGGCTAGTAGAGACATGCATAAAGTCTGACTTAGTTTTAGCCATTTTTATCTTGAGTAAAAAAAATGTAATTTCATTTAAATTTTTGAAATACTAAGAATATAGTAAAATACATCATGGTGTGGTGAAACTTGGCACAAGGAACACTGGTTTAAGGACTTTGGGTTCTTATACTATAAATTTTATTAACATCAGCAACATATTTTTAGAAAGATTGAGGGATTATCTGAGTACCACTGTGAAGTTAGATTTTCTAATATGGGCTAATTTTTCAAGATTTTAAACTACAAAAAATGTTTTTCCCCATTCATGTATAAGCTTTTAAATTTGGCTTATTTGATTTTACTTTAATTTGTTAAAATAGGTAATATATAACATGCTGTGTCTCTCCAGCCTGGGAAAACTGGTTCTTCATTTGTTCCAATGTGTTATGTAATAATTGATATGTATGTATTGTCATGAAAAGGTTTGGGAAACATAAACTGTTAATTTTCCCTTTTCAGTGAGTAACATAATAATCAGCTTCTTTGTACTTTTCTAGAATCAATCAATGCATGTATAATCATATGTGTATACATGTAGTTTTTTCACAAATGGTAACTTAACACACTTGGATCCTATATATTTTTTCAACTTTTAAAGGAGCACCTTAGAAATTGCTCTCTGTCAGTGTATAAAAGTTACTTAATTGTTTTTTGGTCATTAAATAAATATGTCATCTTTGTACAAATGGTAAGTTTTTAGGAAACATGGTTAATGTTTATTTAAAGTAGATGTATATTGTTTATGTGATGTCTATTTCAAGAAAAACAGCTTTTAGAACTTTTAAAAATTACAACTGTTTATGTAATTGGCGTTATTTCCCAGTGCTACAGTAGCAAGTTCTTAACATTCTTGAATGCTAATACTAAATTTCAGAACTATACAGTTGAAGTTGCAGAAACATTTGGAATAAGTGGATGTTTTACCCTCATATTGCAAAGATTAATTTTCATAACAAATTTGATATAAATTTTGTTTTTGGAAATCTTCTGTTTAATAAGTTGTTCATTATTTTTAAGTCAGTTTGAAAATGTGGAACTTCATGCTATCTCTGTTCTTTTAAACAGGATAAAGGTTTTTGGTATTGATTATGGATAATAAATTTAAAGGTGTCTATGTGTGTATGTATTTTTTTCAATCATGTGCCAGGTTATTTTATTTATAGTTAAGTTTTCTTGAACTCTTCAATTCTTTTACATTTATTAGAGATTGTCTTTTTTAAAAAATAAAAAAGTGCAGAAAATAATTTATTTCATGTAATGCTAAGTTTACATAGATGGTGTAGATCTGTAATTGTGACATCTTTTGACAAGCAAATTAGACCATAGAAAGAACATCCAACTTGGAGCTTGGGACATATACTATACTTAAGTATATGTCAAAAGCAAGCCATTTTGGTCAGTGAGGGTTCATGATCAAACTCAGCCTTTGCAGTGTGGAAGTATCCTCATAAAGGAAACTGCAATCTAAGTAGAAAATAATGTACTGTCTGAATTGAAGCTAAAAGTTAGAGGTAAAAAACAATGCATAAAATTACATTATTTTTAGATCCAAAACTAACTTGAAAATAAAAATAAGGAAAACAATTAAGGTGGCAGAAATCAGAAAATGCAGTTATTTTGGTTCCTTATCTCAGAAATTGAAATTATTAAGACTGTGAAAATTTTTCTCTATGTAATAATACTAGATTAAAATTCAGTATCTGTTACCTTATACTATATGACAATGGTAAAAAGAATTGTCTTGAAATGATCAAACGTACACATTACTTTTGGATGGCAGCATTCCTCTTTTACTTTTTTTTATCCTGGATTGATTGGTAAAATAACCCAATATTGCTTTATACAGATATATAAATAAGAGAAACAATAAAATATATTTTATAATATGATAAAAAATGAAAAACCAAGGCATATTCTTTTTTTTTCAAAAATTACAATCAACTTCATTGAAGTGTTATTTACATAATACAAGGTGTACAAATCCTATGGGACAGTTTGGTGAATTTGGACAATTGCCTATATCTATGTGAACCATGCCACAATCGAGATTGTACATTGCCCCCCAAAATCTCCCATTATGCCTTCTGGTTTCAGCTCTGACATATACAGGTATGTTCAGAGCAACAAAGCTGAGATCCCTCTACCTGGAACAGATACCTCCAAAGCTGTACATTGACAGGCATGTTGAGATGATAATTTTGAGCAGTTAATTACTGGAGGATCGGTGTGGACTACAATGAGAGTAAGAAACACTTGGAGATGGCAGTCTTAGGGGACCCCAATAATTTCATGGAGTTCATATCTGAGAATTCTACCAAGAACTCCTGGTAAAGGTAAGAAAACTTGATAACTCTCACAGAGAAAAGGAATCATTATAAAATATACCAGAGCCTTCTCAAAACAAAAGCAGACTCTCCAGGGGAAAAAACAGATCACATAGATATAGGCATTTGTCAAAATTCATCAATATCTTTATTCAAAATAGAGCCAGACCTTCATTCTGGCTTGGGAAAGAAAACTTTTCAACCTAATCCTCTCCAGGGTCACTGTATGTTGTCTACAGAAACCCCTTTTAAACACATGAGCAAAGACAAGAGCAAATGAATGGAGAAAGACATACCATCTTAACAGTAATGAAAACACAGCCCTTGGGGAAAGTAGATGTCAGAACAAGAAGAATTATCAGGCCTAAAGAGGAGTGTTATAAGGACAAACTAGTCATTTCTCCCAGAAGGCATAACAATAGTAAATGAGTATGAAGTTCACAACACAACTATAAAGGAAACTGATACAACTGAAAAGCAAAATAGACAAAGCCACTATTATTTAGGGACTTAAACAGCCTTCTTTCAGATATTGATAGGTAGAGCCCACAGAAAATCAGTAAGGATGACCTGAAGAGCACCATCAATCAACTTGAATATTATGGACATAAAATCTTCACAAGTCACAGGAATATTCACCAAGACAGACCATATGAAGGCCACAAACCACATTAACACCTGTGAAAGAACCAAAAGAACATAGACTGTGCTGTTGGATAATGATGGAATTAAAGTAGAAATCAGCAATAGAAATATATCTGGGATGGAACTTTTTCAAATACTGGAGACAAAACATAAATATTTTAAAGAGCTCATGGGTAAAGAAGAAGCCTCAACAGACATTAACAAATATTTTAACTAAATGAAAACTTCCCAAAATTTGTGGACATGCAGCCAAATCAGTGCTCAGAGGAAAATGTACTGATGAAATGAAAATATTAGAAAAGAACAGTCCAAGACTAGTAAACTATGCATCCATCTCAAGAAACTAGAGAAAGAAAACCAAACTAGGCCTAAAGAAAGAAGAAAAAAATATGATAATTAGAGCAGGAATCAATGAAATTGCAATCAGGAAAATAACGGATTAATTTTTAAAAAAACAAAGGCCATTTACTTGACAAGATTAATACAACTGATAAACTTCTAACTGGACAAACCAAAAGAAAAAAGAAAAAAAGAGAAGTAACAAATCACCAATAGCTGAAGTTAATTGAGTCTGTAAACATGTGTGCTCAATTTTTTGCAACTTCTATATATCTTAGAATAAAATGGCCAGATACTTTGGTAATAGTTGTGTTTATCTTATAAATAACCACCAAAATTTAAATTTGTACATTTTACATTCTCACTTATAAAAAAATAGAATTCCATGGCTTTGTAAACTCTTGTTACTGTCAGTCTTAAAATTTTGGCCTTTAGCGTGAGTGAGTAATGGTATTAATTTGATTTGTATTAAGTTTAATTTCCCAGATGAAAGTTGATGTTTATTCTTTAAAATTGACTAATAAAAGGGACACACCTGTAGCAAAACTGGGTGAGAATAAATGTCATAAACTACCAACAATAAGAAAAAAAGGAGCATCATTACAGATCTTACAGTATTCAAATATCTTTAAGAGTTTTAAAAACATTTTTCTAATGAATATAAAATTTTTAAAAATATCATAACTTTTTAGTAGCAAACTTACTAGTTTTGCTTATAAATTTATAAATCTCTATTATTATAGCTCAATTAAATATGTAGTTCTGCAATTAAAAATAATTCTTAAACTTGGAAAGTTATTTAAAGTATTTGAAGGAATAAAGCATTGTATCATATATGAAAAATTTCAATACATTTGAAAAAGAAGCATTTTTTTAATTAAGCAAATGTTTTAAATAAAAATTTTCAACAAATTAAAACTTGAAGGGAATTTCCTCAATCTGGTAAATGTTCTGATATGCCTACAACTGATTTATAGCTAATTCTGAAATACTTGATGATTATTACTATATGTCAGAAATGTTTTAAGGTTTTCTTCTACTACAGCTCTTAAACTTGTTATAGCAGTCAGTAAAATGAGGTAAATAAAATTAATAACACTATGAGAATTGAAAATGAAGAAATATAACCATTAATATTCACAAATAATATGATTTTGAGCCTAGAATAGAAATAATCTACAGACAAACCATTAGATAAATGAGTAAAATAAACAAGGCTTTTTGAATCAAGGACAATTAAAATTGTTAATATGTATACTGCTGTGTAAATATTACCAAAATAATATGTTGTTGACAGAAGTGTAGACAAATAAATCAATGAAAAAGAATTGCACATAATGAAAATCTCAGTAATATAGTCATTTGAATTGGGACAAGATGACATAGCATTACAATGGGTAAAGCACCAATCAATGGTACTATGATAGATAGCTCTTCAGATATTTCTACAGGAAAATAATAGATACTTGGGAAAAATCAGTAACTATTCCACAACTATATCAATCACAGGTGGGTTATAAACCTAAAAGAGAAAGTTAAAACAATAAAGCTCAACAGCACATTAGACACATCTTTATAACATAGAGCTATTTATTCCATACAACCAAAATGTCACTCATAATAAAGACAAAGCTTAATACACTGAAACTTATTAAAATTAAAACCTTGGTTCATCAAAAGATTTTCTAGAAAATGAAAAGTAAAGGCACAGTGACAAAAGTATGTGTAATATATGCATTCACTAAAACACCCCGTTAAGAATATTTAGAGTTCTAAACCAAAGAAAATAATGGTACAGTTAAAAAGAAAGAAAAAAGAAAAAAATTTAAATCAATTCACATAAGAAGACATCACACCCCCATTCTGGGGACTGAACTGAGAGGTGCTTATCACTGAGCTATATTCCCAGTCCTTTTGGTTTTTCATTTTGTGATCAAGTCTTGCTAAATTGCCCAGGCTGGCCTCAAACTTGCCACATTACTTTCTCAACCTCCCAAGTTGCTGGATAATAAGCATATGTCACCATGCCTGGCTGAAAATATCCTAATGGCTACTATTAGGTTTGGATATGTGGTGAACCCCCAAATATTTTTTGTTGATCAAGGAATAGTCAGAAGATAAAAAGATTAGATCTTGAAATGAGAGCTATAAGCTAATCAGGGGATTCATCCATATGATAAATTAATAGTTTGAGTGGATTGCATAGGTGGTAACTGTGGGTAGGTGGGTTGTGGCTGGAGAAAGTAGGTCACTTGGATGTGCTTTTGGGGATTATATTTTGGTCTCTGATTCCTTAGATATTGCCTCCCCCTCCCCCTCCATTTCTTAGATATTGCCTCCCCCTCCCCCTCCCCCTCCATTCCTTAGATATCGCCTCCCCTCCCCCTCCCCCTCTCTCATTTCTAGCTGCCATGAGGTAACCATCTTTCCTCCACCACACCCTTCTGTCATAATGTTCTGCCTCACCTCCCACCCACACTGAATCTCTAAAACTGTAAGCTTATAACAAACTTTTCCTTTTCTAAGTTTTCCTTGTCAGGTATTTGGTCACAGTGACAAAATGCTAACACAGCTAATAAACTTGGAAATTAGAACAAAATATAACTACGTATACCACTTGGATAACTAAAAGTTTAAAAATAAAACAATTTGACAATTTTAAGGTATGGAAAGGATGTGGAGCAACCCAAACAATCCCTCACTGCTGGTAGAGATGTAAATTGGTAGAGATCCTTGGAAAAAATGGTTTTCTGGTACATCCTAATGCTATTGCTCCACAAGAATTGCTACATAATTTGTCCATATAAATGAAATACTGTACCGAAGACGATTCTTTCATGCATTTCTTCAATGAAAGAAGAAAAGGATGAGAATGAGAAACCAACCAAGGGTCCACTATATTAATAACAATGTGGTGTCAGAGGTATTGTGGATACTTTGAAATACAGTCACATTCCTTGTCTTCAGAAAGAAGCTACTAAGTAATTGTGAGCTACGAAGTAATTTCTAAAAAATAAGATGCTATTCTTTTATATGTGTTCACAACATAAATTCACTACAGTTTTAGGTTTTTTTAAAATGCTTTCTGTAATTTAATAAGTACATATATAATGTCTGGAGTATTTTTTAACATGCTTATTAGTTTCTATTTCCCTTTGTAGATCATTTTATATTACAGTGAAGGTATTTGACCTGCATGGTATTTGTTCTCCTCTTCCCTCACAAGAAAAAAAGAGGAGTCGTAGGAAGCATTGTTTGGAATCCTCAAAGAAAAACAGTAACAATTTCAATGTTTGTCTGACAGCATTTAATAGCTATTATTTGATGTCTTCTTTTTAGTACATACCAGGGAAAGGACTGACCAAGAGCCAAAAGCAAAGAACAGAAACATTAGTGTACATAAAGAACATAAGATCTAAACTACAAAAAGACAGTTGTATACACCTGGTAGCATCTTTTCACTGGAGAAAGCAATGTTTCATCATGTCACGTTTCAGAGAGATGCTCTACTTCCAATCATCTATGGAACAACATCTTGACATGTATAATCTTCTACAGGGGAAAGAGAGAGATTTTTTAATCTTCATGGTCACTTTTCATGGTTTCGTGACATCTGCAACATTTTTAGCTTTCGGGTAGTCTTTGTGCAGTTCTGCCAGATGCAAAGCATAGGTCACCTGTTACAATGGATACAGTCCTTGCTCTGAGCTTCACATTTACCATCATCTCCACATGAGATAATCAGCCAGTGACTGCACAGTATTGAGAAGAACAGCAACTTCTCTGTTAACACATTGCATTTTTAGGCATCCCTAAACTAAGGTAAACATAAATAAATAAAACACTTCAGGACATTCTAAAGACTTTCCTCTATACTCATTCTGAAAGAAATCTTTAACTCCAAGATGTCTGGTTATTCCTTCAAAGTAAAATATAAATTTTTAAAAATGAATCTTAGCATTTTCTCTTCAATTTATTTAAGAAAATCACATTTTAAATGACTTATTTCTACAATTGTATAGGTATTTAGGGAAAAAAAGATTATAAAATCAGCATTCTTTTCAAAGTATAGGTCCAAAACAGATAAAAATCAACTTACCATATTTTACCAAATTTAATATGTCAATGAGTATTAAGGACACCAGTATTTTAATATTATACCACTAAGAAAGAAAAAATAATGTTAACAAAACTATGGTATGCATCTTGATGTCAGAGATGCTATCTCAAGAAAAAAGTAGAATCTTTGAATTGGGAAAAAAAGAACAGTAAGGTCTATTTTTTAAAATGAAGACCTCTTTGTAGTACACTATAATGCAATAAAAGTAATTATAGCGTTTGATGTGTCCTTTGTCCTTAATGTGAAATTTATCAGATAAATAAATAAATATTTATCTATATATAGATAGATGTTTACTTCACACAAAATATCACATTTAGAGAGATTTAGGAACTAATTAAAAATTTGAGGCACTGTTTTACTGAATCGTCCAACTCAAATTTTGGAGATTTTACTATTCTATAATGTTTTCTACTATTTGCAACACATGTCGATGAGGTCCAGTAAGTGCAAATATATATCTCTGCCCAGGTTATAAATAAATCAATTAGGTGATTATTACCTACAATTATACAAGTGGAAATCAAAACATTACCTTTATAAGAGAGCTAATTATCATAGAAAGCAACTTATATTTTAAACAACGTTTCTGGAAGGAAAAGAGAACAAAGGGCTCTTAGTCCTACAAGGTTTCTTCTTCTGAACTTGTTATTTGCCTGCCATTTCAGTTTTTTAACAAGGAATTTGAAGAAGGATTAAGAGGCAGCAAGTGTGTTATACTAATGCATGGAGCTTTACTTAGAAGAAAACAGACTGGAAGGAAGAGGGTTGATTCCTATTGCAATATTTCACCAGAATTTATCCATGTGTACCTGTATGAAGGGGCATGTATGCATTATCAATACTCCAATGACTTTCCATCAGCAGAGCAACTCAGACTCACTGCCAAAGCAAAGTCTAACTTATACTTGGTTAGATGTAATTGTGGAGCCCACATTAATTTTAGTTATTAGGATGGTGCTAGCATGGTTATTTGGAAATACAGATCACAAAAGATGAGGAGAAAGGGTGGCCTATAGCTTTTGCTTGGTGGGTGATGGTGGTAGGATGGATGGTACGTGTGGAGTTGGCGATGGCTGGCAAAGTGTGCCTAAGCAACTCACATGCAAAAAGAAGTGACTTACTCTTAACTTAGTTTTGGTTTCTGTATTTGTAGAAATTTTTTAGTTAAAAAAGAAGAAAGTAATCTTTTCGGTTTTTTTTTTCTTCCCCAGAATAACCTCTAAAAGGCCCAGCTCTAAACAATTTTATGAAAGTACATATGAGTAATTTGCCATCTGAATATGGATCATATTTGCACAAACGATAATTAGAAAATTTTGAAAAGTAGTTTAATACTAATTTAAGATTGTAATACAATTTTAGAGTTAAAAGAAATATGTTGCTATTTTTGAAGGCTAAATAAACACATTTGTGTTTAAATGCCATATGATTATAATAAAAACAAACAAAAATGTATAAAGTAAGGAAAAAATAAGGTGGAATACCTGATCCTGAAGAAATTTCTCTTATCAATATTTGTTGAACTCAATTTCTGTTGTCTCTTATATACACATACCTGGAGAAAAGAAGATTGGTATGATTTTCTGAAAATTAGATAATTTTACATGTTATTTTATAAAAAAAATATTAATTTTTATGAAACTCAGTAACTCAAAAACTATTAGCAATAACATATAAGGAAAAGGATTGTTGAATTTAAGTTAAATGTTTATCAAGCCACACACAATTCCCAAACTATGGTACTTAAATATAGCCCTCTACAATTAGGAAAACTAGTGAAATTGGGGTAATTAGCACTATGTGTCTTTTAACTGCATATTTCAACTTATAATGATTGATGCTTTACCGTAAGAAAACTAGGGAAATGCTCACAGTCACATTTTATATAGTGCTGCTTCTTTGTTCATTTACTTTCTATTCTAATAAACATACTTCCAAATGTTTTTTTTTAAATCATTTTTTATTGGTTGTTCACAACATTACAAAGCTCTTAACATCTCATATTTCATACATTAGAATCAAGTGGGTTATGAACTCCCATTTTTACCCCAAATACAGGTTGCAGAATCACATCGGTTACACATTCACATTTACATTTTTACATACTGCCATATTAGTGGCTGTTGTATTCTGCTACGTTTCCTATCCTCTACTATCCCCCTCCCCTCCACTCCTATCTTCTCTCTCTACCCCATCTACTGTAATTCATTTCCCTCCATGTTTGTTATCCCATTCCCCTCACAACCTCTTATATGTAATTTTGTATAACAATGAGGGTCTCCCTCCATTTCCATGCAATTTCCCTTTTTTTCTCCCTTTCCCTCCCACCTCATGTCTCTGTTTAATGTTAATCTTTTCTTCCTGCTCTTCCTCTCTGTTCTGTTCTTAGTTGCTCTCATTATATCAAAGAAGACATTTGGTATTTGTTTTTTAGGGATTGGCTAGCTTCACTGAGCATAATCTGCTCTAGTGCCATCCATTTCCCTGCAAATTCCGTGATTTTGTCATTTTTTAGTGCTGTGTAATACTCCATGGTGTATAAATGCCACATTTTTTTTTATCCATTCATCTATTGAAGGGCATCTGGGTTGATTCCACAGTCTAGCAATTGTGAATTGTGCTGCTATGAACATTGATGTGGCAGTATCCCTGTAGTGTGCTCTTTCACCCCAGTAAGATTGGCAGCCATGACGAAGTCAAACAACAACAAGTGCTGGCAAGGATGTGGGGAAAAGGGTACTCTTGTACACTGCTGGTGGGACTGCAAACAGGTGCAGCCAATTTGGAAAACAGTTTGGAGATTCCTGGGAAAGCTGGGAATGGAACCACCATTTGACCCAGCTATTGCACTTCCAAATGTTTTAAGCCTTACTTTATAATTGAATTGCTACAGTGGATCATTTTAAGAATCGTTTAAACACAGCAACTCCAATTCCTGAATTATTTTAGATAATCTCTTTAGTGGCTAGACTCTTGATTATTCCCTTATTTCACATTCCTCGTCGAACCCTACCTTTTTCCCAACACCCCCAAAACTTCCCCAGTCTTCTTGAATTTTTTTTCTTGTGTTTATTCATAAGAAATTTTCCTTTGCTTTTTTAAAAATTACTTTTGAGCTCAGAGTCAGCACCTACAAATTATGAGATACGTCTCTCTACCTTCTATTACTGATAATTTTTATGAAAGAATTTGCCATCATTTTAAGTTTCTACCTGACTTACAATATTTTTAATTAAAAAGTTTGTGTGTGTGTGTGTGTGTAACTTTTTTACACTTGAAATTTAATAGCTACATCATAGTAGTTGTATTTTTATTTTTATTTTTTTCCGTTTTGTAAGAAACAATAGTTTATTTTTCTGACACCACAGCTCTGGCGAGTGGTTTTGTACCAAATTTAATGGAGGTCACACAGAACGTTTTACGGATGGGAGGGGAGGAAGGGGAAGGAACCATAAAATCTAAAACAAAAACAAAATCCTGGGTAGCTTTTAGCATCTGTTCCACTCCCACATTAACAAAATTCACTTGGGAATTCCTAATAAAAAGAGAAGGGAAAATGAGGTGGGCAGGGGGAGTGGGCCAGGGGTGGGAAGGCCAAGGGAGAAGGCCAAGGGCCCTCGCAGGACAGAGCTCCCCTGCAGGGCAGGAACAGGGCTTCCCTGGAGCAGTCCCCAGCAGAACACCAGGTATTGCAGCTGCCACAGGGGAGGGGAGAGGAGGGGCCGAGGGTCCCCAGGGGCCCTAGGGAGGAGGACACACTTAGCCAAGACTGGAAGTGGGGGAAACAGAGAAGACCTGATGGTGGGTTTGTGTACTGGGAGAGACAGACAGTGCTGAGGAGCACTCAACTGAAACAAATGTCCTAAGCTTCATTATTTTTAAAAAGAAAAATTTCCCCACTCCCCCCACCCCTCGCAGAATTTAGTTCCTTTTTTGTGCTTTTCATTAATACTCTGCTCTGAGGTCGTAGTTTGGTTTTTCTATATACACTGGAGTTGAAAGAAAATAGTCCAAAGTCTGAAGATGGATTCTCCACCTAAAGTAAACAGCCCAGCATTCCTGTTCTCCTCTTGCCCCAAAGACTAACGTCTCTGCTAAAATCCCTTTTACAATATAGTACAGTACACACAAAAAAATAAAGCCCAAATTAAAAAAAAAAAAAAAACATAAAAGAATCCTGGGAGAAGCCAGTCCAGAGGACGTAAACATACAGAAAACGGTGCAACACGTGACCGACGGCGATTCTCAAAGCACAGCTACAGATTCCCAAAAGTAGGTGCCATCAAGGGATACCCAAGTCCACAAAAATAATTTTTAAAAAATAAATCTTAAAAAAAACCACACCTGTTGATTAAATGAATGATTTGTTTTCAGATAGACCATACATTCTCGAGTTCCCCTCCCCCACAGCAGCCCTGGGGTCTCTGTCCCCCTATTGCATGACCAACAGTAAGCACTCCTGGCGCTCCCTCCCAGCAGCTCTCAGGACCTGGAATCTCATCGACAAGCATCGGCACATCCAATCTTAGCAGCTTAAAACATCATGTTTCCTGGGTTGCCAGGTCCTTGGCTGAATCCACCCATGCCCACGTCAGCAGCCATGCCCGGGGGCCTCATCTGGGGGGGGGGGGATCATGATGTTCTGTTGGGGTCCCATCATGCCCTGCATGGACATCATCATTCCTGGGGAGCCCACAGGCCCGGGGTGTGTGTACGGCCCAGCAGGCCCCCGATCCTTGCCAGGAATCGTGCCCAATGGGGCCTGGCTTGATGTCACACAACCCTATCATGGGGCATGGGTCCCAGGAGCCTCCGATGGTACCTCAAGGACGGATGGGTTTCCCCCAGGGCTTCCCTCCAGTGCAGTCTCCTCCGCAGCCAGTCCCTTCCCTCACAATGGCCCCAGTGGAGGACCAGGCAATTTCCCAGGAGGGATGGGTTTCCCAGGAGATGGCCCCCTCAGCCGCCCCAGCAACCTGCCCCCAAGTTCAGCAGATGCAGCACTTTGCAAACCTGGAGGCCCAGGGGGTCCTGACTCCTTCACTGTCCTGGGGAACAGCATCATAGTAGTTTTAAATACTTTATTATAACTTTCTTTCTTTGTGGAATAATTTTCCCTTTTATACTAGAAAATACTAGAAAATTAATGTTTTTTTTTTCTTTTAATTTCAGGTAGGTAAGATGTATAATTTTCCCATTAAACTGATTTATACTTTCTCCCATCTGGTATTGATAATGTGTTTTTGTGGTCCCTGATCTTCCACTGTGTGTAACCCTGTCTCCTTTCATACCTGTGATCTCAAGTGTGATCTCTCTCTATGGTGATGCTGTCACATTTGCTCTACTTTGTGAAACTAAACACTGTTTTCATTCTTGTAACATCTTTAGTTCCATCTTTCAGGCTTCCCCTCAGTAGTTGCAGATTGATTTCAACTCATTCCTTTCAATTATTAATACTTTCTTGAACCTTCATTTGTCTCATCTGAGCTGTTAGCTTGTTTTCAATTTTTTTAGACTAAGGAGCACTATTTGTTGGAACACTCACATTATGACTTCTCTTATATTTTCAAGTAATTTATTACTGTTCCTCAAAATCCTTTTCCTTAAGACCCCTTTCTCATTTCTTTTTATATATGACTCTTTCAAATTTATTTTAAAGGCGACAGTGAGTTGATGAACAAAGGAATGGAAAAATGAAAAGAAAAGGATATATGAGCCTGCATTGGACCGTAGCTTGAATTTTTTTTCTTTTTTTGCCTTAAGATCTTACTCTTTGCCCAGAGTATGAGGATACAATCATTTTCTGTGAACACGTGTAACTGTAGCTCCTAATGACACATCTTTGGGCCTCTTGCCCTAGGTGTTGAATTCTGTTGGCTTCTTTCAGTTGCAAAGCAAAATTACAGGAGGAAAAATGAGCATATACATTTTCTTTTAGAGCTTCTTCTGCTGTGCCAAAGCAATCTGCTGAGTCAGCATAGAGAAGAGATTCAAATCCAGGTCTCCTTGACTCATGTCACAAAGCTTTTATATCATATTACACTTTTTTTGTCTTAGATTCCAAAATTCTTTCAAAGTAAGTCATAGAAAACCTTCGTTAATAAAGACATTTTGGAAATGGAATATTGTATCAATTTGTACTCAATTACATTTCAGTTTAAGTAAGACAAACAGAAAACAGTTTGATTTCAAATGTTATTATTGAAAACTCTTTTAAAATGTATTAGCCAACTTCCTTGACCCTCTTAATTCATTATGCAAAAGGATTGATTCTTCCTGGGAGGTTTGAAGGTTGTTTGAGATCTTCATATCAATATTATAGATGTGACTCCCAATATTGCATAAAATAATGTAAGTATCTGTGACTAAATACTAAGACATTCTATATGCTATGAGTTTTCAACAAAACAGTATTAATTTTTAATAGGGTATGTTTTTAGTATAAAAACTTTTCAATGAAAACAGAGGGAGAATATACATATCCACACACATAAGCTATGTAGCTCTTTCTATAGGGACATATATATTATACTTTATATATATATATAATCAAGTAATATATATTTACTTTATATATTATACATTTGTATATAGATGCTTATGGACCTACTTGGGTTACATTCTGATAAAATCTTTATGAGATAAATAGTATAAATTGTATTTAATACGCCTAGCTTACTGCTCAGCTTGGTAATTCAATTCACTATAGAGTCTTGGTTTTTCCCTAGTGAGTATGTGGCTGCCTAGGAGCTATGGTGTGTTCCTGCTGCACAGCACCACAAGAGTATCATGCTGTATATCACTAGCAAGGGAACAGATCAAAATTCAAAAGTTGATGTACAACATACCTTCGGCATCGTCGCAAATTTGAAAAATCATAAGTTAAATCATCACAAATGCAGGACTATGTTATGGTATATATATATAATTTCATGTATAATTATATATAAATTTATGATATATAAAATATATATTTTTACTGAATTCATGGATTTACATTCTGTTTAAATTATCATTCATCAATATTTTAAGTTAATATATTTTATTTTCTTCTCTTGGATTTTAAAGTAACAATTTAAGGGACTACATAACAATGAGTTGAATCCATTAATATTGAGTATCAGAAAATAGTTGTAAATATTAGGTAAATGCTGAAACATGTAAATCCATGTCTTTCATGCCACATAGTATAATTACTGTAGCCTGTGAAATATCTGAAATATGTTTGCATCAAAAATTTTAAGGTTCCTTTCAACACAACAACCTGGATATATGGTAAAAGCTGACAATTACATCACAGGATTTTTTTCAGCTAGATATTAAGAAATTTCTGAAAACTGAACTCCATTTGTCATTTTTTCTTCACATATTTGGTAACTTGTAAACACAACTTAAATGCAATCTGACATATTGTAGTTTGCTCTTTTTTTTGACAATATTTCAAATGTTGGCTTTTACATACTATTTCCTGATAAAATGTTTTCATTACCATCCACATTTTAGGTTATTTGATTGCTTAAAAAAAGTAGAAATACCTGAAAACTTCTTCATGCTCTTATCTTTCAAAGTAGATGAATTAAAAGAAGATAGAGATGCCTAGACTGCAGTGTAAAAGAAGCCATTGATCTTTACAAATTAGACTGACAACACAGATCCATTAAAGTCCACAGTATAATGAAAAAAAAAATCCTTCCATTTGGCCTTATTTTGTCTCCACTCTTTCTGAATCTAATTCTTCTCTTCTACACTCTTTTGTCTTTCCGAAGAGACACTAAATGCTGAGGAGGTAATGGTCTTCACAAACTTTTCAATCTCATTTTAGAAATCACTCTATTCTAAACATTATATTTGGTACCTATCTGAATAACAATAAGCTGACCATGTCATGGATTA
This sequence comes from Urocitellus parryii, assembly GCF_045843805.1. Taxonomy (NCBI): domain Eukaryota; kingdom Metazoa; phylum Chordata; class Mammalia; order Rodentia; family Sciuridae; genus Urocitellus; species Urocitellus parryii. The sequence goes on from NC_135532.1 coordinate 77,762,599, forward strand.
TGTAGGGGGAAGAATCAAGGCAGTGTGAAAGAGTTGCTCATTGTAAGACATCTCCATCAGTTCAATGAATCCCATTGGAACTTAAAACGGGATAGTCACTACCATTTTTTACAGGAATTATCACAGCATTTATCACATTCAGAGTTTCAGTTTATTTGTTTACTTATATTTGGTTTTTACATGAAGATAAGCTTCTTAAGGGTAGAAACCAGATCATTCTAGACTTCCCGATTCAAACAAGACCTGGCAACAATACCACCCATTTGCTTAGTCATTTGAGACATGTTTATTAGCTGCTTTGGCAGAAGGCAAAGAAGCTTACTAGTGCAGCTGTTTAAATGACTGCATTACTTGGATAAGTAATAACAATAGAGTAATGAAAGTAATTGACTGTGATATAAATTATAACATGGAGAAAAAGTCTGTTGTGAAGAAATGCTACTTCATTTTCCAATTCCTACAAATGAGAAAATAATTCTAACCCTGGGCTAGCCAAGTTTTATTTTTCTTATATCACAGCCCTTAAATGACTATGCTTTAATCCATCTTATCTTCATGCTAAACCATAAGTCTCTTCAAGGCATGAATCTTGTCATCTTCATGTTTATATTTTCATTGTCTATTTTAGTGCTTGCCAAAAACATATGGTCAAATATTTGTGTGTGCCTCTGTGTATGTGTGTGTGTGTGTGTGTGTGTGTGTGTGTAGGTGCAAATGTATACATATGTATATTTATATATGTTGTAAAATTTAGGCAATTTCTAATTTAAGCTACTTTGGAAAATATTATATGGCATTTCTGGGAAACTGTTTCTCACCCAGTCAAATGAACAAATAAGGAAAACCATTTCCATGACTCAAAAGTAGGAGTTCTGGTTTTGGACTATGTGACTGGTACCATGCTAGCACCTTCCACATAGCATTATGTTTATGTGAGGTCATTTATGGAGAGAGTATCACACAGCATATAAGAGCATTTGGGTCAATATACTCTTAATTTGCCTGTTGATTCCTTTGCGTATGAGGACAAATAATTTAGAGAAGAAATTTAACCTTTCTGTATTCTATTCTATTCTATATATATATGTATATATATAATTTTATATTTATATATATACACACACATAAATGAGAATCATAATCTATTCATAATGTGTTGTCTTAATCAGAAAATGCATATTCAACAGTTTGTGTAATATCTAGTACAGAGTAAACACTTATTAATTAAGTGTTTACTCTGTACTAGATCTAAATGGAGATTGCTTTCAGCCTGATCTAAATGGAGACTGAAATTCAAGAGTGGGTAGCTGACTTTGTAACTAAGGAAGTAAGGACTGTACTAGGTACTATAACAGTTTAGGTAGTGTTTTATTCTCCTTTCAGTGCCAGAGTCATGAGGTCTAAAGCTAGTAAGTTTTCCCAGGGAACATAACCATATCCACCAATCCAGGAAGCAAAAGCTAGGAACCTGAGTCATGTATTTCAGCCTCTAAACTTAACCTGAGAAAAAAACATGTAAAAATTTAATTTGGGACTTATTCCTTTGTCTTTTTCTGGAAAATTTGGGATATGATTGGGCTATTCTAAGTCCCAAATGGCCTGGGTGTGATAGTATAAGAAATTTGTATTACATTTATGAAGTCTATAACAGTTGATAACATTTAATTTTTTTAAAAAAAATTTTTGGTGGGGTACTGGGGATTGAACTCAGGGACCCTTGGCCACTGAGCCACATCCCCAGCTCTATTTTGTATTTTATTCAGAGACAGGATCTCACTGAGTTGCTTAGCATCTTACTTTTGCTGAGGCTGGCTTTGAACTAGTGATCCTCCTGCCTCTGACTCCTGACCAACTGGGATTCTAGGCCATACCACTGTACCCCATCAGCATTTTATTTTTAAGAGGAGAAAACACAATGCATTGCAGATTTTCTTTTCTTTTCTTTTTTATTTATTTTATTTTTTAACTTTCTTCTGGAGATATTATAGTGACTTTTCTCTCATGTTTGTGAGATTATTCACATTTTTCTGCCTTTATTACTTCTTGAGATTTGCAACTTTCAAAACTATTTCCTCAACAATATAAACTCCTGCCTAGAGGTTTATGAAAAACCTTTACAAATCTAAAAACAAATTATTAATAATCAATATAAATCTTGACCAAAGTTTCTGTTGAAAATTAAAGCTTTCATGTAGGAATGCTCACACATAATTCTTTTTCAACTCTGTTAAATACTGAAGCACTCCCTTGAACTTTGCCTTTGTGTCCATTTACTAGCCTTGAGTGGGAACAAAAGGCCAATGTATCACTTCAGTGTCAAATATCTGAAAATAAATTGAAAAATAGTTATAAATGCAGATATTTGGGCAATATTCTAATTTCATTTTTCAAATTTAAAACATTGTATTAAGTATATCATGTAGAAAACAAATAAAATGCTTTTTAACATTTTGCACAAATTGAGACACATGTATTTACTTGGGTTATTGCACTGGTGGGAAAGACCTAACTGGAGATCATTAATGCAGAGGTTAGAGCACTGATTGAATCTGTGGTCAGTCTTCATGCTTTATTTAACAAAATCTAAATAGTGAAGTGATTTTTTAAGTGCCCATGTAAAAATTGTTTCTTAGTATCTTCTTACTTATGCCTGTGAGTCAAATCAGTCTGTAAATTTTTTTTAAGGAACTTTTGAATATTTTTTTGTATAGGCAGCTTCACACAGGATAAGCCTACAACACTTATAACAGAAGATGAGAGTTATTCTTCCTATCTACCTTTTAGATAAGACATGAGGTTAATTCAAGAGAAGTATATCCTGCAAAAATTTAAAAGCAAGAGACTTAAAACTAATTGGATGACTCTTAAAACATTCACTCAAACTGAAAGTATATATATTAAACACACACACACACACACACACACACACACACCAGAGGGTGGAAATTGGGGTGCATTTAGAAATAGAGATTTTTCTTGGGGTGAACTACAAAGTGAGAGTCTCCCACCTATTCCCATTCTTAACCTCCTCTAAATGGGAAGGGATCAGAATTCCTTCTTTTGTCCTTTCAAATGCAGAGGAAGCCTAGGTTAAAGAAAACACTTGGAGAACTTAATAGGAGTCTTCAGATGTTTGGAATGGGCTGTGATAGAATGGACAGTGATCTGAATCAAACCTGAGAAGTTGGAAGTGTGACAGACAGATAGGAGTGCTGCTAAGGAGGTGTACAAGAAAAGTAGCTGTTCTGTAAGCAGCTGGCTATTGTAATTAGCAAAGAAGTATGGGTACCTATTCCCAAGGGGCACTTCTCTGTCAAAAAAAGTCTGAATATGCTTTACTGTATGACTCTGCAGAAAGCAGCTACAGGAGTCTTTGGCCTCCTAGGGGCTACTGAATGGATTTGAATTGTGCTTCAAGTGTGGGTATAAACGTATCAAGAGACTGAAAGCAAATAGTAACAGTGATGGAAGGCTCTTTTCCCTGCAAATGGACTTTAAACACCTGTGAGACCCAGTGAAGGTAGCACCATCTGATGAATTTGGATAGGTAGTACCCTACTGCTTGTTTCACATTGTCAAGTACTCCTCACTCCAAAACCAATTGGGTTAGCCACCTGAGGGAGAAGCAACAGAGAAAGACATTAACCAAGCTCTATCCATGATCTTAGACTTCCTGTTTAGAGCCGACTCTAGCTGAGGGTGAGTGAAAGATTAAAATACATTGGACTGGACATTCTAATTTCTATGGAAGAGAGCTTGTTTACTGACTGAACATGACCATAGAACTCTTTATTGCCTAAGAGTGAACAGAAAAGTTAGGAGCTTAACTGTGTTATCACCCAGGGGTAGGATGAAATCTTTGTCCCGAAATAAACATAAGGGAGATAAAATAATAAAATTGCTTTATGATTATACCTAATGGGTTCTGCTGATAAAGTGTACTGTTTAAGCTCTCCATTGTGTTAAATAAATCATGTACTACCCTCAGGATTATTTATGTTTAAAATTATGTATAAAAATGCCAGTCTGCAGGGTCATTCCAGGAGTTGGGTAAACACATCTAATAGATGGTAGATTTTTTTTTCTCAAAAATTTCAAAATATTTGGAAGTAAAATATAGGCTAAATTGTTAAATCCACTGGCATTAACTAATCTGGAGATTTACCAGAATGGATCTGTACTATTTCCATTAGTTTCAAGGAAAATCACAGAATAAAAATGCTATCATTCTAAATATACCTTTTATAAAGTAAAACTTCAGTTATTATATGGAAATTTGAAAAATATCTAATAGGACTTGGGGGTGACTTTTTTGTACATAACAAATTACAGGGTGTTATTCTTCAGATTTTCTTCACTTTCTGGTCTGTATTTCTGGACATTACTTTTATATAAGTGAGGTTACATATTCTTATTTACATGATATTAAACATATAATATATACCACATGTATTTTTATCTTTAAGGCATGTGTATTCTTTTTAGAAGTTGGAAGTCATTTTATTCTAGCATTTGCATAGCATCATTCCAGTGAGATATCTTCTCATTCTACAGAGAGTTTAGGAGTTGGACTCGTTATTTTCAGAAATGGAAAAAAACATCTCTCCAAGGTAATGGGACACCATGATGTGTGCTCTTGCATATTACTTCCTTTACTAATTAAAGGGAATGGGAGAGTGAAAGTAAGTTGGCATTGTTAAAGTAAATGGTCCAATGCTTCAGTAATGAAGACACATCTAAGCTCAAGTTTATTGTTTTAATTTTAATCTTAGGCAATTTTAGCTCGAACAGAGTAGGTTGCTCTATATGTCCTGCAGTGCATCCTGTCCATTACACCAACAATGTAGCCCACTGAATATAAAAGTGCAGCCAATTTGGAAAGCAGTATGGAGATTTCTTGGAAAGCTGGGAATGGAACCACCATTTGACCCAGCTATTCCCCTTCTCGGTCTATTCCCTAAAGCCCTAACAAGAGCATGCTACAGGGACACTGCTACATCGATGTTCATAGCAGCTCAATTCACGATAGCAAGACTGTGGAACCAGCCTAGATGACCTTCAATAGATGAATGGATAAAAAAAATGTGGCATTTATATACTATGGAGTATTACTCTGCATTAAAAAATGACAAAATCATAGAATTTGGAGGGAAATGGATGGCATTAGAGCAGATTATGCTAAGTGAAGCTAGTCAATCTTTAAAAAACAAATACCAAATGACTCCTTTGATATAAGGGGAGTAAACAAGGACAGGGTAGGGACGAAGAGCTTGAGAAGAAGATTTACATTAAACAGGGATAAGAGGTGGGAGGGAAAGGGAGTGAGAAGGGAAATTGCATGGAAATGGAAGGCGATCCTCAGGGTTATACAAAATGTCATATAAGAGGAAAGGAGGGGCAAGACAAGATAATACAAATGGAAGAAATGATTTACAGTAGAAGGGGTAGAGAGAGAAAAGGGGAGGGGAGGGGAGGGGAGGGGAGGGGGGATAGTAGAGAATAGGACAGACAGCAGAATACATCAGACACTAGAAAGGCAATATGTCAGTCAATGGAAGGGAAACTGATGGGATACAGCAATTTGTATACGGGGTAAAAGCGGGAGTTCATAATCCACGTGAATCAACCGTGTAATATGATGTATTAAGAACTATGTAATGTTATGAAAGACCAATAAAAAAAAAATAAAAATAAAAACAAAACCATCTGTAATAAGTTCTATATTGGAAAGAAGCAGTATGTTTATATGCAAGGTGAATTGATATTGGACATTTATTAAATCTTGTTTTCAACAGGCTATCATAAGTGGGGTTCTTCAGAGGGCAGAAATATTGGGAGACTAAATACATTATCATTGCCAAATTGAAAGATGCAAACTCTCAATTATCCATACTAATATATGGAAACCTCTATGCAGATAAATAAAAATAATATAGGCATAATTTTCACACATAGTTTTGTGATCTATTTTTAAATTTATATTTTCAAATACTACTACAGAATTTAGATATTAGGAACTGAGTGGTTCAACCCTCTCATTTTACAGATTAAAAAAGTCAGAGTTAAAAAATACAATTGTCAATGTAATACAGCTAGTTAGTGGTAAAATGGGAACTGAAGATCAAATCAATTTTTCCCTGTTCTGTGATTTTATAGTACTTCAATGAAATAATCAAATATTCAAAATAATCTCAACTGAAATAGCTGAAAAAGTGACCTTCCCTAACTACCCTGCTGTTTATTACTTGCCTTCTGACAATTTCATTCCATGACTATGCATTGCAATTTTTTACACTAGTCCAAAGCAACATACAGGGTTAGAATTGAATATTTCCAGTCAAGATTTTGAATTCGTTTAGTCTAAACTTTGGGCTATGTCGGATAGCTGTGGATTAAAAATATCAAGGGTTGAGTCCTAAAATAGTGATTGGATCACTTGGCACATTAGCAGGTTGTATTGTTTACTCCGGAGGTTATAGGTAGAGTAGGGATGAAGTCTACTTTTTAGGCTGAGCACATAGACACCATCTTAGCTTATAACATCCCTGGAGGCAAACAGTAATTAAATGCTTTGTAGTAAAAGTGCTTCTATTGTGAATCATAAGCAGGTAAATCTAGCATATGATAAGAGTGAGCAGAGCTACTGATAATGACATAAATAATGATAAAGTAAGAGCTAGCAATAATTTCTATGAGAACTGGAAATTGAGATATGCTTTAGAAAATTCACATAACGGATAATCTTCCAGGGAAAGAGACTCATTTCCCATTACTCTCTATCTGTACTTCTCTAATGGCACTTATTTTATAACTTATGCTGGAGTTATTTATGCAGTTCTTATTTCTTTGATAGTACCATAAACAGCTTGGGGATCAAACCTCTTTTAGCTTCATTTTTATAGTTTCCAAGGCATTTGCTTATTATGCCCTGGCCATAGAAGGCATTTAACAAGAATGGCTTAAATGAATTAATATACTTTTGCTATGATGATATTGGAATTATATTTCATATAAAGGAAAGAGGAAATAATAATAAAGTAGTTGCAATCCTTCTTGGAGGAAAGGAGATGTTCTCATATTCTCTTTCAATAAAGAAAATAAATTACAATGCTTTCTCCAAGGGTCTCAAGTAAAAGAAAAAAAAATAAGAATGTTTGCTGTAGTGGTTTTAAATATACTCACTTTAATATAGCTTCTTTTATAATTCTGCAATTTATTTGAATTATTTCCAATGAGATATTCATAAATGAAATATGAGCTGACCATTAAAAAAGATCAAGTCCTTCTGTGTGTGACCGACTTTTACTTCTTGATTTCTAACCCTGTCTACACATAGCAGACACTGGCGGCTGACTATGCAGTTATCTATTTCCTCCTTTTTCTTTCTAAAAGAATCTGTAACTCATTCAGGGATCCACTGTTCTCCCATGAACTCCAAGAGACTCAGAAGAAGTTTAATTTCCAGCTCAGGAAAAAGTCTGTCCAATCACAGTTTGCCCTCACCCTCCCGTGGGACTGGTGAGAATGTCTGATTGAGCTATCAGTACACAATTACTGACACACTCTCCAAGAGTTATTGATCCAACAGGGATGATTTTCAGGAGAGTTTCCCTGTTCTCTTGTTGCTCTCCTGCTCTCCTCTCCTCTTCCCCTCCCCTCTTAACCCTTTTTCTCTCTTTCCTGTCTTTACTCCTCCCTCTCAATCTTTCCCCCAACTCCACATTTTAATTTCCCCTTTTCTGCTGGATATGAAAAAGGGAGCTTTGCAGAATACCCAGGCCTTTTTGAGCCCTAGGAAGATTATCACCTCTTACTTAAGCTGATGCTGAAGGAGAAAGAGCTAAGCAAGGAGAAGAATTTAGGCTCATGATGTTATCTCCCAGACACTCTACTATCCAAACCTAAATCCCGCACTCACATGGACTTGCACTTTCTTAAAATGATGAAATGTATGTGTTGTTTAAGCCAGTTTGCTCCAATATTATTGCAAACTAATCTTGATGCACTCCTTCACCTCAATCCTCCATCTCATTTTAAAATTTCCTTCCTCGCCCACTTATTTTTCTATATGTGCCATTATTATTCTTATGTAGAGAAACATGTCTAGCTTTATGATACTAAATGATTACCATTAAATATGGACAATAGCAAGGGAAAATAGAACAAACTCAAATGAAATGCTAACAGCTAAAAGGCCGATTTTATAATGTGCTTTTGTAGCAGCCATTTGAGTGAGTCTACATAATGGTTTTAAAAGACTTTCAATAATGTTTCTTGCAGCTGTGCAGACTTTTAACTCTTCATTTAAAAAATACATCTAAATATAAATCAAGCACTATACACTTCCAATTTAGTTGTTTGAATGGAAAGAGAAAGTTGAAAGCTGGAGCAGTCATGAGTAAGTGCTATAAAAAGCTGTAGTCGACAGTTGCAATTTAAAACCAATCAAGTGGGCAGGAGAAGAATACAGAATCTGAAAATAACTGGTAAGCTTAGAAATAGTCTTAAAGCAGCAGCTACACTAATAATGATTATGGTTAATTAGTGATCCAAGGGTGCCACCCTCTCAGCAAGAGGAGTTGGAAGGTGAGAAGTAGTTTAAGCACAGTCTGTCAGTCTCCACCAGGGATATTCACCTGAGCCAATCTTCCCTAATAAGGAAAGATTTTGTCTTGTACCAAAGTACAAAAAGCATAAGGGGGTGGCAGCTACATAGTGATGTGACATGTGTCCACACTTCAAGATTTTTGAGTCAGTCAAGCCTGAGACTGAAAAACTAAGACTTTTTAATGTGGATGACATACATAACATGAGGCATGTTCTGGAGATACCCTCTCAAAACTATCATTCCTGAGATTTTGCATCTGGAAGGTAGAAAACAGGGTAGCTTGTGGAATTTCAACTAAGGCCAGTACATCTTGAGCAAAAGGAGGGGGGTGGGAAGATATTTCAGACCTAATGTAATGCTTTCTCTTTTAGCACTGTGAAAGAAATTGCAGTGTCTTAGTTGTTCTTGTACTTTTATTTAGTTATACTCTGAGCAAGTTATTTAAGGTCTTTCCCCCCTCTGAAGACAAAGAACACCAACCCTTCACTGCTCTTCTTTCTAGGGAATTTGTGAAAGGAAAACTTGCATACATGAAAACTTTCTCTACATAGCAAAGTATTTAGTGATGCTAACAATTGACATTATTTTTATCAAATTATCCCTTTCAAGAAGAAACAAATTAGGAGATATGCTGCATGTTTTAAAAGTCATTATATAAGCCATGAGAATGATCACTTGTTTCAACCATATGAAATTTTTGAAAACAATAAAGTTTAAAAACAACCTTTTTTTAAAGTACAAAAATTTAATACAGACTGGAAAAATAAGTGCATGTTGGTCTTTAAAGAGTTGAAAAACAATCCAAAATATACTTAACCCCAAGATAACTACTAAGATAATATATGCACCTTAAAGCTAACTCTCCTGCTCCCTGAACTTTCTTATTTTCATTCCAAAATGCTTTTATTCTTGATCCTCACTGATTATTATTATACCTGTAGGTTTTATTTCTACATTTTTTCCTCACCATTCTTTCTATTATTCTTGTTTTCCATATACTTATTTTCCTTCCACTTCCAACCACCAAATTCAGACTACACAAAGTTGAAGTAATGAAAAGAGTAAATAAGTTGGATACAAGTGGGGAGCTTATTAGCTTTAGCCAAAAACAAATACTTTCAAGGTGGAGAATCTCTGAACCACAATTCAATATTCATTAACTCCTGTTACCTTGCAAAACAGCCTAAACTTTATTAATGAATACCTTTACAAGAAGCACTGTTTCTCAGTATGTAACACATGTAAGAATGGCCAGATTTATTCAAACCTTGATCAATACACATTAAGGCACAATGGAAAGGGAATATCATCCAGGTTCTAGCAACTACTGAGTTCATTCACCCAACTTCTGCATATCCAATATGTACCAATCATGCAAACAGATACAAAGACTAACACAATCATGTAATACATTATTACCATGTTTTGAAAAGTGCAAGAGAAGCATAAAGTTTATAGAAGCCCAAAATATTTAAATGAAAGATTATCTCTGAACTCTAAAATTCTATTAATTGAATCTAAATTCTTTTAAGCCTCTCTTAATTAAAAAGCAATATTCCCAAACTGTAATTTTCTATCAAAAAATGTTGCCTAAGAACTTTAAAATCTGAATTAAAATTAACAACTAACATTTATTAAGAGACTAATATGTATCAAGGGATAGGAGCTTTCCATATTTTGTCTCAATAGTGACCAAAAAAAAAAAAAAAAAACTCAAGCAGAAAGCAGTTAGCATCACCACTTTACGAATAAAGAAACAAAATTTCATAAAGACAAAAATAACTTGTCCCAAGTCTCACACAATTAAAAGGAAAATAGGGATCTGAATCCAGATCTTCAAAGTCTATTCTTCCCAGGAAACTGTCTCTCATTTTTTTTCCATTACATTAAAACAAAACTTTCTGAAATCACCTTAAGAGCACCACCAAAAAGAAAGAAAGAAAAAAACCTATAAGACAGCCATAAAGTGACAACTGATTATGAAAATATTTCACACACTAGTTTCTATCATACAACCCTCTATAACAAAATACTAAGGAAAAAATTATGAAACAAATATAACCAATATATAAGGTGACAAATATATGCGACAAACATTTTCTGAAAACCAGTTAATAAAAAACAAATTAGATTTTGTGGTTTCTTTCAACTGTTTTATCTTTACCCCTACTTGGTCCAAGGAAGGAATGGCCCAGCACATTTTAGCATATTAATATGGTGGATTCCACACAATTATTTTTAAGTACATATAACAACATAGGGACACAAAGTGTATGTGAAATGCTGTCAAATAAATTTCATTTAAAAAATACAACATAAGCCCATTAAATCTAGAATGCCAATCATTAACATTTAAAGCAATCTTTTAGTAATGTAACATGCAAGTTTATTTTTCTGTGTAAACGTCCTTAAATTCATCTGCATTTTGTAAATTTCTTTTTCCAGGTTATTTCAAATTGCTAATCTGAACCAGCAAACACAACATCCCTGAAAAATGAGTTAACCTTTTGCAACAAATGACAAAAGAGGATTGGGAGTGGGGGTCATTCATTCCAAAGCTGGTTAGGAAAAGAATCTCAATCAATATAAGCCGGTGACAATTTTTCTTCCGAACTCCTTCACATTCGTCCTATTTCCTCCCCTCCTTCCAAATTTCGCCTAAAGGCAAATTTTAAGGTTAAGAAAAATTAGCTGGCGGTGGCCCTCATTGTCTAGCTTAATTGAAAATTTTGTAAGGTTGCTAAGTCTCCCACCTTCACAATTAACTCAAACAACAAAGACGTTTCGAACATCCTCAAGGATTCGAGCATGGGGTAGACACATTTCCCCCAACAGATCGCCCCCTCCAAAACTAGGAATCACACAAAAGCTAATTACTGACGTTCTTTATTCGCGATTCCTCCGAGAAATGTGGAAATAAGCATCACCGCCCTTTAGGAGCCCTCCGTATCCCACACAGAGGTGACGTTTTCTCCCCACAAGGAAGCACCGGAAACGTTGCGGGTAAAAGGCGCTGGATCGCATCATTCCCCTCCACCCCAATCCCCCAGCCCCAAACGCAAAACGCTCTTCTCCGCAGGCTTCTTGCACAGCTTCGCTGGCCTGAGGACTGGGCTCAAACTCCGCCGCCTCCTTGGGCGGAGAGGCATGGCTCCTCCCTCCTTGGGCTCCTCACCACCACTTCCACAGCTGTCAGTTCAGAATTGTGTGTCAGAAGTACTTCTCCAGCCACCACTGACAAAACAATTTCTCCCTACAAGAAACTGTTATACACATCTTATTCTTATAAAGATGCTTCTGAGTACCACACTTCAATTCACTTGTGTGGATTTTAGCTGAATAGGAAGACAAGAAAGAAAGAAAAAATACAATACTTGAATTTTAAGTCTGTTTACTAAAGATACAGTGAAATTATTGTAATTGGAAAAATCACTAACATTGTATTGATTAAACAAAAGTACATAGATACAGAGAAAGATGCAGCCTTGTTATTGTATTTTAATATAGTTTTGATTCATAATGAAATTATTGCAAATTTATCTGTTAAGTTCAGGTTTTGGAATGATATCAATAAAGGCCCAGTTAAATCAAACAACAAAATGAAAAACTTTACATGAACACTGGGAAAAAAGAGATGTGATTTTTCATTTGTTTGTTTTTAGCTGTACATACCATGATAGTATGTTTAGAAAAGTCAACAGTTGCTAATAAAAGTTACTAAATTTAACAACAAAAATATTGTTAGTCTGCAATTATACAAAGAAATATGTAAAAAACTAGTGTTTTATTTTAGACATTTGTTAAACTAAAAAAATGCAAAAGTACATAAGGACTATTTTTAAAAGAAATATAAATATTCTATATAATAATTTATACTTTTATGTAGGATAAAAAGGAAGATATTATAACACATGGAAATAAATATCTACATTTTGGAACTGATAATTTAATATATTAAAAATATTAGTTATCATTAAAAATGTTCACATTCATGACAGCTCCAACAAGTATATGAAATAAAAGCATGGAGCATTGCCTTAATATACATCATAAAATAAACTCTTGAGTCACCCTAAGATTTAGTCATCATGAAGGAATAAGCAAGTAATGAAACAGAGAGTTCACACATAGATCACAGTAAAAGTATCATACAAATAATAGAAGAAATATTTCAGTTGAATGGAAAAAAGCATGATGTATTCAATAAACAGTGATAGCAATATCATTCTGAAAGAAAAAAAAACATGTTTGGTAACCATCTCATATAAGATAAGAAATTAAATTGAAGATAGGTTACATATTGGAACCATCTTAATTAAAGTATCTTACAATTAATTCTAGAAGACTATATGAAATCAAAAGATAGGAACGACCTCTTAATCAAGTTAGAAATCTGAAATACTGCAAAAGAACATTTAAATTGAAACAATTACAAAACATTTAAAAGTGTATATACCAAGTGATTCCAAAGAGAGACAATATATGCTTATTTGATTTGGAAAAATCTAATTGAAGACAAAAAATAATAGCAGCCGCATTTGAAATAGTTATAAATTGATGGGAATGGAATATTTCACACATTCCTCTATTCTAATGGATAATACATAAAAAATATTTTCAGAAACAAAAGTCAGTCCAGTCCAGCAGAGGACAGAACAGATTTTCAAGAAGGAAGAGGGAAGGAAGAAAAAGACAGACAGAGAAAGGCAGAGAGAAAGAATAATGCTCAAAATTAGTGTAATAGCAATAAAAATAAAACAATGTGATAATGCAATACATATCAGATTCACAAATTTTAAACTGATATCACTCACTGAGAGTGGAAATGTTAAGAAAAGGGAGTTATTTTTAATTCTTAAAAAATATATATGTATATACCATTGTAGCCATTTTAGGAAAGCAACCTGGATACAGTCATCAGGATTATAAATATACCCGTCCATTGGTCCAGCAACTTCATCACACCATTCTGTTTCACAAATATGAAGTTGGCTCAGACTAGTGTATCACTTATCATCAGTGTCTATCACCGCTGGTACTGCTCATACTACTAACTTGTTAAGTACTTTTCTATCAATCAGAATAGACTCTCCAAAGTCTAAGTACTTAAGTGCAAAGCTATTTATTGTAGCATTATTGGCAATGGCAAAAAAGACCTGGAAAATAAATTGAACCCCCAATCTTAGGAAAAGAGTTAAAGGAATCATGTCATATATGAAACACAGCATATTATATTGACATTAAAAGGAGTGAATTATAGATACACTGTATATATATAAAAATTCAATTTTTATTTTTTCTTCAGATAAACAAGACTGAAATGTACATATTGTATGATCATTATTTTTAAGAGAAACACTCACTGAATAAAAGATTGAATATATGGGCAGATATGAATATTTATATTGAAATATGTACATGAGTGTATGAATGAGAGAGAAGGAGAGAGAATATTATATGACCATGGAGAATATTTATATGACCATATAAAGATAGATATATTGAATGAATATCATGGATTATGGGAGTAGAATTAAGAAAGAAAAAAAATCAAAGACTCAGAATAGATCATAACCATATGTATATATTTATGTAAAATTGTAAATTTATATATATGCAATTTTTTAAGAGACAATTCTCTGAATTTCACATATGAGAGGCTAACTACAAGTCATTAAGAAGTAAGTAGGTGATAATGAACTGGGCATAGCAGATGCAAACTACCATCATCAAATAGATTGAAAAAAAAAACAAGAAATAACATTGGATACTTGAGAGAGCAGTCAACTATGCAACAATTGGAGTGATTTGAGCTTATTTTTATTAGAATGAAATTAAATGGTTTAGCAGAAAGGATTCAGGTAACAGACCAAAAAAAAAAAAAAAGAAAGAAAGAAAGAAAGAAAGAAAGAAATAGTTATAAATATATACACAAAGGACTGGGCCTCTTTGGTAAGTAAAAAGGTTGAAAATCCAATCTGCTAGATAAAAGTAAAATAGCAGAGAAAGAAAGAAGCTAAGGGAAGAAAGAAGCTGAGAGTAGTCTTGGTAAATAGGAAACTGTAAGGAAGCAGCAGTTGCTATTCTATTGCACGACTTCTTTTCCCCTGAAAACATAGCCTCAATGGAAGTCTTTGTTTTTCTCATTGACCAGTGACCAAGATGTTGTGAGATGGAAATAATGGAGATATGGATGAGCTGTTGTGGATTTTTTTAAAGCTGGTCTTCACTTTTGAACTGCCTAGGAAGGTGTGAGGAGCCGTGAGAGAGTCCTACCTTAGAAAAAGAACCTCTCATTACTTAACTAGCTTAATGATGTTGGTGATAAAAACAGGTAAGTATTTGTGATAGAGTAAAAAAAAATCTCTCAGTGTGCATTGGATTTTGAAATTCCATCAACTGAAGTCTAAATGTATATTTCATAATAAAGCAACCAAATGTTACAATAACTAATCATGACATTCATCACTGATAATTTTTGTATGAAAAATATTGGTAATAAACTTGAAAAAAAATGGAGAATAATGAAGTACAGATTGGCAATTCATATAAATGTCTATTGAAAACAGGCTGACAGTTTATACAAATGTTAGAAAGGGCACATTGAATCAGTAAGTATGTGAAGGACATGTGATCCTTTTCGAACTTAGAATATTAATTAGATAAAATATTTTTCCATGTGAAAATTACTGTATGTTACTATCATTAAAGAATATAGTATTTTCCTAAATCAGATATTATGTAAGAGACAAAGAAGTTCTAAGGCTTCGTGATAGCTTTAACATGATCCGCATTCTGTCTGGGCAGAGCAACCAAAGACATACCTTCGTATCACAACAGAGCTCAGGGGAAGGGGCAGAATCTGCTGACCTTTGTGAATATTCAGTACTATCAGAAAGACAGAAACATTCTGTCTGAGAACATAGATCTGAGAAGTGATTGTCTCTGCATTGTTAGGTCAAACTTTTTAAAACAGCAATAAGCTACTACTGTGTTAAATAATAGATTACTACTCTAATGATTATTATGTGTTGAATAACACTGAATTTATTCTATAGTCTCAGAACTCATTGTAGGTGATGATTTTTGCCTGAATTTCATATGAACATTAATTTTAATACTCATCTACTTGGAATTCAGTCAAAATATGCTTCTACAAGTGGATTTATACTCTAACTAATGACTGACAAGTTAGGTGTACTAGCAATGGTCAGTCACCTTATCTTTCTCAAATTTCCTCCAATTTCTGAGGTGAAGGTTAAGGAAAAGAAGTAAGAGGCAACTTGAACATGGACAGGCTCCTGTTATGAGAAAAAGTTTGGAAGAGCAATCCCAGTGAACACAGAAAATATCAAAAACATGTTTACCTACCCTAAACAACAAAATAAATAAAACCAACTATCCCTAATTGGAATTACTATATATGTTGCTAGAGTTTCAGTCCAGAATATTCCACAATGGCAGAGTTTGTGGGAGATTTTAGGTAGGTAAAGGCATATAATGAACAAGATTATGGACCATGGTTTCTTTTTTTTTTTCCTTTTGCTTCCTATCCAGGAAGGGAGTAATTTTGCTCCACCACATGTTCCTGCCATGATGTCCTACTTTACTACTGGCCAGAAGGCAGAGGACCCTTTGATCTTGCCTCCAAAACTGTGTGCCAAAATAAACCTTCTCTGTATTAAGTCCAAT
The DNA here is from genome assembly GCF_045843805.1 of Urocitellus parryii. Taxonomy (NCBI): domain Eukaryota; kingdom Metazoa; phylum Chordata; class Mammalia; order Rodentia; family Sciuridae; genus Urocitellus; species Urocitellus parryii. The sequence continues at coordinate 77,778,899 of NC_135532.1, forward strand.
ATCTCAGGTATTTGTTATAGGATAGAAAGTTGTCTAACACATATGCATTGATAATGAATATGCAATCAGCAAATAAAAGGTAACATGTAATTTATATATTTAGAAGGATATATCTGTTTCTTTGTATAAGGTTACATAAATGTATAGGAAAAAAGGTACAAAGTTCACATTGCAGTTTTTAAATCACGTCTTCCTGGAAGAAGGTAGGAAATGCAGAAAAGAATGGATAGCAAAGCAGGAGAAAAACAAGAAAACTAAATAAATAAGTGGGAAAAGTAAATGCTGATTACATAGAGAAAACCATAATAAAAACATATACCTCCATGCTTGGAAAAGTTAGTAGAAATAAGTAAGTTTCAGCTGTTGAAGAATTTTCATTCCAGCTTTTGAGTCTGTTTCCTGTTTTTATTTTAATTCCAAAGGTTGCATTACTTCATGGATTTCTACTTATTTATTTTCACCTTTACTTTAGATGTTCAATATAGGTACTGCATTCTTTCACTAGAAAGAATAGCTTCTGTTGTAGTTAGCTTTCTGTGGTTACTTTTTATCACAACATTCATAAGATAATCATGATTATAATTTTAAAACATTCTTTCCTTGGTCTTTTTATATTACTATAACAAAATCCCTGAAAGTGGGTAATTTAGAAAGAACAGATATTTATTTCTCGAGGTTCTGGAGGGTGGCAGGTCCATTGATAAGGCAAGGAAATGCAGAAAAGAATGGATTAGTGTCTGTTGAGGGCTGCTCTCCACTTCCAAGATGGCGGCTCGTTGTTGGAGGAACAGAAAGGCAAAGAAAAGGGGACAAATGCTGTATCTTTACATGACAGAAGAGCAAACTATAGCGAACCCACAGTCTTGGTTCCTTTTGTATGATTCCCTAAAGCCATCCATGAGGACACTGCTGTCTGACTTAATCATCTCTTAAAGGCCCTAGTACTTAACACTATCACATTGATGATTAAGTTTCAACACACAAATTTTGGGCAACTTTCAGACTGTAGAAATCTTTCAAGTGTTAAATTTCATTATTTATAATGAACATCTTAACTTATTTTTTACAATAAGTATACAATGATTTCTGCATAATTTCAGCTTAATTCTGTATTCCTGTGTGTCCATGTGGTATTTATAATGAAAAATAATAATGCTCTTACCTTCCTACTGATGAACCTGGCTAAACTCAATACTTCCATTGTAGATTTTATAGTCTCAAGATTTTTCAAATCTTTTTGAAATTTGAAATATGTTCTGCTCTTTTTACAAGTGTATGTGCTACTTCCTACAGATATAAGGGCAAGTATTACATGGCTCTTGACCTTTGAAAATAACATATGAATGGAGAAATAATAATAATAATTATACTCACTATGATGGTGATTTATGTAGGATTCTTGGTAACCTGCTAAATGACCTAGGACTGGGGAAGGATTATAAGAGAAGGTGAATGTTCTGGCCAATATGAATAAATATCTTAATATAAGAGGGAGAAAGAAATGTTTCAGCCAGATGGAACTGCTTATGCAAAAGTATGGGTAGAGAACAACATGAGACACATCAGATTTCACATGTCCAGAACCAAATCAGTATTAGAGACAGTATAAATGAGACTAGGAATAAAAGTAAAATCATAAAAAACTCTTGGAGTTCATGTAAAGAATTAGAACTTTAGAAGTGGATATGGTAGTACTCTTCTTCAAAACTCTGATAAACATATTTTTCAAACATATAGCTAACAAATGACAAGTTATTTGAATAACAACTGACAGTTGAAATAGTCTCATATGGCCAAAGTAGCTATTTTTCACTAGATAAATTTTATTAAATTGTAAAAGTATTTTGTATCCCATTAGGTTAAAATCTCCACATTGAATACTAGTTTGTTTCAGCCTTGTATGGAATAAATGTTGATTTTTCTGGATCAGAATTTTAGAATAACCTCTTTCCTTTTTAAAAGATAAATGCTCTATTTCCATGTTGGAGACTTTTATTTTACTTTGGTCCCAAAACAATTACTTAAAAAAAAAAGAATTGTAATTCTGTGTGTCTCAACTCTGGATCTTCCTTGAATAATGGCAAATAGTCACAATCAAATAAATTACCTCTCTCTGAAAGCTTGGGAAATGTCATTATAGTATGTTTAAGTGACTCAAGAAAAAGATCGAGATAAATATTCCACAAAAAGCACAGGTTCATCATGAAGAAATTACATAATATATCTCAATTTTATAGTCATTACAATTTTAATATTTTTATTATAGAATGAAAATTTGAACATATTGCATTGAAATTTCACCTTAATTTTCTCAAATCATGCTGGTTTTATTAGGAACTAACATGCTGCCCAGTAATCTTTATGAACTAATAGAGATCATAGCTTTTAACACAACTTTCAGTATAAAAATAATGTTGCTATCCACTCTAATTAAGATGTCCTGTGTTGATTAAGAAGATATAAATTGCCTTGTAAAAGGAAAGTGTCTCATTCATTTTTCTTTCCCATTAGAAGAGAGACACAGGTATGATTAGATTTTTATGTTTAGTATGTATGACATTATATATAATGTAGAAAAATAAAATTATGCATTAAAAATAATTGGAAACAAAACAGAAGGAAATGTGTGGTTCAGTTCACCAAAAACTGTTTAGATCAATTGTTTAGAATCTAATTTAATTATCTTATAAAATGAGTCAAGTGGGATAGCAAGTTTAAATCTAATGCTGAGCAAGCCCTTTAAAGTTGCTATTACACAATTATTTTGACTTTTATTTCCCAGTGATGGGAAATATCTCTGACCCCATACAATCCCTTGATGCCAGATCATTTTGTTCCCTTGCATGTAATTCTACTTTATTCTTTTTCTATTGCTTTGATCGTATTTTCAGTTAATATGACAATATCATTAAAAATATAGGACCAAAATAAAGGAACTAAGTATACATGATATAAATTTAATTAATAAAAGATGATTTCTGAGTTTTTCCTCTGGTACATCGATATTTACAAATTAATATATGTAGTTTCATTTGGATTTTTATAAAAGGTTTATGTTAATTGTCCAGGAAGTGCTGGGCCCTGCCCTAGGAAGCAAAAACCCTGAAAGAGAATTCCTACCTTCACAGAGGAAGTGGTAATTCCTTTTCATTCTGCAGTACAACCTTTGAAAATATTTCAGTGGGTTCCACTGCTGTGTTAGCATCACAAGTGCAAAATGTCCCTAGTTAGCTACATATTGCTTCTGAATACTGTTGGTTGGCGGCATATTATTCCCAATGGTCATGGAAGAGTGGTCAGTCTGATTTTTCAATCATTCCAAACACTTTAATCTACTTATATTCCCTATTGACTCTCTTTTGTTTTTTTTTTTCCTTAAAACTTGTGTTCTATAGAAGTATTTTCTCTAATTACCAAGACTTCATTTGTCCCAGATTGATTCTTGCCTAATGTCCTGTGTTCTTCCCTACAGTCTTGGTCTTGTATCTTCTCACTTAATCTTATGAGTACCTGAAAATATTTCTTCACTAACTCATCCATTTTTGTAAATTATCTCTAACTTGCTTAATTTTTTGTGTGCTAAAATGTTTTAACATTAGGCTATGTGTAGTCAGATTCAAACCTGATTATTGATTGATATCATTTGTTCAATAGCTTTGCACTACACATTGAAAGAAGATAGTAGGTCTTGAAGTTCAAGGCAATTGAGTGAAAAATATGAAAATGACTCCTGTTAATTTTATGTAAATGACTCCCATTACTCATCCAGCAACTCAAGAGGGCATAGAGGATCTAAATAGTGAGTATTCTCTTACTTCTGTAGAAAATACCTAAAAAGTCTTTAACTGTAAGGTATCACAAGTACAATCTTCAAAGATAAATTTCTTGCTACATATTAAACTGAAAAGAGTAATTAAACACAGAATCACTCTGCCCCAATAGAAGAGTCTCCTGTGCCAGAAGGAGAGCAATGTGAGCCTGACTTTATAGAAGACCAAGTGGTGTAGGAGAGCAGAGGGTAACTAATTAAGTAAATGCAGATGAAAACGCAAATATTTTTATTCATCAAGTTGGTAAATGTTAGTTAAAACTCACTGTTTCCAAAGGCACAATAAGGAAACACTCTGCTAGGCAACATCTAGGAGCACACATTAGTACAAACACTTCAAAGGATTTTTGACAATTTATATCAAGGACCATAAAAATGACCATATCTTTAACCAAATAATCACTTGCTGAAGAGCTAAGTAGAAATGTGCAGAAAACTGTATGTGCATTGATGCATTATCAAGCTTATATAAGGCATTATTTATGATACCGTAAAATTCAAAACTACCTAAATATTAATAGAATATTCTTTAAGTATATAGTGTTGTATCCATAGAATAGAAAATTTAGGGGATAAATAAATTTCATCATATTCAAAAAATCTTTTAAGTAAATTTTGTTCTGTACAAGATAAACACAAAATTGATTCTTTTATAGCTGTTAGTGAAAAAAAAATAAGATACATAACTATATGTGAAATAAGCAAATTGACATGCAAATGTGACATACTCACAAGTATGCACATACACATAAACACACAAAGATTGTCCCAGGTGTCAAGAATTGTATGATAGACCAGCATTGTGTTTTTCTAAAGATCTGAGCAAGTTTTAGGCTTCCATGAGCATAATAATGACTGTATAGATTTCTTTGTTTGTTGTTACCTGGAGTTTCAGAGAATTCTGCAATGTATGCGTTTTTAACCCTGGATGTGTTTTCATGTAGTCTGCTCTGAATATTCCTGGGATTGCTCCTTATGAACGTCTCCAATTCTGACACTTATTCCTGATTTTCCCAACACTTGACCCAACTATTCAACTATCATTCCCTTTAATTTTATGCCTTTATTTTTCAGATTATAGAATAGAAAGAGTGTCTTCTACTATATATCTGAAGTTCAATAGTGCCATGTACAGCAGATCCTCTTCAGGGAAAGATAACATCTAAAAACACAGTGAAAAGAAGAGAATGAGATAACTACTTTCAAATTGATCCAATGGAATTGCCATGCAATTATGTATGTTCATATGTATGTTTTCAGACACCAAAAATAATATGCCATTACTCCTGTTCTCAGTGAAATCTTCAAATAACTTTTTACCCTACTGCTTGCTCTAGTGAAAAAAATATCTAAAGCATTAGAAAATGATTATTGTGATACTATTAGATAAAAGAAGTTCTAATCCAGATATGATAGATTCACTATAAATTTTTCAGAATTAATTGTTAGAATATAGAGTTTAGAGCTTAACATATGTCAGGCAAATTCAGCTGTTTTATCTCTTCTTCAAACAAAAATGCCAACCTTTTTTCTGATTAGTAGACTACACCAATTAAAGAAAAAAGAAAGCAATTTAGTGGAAATGCATTGCATAATGGTGAGAGCATATTGATAAAATATTTGTTTTTAAAAAGAAATACAGATCCATCAAAAAGAGCTTGTGGAAGTTTCTCCTTTGAGGAATATCATTTCATCAGAGATCACTTTCTTAAAAGGAAAGTTGAAAACAGATACATTAGCTTCCCTCTTTTTAGTTAGCAAGGTAAAATGTGAGTAACAATGGTAGTTAGTTGATTCCTTGTAGTATAATTAAAGAGCTTATGATAGAAGCTACTACTCAGACAAGTTTTGGAGGCTTATTGGCTTTTGGCTTCATGGGAAGCCAATCAAATCCTTTTGTTGTATCTATTATGATGTTTTAGTTAAAATGTTTCTATAAGTGCAACCTAGACAATAAGTAATAAAGGAAATTGTTGAATCATAACTGAAAAGTTTTTTAAGGGTTCTATGCTTCCAAATTCAAGCCCAATGTATAAGGTAGAAGCATCTATTTCAAATATCTTAATACAAATTTAGAAATTGACTTGCATTAGTCTTAATATGACTGAGTTAGGTCAAATTGTAATAGGTCATGGAATACCTTGATTGATATATTATTTCAGGTTTATTCTAGGAGGTGGGGAGGAACCTTTCAAACTGATCCAGAATTTCAGGATACAATTGAAAAAAAAAGTGAACCCACTGAGTGTCCACCTCATTTGCCACTCAATTTGGATATTTAAAAATAACCAGCCTCTCTCAGGATCCTGACTAAAAAGCAAAATTTGAATTCTAGGCTAAGCTTCATCATGAAAACTGTCCCAGACAATGAGGTGGGATTGTGAGTGTTTCAAGGATAACTTCAAATATCAGAAAAGGACATAGTCCACATAGTATCAGGTAAGCTTATAGCAAGGATTGGAGTAATGTATTAAGGTCAGTTTTACCTTATGGAGTGTTTGAGACTCAAGTCTATTGTGTAAAAAAACAGAAAATCACCATATTCTCTGTCAAAATGGCTGATTTCTAGTTCTTTGAATAAAATCCTTTAGGTTTCATGACAATCTTCCTGTAATTCAAAAATATTATCTATAAAGTAATTATTTCTGGGAGATTTCTGTAAACATCAAGTGAAACAATTATTTTAATGTGCTTTATGAACTGTGAAGTCCTATAAATAAGAAAGTATTAATATTATCATTTACAAAGCTTAAGGATTATGACCTTGTTAGCATATTATCACCTAACAAAATCACTTTATAAGATAGAAATTGCAAAACGTGGTTTAATCATCAGTTTGAAATTTTAAGATGTATTTAGTAAAATTAAAGGCTCTGCTTTTCTGAACAGCTTTTGACAAATACATCAATAAACAGAGAAGCTGCCATGAATGTGGAGTTGATCCAATGAAGCATTTACAAAACTGTTCTTTTAACTTTATTACTTTTTCCTACTTTCTTTCTCATGCTCCATCTGCAAGTTACTAATCCAAAAACCGTCTCCCTTGAGCATATGTTTTTTCCCCACAGAGCCATTTTCTGGAAATGAAAGGATGTTAAAAGAAAGATTAGTGCCTAGTAGAGGGTCTCCTACAACAAAAAGTAGACCCAATGGGACAATCAAAAGAGAGAAAAAATAACATGGGGGTTTGAAACAAAGCAGCTTTCTCTCAGTATAAGCAGGAATACAGGACCCAGAAAGTTCAGAGACCTCATAAGAATTTTCATTTAGCAAAGACAAGCTTAATAACATAAGCAAAATGTATGAAATAAGTAAATTATTGTTTTCTCTCATCTCTAATTCTACTAGTGTTCCTGTTCTTTTAAGTCACTTATTAATCTAGATCTCAGAGATCCATATTAAATAACAGTGGAATATGATTCACTCTTTTCTGACATTTCCTTTAAAATTAAGAAACCTGGACACTAAATCCTGAAAACTCCATATAATATGATAAGAGAATAAATAACAGAAGTTGAACAAAATCAAAGACTCTCATTTTATAGAGAGAGTGAAAATTTATGTATTATATTTTGGTAGTAATTCAATAACCTCCAAGACAGGATTAACAACAAGCTTTGATCTTTAAAATGTAAAATTCCATAAGCTTTTGGATTAGATAAATTACATGGTAGTCAGTTGGTCCTCCATGAACCAAAAATAATGGGGGGGGAGAGGAAGGAGAAGAGAGAGAGAAAGAGATAGAGATAGAGAGAGAGAGAGAGAGAGAGAGAGAGAGAGAGAGAGAGAGAGATTTTAATTAATTGTGCCTATGGCAGTTTAATTTCTAGTGTAAAAGCTTTTCCATTGCCATAAGAAAATCTTGGATTCCAGTACTGATTCCTTTCTACTCAAAGAATTACTACCCTTTAAAAACTACTATTGGAAAATGGCAAAAAAAAGAACTCCATTTTGCATGGAGTTCACAAGAAGAATACTCTTTTTTATTTCTTTTTATTGCATAAGTCAGTTTCACTAAAGTGAGTTCTCCTAAACCATGTCTTAGAATAAGAGTTCTAAGGATTTCGTAAGATAAATAAGGTTGTGAATTAATTTATATTGCATTTATTCACCATTCTCCAGATATATTAACATATTACAGGTTCTGAAAATGTTGTGGTGATAATATATATTGCAATTTCCCAGTCATACTTGTGCATACACCTTCTTACAATTAACACCAACTAATTACAATTAACACCAAGTTTTGGAAACTAAACTTAAGTTTTTACCTAAACCTATCAATCAATTTATGTTTTCCAGTTTCTAATTTAAATATACTACAATTTTATAATGATGACTCATATATTTGCCAAGCTTTATTATAAAATGGACTAAACTGCATAATTTATTTTGCATTCATATACTTATTTTTTAAAAAATTTGAGTAAGTACTGGAAACAAGAAGTTTCTCACTATTTAGAATATAAGTGCCTGAAAAGACATTGCTTAAAGAAGCTGACAATGTAAGGCAGAAAATTATGTAACTAAAGATTTTACTATAGAGTATAATAATTGATAAAATATGCTTTAATAGTTCTTTTTCTAAAATACAGTCCTTAGTTGAGTTTTGTAAAAAACTTTCCCTTTAAACTGATTATACAGAATTGAACTTTGTTTTATTGAACTGCATTATAATTTTGAATTTGAACTCCACATAGTGCCATTATATCCTCAGAGAATGCTCAAAGATTCAGAAATTTTCATACCTGTATTTAATGGCAACAGGTGAGTTCTCCTAGTTATTGTTTGTTTGTTTGTTTGCTTTCTTCTTTCTGTCAGCTTGCTCTGCTTTTTGGTTTCCCTGGATTACATTTTTGAAAACTCTGACCAATGCTTCTATTTTGTTGCCCAGACCAAAACTAATTATTAGAAGAGGAAATCAAGCAACTCAGTTTAACGACTGAACTTAGTCTTACTTTTATAATGAAGAAGATTAGTGTTGATCAGCATTATCAGCTTTTCCTTCCACTCAGGTGTAAGAAAATGAGGTTTGCTAGAACTATCTAACTCCTCACTTTACTGCTACTATATTCCCATGCAAATGAATGCCATGTGATTAATTTCTGAAAGAGTTTTTCATAGGGGACCTTATCTACTGTCTTAAAATTTAATTAACTCCCTGTGTGATGTTTGAGCAGGTATTATATGTTTATCTTCAGGCTAAAGAGGTACCAGGGTAGGCAGAGGGAAAAAACAAAAAACAACTACATTTTCACCACCAGGAAAACAATATGAAATAGCCAATACATTACAACAGAATCAATAAAATTCACAAAAATAAGTTTTGTGAATTTTTAGAAAAAAAGGAAAGAGGATATTGACTGGTAAATAATGAAAAAGACCAAATTTTCTAATCACTATGAACACAAATGAAAACTTTTACACATAATCAAGTTTATTAATGATTCAAAAGCAGAAACAATAACACAACATAGACCAAGAATCCTTCACTTAGAGATATTTGACACCAACATTGTAATTTTCCACATGTAATTCATCTCCCACATTAGTAAATATACTGGTACAGATTTTGTATGCGATGTGTAAATAAGGTGTGTGGATCACTGCAGAGAGGCATCTTTTTTTTAAAAAAAATCTGATTACATAACTTAGAATACATTTACTAGTGAGCCATGCCCCTAAATGCATAAACTCTAAGATTGTTTACATCATAGAGCAAGTATATTGTGACAATAACATTTTGAAGGTACAAACTTGTAATTATGTTTCAATTCATAAATATTACACATGCACTTATTTTATTTATTATCTTTATTAAACATTATATTTACACATAGTAGTCGGGTTCATTTTGACAAAATCATACCTGGTGCATGGAATAAGACTTCAGTCCCCATTCTTATCCTTTCCCTTCTCCTCCTCACTCCCTTTATTCCCCTTCCTCCACTCTATTAATCTTCCATTAACTCATTTTATTTATTTATTTTTGATTGATTCTTTCTACTTAAACATAAGGCAAAATTCCCTGTGGTGTGTGGGTATATATATGAGTGTGTATATATATAAAACATGATTGTGTTAAATTCATGCAATATTTCCTCCCCTTTCTTGTTCCTCCTCCTTCACTTTGGATCTCCTCCTTCAACTCCACTGATCTTCCCAATATCTTTATGATATCCAATTCTCCCAACCTTCTTTCCCTATTCTCTGGATTTATCTGGAGTTTGCCTGCAAAGAGATTTGAACAGGCCTTCTCTTTCTCTACCAACAAATGAGACAATAGGTCAAAGACTTGGAGGTACCCTGGTATTTCCAACTGATATTATGGGAATGTTATTCAAGCAAGACAATGATTGACTTGATAGGTTACTTACTTAAACATGGTCAGTTCCACAAAGCTCTAGGTGTGTTTCTTAATTTCAAACAATCTTGTTTCCATCCAATTTCCCCATCAATGAAAAGTCCAACATCCCGAAAGATTTAGTGTTTCTTCTTGTTCTTTTATCATACTGTGATATAATTTTATATGGTAATAAATGCAGTTATGTAAAGAAAAATAGCATGCAAAATCAGCCAAGCTGCAAACTCAGATACAGACAGGCAATATTAGTTTTGTAGTTTCATTATTCACCCTAATTGAATGCACTGACAAACAAAATTACACAAAGAACACAATTTAAATGTTTTATCTTTATTTTGGCAAGCTAGAGTCTCCTTACTGAAAATCAAAAAGATTTTCTAATAATTTCTAATAACTTTTGGTAGGTTATCAATATACTGCATCTGCATCTTGTAGAATTAAAGCTACTAAGACTTGAATGATATTAAACAATCTGTCAGCTATTTATAATCAAATTGATATTGCTTATTTGGGAAACATATCTTTGTCAATCAAATTCCTTAAGGTGGCTTAAGGAATACTCTTCACCAGTTCCTGAATGCTGACATCTGAAATATGCATGAGTTAAAGGCCAAGCTATTTTATAAACCTGTTAGACCTACTGCCATTAAATCTCACATTACTCACTAGCAGAAAAAAAATATTCAATCTCTTCCATTTCCTTTTTTATGCTTGGAACTATGAAACAGCAATTTTTGATCAGATAGTACTTGTCTAATATTGTTTTTTTAATCATAAGTAACTGAAATTTATATATTTTTTTAAAAAGCTGTTGAAATCCATTGATAATTGCAAAGTATTATATCAATTCATAAATTTCAAGCATCATTAAATTACCTGGGTTAACATATATTTCATATATTTCATCATTTTAGAAATATATATATATATATATATATATAGAAATATATATATATATGTGTGTGTGTGTATGTGTGTGTGTGTGTGTGTGTGTGTGTGAGTGAGTGTGTGTATATATATATGGGGAGAGAGAGGAGTAGAGAGGTAGAAATAAAGAGAATCACTTACTGTTCAGTCAATAAGAAAAGCTCGATTTTTAAATTGTTCTTGAGTTCTGTGGTATATTTGAGTTGAAATACAGTATTTTAATAAAAATTACATTAAATTATGAATCTAAAAGTGCTTTATAAGACTAAGATTTATAATAATTGTTTCTAAAACTACAACTATGAGATAGAGGAGAATAATTGCACATTCCTAAGGTGTTGTTACTATAGTCCTCTGTATCTTATGAGAGCTGAAATGTTTGCTTATACACTCATAGACTACTTAAATCACCAACTTTCAAGTCAACTCACTTAAATAAACTCATTTGAGCCATAAGATAGTGAGGGGGAAATGACAGATATGGTTTTCCACTTTTTACATAAACAAAAAATCTGCTGTAAATTTTCAATATAATAGGCATTATTTTTGTATATGATATTTTATTTTTCATCATAAAAAATCAAAAGATGGTATTATCTCCATTATAGAGGTTAGGAATATAAAACTCTAATATGAATTACTTGCCCCAGGTTCACCTAGCTTTTAAGTGGTTGGGGCAGAATTCAAAAGCATATCTAGATTCACATTGTTTCCAAATACCACACTGGCAAAATTGTATATATTTACCAGTACAACCAATATTTTTAAGTATATATACATTTGGAGTAACTATATCTTGCTAATTAACACATGCATTCATCAAATAGTCATCATTTTTGTGGTGAGAACACTTCACTCTCTTAGCAGTTTTCAAGAGCACAGTATATTGGTAACTGTAATCACCATGTTGTACAATAGATCTCTTGAGCTTATTCTTCCTATATGAAATTTTGTGTCTTTGCCAACCATTCTTGCCACCCACATCAGTCCCCTGCCACTCACCATTCTATTCTCTGCTTCTGAGTTTGAAATTTTTTTTATATTTCACATGTAAATGGGACCATGTGGTATTTATCTTTTGGTGTCTGCCTTAATTCACCTGTAATGTACTCTGTTTCATCCATATTGTTACAAATATCAATATTTTCTTGCTTTTAAAGGCTGAATAGTGCCCCATTGAGTATATATACCATAACCTCTTTGTCCATGCATCTGTCAATGGACCTTTAGGCTGACTTCATATCTTGGCTACTATGAATGAAGCTGCAAAGAACATAGGAGTGAATGTGTACCTCTTCAATATACTGACCTAGGCTTTTTTGTTTTTTAATTAAATATACAAAAGTGAGATTGCTGGATTGAACCCTCTTACTCTAGTGAGAAGGTCAAGTGAAATAGAAATCTCAGGAGACTACCTTAAAGATATACGAGGTTTCTTCATTCTTTAGTGCCCATCTCTATCATTGCTGCTCCTGCTTCATGGACACCTTCCAAAAATATGCTATTTTGAACAATTTTTAAAGAAAAATTGATAATTATAAATAGAAAGGGAAACTCAGACACCTTATTTAAGCTACCAAAAATCTCTGATTCTCATTACTTGTATAATTTTGCCATCCCTGTGTTCTCAATTTAAAATCAATGTTTTCTAGTGTGCCTTGTAAATAGCATTTGCAATAGTTCAGTTTTAAAATCTTCTCTAGGATAAAGCCCAATTCCACAGAGACTGATCATTTATGTGGATTTTCCTGAAACTGTCCACAGCACTGACAGTTCCAATCTGTCCCACTTACTTGGAAATTTGTATCTAGGAGAGTGGGGACCATGCTGTTATCATATTTTGAATAAATTAATAATGACGACACTTAATTGTAGGCAAGAAAGAATTTCAAACTTGATAGAATTTTGTTAATAATGATGAAGTTGTACCATTTACTTATTAACCCTATTAATTCTGGTCATTTCATAAAGAAATCATCATTTTATAAATTTATATTTAGAATACCGATGATCAATTTTAAATTGACAGCCTAGATATTCTGTCTCCACTCCTTGACACCTAGTGGAAGCAAATGTAATGGAAGCATACATTTCCAGCTCACTGCACTTTAACCTTAACCTGCAGGTAATATATTGTTTAGTTTCTATGTCCAGTGGTCATTTGTCTCCTTACTGTGACTGCCAAAAGACTTGCCAATTAGTGTCAATCCTAGAGATGGTTTGGGAATGTGGGCACCTAACCAGGAAGAAAAGTACCAACATCATTAACACATTTTTATGAAAACAAGAGGAACACAAAATTGTCATTAATTAATTTAAACTAAAATGTAATCTAAGAGTATTCCCTGGTCTACAAAATCATTCATACTACATCAACAAATGTCATAAAAATGAGAATAATGTATGAAAACAGGATATTCTGTAAATCTATTCTTGAATCTTTAATGTGGTTATTCTATATCACTTCAGAAATTATCTCATGCATCTTGGTGACGAATGCCTGGATAAAATCAGTAACAAGAAGACAGACAGTTTTCTGACTGAATTTATTCTGAAAATTACACTGGAGGGAATCAAAATGGGTATAACAGAAGGAAACACTTTCACACTTAATCTAAAGGGAAATAATCCTTTCTCAAGAGACGTGCAGGTAATTTATACTTAAACATTTTCCTTTGATCTCTATGTCACTTTTTCTATTTAAAGTTAATTGCATTAAGTGCACACCAAGAAGGAATCCAAAAAAGAAGAAGAGGAGGAGGAGGAGGAGGAGGAGGAGGAGGAGGAGGAGGAGAAAAGATTTCTTTGGGCAGACAGCCAGGAGACCAGGAACATAGCAGCAGAAACTTTTTTTAATTGATTGAGCCACTAGTGCTATACATAATTGATCAAAATTCGAGATGGTCACCAAGACACTGAACTTCTCAAAAGGGAATATGAACCATGGACAGACTTAGACATTGTTGTTAGTTATGTATCCATAAAATTGTCATTTTTAATTTTTTTTTCATGAAAATTCTGCCTTTCTGTGCACAGAGGAGAGACATTCAAAACACTGAGTCAAAGGAACTTTTGCATATGTTCTTTTAAAGTATCTGAGATCATTAAGTGCCAGCATCCTAGTTAATATAATATATTTGTCTTCTTAGTTAAAAGCAGAATGACTCTTGAAATAAAAATTGTTATAAACATGAAAGCAATTCTATTTCTGCTGCGTTTTGCTTTGTGAGATTCTCAGGTGCACACTAGTTTATCATAGGTCCTAGGTGTCATTTTAGGTATTTTATATTTTCTGAACCACTTTTTTATATTGTTTTCTGTACATGTTCCTGTCAGTTTCTATATAACATCATTGAACATCTTATATATAATTATATAGAGAAAAATATAGGATGCACATAAAAATTCTAAATGATGCCAAACATATTAAGTTTAGGGAAAATAAAACAGCCAATGATACATTTTAGATTTATACTCTTAAATGTGATTTAAATATATGGACAAGAGCTATGTCAGTTAAATTTGCTAGCATGTGCTGATATGTATTGAAGTCTTAACATTAGTTAAATATAATGTTGATATTTAATTTCTTTAGCCATGGGAGATTGGGAATAAGGCTAAAAATGCATGGTATTTACTTATGAGATAAGCTTAGGACTTGTAAAGCCATCTCAGTACTTCTAGGAAAATCAAGATTCTTTCTCAAAATAAATCTGAGTTAGTATCCTCTTGGGTTTGAGAGTATCAGACACTTATTTACAGTGTGTAAAAACAGTTAAGAAAACCTTAGAAGGTTAAACATAGAGGAAACCTTTGGGGAATGAACTAGGCTAGTTTCAGACATGTCACCAAAAAAGTAATGCCTTTGCCATACAGCCTTCTTGAAGAATATTAAATCCAATCATTGTTTTTCAAACAAAAACCAAATGTTGATATTGTTCACTTTTTTAAATGATTGTAGTAATGTAATTGAGAATGCAGCCCTTTGGTGCACCAGAAGGATAAGTGAGGCCTTCTTACACTGCATTTTAATAAATCTGACAGATAAGTGACAACTCTGTGGTAGTGAATGCTCAGGGACCTTGGGAAATTGGCCTGATGTGGAAGTTTCTGGTTTAAAGTACTTGCTGAGATTAATCAATTTATGGCCCCAGAAAACTAAATAGTGAAATTTTATTTCAAGCATAATTAAAAATATGCTATTATTTATACCTTCATCTTAGAGATGAGCAACTGAAACCCAGAGTTTAAGTATCTTTGTTCAGGGACACCTAGCACATGGCTGAGTGAGATCTAGTGAACCTGGATCAATATCATTTAAAAGGCCGCTGTTTTCTACTGTACTATAACATTATCAGAAAGCTATTTCTTTAATATTTTTATAAAATAACTTCCATGTGGTAGGCAATCAGTGAAGATGGTTCTGTTAAAAAAATAAATTTCATTGTTCATAAAACTCATTTTTTTTCCACACTGATTGATGTCCACAGTGTTGGTACTTCATTAATACATTTCTGTCATGGGTCTGTCTTTGAGGTTAATGTGGATAAATGACTAATCTTTAATAAAATTAGTTTCTCAGACAGTCATAGTCATACTGAGAAGGTCACACTTGTTCACAAGGTAAGAAAGGGTATGTGTATTTTTGGTGGAAAGAAGTCTAATATGCAATTTTTGCTACCTCCTTTCACCAAATCCCTGATATAAGCCCTATGGAAACATCCTGGTTTTTGTCTTCCTATCCTTAAGAAAAATTGCTGTATTAGACCACCATTACTGATGGAAGACTTCCATATCCCTCCATATATTAAGGAAGAAGAAAGGAAGAGCAGCACTAGATTCCAAGCATGGAATCTTAAGACCTTACAAGTCCTCTTGTCAATTGCTTCTCATGCAGGATTCAAGTCATCAAGTCTCAGAGAAGCACCACATTTCTAGCAAGACAAACTTAGTTTTGAAGAAAAGACCCAGAATAATGTTCAACCAAAAGATTTAGATACATGCCTAATATACCTATATAGCAATATAGCAAGATCTCCCGTATACTCTCAATGAGAGTGTATATGGGAACTGTTAAGAAATGTTACAAAACCCATCAAAATGTCAACTACATGTACAATTTAAACCAGAAATTTAATTTCTGGATAATTATTCCTACAGGTATACTTATAAGTGAAATTTCACTTATGTTAGCAGTGTTCATTGAAGTAAAAAAAAAATTATAATAATTTTTAAAACCAGAAAAGGTACAATCATATCTACACACAGAGTATATAAAAATGTTAAACATATAAAATTATATGTATATTGTCTTTCAAGAAGAGAATATCTAGTAGAGGATAGGAAAGGTAGCAGAATACAACAATTACTAATATGGCATTATGTAAAAATGTGGATGTGTAACCAATCTGATTCTGCAATCTGTATTTGGGGTAAAAATTGGAATTCATAACGCAATTGAATCTAATGTATGAAATATGATATGTCGAGAGCTTTGTAATGTTTTGAACAACCAATAAAAAAAATGTCAGAGGCAGATAGATAGTCAAGAAGTCATTAGGCCAGCACAGCTCCATGTTTGTGGAATGCTTACCCTGTCCCCTACTTTTGGGATCTCTTCTGCCACACCCAAATTTGTGAGCTCCTTAGAATTTCCCATTCCAGATATGTATTCACAGATTTTTTTTCCTCTTCTCCTCTCATTGTGTCTTATTTGGGGTGATGTCAAGGCATTGTGGTGGATGACAGTGGAAGATTTTTATGTGGCACATGTTCACATATATATAGACTCATTTTCCGTTTTGCCATTTGAAATATTGAATCTCTGACACTAAGCCATAACCTACTAGACTCTGACTACTTAAAAAAAAAGAAGAGAATATCATGTAGCCATAAAAAGTCCTCTATATGTGTGAGAAAATATCCAAGATATAGTGTCCAATGAACAAAGAAGCAGAAGTTACAGAAAGATGTTTGAAATGCTGTATTATTAAGCAAAAGAAGAAAAATACTTGTACATATATTTTATTGTGTATGAACTCTCAAACAATATCCAGTAAACTAACAATAATGTTTAAACTTGGGAAAGGTAGGTAACAATTGGGGATCAAGCATAGAAAAGTGATAGTTAACATATATAAGTGGATATTTTAAATATCTAAACCAAATATCTATACAATTTAATAAAAACATTAATAAATTTTCAAGAACAAATAATTTTGTTATACTCAGTTTCATTAAATATTTAATGGTAACATTTATTGTTTTATTGACCAAGCAAGTGATTGCTTTGTTTATGATATATAATCCATTAGTGTATAGAGATATAAACTCTGATATTAAAGTTGCAGATTATTTTATGCAGAATTGAAATAGGAAAAAATACTCCATATGCTTTATAGACTTTGATAGTGTAAGAGCTTGATTTCATGGAAAAATGATACAATGAATTTCAGGTTCTAATTTTGTAGGTATAAAAAGCACCACTTCTGATAAGAACATCTGGCTTGAGTATCTCTGAAAACCAGTTCCACAAATTTCTAGTGCTCTTCAGAACATGGGAACTGATTGTGATTAATCAGGGAAAAGCCTTTCTCTATTAAGGCTCTGTCCAGTCCAATTGCTGAACATGACAGTCTTTAGAATTACATCACCAAATGGTCTACTAGAGATGGAAGGTTGAAAGATTGGCTGAAATAAATAGCTCACCTTACGTGACCTTAGAAATGGACATTTTGACTGAAGGCGAAGAAAACTCCAGGCATTAATGATTTTGTATATTATATATGTATTTTGGAAGAAAAACACTATAGGACATTTCTTTTACACTGACTACTTCCAAGTATTAATATACGGTCTAACTGCTGCAATCACTCAGGTGATAGCCCGCGGTGTGCATCCATCCCTTCACTCCTGATTACAGATAACATTTGTAGCATGAGGATGAGAGAGGCCTGAACACGGAGAAAAGTCATCAGAAATCATAAGAGAAGACAAGCTCATTTTTATGACTTTGCCACCTTCCAGTCAAGTACCTGCTGCAGACATTTATTGTTATTAGAAAGTAGACCTCTAAGACAAGTGAATCATGTTTCACAGTGTACTACCTTCTAACATAATTAACAACCAGAAGATTTAGACCGAGATTTTGTCAAATCAACAGCAAAAAGTCTTTAAATTTGTTTGTGAAGTTCTTGCATGATTTAAGGATCACGCAATCCAAAGCCTGCTCTGTTTATATGCAGGTGTGTCACTATCTCATCTATAGAAGAAAGTACCCAGGAAAAAACACATACACTAATATTTACTTGAAAATGACTTTTTTCTTTCAAACGTAGGAAAGCAGAATTTTGTGGAAATCTCAATTTGGTGGCATAGCTTATTTTTGGCATTATATTCCTTTAATAAATAAAATAACGGAGAGCAAAGGAAAGTTTTGATCTACCAAAAATAAGATTTTTGGGAATCATTGTTATAATCTTATTAAAAATAAAACATAAATACAATTTTGAAAGTCACTATATGCAAAAGAAAGAGAATTCAAATCACCCAAAATATTAGCATTCACCTAACCAATAACAGGAATGTTTGTGCATATCTGCCATTTATAAATCCTCAAGTTGCTTTAACAAGATATATTTGATAAATCTCATCTAGTTAAATGTTTGACTTTGGCCCAATATTTGTCAATTGACAATACTGGGATAAAAATTATTTTAGGTAAGTTTTTACACAAGCCCACGATTATTTCCTGAGAAGCTATTCCTATAAACTAGTATTAATTTAAGGCAGAATTTTAATATTACCCTGTTTATCTTCAAAAATTTGTTCCAACTTAAACTGCCACCTTGTCAGCTTGCATTTGCTTCCACAGACACATATTTTTGTCTTGCTGAAAATCTTTTCCCGAATAAATGTTAAAAATTATATTTTTGTTTAAATGTACATTTCTTTTATTATTAAAATAATTAATAATCATACCAACTGTTAATTTTAAATGCTCTTGATTTTGAATGTGTTTCTTATAATCATTTAAATTTGGGGAACACATTGTGTTAAATTTAATAAAGACATTTTCATTTTTTGGTAATATTTTAATATTCCATCAATATTAAAGCTTTTGTTAAAGACTCTTCCAATATATAGGAACTCTTACCAGTCTTGCAGTAACTAACTCAAATGGAATGCCAGTGGTAGATGCTAGGTCTACTGGACCATCAAAACAACTAACTAAGTGATGGATTATAACCATAACACCAGAAAGTATCCATAAATCAAAACCAATGTAAGTAAATAATGGATAAAAAAATAAATACAGAAAATGTATAGTTTCTTCTCAAAATACATTTTCCATTAATAAATGTAAGAGAAATCATAAAAAAGGAAAATGATCAGTTGGCAAAGAATGTAATAAAAATTGTTCCAGGCATGAATCATCTATGGATACCCAAATTAATGCACAACAGTTTGAAACAAAAGAGGATATTTTTAATGTTTCAAAGTACCTCCCTAAAATATGCTGATTAATTAAAAGGGAAATTTACAATCATGACCTGGCACACACCACTTAAGCTGGAAAGCCAAGTTAACATCTCCTATCACTAATAATGAAGCTCTCTGGGTCCTTCATCTTGGGAAGCTCCTGATATGATGAACTGATCGCACATCATTTCTATAGTGTACAGAGAAATGCATTATTTCAACCAGGAGAAAGCATTAATATAAACCTAAATTGAAGGAGATTCTACAAAATATTTGGCCAGTATTCTTCAAAATTGCCAGTACTCTACAAAGACCAAGGATCAATTATAGACTGTTGAAAATTGAAGAGACATAGTTAAACAAAAGATGAGTACTTGGACTCGATACAGACGTGGAGAAGAGGTATTAGTGAACAAATTGATAAAGTTTTTATGAGTAAAATTGTTGTTAGTAGTGTGTCAATGTTAATTTCCTAGTTTTGATATTATTATACTACATTTGTGTAAATTATCATGGTATCATATACAAAGTTAATTGAAGAAGATCTGCAAATGTATATACGACCTTTGCAACTAGTTGGTAGCCTAAAAATAATTTCAAAATAAAAAAAGTTAAAATGATTCACCAATCAACTCTTCTGAGTTTTCTGTGTTACCACTCTCACAATACCATTCTTTTCAAAAGGTTATAGGGAAAACCCTTCACACGATATAGACTACATTTTGGGTTTTAGTGTTTCAAAATAAAAATGCATTAAAATTAGTAAATAGCATAAAGCCAATTTAAAAGAAGCATGCATATGGCATGAGTTCATACACATTTGAAAGTAATTTGCATCTTTAAGATGATATAAAGAAATTTTAAACTGTTAGAATAAAAACAATTAAATAATAAATGTCAACACACATTGGTAAAGAAGTGATAATGTACACAACTTTAAATGCTCGTAATGAGGAAGCATGAAAACTTGATATATGGAGATAAAGAATTTGTATGCAAGTCTCTATCACAAGTCCACCTAGCCCAGGATTGAGAAAATAAATATTCATAAGTTATTTTTAAGATTAGTTGTTTCTTGCCCCTATGAAATTAAAATACTATGTATTGGGGTATTTAACTTATTTCCAACATTTCAAAATTACAAACAGTGTTGTAATTTGTAATAAAAAAAGAATATACAACTGAACACAATGACACATGCCTGTAGTCCAGTAGGTTGGGAGCTGAGGCAGGAGAACTGCAAGATCAAGGTCATCCTCAGCAACTCAGTGAATCCCTGAGCAACATGAGAAGACTGTGTCTCAATATAAAAAAGGACCATAGAATTGCCTCAGTGGCTAAGTACCCCGGGGTTCAATCCCTAGTACCAAAAATACCCCCCAAACTTACACATATGTGTTTTCTAGTTATCAGACGTATTTTCTAGTTTTTGAACGTATATTATAAAGGGAAATTTCCAGAAGTAAGATTACTTCAACAAAGAGTCAATGCACAAGTACTTTTATTAGATATTGCAATTTAGAGGGTCTGTACCATTATACCTCTTGCCTGAAATGTATGAGAGTATTTGTGCACTTTTATAGGATGTTTTACTCCACTTCTCACTCTCTCACTGAGTATGTCAGGGAAAACTAGATTAAAATTAGTTAAATGAGCATAGTTGTCTTAATCTTTAACAAAAAAATATTTTTCACAGTTCTGGAGTCAGCGAAATTCAAGATCAAAGTGCCATCCTTTGGTGTTTGGTGAGAGACTTTGTGCTGCATCTTCACTTTGCAGAAGGCTGCAGATCAAGAGACCTGGATGCTATGTAGAACTTCTTTAATAAGAGCCTCATTCCTATTTATGCATAAGGAGCTCTCATGACCTAACCACCCTAGAAAGGCCCTTGCTCTTTATATCATCACACTGGCAATACCTGAATTTTGAAGGAGACACATTCAGACCACAGGAGACAGTATCATAGGTTACATGGGTCTGGATTTTAAACTCTCAAAATTCATATGTTGAAATGCTAATCCTCAATGTCTCAGATTACCACTATATTTGGAGGTAAGGTCTTTTATTAAGCTATAATGAGGAAATCAGAGAGGACCCACCTCTAATATTGCTGTTATTCTTTTAAGATTAAAACCTTAGGACACAAATATACACAAAAGGAAGACTACAGTGATAGAAGATAACCATCTACAAGGCAAAAAGAGGCTTCAGAAGAAACAACATTCATGATCTTGATCTTGGATTTGTAGCCTTCAGAATTTGCATAAGCCACCTAGTCTGTGATACATTATTATAGTAGCCAAAGCAAACTAATATAGAAGGCAAGAAAAAAATAAAATATGAATAAACTTGACATTCTGGACATATTATGGAATATTTTCTCAAAGTACAGAATTTATTATTTCTTTCAGAAATACATAGAATATTCATAAAATCAGATGGTACCCTATTCCTGAAAACAAATGTCCACAAATTTAAAACATTGAAATTTGCATAAGTTAAATCACTGACCAAAATGCTATTAGTTAGAAAGTAATAAGTATAATATTTTAGAAAATTACAAATGTTGACATGTGTGTATGTATATATATGCACATGAACTATTGATCAAAGATAAAATTATAATGAAAAACAAAATATTTTAAACTATATGAAAATAAAAATAGTAGATTTGAAAACAGATTATATGTAGACTTATCTCAATATTTAAAAGAAAAATTATGGCCTTAAATGCTTACATTGAAAAAAGATATTCAACATTTCATCATTAACCTGATGTTAGAGAAGGAGCATACGAAGCTAATGTAATAAATTGATACTTGGCAGAAGTCTGAGGCACAGTAGATTCACCCTGTCTAGATAGTGCATGATTGGAATGGAAATTCTTGGCATTTGGCAGGATCTCATACTGCTTCTTTAGTCTGTGAGGCTACAGCTACAATCTTGGGGAAAGCCAAGTAGAAGCTTCTTGAAAAGATAATTTCCTTTAGGAATAGAGGAAATGACTAGGGCCATACTTAAAGGGTTAGATATGTTGGCCTTTATAACATTACATTTAATATTTCTCCAAAAAAAGACAGATCCCAAAGGATGACAATGAACTAATTCAACTAAGTATAACCCTTACTAGCAGGTACTGTGCTAGGTGTAGCTCTTTTGTTAAAGCTGATCAAGTTTCCTTCAGATGCTGGGAATGGCAGTCATTGATTTGAAGGTGTGTGTTCATTTTTGCTCTCATCAAGAGAAATGGAATACTTTGGATTCATGTGAGAGGGCAAGAGTTTACTACATCTTCTATCATAATGTAGTATGGAGAGGCTTGAACCACCCGGGAATTAATAGAAAATCACATTGGTTGACCATGTTATAGCAATGAGTTAATGAGAATGAAGAGAAAGACATGTCAAATACAAGACAAATGTTCTACAGAATGGGAGATAAACATGATAAAAAGTCAGAGAATATTCCATAGAAGAAACTTTTAGATATCAAATGGTCTGGAACATCCTAGAATATTTTCTCAAGGTAAAAATATAAATGTTTCTTGAAACCATAACTTTTAAGAACAAGAATAATTGCCTGGTAGTCTTCTTTAGGTTCGGGGAATAAAGATTTCAAACTGAAGAAAACTGTGATTCATTTACTGAAGAACTCTGATAACTACCAACTTCACTGATGCCAAATTAACAAAAGAGAGTCCAGTCGGGAGTTCAGTCTTTCTATTTGTTCCAGGCAATATGATTATATGTAATATAAAAGATCCTATGGTATTAGATCTATTTGGAATACAGAGTTCAGAGCAAGTAACAAGAGGAAAGTCACAATATAGGTTTTATGGAATTTCAGAACAATGCTGTGTGATCTTCAGAGAAGTATACAATAAAAACATAGCTGTTGCTGTACTACTAGGCCCTGAGAGAGATGAGACAACTAAATAAATCAAGGAAAAATTCCCTTCTGCATCAAATTCTCTTTTATTTTTCAATTTCTAACAAAAAAGTTATCTACCATGACTTAAAGAATCTGAATTATCTCATTCAGATAGACTATCTGATATTTTGTCTGTGATTTTTCTCCTTCTGCTGCACCCATACTTATCTGCATTCTGTTCACAGAACACTCTAAGCATTCCCCTGCCTTGGAGTTTTTGAATTTACCAGTCCCCTAATTGAAATGTTGTTTTCCAGATAGCAAAAAGGTTTGCTATCTTATATTTTAAGATAATTTATCAAAGGTCAACCTTTTCAATAGGAATGCCTCTCATAGCCAAATGAAAATTGTACTGTGCCTCCAACAAAGACCATTCCAATCTTATATTTTGCTTCATTTGGCTGTTGCAATATGTATGTGGTTTCTGTTGCAATCATAACAATTTACCACAAGTCACTGGTGTAAAACAGCACATATTATTATGCAGTAGTTCTACAGAAGGGAAGTCCAACATGGACCTTACTTGACTAAGATCAAAGCACTGGCATGGCTGTATTATTTTATAAAATTTGAAGGGGACGATTTATCTTATTCATTTGGATTGTTGACAAATTTCAGATCCTTGTAGTTGTGGGAACCCGGTTACCACTTTCTGTTCAAAACGCAACAGCTGTTTCCAGTTTCAAAAGAGCAAGAGTTCCACATTGTTTTTTGGTTTGTTTGTTTTAGTTTTGAGTTCTGCTCTCTTTTGCACCTCAACCTGTCTGCACCTACAAAGCCAGCAAACTCGAGATGAGTTCCTCTCATCTGGAATCTCCTGACTCTTCTTCCATTGTGACAATTTTTTTTTCTGATAATAGCCTACATGTTTTCTCTGCTTTTAAGGATTATTGTGATTTTGTTGGGCATACTTGAATACTCAGGAATAATTCCCCATCTTAAGTACTAAATTTAATAGCATTTGTAAAGTATCATTTTCCATGTAAGGTAACATTGAAGTAATTATATGGGCTTTAGAGGTTAGTGTGTGAACATCTTTTGCAGGATCATTAATATATCTATACTTTGCTATCTAATATAAAAAGTAAATTTCCTTACACTGTTTTCTCTCACTGAAGAAAAAAAATCTTACTGTTGAAAGAATTTTTTTTTCACTCTCACTGTTGTATTGTAAACACTAGAAATAATTCCTGGCTTATAATATATGCTTAGAAAGTAATTGTTGAATAACTATCAATAAAGAGAATAGGTAATTATTGTGTTTTTAAAGCAATAGAATACATGCAACGTATTCCAGAAATAATTTTATGGGGATTTATAGCAAAAACTATTATAATATCTTTTCTAGAGCTTACCCAAATTCCATTCAATAAGAATTTCATAATTGTATAGAAAACTTTAAAATGTTAGCAGATTCAAGTTTTCTCTTTTATCAAAATACTTTAATTATGTTAAGGCAAAATAAGATTGGGTCTATTTTATTGGAATGAATAATGTGTGAAAGGGTCAATTGTTTTTCTTTTTATAATACGAAAAGATTATTCAAACATTTTCAACAAATAGAACAGAGACACTTGCATCTAAGCCTAAGTGAAAAAAGCACTCCTCTCTATTCTGTAGCATCATAGAATTATGCAAGTAGCAAATAGATAGTATCTTAATATAAGCATAGAAATAATTTCTAATATAACTTTTTAGTTCCAATGATGGCTGCAGCACCCTGGAGAACAATCCATGTTATGAATATAACTTTGGAGTTATGAGTTTTCTATTTGACTTTGATATTTAATTCTTGAAATATATTTAAAATTCATCCAAGAATTATATATTAATTTCCTCCTACTTATTAGACTCAATTAAAAATATAGATTTTGGAAGTTGATTATTTTTGGTTTGTTTTGCTTTTTTGGTTATATTTTTAATTTTTAAAATTTATTTTTTCTAATCAGTTATACATGACAGCAGAAAATTCATTGTACACAAATAAAGCAGAATTTTTCACTTCTCTGGTTGTACATGAAATAGGGTTATACCAATTGTGCAATCATACATGTATCCAAGGTAATGAAGTCTAATTCCACTGTTTTTCCTATTCCCATGTCCCCGCCCCACCCCTCTCCCCCTTTCACCCAATCCAAAGTTCCTCCACTCATTCCGTGCCACCCCCATTTATAGATTAGCATCTACTTATCAAGAAAAACATTTGGCCTTTGTTTTGGGGGGATTGGCTTACTTGGCTTAGCATAATATTCTCCAATTCCATCCATTTACCTGCAAATGCTATAATACCACATCAATGTTTATAGCAGCACAATTCACAATAGCTAAACTGTGAAACCAACCCAGCTGCCCTTCAATAGATGAATGAATAAATAAATTGTGGTATGTATACATGGTGAACTATTACTCAGCAATAAAAGAGAATACAATTATGGCATTTGCAGGTAAATGGATGGAATTGGAAGGTGATTATTGCAGTTAAGAGTTTTGACTTAGTTCTCCCAAATATGTATTTTTTTATTTCCTATGAATGAGAAGAAAACATTCTCTTATTTTCAATGCCCTTTGAAGAAGAAAGGGGTAATAATTTTAAGAAAGGCAAAGTATAAATTTAAAAAAATAGGTAATTTTTAAATTTAATAATAGTTTTTTGTTTGTTTGTTTTTTGTTTTGGTACCAGGAATTTAACTCAGGGACACTCAACCACTAAGCCACATCCTCAGCCCTATTTTGTGTTATATTTAGAGACAGATTCTCAGTGAATTGTTTAGTGCCTTGAGTTGCTAAATCTAGATTTGAACTTGAAATCTTCCTGTCTCAGCCTCCCAAACAGCTATAATTACAGGCATGTGCCACCACATTCAGCTAATAATGAATTTTTGATACTAGATGAAAATGTCTAATGGGATGAATATTTAATTGCCACAACATAAAAATTAAGTGCATGTATTTGGTCACAATCTTAGACCATTTTAAATGTTACATATATAAAATATTCCTTAGAAATGAAAATCTAGATACACAACAAAAACAAAGTTCTGAGTCCTTCCTGAATGCCTTCTCTATGCCACACACTGTTCTACATTGCAGGGAAGCAGTGATGTATAATGAGGTGACAGAGAGATGAGTGTTTAGTCAAGGGATAGACTCTAATAGGCATTTGCTCTTTGCTGTCACAGCACAAATGTTACTTTCTTCAAGTGACTTTCCCAAGAGAATAAAATATTTTCCTGTTCTCAAGCTTTAACTTCTATTTCTCTGGGTCTCCACACCAAATACCAGCATTAGAATATCCTAGAATCTCAAGAAAATACATTTTTCCATTTTATCAGATAAATGGATTGTTTCTTGCATGGGCACATTGCTGGGAATTCTTTTATATGTCCTGGAAAGAATAATGTCCAGTACTTTCTGGCCAGAATTTTCTGATCACAAAGGGAAAAGATGGCTAATAGAGTCAGTGAAGCATCTGCAGCAGTAAAGTAAGAGGAAATAAAGCTATAACTTGATGGTACCAATGATTGCAAGACTCCTTAATCTCACTTTCAAACATTTCACACTGCAGCATCTTATCATTCCATTTTAATCCTTTAAGATCTCCAACTCCAAACTGCTTCAACATTATTCAGCCTTACAAATCTTGCTGCTACTACATTTTTAGAGCTTCTTATTTCTCATCCCTCTAAAGAGTTTTATTCCCTCACTTGAGGTTAAATTTCATGAACTGGCATTATAAACTCTCCCTTGCATATAAACTCTCACCTCTCCTTCCCCTCTCTCTGTATATATCACTGCTTCCCCTACCTCTGTGTAGAACAACATCTGGCACACAGAGGCATTCAGAAATTGTGGGTTGAATGAATGGACTCTATGTGTATTGAATACCTCCAGGAACATGCAATGTTTAAGGGTCTTTCCAGCTCATTTCTTCCTGAATCAGGAATAGAAAATGAGAGGGGGAAAAGAATATATCTAAACTCATACATCCTTCCCAGAAAAAAAAAAAAAAAAACATGGCTTAGAACTCCAGTCATTTGGCTTCTAGTTTGTCCCTCTTTTCTTCCAAATATTCTGCTTCTCTGACTGACCTAATTTATTTTCTCACAGATCATTTCAAAGCATATTTAATGAAGTTCCTCCAACTGCAACAGTTGTCTGAAGTACTTCAATTTCTAATTTAAAAACAGTATTACAAAAACACCGACACAGTTCTATATTGTAAGATATGCACACAGATCCATACTAATAACAATTTTATCTATAAATGAAAATCCTTAAATAATGCAACTTTTCTGGACTGAGAGATAATTGTGGAAACTAAAATTGACAATTTTAAATTCTTCTGATCTTATCCATGAATACAGAGAGGCCCATAACATTCTGCCTCTGAAAAGTTAGATTATACTATATGCATTGATTTTAGTGAAAGATTAGTTAGAAAGAAAATTATATTGAAACATCATTTCTTCAAAACATCTATTCACTCAGTTCCATTATTTTAAAATTCACCATTAAATGATAACTTATTTTTAAACAGTTGTTTTAGAAAATTAGTTGAGGTAGTAACCATTGTATCTCTCATTTTACAATTTAAATAACTTTTAAACCAATCCAATTTATTTCTGTGATTAGATTTCCCTACCAAAATTCTCACTAATCTTATTATTTCTAATCATTTTGGATTGTAATGGAAGTGAACATTTTGTCACATTGTTTAAACTATAGATATTTTATTGATTTTGTTTCTATCTTCCTGTTTTATTATTTTAAAATACACAGTGTCTTGTGAAGAATTAGAGCATATACTATGTCTTTTGTAAAGTCTTCATTTTATAGTATTAAAGTAAAATTTCCCCATCACTTAAATTGCTTGATGCAGGTGTTAGTAAAATTTTTTTCATGTTAGAGATATTTTATACTATTTTTAGTTCATTGAGGGATATTTTCTTCACATTCTCTCCAATATTTTGTATTTTCATAGTCATATTTTTTGCCGAATTGTTCAGTATTATCATATATCATCATGGGAATGATTACACTGATTATTATCAGCTACTAATATAGCTACATGATTTTCTTCTACAAATAATGGTCCAAGTTTTTACTACTTATCTAGGTTTTTTTTTGTTTTTTGTCTTTTTTCCCCCTTTTTTCTTCAGGATGCCATATATAGTCTATTGACATTCTTTGTAACCTATATATGTTCTATACATCTTCTCTAGTTTGTGACTTTTCTTTAAACACATATTGTGTATTCTTTTGGTTTAACAAATATCTCCAAATTTAAGTATAGTTTTATTTTTAATGTTATTATCTATTTGAACTTTCTATTTTTCAAAGTAATAACTGCCCCTACTAAGTTATTTTCCTGAATTTTTCCAAGATGTTTTGTTATATTTCTTGTAAACTTTGACTTTTTAAGCATTACTTAGAAATAATTCTGATTGTGGTATGAAGTTAAGATCCAGTTTTATTTATTATCTTATGAAATTTTATCATCTTGATGTATTAAATCTTTCATATGTTTTATTCCTTAGTCTCCAGCATGACTCCTTTTAGGAAGTTAACTCCAATTCACGTACACAGTTGTTTGTATTAGCTGGTGTATAAGGCAGACACTCCACATAGCAGATTCTGTGTAGTGGTATGGCAGGTTATCTTATTGCAAGAGAACAATAAAGCTACTCCAATGAGACCTATCAAGTACAAGAGATGTTCTGGTATGAACTAAATCAAACAGGAAAGAGAAAAGAATCATTCAGATACATTTTTTTCCCATTTTATCCTTGCAATGGGTAACTTTGGGCAGTTTTTCTATTATTTATTCTATAAGAACATATGTACATATCTGCTTTACAAAAAGAATATGAATGTACAGGGCACAGTGGCACATGCCTGTAATTCCAGCAGTTTGGGAGACTGAGACAGGAGGATTGCGAGTTCAAAGCCAGCCTCAGCAATGGTGAGGCACTAAGCAACTCAGTGAGACCCAGCCTCTAAATAAAATAAAAAATAGGCCTGGGGATGTGACTCAGTGATTGAGTGACCCTGAGTTCAATCCCTGGTATTAAAATAAATAAATAGAAACAAAAAAAGAAAAAAAAACAAATGTAAAAAAAAATTAAAAGTCATCCACTATGTAATACATGACTAAGAAGAAATCTGAGACCCCAAATGGGAAATATAGGCAGATGCATTGAAAAACTTGATTCTTATGATACTACTTAGTTTTCCAAGAAGAAAAAAAGCAGCCACTTGCTACTAATCAAGACCATATAATTGACTCACAGTAAACAAATTCTTCACAAGATAGTGTTTATTTCATTTGGTATTAACTGAAACCACTATTTTTGGCTAAGAAGTCCAGGTTGAAAAGTACAAGCTTACAGCATGACAAAAATCCCTAATTAATGATGGAATTTCAAGATGCAATCATTTGTACTGTATGAAATAAGATAACATGTATATAATGCACAAAGCAAGAAGTATGAAATCTAATTCTTCATATGGAGAACTTATTGAAATGTAGACATATAACCAAATATAACCAAACATGATTCAATATTTGACCAGGGTCCCTGGAGTTCAAGCTATTTATTAATATAATATCTTAAATGCTGAGACCAATAATAACTCAAAGTAAATTCAATAGATATGCTAGAAATTTCTTGTTAGAACATTGAAGAACATACAAAAAGTCTCATGGAGATAGAAATGTTTAGAATGTATTTAGAAAGTGTAAACTGAAGACTGTTGAATAAATATAATTGAAACAACATATTCTCCTTATCTAAATATCATTCTCATCAAGGGTAGTAGATAAATAAAACAGATATTATTAAACAAGAATGTGATGTGTACCATAGCCAATTCACTAAGATATTACAAATGTAAGAAGAAATGTTGTGCTTATGTATAGTAAAGTAGGTAAGACCCATTATAAACCTGTTCTATAGTAGAACAGAGAGAATACAAAGGGTATTGCTGAAGAAAATGGGCTATTATTCATGGTCTCAGAATTGCAAAACACAAGGAATAAGACTTAAATGATAACTAATCCTCAAGGAAGAGAACCTGACAACACCATTTGTCACAAATAAACTATTCTAACAGGACTCGGTAGTTGGAGTGATCACCAGTGTTATAAAAGTAAGCATTGTCTGATAGATAACAGGCAGAATGCATGATGGGACCAGGAGGTTAAGGAGATAATTCTATAAACTGGGCCTATCATGCTGAGCCCCACATGCTTTCTTTTAAAAAGCAATTTACCTGCAGCCCTGCCTGGCTTCTGTCAATAGGGTATGCTGCAATTCACAGCACACAACAATCTTCAGGAGACATGCAGGGCTGAAATTATCTTTCCTGACAATAAGAAGAACACAAGTTATCCTGAAGGGGAGGAATTTCTTTTAGTTTTACACAGACCAGATTTCAGAACTCAGGGAGACATGATCATTAGAAGCAAAGTCCCCTAACAAAAAAATAATCTCTAAGAATAAGTTCCAATTAGAATCAGTCAGCTTGGGTCAATGTGACCCAGAGCTGCTTTGGATCTTTAGCATTTCATTATGACAGTAAAATTCTCCCTCCTTGGTGTAAGATCATGCACTGTGGGAACTTGGAAGTCTGATACCTTCCTGCTATCAATCAAAAGTCAAGAGGTGGATTTGGGCAGGACTTTATGAAAATTATCCTTGAACCCCAATAAACAGGAGGAGCACACTGTCCATCCTTCTCCTCTGTAAGATAACGCCCTTGCTTTTTTTGAGAATGTTCCTTCTTTTCCATTTTTTAAAATTATTTCTTGATAAACTCATGCACATTGTAAAGTGGATTCATTCTAAAATCTTCCCAGCATGATCTCAAGAACTGGTGAAAGGAGAGAGAGAGAGAGAGAGAGAGAGAGAGAGAGAGAGAAAGAGAGAGAAAAGACGATGGCAGAATAGAGAGATCACTTTCCTAGTGACTCCTGGCTTAAACCCAAGAAAAGCAGACAGGAAGCTTTGAAAAGGTGGGTGAATGAACAAAAATTAGGAGGGACTTTACTGGAATTTGATACTGAACACTAAAAAAACCACCAGGGACTCAGGAGATTGAATATAACAAAATAAAGAAGAAATACCCAGTGCCACGCCTGTTGCAACTGCTGGAGGCAGGTCCCTCCTCCAATATAGTAAAGTGATAAGAGAATAAAAGGAACCTGTATTTTCTGGAGGACTTAGGTGTATATGGGTAGTGAGAGTTTAGAGATCAAAGACACTGCCTGACTAAACAGTAAGGTGAGCTGCACAATGTCCTCCTAGTGATGTGTGGAGAACAGAGGAAGAAACCATTTTGTAGCTGCAGAGTGGAGGCTGGCAGCTGGGCAAACTGATTTCTGACAGACCCTTTATGTTTGATCATAGATATATAGATATATAGATATCTTTCCGATCTCATTATATAAAGCTACTATCACACTGATATCAAAACTAGATAAAGACCAAGGAAAGGAAACTGTAGACCAACATTCCTAATAAAAATAGATGCAAAAATTCTTAATAAAATACTGGGAAACCATATATAAAATCATATTAAGAAGATAGTGTACCAAGATCAAGTGGGGTTCTTACCAGGGATATGAGATTGGTTCAACATATGGAAATCAATAAATGTAAATTATCACAGGAATAGACTTACAGACAAGAATCACATGAGTATCTCAGTAGATGCAGGAAAAGCATTTGACAAAATATGACATACATTCATTCTCAAAATCCCGCAAGAGATAGTAGGAACACACCTCAATGTTGTAAAAGCTACATATAATAAACTCAAGGCCAACATCATTCTGCTATATAAAATAAACCCAAGGCCAACATCATTGTAAGTGGAGAAAAATTGATAGCATTATTTCTAAAAACATTTTTTTCTAAACATTCTTTCTTAAAACAGAAACAAGATAGGGATGTCCTCATTCAACCCTTCTACTCAACATACTCCTTGAAACCCTAGCCAGAGAAATTTGGCAAAAGAAAGAAATTAAATGGATACAACTTGGAAAAGAAGAGCTCAAACAATCTATTGTTCATGAAATGATTGTATGCTTGGATACCCAAAAACTTCACCAGAAAGTGTCTCATAAATGAATTTATCAATGTAGCAGGATATAAAACTAACATCCATAAATCTATTGTGTTCCTACACACCAATGATAAAGAAGCTGAAAAAGAAATTAGGAAAATTACCCCATTCACAATAACCTTAAAAAAAATCTAGGAATCAATCTAACAAAAAGATGTGAAAGAATTCTACAATAAAATCTACAGAACATTAAAGAAATAAATTGAAGAAGACCTTAGGAGATGGAAAGATCTCCCAAGTTCTTGTATACACAGAATTAATATTATCAAAATTGCCATGCTACCAAAAGTTCTGTAGAGATTTAATGCAATTCCTATTGAAATTATGATGATGTTCTTCATAGAAATAGAAAAGGCAATCATGAAATGCAATTTGAAAAAAATAAGAGACCCAGAATAGCCAAAGCATTCCTTGGAAAAAAAAGTGAACCAGGAGGCATCATAATATCAGACCTTAAATTATACTACAGAACTGTAGTAACAAAAACAGCATGGTATTGGCACCAAAATAGACTGGTAGACCAATGGTACAGAACAGAAGGCACAGAGACAAACCCACATAAATACAGTTATCTCACACTAGACAAAGGCTTCAAAAACATATATTAGAGAAAATATAGGCTCTTCAACAAAACGTGCTAGGCATACTGAAAATCAATATGTAGCAAAATGAAATTATACCTCTATCTCTCACCCCGCATAAAACTCAACTCAAAGTGGATCAAAGACTGAGGTGTTAGACAAAATACTCTATACCTAATACAAGAAAGAGGAGGCCCAAATCTACATCATGTAGGCTTAGGAACTGACTTCTTTAACAAGACTCCTAAAGCACTAGAACTTAAATCAATAATCTGCAAGTGAGATGGAATAAAACTAAAAGGCTTCTTCATGGCAAGGGAAACAATCAAGAATGTGAATAGAGAGCCTACAGAATGGGAGAAAATCTTTGCCACCTGCACCTCAGATACAGCGTTTATTTCCAGCATATATAAAGAACTAAAACAAAAAAAATAAAAAATAAGAAAAATTTAAAAAAGAACTAAAACACCACCCAAAAAAAAAAAAGTAACTGAGCAAAGGAGTGGACAGGCACTTTACAGAAGAAGTGTTATTGTTCAAAAGATATATGAAAAAAATGTTCAATATCTCTAACAGAGAATTAAAAAATAAAGATACTCTGAGATTTTATCTCACTCAAATGAGAATGGTAATTATCAAGAATTCGAGTAACAATAAATGTTGGTGAGGATGTTGGGGGAAAAGTACACTCATACATTATTGGTGGGATTGCAAAATGGTGCATCAACTATCTAAAGCAGTATAGAGATTACTTAGAAAACTTGGAATGGAACCACCATTTGACTCAGTTATCCAACTCCTTGGCTTATACCCAAAGGACTTAAAATCAGCATATTATATTGACACAGCCACACCAGTGTTTAGAGCTTCTCAATTAGCAATAGCTATACTATGGGACTAAACTAGATGCTTTTCAACAAATGAATGGATAAAGAAAATGTGGTATATATACACAATGAGATATTACTTTGACATAATGAAGAATGATATTATGACATTTGCTGGTAAATGGATTGAACAGGAGCATCTTATGCTAAGTGAAATAATCCCATGCCAAAAAAAGGCCAAATATTTTCTCTGATATGGATGTGGATTGTGATATTGTGGATGCTAACTCACAATAAGGAGGGGTGCAGGGAAAAATAGAAGTACTTTGGATTAGACAAAGGGGGGTGAAGGAAAGGGAAGGGGGATTCAAATGGGAAAGACAGTAGAATTAATCATACATTGCTTTCCTATATGCACATATGATTGATTACATGATCAATGTAATTCCACATCAGAAGAATGGGACCATATACTCCATATATG
This sequence comes from Urocitellus parryii, assembly GCF_045843805.1. Taxonomy (NCBI): domain Eukaryota; kingdom Metazoa; phylum Chordata; class Mammalia; order Rodentia; family Sciuridae; genus Urocitellus; species Urocitellus parryii. The sequence goes on from NC_135532.1 coordinate 77,813,448, forward strand.
TATAATATGTGAAAATGCATTCTACTCTCATGTATAAACTAATAAGAACAAATAAAATAAAATAAAAGAATTGGTGAAAGAGGACACCTGTGGATGCTTCCACTCCATAGTTGGCCTTGCTCTGCAACAGTGTCTAAGGAAAAATAAGGAGGTGGTTTTGTAATTTAAAGCAAGGAAGCCAGTAAAATTAGACTTCTAAAAAACTGGAAGGAGTTTTATCTTCTGAAATGTGTACATTTTGAGGAGATGTTTCAGGTCCTTGAGATTGACCTTCCTAGGTCGTAAAGAAGAGTCACCAATATAGTTTTCAAAGAAAGGTAAAGCTCTTGGAATTGCAAGTGTTCTTATGAAAAACAAGGGAGGAGAATCATCTTCTCTGTGAAGTAAGACTCATATTTTTAATTTAGATTTATTCCTGAGAACCAAACATGCAATTATATTGTTCCTAGAATTCTTCAATTCCCTAAGTCAGTAAGAAATGTACTAGTGGGCTGGGGTTGTGGCTCAGCAGTAGAGAGCTCTTCTAGCATGCACGAGGCCCTAGGTTTGATTCTCAGCACCACGTAAAAATAAATAAATAAAATAAAGTTGATTTAAAAAAATGTACTAATGAAAGGCTCTCAGTATTATGTAAAGTTTTGTAATGGTTGCTTTTTCTCCAAACCAATGTTAAAGGAAGGATATTGCTGGAAGAAATTGGACTATCTAATATTATTTTTTCATAGGATTTCAAGATGGCCAACCACAAGGGATAAAACTTAACAGTCAGAGTAACGTTACCATAGTATGGAAAAAAAAATGAGACAATTAAGGTGTTTGATCCCCTGGAATCAAGGACAATGGCTAATAAAATTGACCTTTATTTTCTGGGTGCAAAATAGCTGGACAACAGACAGTTTTCATTTCTACAAAGAGCAAAGTAAAAGGGAACTTGGCTAATATCTGCCGTTGCAATGGAAAACTGTTTTTTCACACAGTTTTTTTTTTTACTCTACCCTGTTATAGAGCAGAAACTAATCCATTGATAGTATAATTCAGGTTCTCTTCTCTGTTATGATATTGCAAATATATAATGTGAATGTTCCTGGATCAAATATTTCCTCAAATTGGCATTTTAATATAATAACTATGCTTTGGGAAAATTGAATAAAAGATTATTTGAGGACCATTAGGTATAAGTTTCTTACCAAGGGACATAAAGCATTATCACAATCCTGTAATCAGAGGAGAGGGCTAAAGAAGCCAAGTGGAAAATGAAATTTTGGTTTTAGTTTACCTCACTGGTGTCCATACATTTTGCTGATTGTCTGCAATTATTTTCCCAGTTCCCTAGAGTAAAACTGACTAGACATGCTTAACACAAATGCACTCTTATAATACCAGAAAAAAACTATTAGCTGTTAACACTGTCTGTTTCTGCAGTATTTCTGAGAACTGACCTTTTGTGAAGAATGCAGTTCTTCTATCCTGTCACTAGTGAGGGTGGGTGGAATTAATGTAATCTACAAGTGGACCAAATCTAGGCTTTTCACAGCTATAATTGTATCTGGTTCATCACTGATATCAATTGTATTGAGGACAGGATGTTAACTTTCACTTCACTAGGGTGTGGAGTCAAAGCACTAGCAAAATTCTGGACTGGTTTATATTTTCAATATAATGGAATCACAGGTTTTGCAATTTTCACAAAATTTCTCCCTGCTCTCGTCTTTGGAACAAATTTTGTATTCTCTAGAGCATTCCATTTGCCCTCTAGACCTACCTTCAGGATTCTGTACTTCCCAAATTCTTTTTAGCTCTCCTGCCCAAATCCAAGGCAGCAGAATGTAGTCATAGTGCACATGTGAAGGGGCCTTGCACATTGGAATGGGAAGACTACACTTGAGTTTGCACACTCAGCCTGGCTATTGCAAGACAACTGCTGTGTATCCAGTTAAGACCCATGAATAAAGGTTAGCAAGTGGTATCCAATTTACTCTTTATGAGGAATTTAAGATTTTCATGTGTCATGCTGTCTTCTGTATAATCAGCAAAATTTATCCAATGTCTGTATTTTCTTGTTTATGGTGGATTTTTTCTCTTTCCACCACTCTAACAAGGAAAGACGCTGTGAGTTGCTAGGGTTCCACTCATAGATTATAAGATTTCAAATATAAAGACATTGGAAGAAACCATAAAAATGTTGTTTTGTTTTGCAATGAAACGGTTGCATATTGAAGTCAATTATATCCAATCTGAGTGGACTATAAAAGTATTTCCTAGGTTAGAACACACAGAAAACAATGAGTGATACCTTTATTTTGATGAGGTAAGCCAATGTTCCTCTGTCACACATGTATTGTTGTGGTACTGCTAAGGCACTTGCTACCTTTTCTTTTTCAAAAGCTAATGACGTATTATCAAGGTTCCTGATGAAATTCATGTCCTATGGAATTATGTGGTGATCAAGGTTTATAGATCAGGCTTAGAAATTCATGTCATACTAAGTCAAGACTTTAATGGTGGACTCTTCTTCCTTGTCAGGAAAATGTAAACTGCTTCCAGTATTCTCTGCTCACTAGGCTGGAAAAAAATACATTTGAAACTACTAATAGCTACACATCAGCCATTGCTGTTTGAGTTTTCTCAGTAGAAATAGTATTCATGAAACAAGAACAAATGGATATCACCTTAACTAAACTTTCAATTATCTCCTGCTCTCTTTTCCAAATCTGTTATCTTCTTCAAAAGGAAAAGACATGTTAGATGATATATGATAACAATAAAGAATTCTGTATTTTTTCAGGTCTTTGTCTGTGGCAAAATTTTCAGAATTCCCCCGGTGATGCCAAATTCCTTTGGGGCTTGAAAATTGAAGAGGAGATAAAATTCTAGTTTATTTCATTTGGCTCTTTCTTAATAGATTTAACTCCCCATGGCAGGAAGCCAATGTGGACATTCATCTTGCTTCTGAAAATGTATTTATTCAAAACTTTCACCCCCCAAAAAAAGAAATTACCACTATATATACTACTGACTCAATATGTCCAACTAAGTTGTTCCTGGGAAAATGTATTTATAACCTGAAAATCATATGCCACCACCAGGAAAACAGTATCATTCCAAGTTTCACTAGTGAACATAGCACAAGAAAAGTATATATGAAAAATTGACATTAGTATTTCATTTTTAAATTAGATAATCTTGATTGTATAATTATACAATTTATACTTGATTATATTTGTTTCAGCAAGCCATGACTAACTAGCTATATTACTACCTAGTCTTTCAGATCATTCTTTTCTGACTGTAGATAAGGCCTATATACCAAAGGTACCTGCTAATACTGGTCCTAGAATTTCTTGAAGTTACTTTTTCTTAGAATTTATAATTATAAATATGTTTTTTTTAGTTGTAGATGGATACAATGGCTTTATTTTATTTTTATGTGGTACTGAGGATCAAACCCAGTGCCTTCCACATGCAAGGCAAGTACTCTATCACTGAACTATAAGCCCACACCCTAGAAATATACTTTTATGAATAGATATATAAGTAGATAACACAAACTTCTAGATAGCCTGAGAATAAAATTCTGAAGCTAGACACTGTGACAACCAATTAACTAAAAGTATTGTACCACAACTGCTTCTGAACACCTCAATTCCTCTGAAAACATTATTGCCAGAAAATGTACCAGCGTTCAGTGACATCATATTTTTCACATCAGAAAATATGCCTTAAGTAAGTTTACACAGTTGGCATCATGTAGGGCACAACTCTACTTGATCAAGGAAGATTGGGAATTAATATTTCTACATCAGATTCTGGTAAAGTCAAAATGATAAAATGTAAAATTTTTTAAATGTAAAAATTATTTTTAGTCATCATGAGTAGCTTCAGTTACACTAACTGTAATTTTACCTATTGTTTGATCCATTGCATCATCTTTCCAAAATTATTTGTATATTTTGAAATAAATAAATAAATTATTATGACCACTTTATTTCCTTTACACTTTTTCTTCTGTCATATTAAATTTGGGATAATATGACTATATGATTTTGGAGGTAAAGCTTATAGTTTTAACTAGACATTCATTTACATATATACATAACTTTAAGGATCTATATTGATATATACTGCTTTTAATAGAACACCTAAACACCTGGATGAAATTTACTAAATGAACCAAATCTTATAGTACACTTTCAGTGAAAGGCCTATATATGTTACATTTAGGTAGTAATTTAATAAATATAGTTGTAAGTTTAATAATTGAAATATTTGACCCAAATTATATTTGCATAATGTTACTTACATTTAATTTTCCCTTAGTAGTAATAAAGTTCAACTACCTGATAATTGATATAATAAATCAGATTAAAATAGATAAATAAAACAATACACACTCAATCTGCATACTCTAGTGATATCTGCATTCTAATATTTATGGCAGTGCATTTTCACAATATCCAATTTATGAAACCAGCCCAGAAGTAAATAAAGAGGTGACTGTATAAAGAAATTTTGGTATATAAACAAAATGGATTTAAAAAATGGAAAAACAGACCAAAAACAAATAACACAATGGAGTTCTACTCTGACACAAAGAAGAGTGAAATCATGTCATTTGCTGGAAAATGGATGAAACTAGAAGATATCATGTTGTGTGAAATAAGCCAGACTCAGAATATCAAGGGTCCACTCTTTTCTCTCATATGCAGACAATATAGAGAAATAAGGAATTAAAAAGGGGGAAATCTCATGAAAATAGAAGGAGAATGGTACAGTAGAGGAGAAAGAGGGAAGGAGGAGGAGTAAGAAATGGGAGAAACTGAGAAGTGAAATTGATCAAATTATGCTATCTAAATGTATGAATATATCACAATAAATTTCACTTTTATGCATACTTACAATGCACATATTTAAAAATAAATAAATAAATGGAAGACCAGTAAAGTAGAGGAAGAAGATCTGGGGGAGAAAGCAGAAGAGGGGAGGGGAAGGACTGTGTGTATATACTTTGTATTCAACCAGAGACATGAAAAATTGTGCTCTATATGTGTAATAAAAAGTGTAATGCATTTCACTGTCATATACAAATAAAAAAAAAGAACAAAGTAGGAAAAATTGTTTTCTTTATTTGTCAATATGTCAAAATGAATCTCATTGTTATGTACACTACAAGAACTAATAAAAACATAATAAAAATAAATATAAAATTTGACATTTTAATTTTTTCACAATAATAGACCAATATATATATACACCTCTAAAGGTAATATAAGAATTCTTGAAGGCATAAGAATGTCACAAGCATCTTGAAGACAAATTTCTAAATATTATCATATTTTCATGTAATTAATGGAATACATTTTATGAATAATATAACCGATATTACAATTTTTAAGTATATAAAATTCTTGTTGCATACTAATTATTTTAATTTTTAATATTCATCAAATGTTTAAAAAGTTAGCCTTCACTTTTCATACTACATAAATTTTGCATGTGTGTGTTCAGGTGTGAATGCATAACAGTAGCAATCATATTAATCATAATAGGCACAAAAATTAAGCAATGTCAACTGAAACTTAAAGGTATTCTCCTGATGAATTTGTATGAGTAGTATAACTATTTTCATGCCATATTCAAGAAATGCAAGTAGAGTCAAGAGGAAATTTGTGTGTGTGTGTGTGTGTGTGTGTGTGTGTGTGTGTGTTTGCATGTTTGTGTGCATGTTTGGCTGTGGAAAATAATATGCATTAGGGAATTGTAGAAGCTACATTTCAAACAAAGATGAGTTTGGTGTTCAGGGTAGTTACTGGGAAAATACCCCAGAGACTTAAATATGCATGCAAAATACTTTTGATATAATATTTTGGGGTGACATTTCATCATATTTGGAAATTACTGCTACTTTCAGTTCTAAAATCTAAGTCAACTACATGATCTGTCATGAATTACCCCAAAATAGAAACAAAATGAAACATAATTCTTATTATAACTGTATTTTTATTTTGGACTAGAAAACTTCACAAAAATGAATATTCATATAATTAGGTAGATACAGAAAATAATGTTGTCAACTTAAACATTTTAATTTTTATTATTAGTTGATATAACATTAATTTTACCATATATTTGTCTTTAAATGGAAAGGTGCACTTAGTCCTTCCTTGTGGCATAAGCTTCAATGACTCTGATGGAAAACTTTAGCTTTCAGAACATGTACTCTGAAGTGAATGTTGTATTTTCTTCAGTCTTTAAGTAAAATAAGCAAACATAAATTAAAGGTAGAGACCTTGTTTTGCAGTGTCCTTTTTTTCTTTTTCCCTGTGGTGTCCAACATATTATAAATGGTAAATGTTAAATTATGGTGATGACAGTATCCTAAACTGTCTCATTCTTTAAATCACCAAACTATGAAATGTTATCATTTACACATAATGTGAACACAGTTTTTAAAAAATCAAAACACTTTTATATTTCCTTAGGTCATATTGAAAAAGCAAAACAATTGGTATACATGGCAGGCTCCCATCTATCTGTTTATTTAATAAAGCCAAATTGTGATGAAGACTAATGTACCATACTGATGTTTGCAGAATTTCATTAATGTATTTCCAAGACTATCATAACTCACTCACCTCTGTTGAGTTTATGAGCCATGGGTTTTGCTTCAGCACATAAAATCAGCTTCCCTAACACAATGCAGGGACTAATAATATCAAAGATGACACTTCTCCACATTTTGAAACAAGGTGACTCATTTTTTTCCCTTCCCCAGTGTGGTAGGACAATGGAGTCATTTAAATTAGCACTGAAATTAAGAGCTTATACAATCACTAAGTCAGTACCCTGTCTATCATAACAAAAGCCTGGTATTTTTGTTAATCCATAAAATTGAAGTGCTGCAATAAGGCAAGTCTTACTTTTGCACATAAGTACAATTTATTTACTTAGTATTCATTAAATCTTATTCTATTAATTATTAACTCCCATTTCTACTCTCATATGATATCTTTTCTAAATTCTCCAATGGTATTAAAATCATACTGATTATAAATACAATTTCTGCAGTATAAACCTTGAATGATGATATAATCAGAATTTAGGAGGATATTTATCAACTATTTACCAATCATCTATATTCACAATTAGTTTGATTCAAAGATAAACAGTAAGAATGTTATCATAGGCTATATATTTTACCTCATTCTACCACTTTTGAAGATTCTTTTAGAATTATATAACTACTTTTCTCATAAGAAAATAAAAAGTCCATTGTGCTTATATCTGTAAACAAAATAAAGAAGCAAAAAATAAAGTAATGCCTATATGATCTGACTTCTGTCTACTCTGTCCTCTGCAAATAATCCCTGTTTTCATATTTCCTTCCCAGCACATGCCCCGTTTGCTCCTTTTATACCTCACTGGTCTTCATCTTTTGCTTCATTAAGAAAAATATATTTTATCTCAAATCTAATATACTTTTCTCCCATTCTGTTTAGAAGCTCAAATGTAGTCTCTCCTGCATCGCTGCATCCTTGTGATCTTATAGGTTGCAGTTTGTTTTACTATAGTGCAAGTGTAAGAGAAAAAAAATTTCTTGAATACTGGGAATTCATCAAAGTATTTTTGTAGATTTTTACCCAAATACTGTGGAAGTTTTTTTTTTTTAAATTATATGATGTTAGTTCAAGTTTGATCACTTAAACTAACTTTGTCATATTAAATAAATCATTTAGTCACTTAAAATTTTATTTTACATGTGTAAATGTAATTATATATTGCCAAACAAAGCCCTGTGTGTTATCTCATTTAAATGTACAAACTTACAGAAGTGTTCAATCTAGAATTTTCCCTGGTTGGAAAATCCTTGGTGTTTAAAGTGCTTATTTATATTGTCAAATGTGGAAGAGTAGATTCCAAACATCAATACAGACAAGCAATGCAAATATGTGCAAAGTTTAAAAGCAGGTAAACAATTTCCTAAACTGAACACATTATAAATCCCAATGATAATTTAGACTGATTTAAAATTATTATAACAATTCAGTTGAAACTATAATATTCTAATCAATACAGATACAAATGATGAAACCTCTCTATAATTATTTGATCATAATCACACAAGGAAAGGAATACAGTGAAAACTCCATTAGGAAAAATGCAGCAAATTATTAGAAACATATTTAGGTTGGGCTGGGGATGTGGCTCAAGCAGTAGTGCGCTCGCCTGGCATGCACAGGGCACTGGGTTTGATCCTCAGCACCACATAAAAATAAAATAAAGATGTTGTGTCCACCAAAACCTAAAAAATAAATATTAAAAAATTCTCTCTCTCAAAAAAAGAAACATAATTAGGATACAAGAAAATAAAAAACGTAATATAAAAAGCAAGAAGAGTTTTCTTTGGACCTGAATGTGTTTCTTAAGTTTTCTAATAAATAGATAATATAGGCACTTCTTTACAAGTTTCCTGTGGTTCTTATTTTTACTTTATTGTAAGATTAACTGAATTTAGCTCTGCATAATAGCTTTGAGGGTATTCTTAAAGAAAACTTTTCTTTCCAATCTCTCTCAAAATTCATATTCCAACTGGGTTCAGTGATGCATGATTATAATCCCAGTATCTTAGGAAGCTATGGCAGCAGAATCACAAGTTCTAGGCCTACCTCAGCAATTTAACATGACTCTAAGTAACTTAGAGACACCTTGCCCCAAAATAAAAAAATAAAAAAGGCCAAAGATATAGTTCAGTGGTAAAACACTCCTGGATTCAATCCAAAAGATTTAAGTTCATGTAAATCAATTTTAAAAAATATTTTAAGCATGTCACAAAGCACAGAAGATCATAAATAAAAAGTATATATTTTAAATGCATATCATTTGATATAATAATAAAATACACAATATTTTTTCATAAAAATTCAAAATAACGCACAAAGATAACAAAAAATGACTAAAAGTGGAAGAATTCGAACAATACAAGTCATATGCCAAGTTCCTAACTATAGTAAGAATTGTTAAAAAACAATAATAAAATTAATAGTTTCATCTGAAGTGAAAATAAACAAATAAAATAAACAGGTAGCAAATGTCATGGAACAAAACAAATTGGGAAATAGTCAACATACCTCATAATTAAAATGCAATACAAAATAACAATGTGACCAATTTTTACAGCTACCTGTTTCCAAAATAAAACAAAAAATGTTCTATTATGCAAAACATCAGTAAATGTAATGTGGGAATTACATGCACTGAGGCATTGCATAGTGAACAACTGCTTTGGAAGGCAATTTGAAGTATTTGGCTGTTTCATTGAGTCAACAAATATTTTTCAGTACTATTTTGCTATAAACACCTTCTAAGCAGAGAAATTATATCAGGAAAAAAATACACCAAATAGCATGCATATTATATTCCAGGGATGGGAATTTAGCAATAAAGAAACTGATGCTTTATTTTGTTATATTACATAATGAAGGTCAAATGTGTATTTTCACATTCATTGATAAGCACCATCCAGCAACAATGGGCTGACAGGTGGCAGGGTCAGAGGGCTGCTACTGTGGAGGAGATAGTTGGGTGAAGATGTGGAAGAAGGAAATCTGAATTGTGTGGATAATCAGAAGGAAAATCTTTAGTTTATTAAATCAAGGATGGACAGGAACCCTGGATATGATTATTTATAATTTCTTAGGAAAAAAATAATTCTGGTGCATTTTAAAGAAGAAACTAGAAATGGGGTAGAGGAATGATGAGAGAGGGATACATCATGTAGAGTCATGTGCATTGATTTATGCTAAAGCAAAAAGTCGTGGGAGGAATATTAGAAGGTGAGAGTCATGATCTTTCTTAGATTTCAGCTTAGCACCTACCTTTTGCTAACAATAACCATGGGGAAATAAGTACAGATGGGGAATAAGAATAGCAGACTATTGCAATAATCCAGGTCTGCAAATATGGTTGCTAGAGTGTATTTTTTAATTCAGTGCCACAAATATATATCGAGGGGTTTGTAGAGTATGAGAGAGATATTGACAATTACAAGTTTTCAGCATGAGCAACCAGAATTATGGAGTAGTCATTTACTTCAATTCAGGTTGTGTTGTGTGATAGTATGTTATGTTTTAGATACAAGATGTCCCCAAAAAGCTTATGTGTAAAATGATGCAAGAAATGGTTGTTTATGAGAACCTCAATCTAATCAGTATATTAATGTGGTTGAATGGATTAACTAGGTAATAACTGTAGGCAGATAGAGTGTGATGGGAGGAGGTGGGTCACTGCAGGCTTGCCTTTGGGGTATGTATTTTATCCCTGCTGAGCAGAGCTCTCTTTCTGATTGTGATATTCCTGCTAGTCTCCATCATACCCTTCTGCTCTGATGTTCTGTCCTTACTCAGGCCCCAATGAATGGATTTGTTTTTATATGGACTGATAACTTTTATTTTTTTATTTTTTTTATTGGTCGTTCATAACATTACATAGTTCATAATACATCATATTACACAGTTTGATTCACGTGGATTATGAACTCCCCCTTTAACCCCATATACAAATTGCTGTATCATATCAGTTTCCCTTCCATTGCTTGACATATTGCCTTTCTAGTGTCTGATGTATTCTGCTGTCTGTCCTATTCTCTACTATCCCCCCTCCCCTCCCCTCCCCTCCCCTCCCCTCCCCTTTTCTTTCTCTACCCCTTCTACTGTAAATCATTTCTTCCATTTGTATTATCTTGTCTTGCCCCTCCTTTCCTCTTATATGACATTTTGTATAACCCTGAGGATCGCCTTCCATTTCCATGCAATTTCCCTTCTCACTCCCTTTCCCTCCCACCTCTCATCCCTGTTTAATGTAAATCTTCTTCTCAAGCTCTTCGTCCCTACCCTGTCCTTGTTTACTCCCCTTATATCAAAGGAGTCATTTGGTATTTGTTTTTTAAAGATTGACTAGCTTCACTTAGCATAATCTGCTCTAATGCCATCCATTTTCCTCCAAATTCTATGATTTTGTCATTTTTTAATGCAGAATAATACTCCATAGTATATAAATGCCACATTTTTTTTATCCATTCATCTATTGAAGGGCATCTAGGCTGGTTCCACAGTCTTGCTATCGTGAATTGAGCTGCTATGAACATCGATGTAGCAGTGTCCCTGTGGCATGCTCTTGTTAGGGCTTTAGGGAATAGACCGAGAAGGGGAATAGCTGGGTCAAATGGTGGTTCCATTCCCAGCTTTCCGAGAAATCTCCATACTGCTTTCCAAATTGGCTGCACCAATTTGCAGTCCCACCAGCAATGAACAAGAGTGCCCTTTTCCCCACATCCTCTCCAGCACTTATTGTTGTTTGACTTCCTAATGGCTGCCAGTCTTACTGGAGTGAGATGGTATCTTAGGGTAGTTTTGATTTGCATTTCTCTGACTGCTAGCGATGGTGAGCATTTTTTCATGTACTTGTTGATTGATTGTATGTCCTCCTCTGAGAAGTGTCTATTCAGGTCCTTGGCCCATTTATTGATTGGGTTATTTGTTATCTTATTGTCTAATTTTTTGAGTTCTTTGTATATTCTGGTTATTAGGGCTCTATCTGAAGTGTGTGGAGTAAAGATTTGTTCCCAGGATGTAGGCTCCCTGTTTATCTCTCTTATTGTTTCTTTTGCTGAGAAAAACTTTTTAGTTTGAGTAAGTCCCATTTGTTGATTCTATTTGTTAACTCTAGCGCTATGGGTTGGACTGATAACTTTTAAATGATGAGTGCCCAATAAACTTTTCTTCCTCTAAAATAGTTCTTGTCAGTTCTTTTTGTGACTTCAGCAAAAAAACTGACTAAAACTCAATATAACAAAGAATGTGGAGTGTGCTCTTCATGTTAAGGTAGAGGAACTTACTGGACATTGAAAAAAAAATATTGATTGCAAACTCCACATTATCCTGAAGATGAGAAGAGAGATTCATACTTAGATTATAATCTACAAAGCCCCAGTTTTCAGGTGATATTTAAAATACAGAGGTGTATGAAATGATAAAATGCTTACATTTTGATAAAAGGAAAGAGGTACCAGTGCTGTGTGGTGAATAAATTATCAAGAGATATCAGAAATGATAATGAAGAAGGAGGATGAGAAAATTGACAAGGGGTGTAGGACAGACAACAGGAGAGGATTGTGACTTGAGGACAACTCATGGTTTCAAATACTGGATTTATCAGGCTTGATGTTGTAATTAACAGTACTGATTGCATTGTAACCCTAACAAGAGTAGCTTTGGTGTTTAGAGGAAAAAGAAAATGTAACAAATGTAGTCTGGATTCAAAAAGAGATAGAAAAAGATGAACAGGAAACTGTGTGTGGAGAGCTGCTGTATTGAGGAGGTTGTGATTTTTGTAGGTAAAGAAAGGATCATAAAATTGATGGTTGGAAGTTACACAAATATGTCTTGGTTTCCTCTAAATATTTAGTGACAGAGAAAGGAAGGTATCCCCTTGAGAATGAGGATAGAAAAAAGTGTGAGAGAGTTTTTACAAAAGGATTAGAAAATGAAATAGGAGCATGGCTTTGTACATTTCCTTCCCCCAGTGAATGCCTTTGCAGCTGAGCACTTCCTAGCTTGTGACTTATAGATATCTCAAGCATGGAGACTATATTGCTAAGCAAGGTGTTTTCATTGGACAAATAAGAAAAAGTAATGTAAAGTAACGAAAAAAAAATTGTCAATTCTACGTAAAGCAGGACATGGTGGCACATGTAATCCCAGTGGCTGATTTGGAGGCTGAAGCAGAAGGATTGTGAGTCCAAAGCCAACCTCAGAAACTTAGTGAGTACTAAGCAACTCAGTCAGTGAGAGCCTAAATAACAAATAACAAAGAAAATAACAAATAACATAGAAAAGGGCTATGGATGTGACCCCTGGTTCAATCCCTCCTACCAAAAAAAAAAAAAAATCTACATTACATTTGTCATCTCTTACTGTTTCTTCTGATGCATTTTCTCTATATCATTTGATAAACTATATATTTTACTACTCACTTATTAGCTGTTTCCTTCACTAGAATAGAAGTTCAAGAATGTTAAAATTTGTGTTTTCCAAAATGAAATTAAACCTCTATCTCTCACCATGCACAAAACTTAACTCAAAATGGATCAAGTACCTAGGAATTAAACCAGAGACTCTGTGTCTAATAGAAAAAAAAAATTAGGCCCTAAGCTTCATCATGTGGGATTAGGTCCCATCTTCCTTAATAAGACTTCTATAGCTCAAGAATTGAAACCAAGAATCAATAAATGGGATGGAATCAAGCTAAAAAGTTTCTTCTCAGCAAAAGAAAAAAAATCTGTGAAGTGTACAGAGAGCCTACATCCTGGGAGCAAATTTTTACCCCTCACACATTAGATAGAGCACTGATCTCTAGGGTATATAAAGAACTCAATAAGCTAAGCACCAAAAAATAAATAAATAAAATAAACAAACAAATCAACAAATCAACAAATGAACCAAGCAAATGAACAGACACTTCTCAGAAGAGGATATACAATCAATCAACGAATATATGAAAAATGCTCATCATCTCTAGCAATCAGAGAAATGAAAAAACTACTCTAAGATATCATCTCATTCGGTCAGAATGGAAGCTATTAGGAAGACAAACAACTATAAGTATTAGTGAGGATATGGGGGAAAAACAGGTACACTCATAATTGCTGGTGGGACTGCAAATTGGTGTAGCCAATATGGAAAGCAGTATGGAGATTCCTTGGAAATCTGGGAATGGAACCACCATTTGACCCAGCTTTCTCCTCAGACTATACCAAAAGGACTTAAAAACAGAATACTACAGGGACACATCCACATCAATGTTTATAGCAGCACTATTCACAATAGCTAAACTGTGGAGCCAACCTAGATACCTTTCAGTGGATGAATGGATTAAAAAAATTGCATATATACCCAATGGAATTTTACTCAGCATTAAAAGAGAATAAAATCATGGCATTTGCATGTAAATGGATGGGGTTGGAGATGGTAATTCTAACTGAGGTTAGCCAATCCCCAAAAAACAAATGCTGAATGTTTTCTCTGAAATAAGGGGGATGACTCATAGTGGAGTTGGCAGGAGGAACATGGGAGGATTAGATGAATTCTAGAGAGGAAAGAGGGGTGGGAGGGGAAAGGAGGGGACAGAGGATTATCAAGGATGGTGAAATGTGATGGACATCATTAACCAAAGTATACGTATGAAGACTCAAATTGGGTGTCAACATACCTTATATACAAACAGAGATATGAAAACCTGTGTTTTATATGTGTAATAAGAATTGTAATACAAAAAAGTACATGTATAAAGGCATGAATTGGTGTGAACATACTTTATATACAAAGATATAAAAAATTGTGCTCTATATGTGTAATAAGAATTGTAATGCATTCTGCTGTCATGTATTAAAAAAATAAAATCAATAAAAAAGATTTGTATTCTCTGCTACATTACCAGAAACTAGAAAATGGTATGTGAAGGAAAGCTGAATTATACACATTTGTTTTAGCAACATGGACACAACTTCTAATTGTTTATAGTCCTTGAATATTATAAATATATTTGTAGTTAACAGATTATACCACTGTGTCAATGGAAAACAAAACATTTTCCAAGGTAAAAAAATTATGAAAGACAAGATTTACATAACAGTGTTTAATATAATTTTATTGGAAAAGAGGCAAGATATTACATTTTTACCCAAATTTTTAAAGATAAACTCTTTTGACATTGCTGCATTGCAGACCAATTCTTCAACACATGAGCTTTAGAGCACGTTTCAGATCTAAATCATAGTGAATAAGGATCATTATTGAAGATAGGAATTTTTCCACTCATTGATTTGTAACTGTAATGCATTGAACTTTGCATGAGTTAGGATATAATCAATTATATTGCTCAAAGGGAATCATCTCTTGACACTGGTCACATTTGGATTAGTGATATAAAGCTTTGGATTACTAATTTTGTTTGTGTTTTCAAAATGAGTTATGCATGTTTTGTATTTCAAAATAATATAAGACTAAATTGGTTTTTCTATGCACAGAAACCATCTTTAAGTATATAGTTGGAGGCTGTTAATCCTCACATCCTAGTCACTACCTCTGGTTCTCTTACTAGGGCAGTGACCTTCAAGCCCTAGAACTCTGTACACATTCTCAAATAGTATTTGATGGCAGGTTTTGTTATATATTTCCACTGCACTGATCTAAAATCTACATTGATTACAATTAAAGCTCAGCCTGCATTCTTACCACTCTTTAAGCACCTGGCTTTATCAGCTATCATATGCTTTCCACATTAAAAACTATTTTTCCTTCCTCAAAAATACTTTAAATGCGATATTTTGTCTTAAACATGGCTTTGCTAATATTTGAAACCCTGTATATCTAGAACTTGCAAATTCTTTAGCAACACTTCATTAAATTCATTGTATACTTCCAATTATTGTCTTTCTTTTCCTGACACCACTTTAACCTTCAACCTTGTTGTGCCTCCATCATTTTCATTTGTTTTCTCTGGCTTCTATAACACTACTGTTTCTTAGTTGTTTTTTTTTTTTTTTAATCACTTTCTAAATGACCCTTCTCATATCCTTCATGTGAAATGCTTTCTCTTTCACAATTAAACATGTTTCTTGTAACTCACCGTGAATAATAATTACTCATACTACACGTTAAGATAGCTTCTAAGAGTGGCAGGAGTTTGGTCATACATTTTGATTGACAAGAAGCTGATGGTCTGGACTCTTATATAAACCTTGGTGTATGTCAGTGTTCTGTTCTGAACCTTCTTCTTCAGTCTATTTTACTTATATATTTCAGAAATTGTTAAATCAGTTTTCATGAAATCAAGGACCATTTATAATTGAAAATGAAGATGTGTGTATGAATTAAATATATAAATTGAGTCAAGATAGGTTTTTATATGAGAATTAACATCTCTCATCTCCCAAGTATCAGAATAACAACAACAACAAATGTTTATTATAAAGTGTTGGTGCAATAAAAACAAAACAGTCCAAGGTTCAGGGAGGGTATGTGACTTTCTACAACATCACACAATTTACAAATATTATATGTATTTGAAAATCTCAAATCTTTTGCAGTCAGTATTTGTGCATGACATTTTTTCTCATTACCTCTGCTTTAGCACTATGGCAGGCAGAATTCTAGATGGTGCTCAAGATTCCTGTCTCCTAGGGTACACACTCATAGTGCATGAGCACCTTTAGAAGTATGCATGATGGATTCACTTGCTCCTCTAATTAGGTTCTTTATATAACATAGTTGAATTTAGGAAAAGAAGATGATCTGGTATGTGCCTAATGTAATTAGGTTAACTATTATAAGGAGCTGAGTTCTTCCTAAAGTCAAAGATTTAAAGCATGAATAGGATTTAACACACAAGAAATCATCTGTTGCTGACTTTGAAGATTGAGGGCACCATGTGACAGAATTTGGGCTGCTTCCAGGAGCTAAAAACAGTTCCCAGCTGATAGGCAGTAAAGAAACAGAGGTCTCAGACCTATACCCTGCCAAAAATTGAATTCTGCAAATGATCTGAATAGACTTGGAAGTAGGCTTTCCTCACAGCCTCCAGACATGAAATCAAATGAGCTGACCTCCTGCTTTTAGCTTTGTGATAGAAAAAACAGAATCCAGAAATGTTGTGCCTGGATTTCTGACCATCAGACTCTGAAATCATGACTTTGTTTGTGGATATTTGTTACACAGTAATAAAAAAAAATAGCACATCTCTTTTCCTAGTTAGTCTTCATTTTTGTCTTTTTGTTAGTCTTTATTTGAGTCTCTATCTTGCTCTAGTTTCCTTAAAAACACTATTAAAACCTCATATCATTTTATAGCTATGGCATTTATGATATCTCACTGTAAAATGTGGATCTTATTTAGAATTGTTAATTTAATTAGCTCCTTTGTTCTGACTTATGAGATCTTGTCTGAATCTTCTAATGTATGGAATTTAAAGTATCAAGTCAATTAGAATCTTGATAATTCCTCCATCTTATAACAATGAGTCTATAACAGTGTCACCTAGGATTCAGACAATGTCCTAAAGGTACTAATGTGGAAAATACAAACTATGCATCTGTCTATGCATTATATGAAATAATGTAAGAGATACAGATTTATGTATTTAAAACAAATGTAAAGTCAATATATTATTAAGGATTTGTAATTTCTGTTGGTTAAAAAAAAGATTTCTATGGTAAACAACATCTGAAGGAAATTATGAGTCATGGGACATCTAGAGAAGGAAGGCACTCCCTAAATGATAGAAGAAGTGTTTTTCTTGAAAAACACAACTGAAAAGATTATTCTATCTGTATTTATGAAAACTAAAAACAAAAAGATCTGTCTATCCTGAACAATAATTTTTGGAGATAATAACCCCTTCATGTGTTAAAGCATACAGGCTTGTCTGAGTAGTTAGTGGATAACAGTGCGATTTAAGAAAGAATGATAAGGAGTATTTAATATAAATCCTCCTTCAGTATCATATTTAATTTGAGGTAATATGAGTCTTTCTTTATTGGGGGAAGTAAGTGGATAGCATATCATGTCCTCTGATATAATTTGTCACTTATTCTATTAAGAAAACTAAAGTGCTCTATTCTAATGCAGTGTTTTTTGAAAAAACAATGTGACTAGTTTGGTTTTATTTTAAAATATTAATGGTTGTTAAACATCAGAACTTTCTAGATATGATTTTGAGATAACATAAAATGCTCTCAATTCCTTGTACCATTAATGTACTATCAGAATTATTGCTGGAGCATTTGCTCTATCAATCAAGAGGGCAGGAAAACTTCCTGTGACATTTCAGTTTGAATTAGAGAATAAATTGAATTCATTTTTCTTGTCATTACCCTTCTCCATGAACTTACTGAGCTTTGCTGAATCCCTGATTGATAAGAATTAAAATAAAATATAATTAGCAGCATCTAATTATATCTAACTCATTTTAAGAAATAATTTTCTTGTTCTTTCAATCCCATAGGGAGAAACAAAAATTACATATTTTTATTTGGCAATAAAAAACTACAAAATAATGAAAAAGAGTGCTTACTAGTGGATTAATTAAGTGGCAAAAAAATTATTATGTTTTATATAATGTCTTAAGTTACTTTCACATTGTTATATTTATTTTGTTATCGTAACTATGGAAAACAAAAGCAATGCAAACTATAAATGTATATATGTCTATGTAAACAGATATATAGAGTAATATATAGTGTAATGTGTGTATATTTAATATATATGCATAAATTACCTACGTAAAAGTTGTTATAATTTAAAGAGCTATAATTGCTCAAAGTAAGAAATTGTGTTTAATTTTAGTCATTAAAAATAAATTATATGATGCTATTAAGTGCTACAGTTACTTTGTATGGGGGAAATAACTTCTAACTGCAGAGGTAAGAGAAATTTTCCCATTCTAATTTGATGTTGAGAAGAACTTTACTGACTTAATTAATTCTATGTTTAGAAGGTAGAAGAAATTTTAATTAGAAAATCCAGAAAGAAAGTAATATATATATATATATATAATCCAGAAAGAAAGTAATAAATATATATATTAATAATATATATTATAATATATATTAATATATTATAATATATATTATTAATATATATATATATTACTTTCTTTCTGGATTATATATATATATATATATATATATATATTCAGAGATTAAATATTTTTGACTGCTACCTCCTTTGGTAAATGATATTGTCGAGTGTGTTTTTAAATAAAATAGTTTAGCGAATGATGAAAGATAGTTTTAAGACTCGTTATAAAAGATCTAAAATGAAGTCAAGGATTTTGAATTTACTTTTAGAAAAGAAAATTATCTGGCTTCATATTCACAAAAAAATAAATTTTAATGCAATAAGGTATTATATAGGCACCTGAAATACATTCTTATACAAAGGTTTTTTTTTTTCCTTTGAGAAACCAACATTCTAGCAGCAGCTGCTAAATAAAATCAATAAATGTAATAAATGATAATTTATGTTGTATGTTAGGAAGAGAACGGTGCTATAGAATAACAGAAAATGGTCATTACAACAGTTATGTGGTATATGTGGTATATTGCTAATAAAATGAGTGTTTTGCAGTAGATTTCAAAGAGAGGCTTTGAAATACCTGAAGGATGTATGTAGAATTAGTCACAGGGAAAGTAAGGGAAAGTAAGCATTCAGGATAAAGAGTTGTCAGTTGTCAGTGCAACTGCCTTAAGCTGGATGCATGCCTATTGTATTTGGCTGCAAATGGTTAGCATAGTAGAAAGAGTAGGGAAAAGGAAAGAGATCAGAGCAGTGGTAGGGTCTGATACTGGAGGATTTCCTAGGTCATTTTGAGGATTGTATAGGACCTTAAAGATCAGTTAATCCAATCTCCTGTGATTGAGTAAAAAACTGAAGCTCATAAATAATAGAAGAACTAATGAAGGTCATATAGAGATGTCCTCCCAGAAAAGTCCACAGCAATACAGTTTATCTACTAATTCCAGAAAATCTATGGAATATTCTTGTTCTATTTGCAGATATTATGATAGACTTGGAAAAAAAAGAATAAAACTAAGTAGTGATGTTTAGGCTTTGGAATTTGTTTTATATATTAGTGTGTGAACCATAGATGAGAAACAATAAGTGGACACAGTACACAGGCAAGGAGAAGGGATTGGCTGGGGAAGGAGAAAATCATCCTTGGCTCTGACCTCTGTCTCTACTCCTCTTCCCTACTCTTTATGCAAAGTTAACTATTTCCTGCCAAATAGACTAAGCATGCATCCAGCTTGGGGCAGTTGCACTGACAACTTTTAATCCTATATGCTCATGCTCTCACTTTCCCTGTGGCTAATTCTACATACATCCTTCAAGACCTTCTCTTTGCTGCAAGGATTCATAGAATCCTTGAGAAATCCTGATTTACAAGGAGACAATTGTACACAAAATAAAAACATCAGAGTGGGTCTTTTGGTGGTAATGTAAGAACAAGAATGCACATGAATTCAGCACAGTGAGAAGAAAAGGTTTATGATTATAAAACTAAACTCTGTGGACATGAGAAGAAAATGGAAGGTGAGGAATTCAATAAATTTGGATAACTGACAAAGAATGAGATTGTAACTGATGTTATGTGCCTGATATAAGGCATGCAGCTTAATTAAAGGTTATGGGAAGCCATGAAAAATAAAGAAAAAGGAAGAGCATACAATTTAATTCTGATTTATGTGTTACCAATTTATGACTGTCAAGCAGACTACATAAAATGAAGCTAACCTGAAACAAGACAAATTATGCATTACTGGAAATTTGAGGACAGAATACTAACATAATAAATGGAGAGGCAGTAGTAGAATCTAGAAGCATTTGGCAAACAGCAGGAATACAATATATTGCAAATGATGGTGGTGAAAAAAATAGTGGCATTCTATTCATAATAGGTCACACTTATGACAACCTTACTAAAAGAAAGAATGTAACAATAAGAACTTATTATGCTTCCTGTCTGTTTCACTGTCCTACCATCCCCAGTTGTTATGACCAGTGTGGATTCCCAGTGACCATGCGTGATTTCACGTTTTGCTTCTTCATGTGAATTTAAGTATATTATTTCTCCTCCATTCTGATTATTTCCTTGGTTGGACTTCAAGCTTAGTTAAATAAATATCTAAGAATCTTTCTTACATTGCATTCTATATCTACAATATTTCTCTTTTTTTTTTTTGAGTGTGTGTGTGTGTGTGTGTGTGTGTTTGTGTTTGTGTGAGTGTGTGTGTGTGTGTGTTTGGAGTGGGGTGAGGAAAGCTTCTTCTAACCTTCTGATCATTAACATTATCCAACAAAAATATGTAAGCTTCTTCTATAACATTTTACTAAATACACTATTACAGAGGACATTACCTTTGTCCCAAACTGCTATAAAAACAATGGGAGATTAAAACAAAAGAAGTACCAAAAAATATAAGTTAAAGAAGCCTGATTCATCAATGGGTGTAGTTTACCGCTGATTCAATGTTCTTTTTTGACTAGATGTAAGTTAGAAGACATATCAGGCTATAATCCTATACTCCTGATGCCATTTCAAATTCAAATTAATCACTGCTTCATAAAAAAAGTAGAAAGATTGTTTCATTGCTACATAATTTTTTATGAAGCAGTGACTAATTTGAATTTGAAATGACATTAGGCTTGTAGAATTTGTAGCTTTTTCATGTTTACACTAAAGTCTATGTGAGGGTAAAGAAAACAGTTACAACATTCAGGAAGTTAAAGAATAGGTTGTAATCCATAAGAGGATCTAGAAGTACTCGGCATTATCTGTAATTTTAATGAGATTAGATAGATTTGGCCTGTTTTTATTCAACTCAATTAATACTGTCTTTATAACTTACAACTGGCTGCCAGATTTATCTACATCAGAAATCAATTGCTTTCATTCCTGGGCTGCTAAATGCTTGAGATATCTCTTGACCTTTGCTTCTTATTCTCTGCAGTAGATGTGGCTTGACTGGGGTGTGCACACTAATGGACTCCTTGAAGTTGAGGAGGTGTACATTACTTGGCTTGGTATTTCTTGCAGTATTCATAAGAAATTTGAAAATGGTTGTTTAATTGTTGAAATTGTGTCATCAGAATGGCATTATAATAGAGAATAAGCAAAGAATGACCTATTGTGTGCTGATGTAGTAAATTAGAGTAACTTCTTTGTAATGGAGTGAAGTAAAAAAGGCCATGAACAGAAATCACATTTTAGTTAACTTGTGGATTATTATTCTGATATATATAAGCCAGCATTTGTTTTAACATAACTATCTCAACTTATAACTTGTCATATATCACTGTCTCATAGTCTTAAAGACATGTGTTTATATCTTGAGTTAGTGCATATAAAATAATTTTAAAATTATTTGTTCTCAGCTATGTAATTAAGGTGAATATAGGGGAGAGGGCATATTTTCTCTGTATATTTTCTTATTCTATCACTTACATTATCTATTGTTATCTAGTATCACATTATCTAGGCTTCTATGATGATAATAATTATTCAAATAAAAGAAATCTTTGTAAACAGTACTGAACATATCCAGATGTGTACCATAAATTTTATTTTAAAACATTTAACTTATAATTAGATTAAAATATCAAACATGTATTGTGTTGGAGTTTTGATGTATTTTTTGTGAAATTTAATATAAATATACAGTTAATATATACAGAAATGGATCTATAAAAATTGGTGATAAATAACCATTTATATCTTAATATTCCTATATTTAATGAAAATATAAAATATATTTTTAATCACAGAACTCATTAGTCCATGGCAAATATCATAAGTATAATTTTTAATAATAAATGTTTAGGATCAAACTGTCAGTGACTTTTCTATGACAGTATATCTGTACTAATACAAATATTGACAAATATATACTTATTAATAGATTTATAATGATTAATTAAAAGCCATCAACATGAAAACCTAAGTCAAATTATTTTACAGCAAAGTTAAATAAGTAGTTACAACATATGTCTTAAAAATGTTTAAATTTAGGATTTTTATGTAATTAATTTATGATAGGTATTGAATAAGTTCATATGGTTTTACTGTAAGACAGGCATTCTAATCTACATTTTCATTCACTCCAATTGAAGGTGTGCTTAAGATTCTATGATATGTGGTAAAGACAATTATATGAATTCAGGTTATCATCATGTCAAAATGCCATTTCTATTCCATGGACTTACCACATAAAATTGCCAATAAAGTGTAATATTTGGAACTAAATTTGGTACTTAACATTATTGTACTAAAGTTTCTACAATGATGCTTCTATTAGAAAACACAAGCTAATCCATCTCTGCAGTTGATCATAATTGCAACTGCATTGTTCCTGAAAAAAGAAAAGAAACTTAAATATCAGCAACTGTGGTCACTTTCTAATTTAATTTTTGCAACAACTTTGAAAGTTAGATGCTGCTGTTCATGACCAAATTATTCAGGGTTATAAAAATATTTGATGAGCAGAATCAATACTACAATCCAGTTATCTAATTCAAAAAGTCAAGGTTTCATATATAAACATAAAGCTTTGAAAACATATGGCAATTGTCATTTCATGAATACAAAAAAAAATCAAATAAGTTTTAGCATATTAAACTGAACATATAGAAAATTAATTTAAACGTAAGTTTTCTACAAAGATAATGTATTATGTAGGATAAATTATGCTTTCATTTTAAATGTTTTCTGGAAGGTAGTGGTATCCTTTGTAGGACAACATGTGTAGAGTTTGTAATGGTATATATATGAATATTTTCTTAGTTTAATTATTTGTTCACTTGTTTGCTCCATTTTTACTAAATTGTTTCTTCAGTTCACTTAATTATCAGCTAAAATTTCCTTCTTTTTGTTTTTGTTTCACCATAAAAACTGTCAATGGACATAGTTTTTTCAATATTATTAATTATGTATTTCAGTAATATTATAAGATGAAAAACCTTAATGTTAACCAATTTAGGTTTTTTTCTGTCTCATATCTAGGAACTTACAAATGTAATTTATAAAGATGACAGTTAACAGTTTATAAAATATTACTAAATTATTTTTTCAGGTACAGAATGCAAATACATTGCTGGCTTTACAGAGCTAAATTCTAACATAAATTTTGACTATAGTTATAAACAGTATAATACTAAAACATTATTTTCAATGTAGTCTTACAGATTTTATTAGAAAAATTTACATAACTAAATTGTTTTCTGTACATAATCGGATTTTACAAAGATAATTAAACTGGATTATTCAATATTAAGCTATGCTTAACTTCATTATGATATATAATACCATTTTTGTTTATTTCTATATATTTTGTGGTTTAAATATTTTTAAACCAACCATAATTATTGTGCAAAACATAAAAACATATTTTAATTTAAGTATAACAAAAGGCTATTTCTCTGTATATGCAGTTGAAAAATTATGATGAATTTTTCAAATTGAGCCTTTTTATTAAGATTAATGATCCTATATTTTAGTCAACTTTTGCGTCACTGTGACCAAACAAACCTGACAAGAGCAAGTTAGAGGAGGAAAATTTATTTGGGGCTCTTGGTTTTAGAAGTTCGGTCCACAGTCAGCTAAGTCCATAGCTCTGGGCCAGAGGTGAAGCAGAGCAGCATGGCAGAAGTGCATGGCAGAGGAAAGAATCTCAGAACACAGCAACAAGAAAAAAAGGGTGGGGGGGACTCTGCTTACCAAGAATAAATATAAACCCCAAAGGCACTTAGCTACTTCCTCAAGCCATTTCCTATGTGTCTACAGTTAACACTCAGTTAATGTATTACCAGATTAAACCATGGTTTAGGTTACATTCCATAGGTTTGTCACTTCTCCTGGGAACAATCTTGCATTTTCTCACCCATGAGCGTTTGGGTGACAATTCATATCTAAGCCATAGAGTCTGCATCTTGTCCCCTAAATCTTATGCTCATTTCACAATATAAAATGCATTTACTCCATTTTCAAGAGCCCCATAATCTTAATAGTCCCAGCATTACCCAAAAGTCCAAGTACAGAATCTCAACTGAGACACAAGGCAAACTCATAGATGTTTTCCCTTTTGAACATCAAAAGCAAATCACATATACTCAATATATATAATGGCACAGAGTAAACATTTATATTCCACAAGGAATAAATATGGGCATGGAATGAAGGATGAGACCAAAGCAAGACCAAAATTGAGCTCGGCAAACAAGTTCTATAGTTCCCTGTCCAGCATCTGGGATACCTGGCATCCTTATCTTTTCTCCAGAGAACTTGTGTAACTTTGCCCCTATGGCCTTGCTTGTTTCAACACATGTGGTCCTTCTCTTGTCTTGTCTTTCTTTTATTTCTGCAGCTTATATCACCCTCTCGAGGGTAACCCAAAGGAACTCTGATCCTGGTATACTTTGCCTGGCTTCCCAAACCTTCCACTGAAATATCAGTGGAAGCCTCCATGACCCCATAACTCCAGCAACCTGCAATCCTGCAGAACCAGAATATGGTTGATGACAAGGTCTGCTGTCATTTAAAACACTAGCCAAGCCTCCTGGGACCATGACTACAGTAATGTCTGAGAGCTTGGATGACAGAATATTATAAAAAGACTTCCAAACTCCTTGTGCAAACAGAGTACACCATGGGTTCTTCTTAAAGAACTTTTTAGTTTTATGTCCTGAACCTGAAATGGGTGTTGTTTTACCAATTCCTGAAATGCCCTCAAAATATCTTACCTGTTGTTTCTGGGGAAAGAGCTCAGCATCTCTTTGGTGGATTCAACCTCTCTAACCACAGCTTCCTGAACCTCAGTTTTACTCCTACTTTTCTTTTTATTTTTTTTTAATTTAGTTTAGTTGTAGATGGACACAATATCTTTATTTTATTTATTTATTTTATGTGGTGCTGAGAATTTAACCCAGTGCCTCATGTTAAACTTTTCTGACCAAACTGCAAAATTTTTAAATCTTTCTGCTTTATTTTCTGATCCTGATAATCACAGTGAACTGGCTACTTGCCAGCAATATCCATGCTAAACTCTAAATGCTATGCTGCTTTGAAATTTCTTCTGCCAGAATAATTAGTACATCACCTTTAAATTCAGTATCACAAAGAGTTTTAGGACATGGGCCATATTTACACAACATTTTTTTTTTAATAGAATGTAACATGAGTGGCCTTCAGTCCAATATCCAATAGTGTTCTCCTCCTCTAAAACCTCATGAGTTTAGTCTTCACTGGTCATAGTACTATTGACATTCTAGTCTTCTGAGTTCTTGCCAGAATCATCCACTAAAGTCTGCTTATAATATACTAACATTTTTCCAGCATGCATCTCTAAATATTTCAAAATTTCTCCTCCAACCCCCAAAACAGATCCAAGTGCTTCTGGACAACATAGCAAGGCCCCCACATCTAGTTTCAATCAATTTTGTGTCACTCTGACCAAAAAAAACCTGATAAGAACAATTTAGAAGAGAAAACTGATTTGGGACATATGGTTTCAGAGGTTCAGTTCATGGTCAGCTGACTCTGTAGCTCTGAGCCAGAAGTGAGGAATAACACCATGGCAGAAGGGCAAAGAAGAGAAAATCAGCAGCTCAGAACATGGCAACAAGGAAACAGAGAGAGAGAGAAAAAAAAAACCACTGTATTCACCAGAACAAACTACATGGCCTAACTGCACATCCTCAGTGACCTACTTCTTCCAGCATAACCTGTGTGCCTGTAGTTACCACCCAGTTAATTCATCAGTAGATTAAATCATGGATTAAATTACATTTCTCATAATTTAATAATTTTTTTCCTGAACATTCTTGCATCATCTCACACAAGCTTTTGAGGGACATCTCATATCTAAACCATAACATCATGGTTTCCCCTTGTTTTTGTAAATGTTATTTGTCAGCAAAAGTATGAAAATTAACTTAAAATTTAGAATGACTCATTCTTTACTTTGATTACCTTTTTAGTATTACAGTTTAGCATTTCATGCCATACGACATGTCACAAATTTAGAAGTATAATGTCCTTGGTAATAATTAATAGCTCTGTAGTTTTAAACAATTATAGTGTTAATATGTATTTTAGTATTTTTAATGAGAAATAACTCCTGCCAGCAATGGGATCAGCAATTTTGTCTTAAAGAAATTACCTTGAAAATACACTAATGTATATAGTAAATTAATATTTCCAAAGAGTATTAAACATGATCATCAAAGTAACATTCATGTAGAAAAAGATCAAATCACACGTGGTAAAAGTGGGAGTTCATAAACCACTTGAATCAAATGTATGAAATATAATATGTCAAGAGCATCGTAATGTTAAAAAAATTTAAAAAAAGAAAAACATCAAATCAAATTAAAACTCTGTGAAAATTGATGATATACTGTGAATTACTGGAGTCTTCTACAAATTACAACAATAATAAAAATAGTACTACACTAAAGTGAATATAAACCTTTGTTTAGTTTTAAATATCACTTCATAGGAAAGACAGTGCTTGAAAAATGAGGAAGCATTATTTATGTCAACATTAGTATCATTTTAATTGCCCTACATCAATATGTTAATTCATGAAATAAATATTTATTAAATTGAAATTATCATACTGAAAGTATCCATGAAGAAAATTATAAACATAGCATGTAATTGGTGACTTCATCTGGCAAATTTAGTCAAAATTCTGAAATCCATAAAAAAAAAAAAAAACATTAAAAATGCTCATGTGAGCATTGAGATCATCAAAAAAGAATGTCCCCTGTAACAAAGCAAAGGAGCAAGGGGAGGGTTGACAATAAATGTATATACATATATATGTAAATTAGTTTTTAGATCATGAGATTAAGTATTTAAAATAATTAAAAATATTTCACAAATCAAAAATTTTGATTTCTATACTTGCAATTCTATTTCAAGGTCAAATTTATCAAGATCCCATTGTCATGATTTCCTTTGTAAATTTTCTAAACTTTTGAATGTATATATTATATTTATCTTTGTTTAAAGTTTAAAAGGCATATGAGTTCCTAAGTCTTGAAACTGAACTATTGCATTAAAAAATACTTATATATGGCATATTATTGTTATACATAACCAATGTGATTATAATTGAGCATTGAAGAAAATCAATTCTTTTTTATATTTTATCTCATTTTCCTTATGAATACTTAACTGAATTAAACCTATTGATAGCATAATTTTAAAAGCCTAAATTCTTTTTTATTGATTTTTAAAATAAATGACAGCAGAATGAATTACAATTCTTATTACACACATAGAGCACAATATTTCGTATCTCTGGTTGTATATAAAGTATGTTCACACCAATCCTTGTCTTTATACATGTACTTTGGATAATTATGTCCATCATATTCCACAATCCTTGCAAACCTCCTGCCCCCACCCTTCCCCTCTCACATATCTGCCCTATCTAGAGTTTATCTATTCCTCCCATGCTCCCCATCCCTACCCCGCTATGAGTCAGTAACTTTATATCAGAGAAAATATTTTACATTTGTTTTTTGGGGATTAGCTAACTTCACTTAGAATTATTAAAAGCCTGAATTCTTAGAGAGAGAGAGAGAGAGAGAGAGAGAGAGAGAGAGAGAGAGAAAGAAAGAAAGAAAGAAAGAAAGAAAGAAAGAAAGAAAGAAAGAAAGAAAGAAAGAAAGAAAGAGAAAGAATTGGGTTACAACACTGAATCTTTCACTTGTTGTTATGCTGAATGCAATGTGACCCAACTTTTCCACTCCAAAATTTTTTTTGTTCCTCTGAAATTACAAATTACAGTAATAACCAGAGCACTGGTACAAAAACAGTTTGCATTCAATTCAAGATGATGACACTCACATCATAATCATAATTGTACCCTGAAAATAATACTACATACTCCAACCAGCAAACATAAGTATCTAAGAAATAATCAACATAATTTTATGGACAATAAATATAATACATAAAAATAAATTAACATTATTTGACACTTAGTAAGTACATAAAATATTTCTTTAAATTTGTCTTTGGTCTTAAATAAAATTGGGATAAAGAATTAAATATTGCTTATCATCATTCTGAAACTTAAAGCTCATATTCTTTTACAATAGACCAACCAACATATTTTGTCTTATGAATCCTTCCCCTTAACTGTTCATTTTTTTTTTTGTAGAATGTATTCTACACTCTCATTTTGCTTGAAATGTATAAGGAAAATAGAATCTTGTTTCAGTACGTCATGTTTGTAAGAGATAGAAAACACTAGTGCACTTAACAATAAGTCTGTTGAAATGTCTATATTAACAAAAGTCTTCCATCTGTGAAATCCCCTGAGCACTGTGACTTCCTTCAGGCCATCTGGAACTCCCTCTAAGATCTTTTCAATAACTCACATCATCTAATTAGTAGTGTTTTTAAATTTTCTATTTTTGGTGAATTGGAAAAAAAATTGAAGTAAAAATATTCTATGAATATTAATAACATTTTAGAATTAAAAAGTTTAAGTAACAATATAGGTAAAAATATTTTGAATTGTTAAATAATCTAAAATTTAAAAATATATGCTATAAAATTAGACATACATATGATCCAATGAAAAAATATTTTACATATATTTTAAGCACATACAAATATTTAATCTAAGATTTTTACGTGGTATTTGCTATGACTTTTGAAAGTTTTGGTAAAGTGACAATATTCCAATATATCTTTAGTAATTCAAAACTTTTCTGAGATCTAATAGCACTCAATATTTATTTTATACACATTTTAGTCACATACTTTTAGGTAAAGCTGCTGTAACAGAATCTCTAGACATTAGTGTTTATATCATGACATTATTTTACTATGGGCTAGCCATGGCTTTGCTCTGGCTCTAAGTCTCCTCATTTGTGTACCCAGCCTGGAAGGCATTTCCTCTGGGAATTTAATATTGTTCTGGAAAAGTGAAAAAAAAGAACTAAAATACTTCTGGAAATACATACATGTTCTATGCATGTTCTTAAGCACCTTCTCAGAACAGGAATGCATAATTTTTGTACCCAATGTGTGGAATAAAGCCAATCTCATATACAGTGTATTCCATTGAAAGGAACGCTATCAGTTACCTAGTATAATTGGTACATAATCTTCCTTGGAAGGGTGCAGTAACTTGTCTGAAATAATAAAATACTTTATAACCATCCCACACACACTTAAAAGTAATATAATATTCTAAATAAAAAATCCCAATTCCAACCTTTATTTCTGATCATCACAAATAACATTCAAAAAATCTATTGCATCATCCCCAAATATGACTTATGTATAAAAACATAAGAAATTTTGAACAATGAAAAATTGGTTTTTATACTCTTCTTCACTTGCTTTCTAAAATTCTAAAGCACTTTACATGAAATTATTGTGCTCCTAGATCTAAAACTCTTAAAAAAGATCATAGTAACTAGTTCTGAAATATTTTGGCAATCAATGACAGCAATATATAAAATGGTCTAACTCCTCAATATTCTGGCAGAACCTGCTTCTTTAGGCAAGTTCTGGAAATTTGATATACTACTGTTTTTCATGATATCTGACAGTGTGGAGAGAAATGAGAAGAATGTATCATCTTCCTGACAAGACTGCTCTTCTAAGAACTTTGTGGCAATGATTTTGCTCATTGCTTAATTGAGCAGGTTGCACACTTACCTTCTCTATCTCTTAGTATTATTTTCATGAGCTTATGAGATGTTTTACAGGTTACAACCGACTGGCATACAATCATAAGATAATACATATTAGAATAACAAAGGGAAATCTCACATTTTGAAGAAATTGCTTTACTACTTATGCACAACTCCAACTAAATATGCTAATATAATTTTCCCCAATTACTTTCATTAACATTTGGATGTTGTAACCGGCATTATACAATTGTTCTCAAAATGGTAACTAGTATTTCTTATAAAAATATTTTCATTGGACCAATCTTTAACTCCTACTTAATACTGAACTCTGTCAAAAACAATGTTTGTTTACTCACCATTCTTTTTAAAATATATATATATATATATATATACATATATGTATACATGTACATGTTGTGTGTGTGTATATATATGTATATATATACATATATATAAATTGTAGTTGGACACAACACCTTATTTTATTTATTCATTTTTATGTGGTGCTGAGGATAGAACCTAGGGTTTTGCACATGCTAGGTGAGTGCTCTACCGCTGAGCCACAACCTCAGCCCCTCACCAAACATTCTTAGCATTTACTATGTGATTGATACACATACTCTGAAACTAAAACAGACAACAAAACCTTTCTCTTCTTAAAGTGTAACATCCAGACCTTACCCTTGAAGCAATTTCTGCCAGAACTTTGAGGAGTAAGACCATTGCATATTTGCTGTTATTGATTGACAATATTTCAGGACTAGTTACATATATAAATTCAGCATTATAGTTGGACTAATTAATTTTTTTGGAAACAATGGAGCAGGGCTGGAGGAGATGTGTCACAGGGAGCATGCTCTGGAAGGGTGTATCTTCCCTGTGGCCATTCCCCCTCCCACTTCTCTGTGTTGCCTTGCTGCCATGAGGAAAGAAATTTCCCTCTACTATACCTATCCCCTATGATCAGCTACTTCAACTTTGGCCCAGAGTAATGCAGTTGACTACTTATTGACTGAAACCATCAATTCCAAATTAATGCAGTTGACTACTTATGGACTGAAACGATACATTCCAAATAAACTTTTCCTCCTCTAAATTGTTCTTGTCAAGTATTTATTTTTGTAACAACAACAGGAAAGCTAACAAAAATACCTGCATATTTACATGGCCCATTGCTTCAACTCTTTAAGATCTTTATTTCAATATTGAGAAGTTGCCACCACGATTGTATATTGAGAATGACAATAAAAAATGATAATTATATTTATTTAATAGGGTTACTATAAAGATTGAATGCAACAATAAAAATTGTGAGTGTATCCTTATGTGTAAAAATATGCATAGTAAAAAAAATTTGTTCAAATAATACTGTTGATGAGTTTTAATAATATCTATTCAAAATAGTGTGGGAACATCCTTGAGAAATTAGTTTACATTTGTCAGAACATAAAAACCCAAATTTAGCATCAATTACATTTTGCATTCTCTGTCAGTTTTCTAATGTATAAAAATGTCAAAGACACCCACAGAATGAAAGTGAAAAGATGGAAATTTAAATACCTTCAAAGGGAACCCCCCCGAAACAAGCAGAAGTAGTTAATTTTATATCTGATAAAGCAGACTTCAAGTCAAGATTAATTAGAAGAAAAAAGAAGTTCCCTTCATACTGGTAAAAGGAAAAATCCAACAAGAAGATATAATAATAGTGAATATTTATGCCCCAAACATGGCACTTAATTACATAAAAGCACTACTTAAATTGAAGATTCAGATAGTATCCTGTCTAATAATATTTGGTGATTTCAATACACATCTCTCACTAATATATAGGTTATCCACATATAAACTCAGTAATAAAGACTCATCTAAAACATAAATTAAATAAACTTAACAAATATTTTATCCAACAGCAGGGGAATTCACTTTGTTTTCAGATGCTCATGGAACATTCTACCAAATATACAACATTTTAAACCACAAGGCAACTTTTAACAAATATGAAAAAAAACTGATTTAATTCCTTGCATCTTATCTGATCATAACAGAATGAAAGGAGGAAAAAAACACTACAGACACTATATAAATACATGAATATTGAGCAATACACTATTGGAAAGGAAAAACTTATAAATTCTTCCAATCAATTGAGAATAGTAAAAAAAAATATATAGAACCTGTAAAAATCTGTGAAAGCAGCTCTAAGAGGAAAGTTTAGAATTATGAATGCCCACATATGAAAACCAGAAAGAGAAACTGGATTCAATGTGGCAGATTAGGGAAGGTAGCTTTTCCTGGTTGCTCCATTCATAAACACCTTCATCACTTCTTTTCTATCTCTGTTCACAATTTAAAATTGTAAACCCACATATAAACTTACTATTTTTACTGTGGGCAATATCTGATCACATCATTTCTTTTTATTGTGACAATTAACATAGTAGATGCCAAAGCAGGAACTATTTGATTTAATGCTATAAATTGTTTGCATTGTTTGTTTTTATTAGCTGTCTCCCCCTAAACTGTGAAGTACTGTAAACTTTCAAGGACACTATAAGTCCTCAGGTTAGAAACTCTACTGACTGAAAACCATACTGTTAAATGAACAGAGATACAAACATCATGAAAAAGCAAGGGAACAAATTTTCCCAATCAAATCCAAATAATTAAATAAAAGAATCCATCAACACCACTGTGAAAGAAATGTCAAAGAATGGGTTTAGAATGTTCATAGTTAAGTCGAACTGCAAAGTAAAATATTATATAAGGAGTAAATTCATGGAGAAAATACAGAAAGTAAAAGTAACTTCAATAACGTGATAGAGATTCTGAAAAAAAATCTCAAAGAAAAAAAAAGCTCAAAGATAAAAACCAAAGGAAAGTACAATCTTATCAATGAAATAGTATCTGAAAATTTACCAGACCTTAAGAATGAAGGACTCCCGATATAAAAAATTCTCAGAACAACACCAAGGCACATTATTATAAAAATGTACAACATACAAAATAAGGATAAAACTTTAAAGTCACATTTAGAGGGGAACCCTCCAGATTTTATCTGATTTCTCAACTCAGACCCACAAAGCTAGGAGGTCTTCAAATAATATACACAAAGCTCTGAAAGAAAATGAATGCCAACCAAGAATACTATACCTTACCAAATTAAATTTAAGAATTGAATTTAAAAAAAAAAACTTTTCATAATAAAAGTTAAAAGATTTCACAACTAGAAAGCCTACACAAGAAAACATTCTCACATTTTTAAAAATACTTTTCTAGTTGTTCATAGACCTTTATTTTATTTCTTTATAGGTGGTGCTGATAATCAAACCCAATGCCTCACACATGCCAGGCAAATGTGGGCCAAAGATGTATAGCATTCCTTAATATCAAATTTGCTTCTTAGAAAAGAGTCTGAATGTGTTAATATTGGCTATATTTGGGCTGTTTCAAGTTGTTTGTGATGGAATGTTAGAAGAGTAATAAAGAAGGGAAGCACTTGGCTTTAAATCCTCTCAAATAAAAAAAAAAGAAAACATTCTCAATAAGATATTTCATAAAGATGAAATAAAAACTAAATGGAAAAACTAGCAAAGGGAGGAACTATACTAGAAGAACAGTCAATAAATGAGAAACTAAATCAAATTAAAAACCAGAAATAAATCAAAATAACAGGGGATAAAAATCATTTCTCAATAATAAAATTGAATGTAAATCACCTAAAGTCATCAATCTAAAGACATGAAGTGGCAGATGAGATTAAAAAGCAAGGCCCAACAATATGCTGTTTACAAGACTCACCTCATGTGGAAAGATATCCACAGACAGAATGCAAAGGATAAGAAAAAATATTACTTACATGGAGGGGTTTCTCTTCTTATATCAGAGAAAATGAACTTCAAGCCAAAGTTAATGAAAAGGGACAAAAAAGAACATTGCATACTGTTTAAAGGAATTATACATCATCAACAAATAACAATAGTAAACATTTTATAGCCCAAACAATGGAGTATCTACATACCCCAAACAAATCCTTCTCAATTTCAAAAATTAAATGGACCATAAAACAATAATATTGCGTGACTTTAACATTCTTCTCTCACCACTGGATAAATTCTCCTAGCAAAAACTAAATAAAAAAGTGATAGATCAAAAAAATGTCATTAATAATTTAGACTTAACAGGAATATATAGAATGTTTCATCCATCAATAACTGAAAAAAATATTACTTCTTAGCAGTACACAAATCCTTACCTAAAATATTTTAGGCCACAAAACAACTCTTCAAAAATAAAAAAAATGATAATACCTTATCATAATAGAATAAAATTAGAAATAAATAAAAAAATAAACAATAAAAGCTTCTCTAGCCACTGGAGACTAAATAATATGCTATCAAATGACCAATGGATAAATTTAAGTTGGAAGAAATTTTTAAAAAATAATTAGAGGTAATTAGAATAGTGACAATCATACCAAAATCTCTAAAACATGATGAAGGTGGTTCTAAGAGAAAAATTCATTGCATTGAGCAAATTCTTTAAAAGAATGGAAAGTTGACAAATAAATAACATAACATTACACCACAAAGTCCTACACAAAGAAGAATGAATCAACACCAAAATAGTGGAAGACAGAAAATAATTAAAATCACAGCTGAAACCAATCAAATTAAAACAAACAAAAATTAAAATTAAAAAATTCAACAGAAAAAGTTAGTTCTTTGAAAACATAAATAAAATGATGAACCTTTAGCCAAACCAAAAAAAGAAAAAAGAAAAAAAACCACAAATTACTAAAATTCATCACAACAGACACTAATGAAATACAGATGAAAATCAGATGCTATTTTGGAAGTCTATACCAACAAAATAGCAAATTATAAAGACATTGACTAATGTCTAGAGAGATCTTACCTACCCAAACATCAAAATTCTACCAGCCATGAAAAGCCCAGGAGGAGATGGATTTGCAACTGAGTTCTACCAGAACATCAAGGAAACATTTACACCAATATTTCTCAAATTATTCAATGAATAGAAAAGGAGGAAATCCTTCCAATCTCATTCTATCGAGCTAGTATCACAGTGTTATCAAAACCAGACAAAGACTCATGAAGAAAAGAAAACTTCAGAACAATATCCCTAATAAACATAGATTCAAAAATTCTTAATACAATACTGGGAAACCATATATAAAAACATATTAAGAAAATAGTGCACCATGATCAAGCGGGGTTCATCCCCACAGATACAAAGTTGGTTCAACATTCGGAAATCAATAAATGTAATTGATCACATGTATAGACTTAAAGACAAGAATCACATCATTATTTCAGGAGATGCAGAAAAAAGATTTAACAAAATATGGCATCCATTCATGTTCAAAATCCTAGAAACACTAGGGATAGTAGGAACATACCTCAACAATATAAATATATCTCAACATTATAAAAACTATATATGCTAAACCCATGGCTAACATCATTCTAAATGGAGAAAAATTGAAAGCATTCCCCCTACAGACAGGAATGTCCTCATTCAATCCTTCTATTCAACATAGTCCTCGAAACCCTAGCCAAAGCAATTAGGCAAAAGAAAGAAATTAAAAGATACAATTAGGTAAAGAAGAGCTCAGACATTCCCTATTTGCCAATGACATGATTATATGTTCGGAAGACCCAAACAGTCCACCAAAAAGCTACTAGAACTCATAAATGAATTCAGTAATGTAGCAGGATATAAAATTTACACCCATAAATCTATTGAGTTCCTAATACACCAATGATGAGTCAATTGAAAGAGAAATTAAGAAAACTATTCCATTCACAATAGCATAAAAAAATTAAAATACATGGGAATCAATCTATCAAAAGAGGAGAAAGATGGGGCTGCAGTTGTGGCTCAGTGATAGAGTGCTTGCTTCACATGTACAAGGCACTGGTTTCAAATCTCAGCACCACATAGAAATAAATGAATAAAATAAAGGTCATCAACAACTAAAAAAAATATTTTAAAAAACAAATGAGGTGAAAGAATTTTTCAATGGAAACTACAAAACCATAAAGAAAGAAATTGCAGAACACCTCAGCAGATGGAAAGATCTCTGATGGTCTTGATTAGGCAAAATTAACATAATCAAAACAGCCATGCTACCAAAAGCACTCTACAGATTTAATGCAATTCCTATTAAAATTATGATAATATTCTACATAGAAATAAGAAAAGCAGTTATAGAATTTATTTGGGAAAAAAGCCTAGAATAGCCAAAGTAATCTTTAGTGAGAAAAGTGAAGCAGAAGGCATATCAATTGCTGACATTAAATTATACTACGGAATTATAATAACAAAAATTCCATGGTATTTACATAAAACCAAACACAAAGACCAATGTAACAGAATAGAAGATGCAGGGACAAACACACATAAATACAGTTATCTCATACTAGACAATGGCACCTAGAAGATACATTGGAGAAAAGATAGCTTCAAAAAATGCTTCTGTGAAAACTGGAAATCCATATGCAATCAAATAAAAAAAAATTATTTCTATCTCTAATCCTGCAAAAAAACTCAACTCAAAGTGGAGCAAGGACCTAGGCATTAGACAAGAGACCCTGTGCCTACTGAAAGGAAATGTAGTCCCAACTCTACATCATGTCAGCTTAGGAACTGATTTCCTCAACAAGACTCCTAAAGCACAAGAAGTTAAACATGAATCAATAAATGGCGTGGTTTCACACTAAAAAGCATCTTCAAAACAAATGAAACAATCAAGAACATTAGGAGTGGGCCTACAGAAAATCTTAACCACCTGCATCTCAGAGCACTAATCTCCAGGATATACAAAAAGTCTCTAAAAATGTAACACCAATAAAACAAATAACCCAATTCATAAATGGGCAAAAGAATGTAATACACATTTGAAGAAGTAGAAATACAAATGTCCAACAAATATACAAAGAAGTTCAACATCTTTAGTAATTAGAGAAATGCAAATTAAAACTACACTGAGATTCTAATGGTAATTATCAAGAATACAAGCAACAATTAATGTTGATGAGGATGTGGGGGGAAAGGTTCAGACATACATTGCTGATGAGACTGCAAATTGGTATTACCACTCCTCAGGAAACTTTGAATGGAATAACCGTTTGACCCAGTTTTCCCACTCCTCGGTTTACACCCTAAGGACTTAAATTCAGCATACTAGGGTGATTTAGGCAGATCAATTCAGGATAGCAAAGGTATGGAATGAACCAAGGTGCCCTTCAACAGATGACTGGATAAAGAAAATGTGATATATATATATATATACACAATGGATTATTACTTAGCCATAAAGAAGAATAAAATCTTGGCATTTGCCAGTAAATGAATGGAACTGGAGGCTATCATGCAAAGAAATATAAACCAATCCCCAAAACCAAAGGCCAAATGTTCTCTCTGAAATATGAATGCTAACACATAATAAAGGTGAGGAGGGAAATAAGTCTCATTCGATTTGACAAAGGGGAATGAAGGGAATGGAGGAGAGAAGACAAGGGAATTGTAAAGATAGTAGAATTAATTGATCATAACTTTCCTATGTTCATATATGAATAAATAACGAATGAAACTCTACCTCATGTACTACCACAAGAATGAGATCCTAATTACAGTATGTTATACTCCATGTATGAATGTCAAAATACACTCTACTGTCATGTATATTTAAAAAGAACAAGTTATTAAAAAAAACAGGAAAATTTAAAAAAAAAACTTAATCATTCATCTCAAATCTCTAGAAAAAAAAACAAGAACAAATCAATTAAATGTTAAGTACAAGGACGTAATTAAAATTAGAATAAAAATCAAAGAAATCAGTATAAAGGAAAAATGAAAAGAAGAGTTGGTTCTTTGAAAGATAAATAAGACAGATAAACCCTTAATCAACCTAACCAAAAGAAAAAGAGATAAAACTCAAATTAATAAAATTAGAGATAAAAAAAGCAGAAATTACAGAAATACAGAGAATCATTAGGGACTATTTTGGAAAAGAATATACTCTGATAAATTGGAAAAACTAGAACAAATGGATACATTTCTAGATACATATGACCTACTAAATTTAAATCAAGGACATCTAGAATATCTAAGGAGAGCAATATCAGCAATAAGATAGAAGCAGTAATAAAAACTTCTAACAATTAAAAGCCCAGAACCAGAAGAATTTTCCTCATGTAGAACACAATTCTACTTAAATCAGTGCACCTCTAATTATTCTAATTATTCTATAAAACAGAAAATGATGGAAAACTTCAAAATTCATTCTCTGAAGTGAGTGTTATCCTTTCCGAAAAAAGATAAGGAAATCTCAAGGAAAGAATATATAGAACAATGTATCTGATAAACTTATATGAAAAAAATCCTAATGACATATTAGGAAATTGTATTCAACAACATAGTAAGAAAATTTTACATCACAACTAAGTTGATTTTGTTACAGGGATGAAAGAAGGGTTTAACATGTGCAAAAAAATTAATGTAATTCACCACATAAATTGAATTAAGAAAAATAATCACATAGTCATCTCAATAGATTCAGAGAAAGTCTGATAAAATTCAACACCCATTCATGACAAAAAACAGTGAAGAAACTAGGGTAGAAAGAACCTACCTCAACATCATAAAAACTATATACAAAAAAGTCAAAGACAGAGTTAGAGTGAGTGGGAAAACACTGAAAGTGTTTTCTTTAAAATATGAAACAAGGTTTTCTCACCATCCCTATTTAATATAGTACTACAAATTCCAAACAAAGTACTTAGGTAAGAACAAAAGAAATGCTTGTGAAAGAAAAAAATGTTAATTTTAACTGTTTTAGTTAGCTTATCATCACTATGACCAAAAGACCTCACAAAACAACAAAGAGGATGAAAAGTTTATTAGAGGCTCATTGTTTCAAAGGTCATACATGGCTGACTCCATTGCTCTGGGCCTGAGGTGAGATAAAATACCATGGTGAAAGGACACGGCAGAGAAAAATAGCTCATGACATGGTGACAAGGAAGCAGAGTGAGTTTCACTTATCAGGGTCAGTGTGTGTGTGTGTGTGTGTGTGTGTGTGTGTGTGTGTGTGTTTTCCCAGAGGCACATATTAAAAATTCTTAAAGTTGTAAATTCCATGTTGTGTGCATTTACTATGACTAAAAATATTTTTAAATTAAAAAAACCTCAATATAATTACCATATTCTAGATGAATTGTCTTTAAAGTCATACAAATTTGAATTTTAAAAGCCATCATGCCAATAGAAAGCATGACTGAGAGATTTGCCCACAGGAAAAAAAGCCACTGAGACAAAAAGGGTGATGACCTGAAAAAAAAATCATGTAAAGTGAAGGAAATGTGTTGATTTTAAAAAGCCCTTAATTTATCCCAGTGGATAGACTTAGATTTGTCTAAAACAATACCCACAGGCCATGCATAAAACTGCTAAGCACTTGAAGTGTGGCTAGTTTGAATTGTGCTATAAGTTTCAAATACACATGTTGGGGTTTTTAGCCCCCTATTCCCTCTTGACCCATGGGAGAGATTGGGGGAGCACTCCCCAACCAGGACAGACCAAGAAAGGTAAAGGTCGACTGGCCGCCCACACCCAGCCCTCCCTCCCTGGAGGACAATCAGATGCATAAGGGAGAACTGTCAAGGCAGGATCTCATTTAATGAGAAAACATACACAGCTAATATAATGTACAGGAGCTAATCAGGATAAAGGTCAGCAGGGTGGGGAGAATTTACATTTACACCAATCCTATAGGTAGTAATGTCCATGAGGGCAGAAGGGTTCTGAGCCTATCCTAGAGGTGGTCCGATTCTTCATCACAACCCATGGCAATGCCTTCTGGCTAATTGCTAGGTCCTCTCTTAGCCACGTGTGGCCCCAGGACTGGGAAGTGGGTACCAGCCAGCAAGTTAAGTTTCCTCTTTTCTGATGCAACATGCCCTGCATTACATCATGCCCTACATACATAGAAGTTTCTAGACTAAACTACTTCCAAATTTCCCTCCACCCAATCCCTGGTAACCACACATGCACAGATTTATCTTTCATGAGTAATCCCAACCAGTTATTGAAGTTCATATAAACAATACTGATACACACTAATGTATCTTTCTAAATATAAAAATGAATTATGACATAAATCTAAACTATAATGACAAATCCTAACACTGAACATCACAGGTCAATTATGTAATTAATTTATGTGATTCTTTGCTCTTAGAGTAGAATTTTTAAATATATCTTTTATCAACTAATAAATTAAGGTAGTATGAAATGGCAAATGAAAGCTTCCATTTGTCTTAAATAAAGAATAATTCACTTTTACTTGAAAATTTAAAAACAATGGATTGGGAGTATAAAAATCCCATCTGTTACATGATTTCCAGTCAGCTGTGACAATTGTACATCAGAAACATATTGATATATCAATTTTACATCTTGCAATTACAGAAATTGAAGCATAAAAGAGTTAAAGAGCCAGAAAATGGAATAACCATTTGTCAGAGAAAACAGGAATATAAACTGAAGTCACAGAGATTAGAATGGAGAAAACAAATATTGGAATGAAATAAAATTAATGTAACAACTCAAGCATAAAAAATAGCACAGAGGAGAAAAACATGATGTTTTAAAGGATTACTAACTACTGTGAGATTCTGTTAAATTTTTACTTCAGTTGAGACTGTACACCTAGTAGATTTACTGAAGAAAAATGTATAAAGTGCCTTAATAATACACAATGAAGTAAATATTTAAGGGGTGTGAATTATTCTTCTCAAAACAACACTACTTTATGAAGCAATCTATCAATGATCCTTTGAGTTATTTTATTCATGTGATTTCTATGCTTTTAGAATAGAACTAAGCTGCTTAACTGGCAAAAGCCAATAAGGAAATACTCAGAATTTACAGAAGCTCTACTTAGGGATGTCTCAATAATACTATACCATTATTTGTAATTTATACCATTATTTGTAATTTAAAACTCTTTCAAATGCATACATTATAGATTACCAACATCCTTATGGTATTTTAGATGTTGAAGTTACTTTTCTCATATTTAAAAAATCTCATTTATTTCATGTATATATTGTACAGCCCATTTGTA
The DNA here is from genome assembly GCF_045843805.1 of Urocitellus parryii. Classification (NCBI taxonomy): domain Eukaryota; kingdom Metazoa; phylum Chordata; class Mammalia; order Rodentia; family Sciuridae; genus Urocitellus; species Urocitellus parryii. The sequence continues at coordinate 77,854,872 of NC_135532.1, forward strand.
AACTGATACTCTCTCTTTTAAAGCTAGTGTTAGGAAGAATGTCTGTCTTAGATGTTTCTAAATAAAAAAATATATATATAAAAATTAATTGAGAGTGTTGTAGAAAATATCAGCGAAAACATCATCTCTCTCATTATGACTACCTTGCTAAATACATGTATTTTAAAAATGCACCCACATTACATAGACTGCTTTGGAACTTGTTTTGTAGTTTAATAATGTATTCTGAAATGCTCTCTGCCATTAACTCTTATTACACAGCATGTTTTCATTATGTGGTTGAACCATAATTAAATTAAGTTTTCTTATCATTCCTACTGTTATAAAAATTATATGCATGTGTCAGCTTTTATTACTCTAAAAAATAACTGAGATAATAAAACTACAAAATAAAAGTTTTTTTCTTTGTTTTTCTTTGTTCTTTTTAGATATACATGACAGTACAGTGTTGTTTGACATATTATATATACATGGAGTATAACATCCTAGTTGGGATCCCATTCTTGTGCTTGAACATGATGTAGAGTTACACTGGTGGTGTATTCATACATGAACATAGGAAAGGAAAGTTATGTCAGATTCATTCTATTGTCTTATTGTCTATTTCCATCCCCTTCCTTTCTCTTTCTTCTCCTTTGTCTAATTTAATGATCTTCTACTCTTCCATCCCCCTACCATATTGTGTATTAACATCAACATATCAGAGAACATTCAGTCTTTTGTTTGGGGGGACTCGCTAAAATATTAACTTTGGCTCACAGTTTTGGAATTTTCAGTGCATAATCAATTGGTCACATTGCTTTGGACCTGTGGCAAGGCACTACATTATGGAAGGCCACCTGTCTGAACAAAACACTCACTTCATGGCCAGGAAGTGAAAGAGAAGGAAAAGATCATAGTCTCATAATTCCCTTTAAGGACACTCCTAGTGACCCAAAGATCATTCTTGACTTCCTGCCCCCACACTTAACGTTTCCAACACTTCCTAATAATGCCAAGCTGGGGACCACACTTCTAACACATGGGGCCTTTAGCGGACATTGAAGACCACCAGGGAAGTAGGGAACTCCATTACAGATAACTTTCTGAACATAATCCCCAAAGCACACAAAGTTATAAAACTTTTGGTTTGCACTACCAAATTGTCCTTGCAGAATGATTCTTCTCTAGTAAGATATGAAGGTATCTATTTAATCAGCTCTCCTGCATTTTAAAGTAATATCAAAAAGTAGCTAACACTGTGCTTGCTTAGAGTAGTATTGTGATAGTAGAAGCAAATGTGACTCCATTTTGTTTTATGAAAACATGATGTGTAATAAGAGTTAATGGCAGAGGGCATTTCAGAATATATTATTAAACTACATTTCATCCTGTAAAACAACCATGACAAGTAGAATGATCATGACCAAGGCAAAATGTTCTTTTTCTGTTTATTATAGAAATGTTTAAGAACACAAAACTACCTAATAGGGTGTTGTTTCTATTAAAGGTCACGGGGCTCTGTTCCTGAAACTGGGGTGATTGGGCTAACTGTGATTGGTTAGGGCTGGCGATGTGGCTCAATGGTCGAGAGCCCCTGAGTTCAATTCCCAGTACCAAAAAAAAAAAAGAAAAAGAAAAAAATTAAAATGTGAAAAATCCCACTGTTGGCCAGGATTTGAGGACACAAATACCTTCACACTCTATTGGTGGAAGTGCAGACTGTCAATTAAGCATTTTAAATATGCAAAGGGGCCACAAGACCAAATGAGGCTCTAGAGGAAAGAACACTTCCCAAAAGATAATCAGTGTTGACAACTGAATACAGGAAGTCTATTTGGGACTACTATGTAACTGTAGAAACCCAGGACTGTTTATCCCACTGTGTAGTTCTGATTTTCTCTGGTCACACATGCTCTGGGGCAGTGAAAATGTACACTAAGAGGTATGCTTTAAGGAGCCCCACAACCTGGCATAGCCCATTTCTACTTTGTACAAAATAAACAGAACTTGAGGATTCAGTAAACTGATTTCCACTTCAATTTTTTAAAATTTATTCTCCAGAACTGTTTTCTATTTATATTCTCATTTTCCCTAAACTCCCTTCTTTCCTCTTTCTAATTTCAATAATGACAATTTATATCAACTTATCTGATTATCATACTTATTTTCACATAAGAACATTACTAACAGTTCCTCAGTTCCTTAACAGACTGACTATTGTAACCAGACTCAACTATTTTAACATCTTACCCTCTACCTAAGGATATTATTCTGATGAAATTATATGACTGCTATTAGGCTTTTCTTAGAAGTTTTCTGTTTTGTTTTTATTTCCTGTGGCAATCAGTGAATCCCCAAAGCAATTTTCCTAAAGGACAAAAAAATTTCTATCTCATCATTTTAAAAACTCAATTTAATGATGACTGTCATTCACCAACAGCTGAAGGTCAATTTTCTCACATCATTTGTTCCATAATTTCCCAGTCTGCTACAGAATTATATAAACTATAGATTTGACTTTCCCTTCAAAATGTAGAGTTTGTCTTTTGAGAATTATCACAGCCTTGATTGTCTTCTATAAATCAACCATTCTGTAAAGTGGCTCTTGCCTAACAATGAACACTCAGAAAGGGAAGAAGATACATAGATACTTATTTCAATCAAAATAGCCAAATATGACAACACAAAGAATTCAAGCTTTCAAAGCACTTTATTCTACTGAAGATGCAATCATGGGCTGGGGATGTGGATCAAACTGTAATGTGCTCGCCTGGCATCCGCTGAAAACTGAAAAAATAAATATTAAAAATTTCTCTCTCTCTCTCTCTCTCTCTCTCTCTCCTCTCTTTAAAAAAAAAAGATGCAATCATGTTACATGCTTCAAAGGTAAAATACTCTCTCATCCTGTTTTTGGAGAACTCTGAAAATCTCGACAATATGCTTCCTTTCAAAACACCAACTGGTCTCAGAGGAAAAGAAAGAAACAGACAAATGATCTTGCCAAGAACCATTACTGTAGTCTCTCTTGGTAGAGTAGCCCTTCCAGTGGCTACAAAGATTTAAATTCAATCCTTGATTGGAATGATGATATATCACCTTTTATTTATTCACAACTGAATTTTAAAACAAAAATGAGTTCAGGGAACTCTGTTTCCAATTTTTGCAAGTATAAGTACCCCTCTACAGTGCTAAAAAATTGTGAGCATTTTTATAGTAGCTCTACCTAGTGACTAATAAAAATACAGACAAAAAAAAAGTTGCAAATATACAGTAATTCTTTTTAAAGCACCTGCAAACACCTGTACAAATAATAAAACATGAGTCTAATGTTTTATTTCAGAGCCAATGTCAGAACAAAATCTAAAACTAGGTCTCCAGATTTGTAATACACACAGGGCTCTAAGAATTCATCACTGGAGGAAAGACTTTATATGTATCTCTGACACTTTTCTTATGAACCAGAAAATCTGACTTTAAAATTCTTAAAGAAAAACAAAGACAAATCTGAAAAAGAAGAATAAAGAGTAAAGAGCGTCCCCTATCAGATATTAAAACATTATAAATCTATCATAACTAAAATACCATGTGTGCTAACATGATCTGTATAAATAAATCTATATTGGAACACATGAGAAAATGTAGAAATCAATTAGTACACACATAAGAATTCAGAATAAAAATGCAGGTAGCATTTTAAATAACTGCAACTGGATAACAATTAGGAGGGAAAAAAATAAGTTCTTACCTCATCCTTTAAGCCCAAAGAAGTTCCATATACACCAAGAATACATGAAATGAAACCACTAAAGACTTACAAAGAACCCTTTACTTCTGTAGTGCAAATCATACTAACCTACTTATAAGTTAATTATCTCAGTATTTTGTTATTTTGACTAACACATTGATAATTTCAAACCACCTTTCAATTAAATAAGGAAGTTTCAATGGAAGAGCACCACGTATAGCAGTAAAAAAGTACTGGCTCTAGTTTCACACCCATCCTGCCAACTCTAAAACTACTCTGCATCTGCAAGTACTGCTATTTTGAGCAAAAGCAAAATAACAACATGCACACTGAAAGAGAAAGAGCCCTACACTAGAATGGGCAATTCTCAGACTAGTTGTACTGTTCACTTGTCATGTGACCATGAAAACCTTTCCATTTCTCACCCATTAAGGAATATAAAAACATCCTTTCTCATCTTTACTAACTCCCTTTGGAATTTGCTCCCAGGTGAACTGGAACATCTGATAACATTACCTTACAGCATGCTGTAAATATAATCAATGTGATCACATAATTAAAGACACTTAACACCATAAACATTCTACAAAAACATATTCCTATGGAACTAATATACATTATCCATGCTAACTCTGTCCAAGCCACTTTGCCATAGCTATTATTCTCTTTTCACTAAGAAAGACCCAGGCTTCAAATTACTACCTTAGTATTAATTTCCTTCTACCCCCTAGCATTAACAGAACACCTGTCATCCTTTTTCTTACTAATAATGCTTTCAAGGTATCAATCATACCAGAAGATACATAGTAACTGAAAAAAACAAAAAGGTTTCTAGGTTGTTTTTGTCCCTTCTTTTCTAAGGTGTGGTCTCAACACACACACACACACACACACACACACACACACAGACTGAAGATTTCTTAGGGATTTTCTTGCTATTGCTATTGTACTTCGTCAGTGGCTGGGCAATTTTCTCCATACAATAGTTGGTCCTTTATTTATTATTTACATTCTCTTACTTAATTGTACTCTTAAAATAAGCCTGTGGGGTAGGCATTCTTTTTTAGATGAGGAAATCAAGGCTCACAAAAGTTAAGAAGGATCCCCTAAATCACACAGCTAATAAACAGCAAAGAAAAGTGAGAACCCCAATCAATCTGGCCCCAAAACCCCTGCTCCTGATGAGGCTGTCCCATCAGATCTAGAGTCTCAACCTATACAAGGATATAGGTCTAGTCAGGAACCATCTACATATGATTGCATTTACATACAACTTGCTATGTTGAGAAAGCAAGAAAATATTAATTGGAAATAAATGAAAAAGAAAAGAGAAAACAGAAGCATCAAACAATCTCAAAATGAGATTCATGCAAAAAAAATCCCTTTTAGTCTATACATGGCTTAAGATATACCATAAATTTGGTTCCAGAACTTCTACACAGGAAGCTGATACAGAATTCAGTGTCTACAAACCACAAATGTATCAACTGCTCAAAGTGAGGCCCTGTATTCCTGAATCTAAGATCAGAAAGTAATCTTAGCAAAGAGAGGTAAGTCCATATTGGCTCACTATATTTTCCTCTGTACTCAATATTTAAAATGATGTCTTCTCTTCTGATGATACCAAAGCAATTTATAGCAAATAGCTGTCAAGGAAAGAAACTTTATTAGATGCTACTTTTTTTTTAAGTCAAGAAATTCTGAATTGGGTGTCAACATACTTTATATATAAACAGATATGAAAAATTTTAATATCAGTATAATAAGAATTGTAACGCAAAACAAAACACATGTATAAAGGCATGAATTGGCATGAATTGGCATGAACATACTCTATATACAAAGATATGAAAAACTGTATTCTATATGTGTAATAAGAACTGTTATGCATTCTGCTGTCATGTATTTAAAAAAATAAGATCAATAAACTAAAAAAAGAAAAGAAATTCTGATTATCTTCATTGATAATATTTATACTTGGAAATCCTTCCCTGGAAAACAAGTGGTTTATTTTTTAAAAGGATCAATAGCTGATCCTTTTAAAAAAATAAAATTTTAAAGAAAATGCTCACCAGCTAAAAGGGAGTGGTTCTGGATCAAACATGGGTATGTTTTCCCATAAATTTCTTTAAGGAGGAGGAAAAGGCAACAGATCAAAATGCTTTGGTCAACTCAAATATTGCTGGATTTCAATCTCTTTAAATATTTTAAATGACTAAACTTTTAACTCAGAAATTCTGTGAACATAAATTTAAATGAAATTTGGTAAATCTTTTGATTTATTTGAGTACTTTCATGAGATTGTTCATATTAACCAAATTCTACTCAGTTTAGGAAAAGAAATTCCACTCCATCTATTCAGATATTCTATCCACTGAGATTCCTCAATTTATCAATAATCAATAACAGCAAGACATCTTTAAAACTAGAAATCCCAGAGCTAGGTGCAGTGGTACACAGCTATAATCCCAGCAACATGGAGAGTGAGGCAGGAGGATCACAAGTTTGAGGCCATCCTCAGCAACTTAGTGAGACCTTGCCTCAAAATAAAAAATAAAAAGGGTTGGGGGGTTGGCTCAGTGGTAGAATGCCCCTAGATTCAATCCAGGCTACTCCAAAATATAAATAAAAATAGAAATTCAAAAATCACTAGAAATAAATTGAGGTTAATACTGGAATTAGGCACCTACCAAAATCAATCAACAAGCAACAAAACAGAAAACATGAAATCTAACACTTCAGAAGTAATAACTGAATGCTAATCAAGCCTGAAAGAAAATATGAACTTAATGCTTGGTTAGTTTTGTACAAACCCATGGAAAGTAGCATCAATTAGATTCAGAAGTTTATTTCAAGCTTTTTTTTAAATAAATATCTTAAGAGAAACAGAAAACTACATGTGTTTTTATGTTGTGTTATACTACAGCATTTCTGAGAAAAGGAAAAGCATTTCTGAGAAAAGAAAACTATAAAAACCAACCGTTGGACATACTTGTATTTTAATTTTTAAAAATATATACTAGAAAGCCAAAACTGCACAGTAAGAACTGCCTAATTACTAGAAATACAGGTGCTTCCAGTTTTCAACATAAAATTTTATAAACAGTCACAACCTGCAAATCATCTATTTTTTATTATGTTTCAGTTTCATTTTTTTTCTGGGCTCTGGCATCTACAACCCGCGAAGACAGCTAAACTATAGGTGGTGGTGTGAAATTCCTAAGGCATCAAAATAAAACACAGAAGACACACTTACCTTGAAATCAAGCCCCAGGATGGCTCCTGTGCCCTTGGCCTCAAGCTCCCCAAATGGGAGAGTAAAGAATCTCATGAAAGGCTGGTGAGATAGAGTGAGCACTTTCAGAGTGGACTTTTATTGGGGGGGACTCTAGATTCTTTAGAAATTTCCATCCAATGAAAGTCAAGGGGGGCAGGGACACAAGGACATGTGAGGTAACTGGATCCCTGGGGATGTAGGAAGGCACACCCATGCAAGAAAACGCATTTGCATTTTCTCTAACCTAATGACCTGGGCTACCATCTTCAGTTACTTAAGCAACCAGATCACTGGGTGATCTACAGTGCCACATGGATCAAGAGGGGAAGCAAAAGCTGGTCACATGTTTTGTTGTCCTCCCAAGGGCTCATTCATTTGTTTCCCTTGCATAATCCATGCTCACACTAACTACCAAGAATGTTACCTTCTGGTGAAAAAGGGTAATAGCAAGGGTCTATACCATGTCTACATAATGCTGAACTCATGTTCTTCCCCTCAACACCAAAAAATGAAGTTCAACAAAAAAAATAAATAAACTAGGCAAAGTTACAATGTATGTGAGATTTTGCAAAACACCAAAAAGGAGAGGGAAACAAAAAAAAAAAAAAAAAAGGTCTTCTTAGTAGAAGAATGCTATTACTTTCAATCTTATTTCCTATACTGCCACTTCAATTGAACATTTGTCTGGAATAAGATTACCCACCTATACAGGCCATGGAATATTAAAATGTTTAAATGTATTTGTCTACTATCCCAAAATTAATTAATGGTAAACAAAAAATATAATTACCATAATTAATTAATTTGCTCAACACCCTCTTTTCCCTTTTCTTGCTGGAATATTTTACTTTTTTATTCAATCTAGTTTCTCTCTTTTTGCTGTTTTTACACAAAATTATAATTTTTTTCCAAAATTTTAAAGTCAAATCCTACTTAGATGGTTTGAGATAAACTGACAAAGCAACCTTTGGCTAGACAAAGAGAGAAGAAAGACACAAATTGGCAAAATGGGGTGGTGTGGGGGGCCCGGGGTGGAGACACTGATCACTACACTACCAATAATAAAAATATTCACAAGGGTTGTAAGAAAATATAATGAATTAAATTATGCCACCAAACTAGGAAATGAAAAGGAAAATTTTCTGGAAATTATAAATTTTAAAAACTGACTAGAAAAGAAAGAAAAGGGTGAATAAATCTGTAACAAGATATTGAATTATAGTAATTACAGTAATTAAAAACCTTCCTACAAAGAAAAGTTTAGGTTCAAATGGCTTCACAGATGAGTATTTAAAGAATAAACATCCTTCACAAACTTTCCAGAAAATAAAAGATAAAACACTTCCTAATTCATTCCAGGAAGCCAGTTTTACCAATGCCAAAGTTATAAGCAGCACAAGAAAACTACAATTTAGTTTCCCTCATGAATACTAATGTAAAAATACTCAACAAAATATTAACCAACAAAATCTAGCAACATATAGAAAGAATATACACCATAAAACAAGTGGAATTCATTTTAGGAATACAAGGTTGGTTTAACCTCCAAAAAGTCAATTAATACAATATATAATATCAATAAAGAATGAAACCACATGACCATCTCAATAAATACAGAAAAAACATTTCTTAAAATTCAATATTCATTCATGATTATTATTGTTCATTGAAGAAGTTAAATAATGTTGAGAACACTACAGTACATACATCCTCATGCAGGTGCAGGCCCTGGACGAGATGCGGCGCCTGGTGGCCTACCTCAACCAAAGCCAGGGCTTGGCCGCGCCTGTGGCCGCAGTGCCCCTTACACCCTTCAGCCAGGCTGCTGTCTACCCCTTCTCGGTGAGCTGAGCGCCACGCTGGGGCCCTGCCCGGATAAGTGCTGCGCCTTCTGGGGATCGCCCTCAGCGCTCTGCAAACACTGTAATGAGAAGCCGTGAAGACCCAGGACCCCTTTCGCAGCGTCCTCTCATTTAAGTTGTCCCCTGAGTCATGTTGCCAGCACTGGATCTCGCTCCCAGACTGTGGGCGCTGAACAGTTTGGGGCCGCAGAAAGAGCGAAGCTGGACCTGGCACCGAAATTCACGACTGGGACTCCTCAGCTCCTGCTGGGCACATTCCCTGATCTTGGCCAGGGGTCATCAACTCTAGGTACAGGCGGTGGCTGGTGACTAACCCCGGTCCCTTCTGTCACCGCCACTACCTTCCAAAAGAAGAACGTGGCAAAGTCACAGGGCCTCAGCGGGGGCGGATACTGGTCCCACCCAGGACAGGGTCTTGCCTAGCGCCAGCCCGGGAGCGGAGGCTCCCAGCATTGCGGGGGTTTAGCCTGTGGGTAAGGCCTGGTCGGCCTTTTCAGCCACACTGCAGGGACATACTCTCTCTGGGCACGTTCCCAAGAACGCATGTCTCAGAGCACCTCCCGCCTGTGCGGGTTCCAAGACTTCAGCCCTCCCCTAGCGAGTACCATCTTGCGCTGTAAGACTCAACCACCATGGTGTGCAAAGGAGCTGCGGAAGTGCGCAGAAGGACCTCGGGCAACTTTCTGGCCTTTTCCAAGTCTGAGTTGGTTCTATTATTTTCTTTCCTGCCAAGAGGCACAGGAAGAGGAGGCCTCTTTGAAGTCTGCGGATTCATCCCTGAACATGCTGGGACCCCTCAGCTACCGCTTTCTGCCCCCTGGGATGGAGACCTTGGTGACCCTCTGCCTAGGAGGACTGCTTAAAGGAGACAGGTCCTCACAGCCGGTGCGGTGAGGTCAGCGAAGGACCCTGATCTAGCCCCAGGACCAATAAAGTCCCCTCCCTACCAACTCTGGACCATTTAGAGGGAGGAGGCCGGGCTACCAGTGAGTAATCTGTTAGGATTTGGGTGCCCCATGGCAGTAAGCGGTGGCGGGTCTGTCTCTCAGAGTTGGTACAAAGCTCAGAATTCTGCCACTCTCCTTGGTCCACTGGGCAGCGCAAAGCCCACAGGGTAGCCCCGCACAGAACTGTCCCCACTTGTTTGCACCAAACGGCTCCATCAATCAATTTCCTCTTGGCAATGCTGTGCTTGCCGGCAGAGTGCCTCCGTCCTGGGGAGCGCCTGTCCAAGGCGCTTAACTCTAATTAATATGTTTTAAAAGGCCTTTTTGTATTTGCAAAATGAAGTGTGATTGAGTCGTATTCATGAAGACATATGCTAATACTGGTTCCTGCTAATTTCCATTTTTATTTTTTCAACATTCTTTCCCCTCAATAGTTCAATTTATGAGTTTTGCCCATCCAAAAAGCTTAGCGTTAGACTAAGGGACTATTCCAGATCCCTTTGGTAAGTCAAGGTAGGAAAACTATGTTATTTACTTGTGGGGTCATTCGAAAGCCATCTGACATCAACTCTGTAAATTACTTACATGTTGTAATTTAAAGTCATGTGTTTCAGTTAAGACAGATGTATGGTACATCGTGAATACCATCAGAATAAAGTATTTGAAATCAACTTATTTTACAAAAATAACATGATTAAATTTTAGCATCAAAATAATAATAATAATAATATCAGGTAAGACACATTGAGGAAATAATAAAGGCAAAATGCATGAAATGAAAAAGGTTATCCTTAGATTGTTACTCCTAGGTACAAGAGAGCTTAGGGGTGCTCCCAATAGGTCCAGGGACAGCTGGATGCTGAACCAACAGGTGGAGCATATGTAGCAGCACCCTTTACACATTCCTCGGTTGTTCTACATTGGGTAGTTTAAAAAACACATGCACAAAGGGGAACTTATGCCCTGACTCTGGTTTGCCTGTTAGGTTTTATCACAGTCAGGCCTTAGGGTGTGTTAGGTTTTGCCTCATCCTCATTGAGCACAAGAAAGCTGTATTACAAGCAACATAATAAGAGGGAAAGTTTAAATGAAAGGAAGTTTAAAGTAGAAGAAATGTGACAGGACTTGAGTGAGCAACACAGCCTCACATAAAGTCTAAAATGGATGCTGAAGCAGCAACCATATTAACCTTATGACAGTAGTGTAAAATGCTAGAGTCTGGGTGATGGATATGGCAATTGCCCTGATCATTACTCATTGTACATATCTACTGAAATGTCACACTAAATCCCATCAATACGTACAATTACTATGTGTCAAACAATTGATATGTGTTGATTATAAACCGAAAATATATTTTTTTAAAAGCTTATAGAGCAAGAATAGAGTAAAACTTATTAACCTTATAAAGGGCATAAAAAAAATCCTACTACTAGTATCACACCTAATGGTGAAAGGATGAATGTCTTCCCCCTAAAATCAAGAATATCTAATCTTACCACTTGCAACTCAAGGCAAACACATATGAATGAACTTTTAAGCATTAAAAACTATATTTCATAATGAAAAATAAATTATTAATATCTATGAACCAAATGATATAACTACAGTGGATTCAAGGGAAATAAACAGAAAAATATTAGAAATGAAAGACCTATGCATTACTCAGTATAAAACAGATCAAGAGAAAAAAGTAAGTAAAAATTAAATGATCTACATAAAAGACTCATAGGGATAAAACAAAAATGTAAATAATCTAAACAATATAACCAATAAGGTAGTTGGGGGGGTATATACTCATCACTACACTCTGATAAATATATAAACTCAGTATTTTCAAAATTCACACAAAAATTATCACTATAGTGCACAAAATCATTAATATGGTCTTAAAATAAAAGTATCACTAACAGTATCCTTCCATCACAAATATAAATTAAAAAAGAAAAAAAGGAATTACAAATATTAAACACTAAAAATTATACAAATAATTTATTAAAAGGAGAGTGGCTGAACTGTGGTAAAAAAGACACAATGGAGTATTACATAGCAAAAAGAATGCAAATAGCCAAATGATTTTAAAAAATGCTCATCATCACTAACCACCAGGGAAATGCATATTCAAATCATATTAAGATTAACAGCCCATGTGTTAAAAGGGCTATTATCGATAAAAAAAAAAACAAGGATAACAAACACTAGCAAAGGTATGGATAACAGAGAACCTATATGCACTGATGAAAACTTAATATAACATCATGAAAATGTAGTATGTAGGGGGATCCTCAGAAAACAAAACGGAGAATTATATATGGATCCAGCAGCCTTATTTCTGGTTATATATCCAAGGGAAATGAAATTAGTATACAGAAGAGATATCTGAGTTCCATGTTCATTCTGACATTATTCACAACAGCTAAGATATGGAAGCAGCCTATTCAAACATCATCAAAAGAATAGATAAAGAAAATGTGATATACACAATGGAATGCTATTCCCATAAAAAGGGGAAAATCCTGGCTGGGCACATTGGTGCAAGCCTGTAACCCTAGCAAGTTACAAGCCTGTAACTTGGGAGGCTGAGACAGGAAGATTACAAATTCAAAGCCAGTCTCAGCAACTTAGTGAGGCTCTAGGCAACTTAGTAAGACCATGTCTCAAATACAATATAAAAGGGCTGGGGATGTGGCTCAGTGGTTAAGTGCCCTGGGTTTAATTCCTGGTACAAAAAAAAAAAAAAAAGCGGTTAGGGGAATCCTGTTGGTGCTGTTTGGATATGATGTGTCCCAAAAGACTCCTATTAATACATGAATATTCAAAGATGAAATGATTAGACTCAGAGTTGTAACCTAGTTAAATGCACTGTTTGGTAACTAGAGGCAAGTGGGGTGTGGCTAGAAGAGGGGGTTCACTAGAGGCATGTCCTTAAAAGGGTTCATCTTCCCTGCTATTCCTTCCCTTTTCTCTCTCTGCTTCCATAGATGAAGCACTCCTCCACCCCCTTCAGCCTTGAAGTTCACCTCAGGCCCAGAGCTGTAGTTGGCAGACCATGGAAGAATCTCTGGAATCATAAGCCAAAATAAATTTTTCCTCCTCTAAGTTGTTCTTATCAGTCAGGTAGTTTGGTCACAATGACAAAGTTGACTAACCTATCATCTGTGACAACATGAATGAGCCTGGGGGACAAAACGGGGCAGTCTCTAGGAAGAGGAATTTGTCAGTTCTAACAAAATTACCTATGCTTTTATCCTTCAATACAGAAATATAACTTTGAGGACTTTACCCTCAAGTTTAAACCCGCAATACAAAAATATACATGTACAAGTTTATTCAGTAAAATACAATTTTTAATTGCACAATATTGGAAACTAACTAAATGCCCAAACATAGAAAAATGAGTGAACAAACTTCATCATGTCCCATTATGTGGAAATGTACTAGGCAATTGTAAAATTATTTAATTAATTAATAAGGAAAAGCTTTAAGATCTGTACAAAGGAATTTTAAGGGTTTATTATAAAGTGCAAAATGCAAAATGCAGCAGAATACATATACTATTATGTTACCTTCTGGTATTGAAAGAAAAGGAAATAACATACATGTAATACTCCCCACAAAAGACACCAGCAAACAATATGGTTGGTTACATACAAGGGGGAGAAAGGGGAAAGCCAAAGAAAGAGTTCCTCTGAAACTATAACATTGTTGTGCATTTTTTACTTTAAATTATGTTAAAATTTGATTATGTTAAAAACCCAAAGGACTGGAAGGGGACCCTTAAATACAACCGGTTTATTGTAAGTGGATAACTAAAACACATTCAAGGGAGGAATTTATACATTTAACTTAAAATTAAGTTTGGAAGAATTATCCATTTAATCTAAAATTAAAATCTATCAGTATAAATGTTCATATACCTTCTTAAAAACCTTTTACTACCTAAAAGATCTTTTGTGACTTTCCCTTTTTTCACTGCTGGTATTAGTTATTTGGCCCTTCTGTCTTTTTGAAATTCTTTAATCTCACAAAATGTATTAAAGTCATCAGTCTTTCCAAAAGAATGCCTAGCACCATAGTAGTTCTCTATTACACATCTGTTTTCTAGTTTACTAATTTCTCCTTTTGTTAATGTCCATCTCCTTCCCCTGGATTTAATTTGTTGCTCTTTTCTAACTTCTTATAACTAATGCTTAGATCACTAAAAATGTTTATTGTTTCCTCCTTCTTAACATTTGCATTTAATGATATGAACTTACCTCCAAGCATGACTTTACCTCCACCCCACAAACACTGATAGAGAATGTTTTCATATGAATTCTAACCAAACAAATTTTCTAATTCCCACTGTAATATCTTCTTGCACCATGGGTTATTTAGAAAATATTTTCCAGGTACCTTTTGCTATTGATTTTAGCTTAATTAGTTTAATTTAGAGAAGACTATTTTATTTCAATAGTTTCTAATATACTGAAACTTGCTTGCCCCAAGAAGCTGATAGCTTAGGTTAATGTCCATGTTAATGTAAAGTCACAGTTGTTAAGTGAAGCATCTAGACAGTGCAGGCAAGCTTTTTAATTGTAGCATTCAAGTCCTTACTAAATTTTGTTCTATCGGAGACAGTGTAAAACAAAATAAAATAAAAATCTCCCTGAGTGATTGTGATTTTATTTTCTCTCCCCACTTCTTTTTGAAACCTAGATTATAGTCTCGAAAAGTCTTTCTAGGTGGTTTGGACTTCCTATTAGAGATGAGAAAGGTAATAGACCTCCTTCCTCTACACTTATAAAAATGCCAGCAATTGTTTCAAATTATTATTATCAAAAATGGTTTAATAACATCTATCTGAAAAATATAATCACTTTTATAAACATTCTCCAGAGTTTAATTGGGCCATATCCGTAACTCCAGATACCACATCAATTTGTTTAATTACTGAGGTACATTTTGCAACTAATTCCTACAACCTGGGTACATGGGGAAAGCAGCAATGTTCTACATTCCACAGAAAAATTACCATGACTTTTCTATAGCCCTGTGATACTGATTTTTTCCAAATCAAAAGTACCTTGGTCCTGCTCTCTGGCAAGTAGTGTAAATTTCATCCTTTCCATTAGTATCTGTGCTATTATATCTTACTGAGCTGAGACACTGCTTCAGAATCACTCTCCTCATGCTCTGCAGAGCCACCACAGGCACTGACACCTGACCTAAAAGACTACCACCTCTGCTCTAGCAGAATCTTCGAGGATCTGGCTGAGTACCTATTCTCACAGTCAAATAGTTGGGGGCAAATGCTCATATGCAAATAGTCCTTCCAAAAATCTCAAAACTCAGGTATAGAATCAGCCTTAAGTGGCACACTCCAAGTTCTCAATGAGGCATTGTCTCCCAATTTAGATCAGTCACACTCTCAAGATAACTTTTGCTTCTCCACAAATGGTAGAACATTACAATAATCTCTTTACCATGCTATTACACCAACAAGCCCCTCGAGGACAGGAATGTGTGATTCATCCAGATGGCCACAGCAACTAGCCATGCCTCACATGTACACATCCTCCTTCTACTCTTGCCCCCTGCAATCCATCCTCTATACAACAGTCCTAGTGATGCTTTATAATCAAAATCAAATGATATCCTTTCCTTGATCAAAACCCTGCAATGGCCTTCATCTGATTCTGAGTAAAATCCAAATTGTCATCACAGTCTATCTGGCCCTACATGATCTGGCCCCTAGTACTACCTGACATTATTCAACCCTCATATTCACACTGCCCTTCCTACTGCTACTCAAGCACCTGAAAGGTATACTCCCCCACAAGGCTCTTTCCCAAAATGTTTGGTAGCTCATTCCTTCACCTTCATTCATGTCTTTCTTAAAGTTCATCTCAGAGAGGCCTTTACTGACCATTCTGTCAAAACTAGCAGTCTATGACATTCTCTACCCTCACTTACTTTAAGTTCCTTATAGTCATTACTACTATATATATTTAGACGTTGTTTATTATCTTTACGCCCCACTAGAGAATGTGAGTCCTATAAGAAAAGGAAAAAACAAAACAAAACAAAACAAATCTGCCTCCAAATCAGCGGCCAGAAATTTTCACTGTAAAGAATCAAGATAGTAAATAGTTTATATTTGATGAATTGGGTCTCCATCTCCACTACTCACCTCTTCCCTGGAGCCTTGAAACAGCCACACACAGTATATATATATATAAAAAAAAAACAGGAATGTCTGTATTTGAACAGTTTTCTTACAAAAATCAAGCAAAAAATTAGGTATGGCACATAGGCTTTAGTTTGCCAACCTCTGCTCTAGAACAGGCCTGATACACAGCATACTGACTTCAAGTTAATCAACCACTCCTCTTTGGTCTCTAAAGCTACCTTTAATTAACAACACAAAACACCAGTACTCTGAGTTCATCAGAAATAATAACATCACCCTTGCATACATCTTCCATCAAAACTCAATTTGAGGTCAATTATATTGCTGAAAGACTGAAGGATATGCAATGTGTTCATTCTTTCCACTATTAGGTATATAAGCCAGGTTTGTTTAACCCTCTGCATAACCATCTTTAATTAAGTTGCATTTTTTACTTCATTTAAGAACATTACAATAATAAGCCTTACAAAAACCACTGCTCTCGTATGAAGATTACTTGGAAAACTGGGAATGAAACCACCATTTAACCCAGCTATCAATTTATACCCAAAAGACTTAAAAACAGCATACTGCAGAGACACAGCCACATCAATGTTTATAGCAGCACAATTCACAATAGCTAAACTGTGGAGCCAACCTAGATGCCCTTCAGTGGATGAATGGATAAAAAAGGTGGCATATATACACAATGGAATTTTACTCAGGAATAAAAGAGAATAAAATCATGGCATTTGCAGATAAATGAATGGTGTTGGAGAAGAGAATGCTAAGTGGAGTTAGCCAATCCCCCCAAAACAAATGTTGAATGTTTTCTCTGATAGAAGGAGGCTGACTCATAGTGGGGTAGGGAGGGGGAACATGGAAGGAATAGATGAATTCTAGATAGGGAAGAGGGGTGCGAGGGGAAGGGATAGAGCAGGGGATTAGCAAGGATGGTGGAATGTGATAGATATCATCATCCAAAGTACATGTATGAAGACATGAACTGGTGTCAACATACTTTATATCCAACCAGAGATATGAAAAATTGTGCTATATATACATATAATAAGAATTGTAATGCATTTTGCTGTCATTTTTTAAAAATCGATTAAAAAAAAACCCACTGCTCTATGTGCTATTAAGAATGTCACTGAGTACATCATCTACTATGCTACATCTCTGGATTTAACTGATACCAAACTACAGTGCGAAATCAGGGAACATTTAGGAAAGGAAACTGATGTGTTTTTTATGGATGGTGAAAGCTGTAGGATAAAGCTGAGGATGATTCCCTTTCACTATGTCCACTAGGATACTCAGTCAAGTTCCACGTCAGCCTGGGGAAGAGACTGTCACCATACTTATGACCTCTCTTCTCAGGAGATTCACAGCTATACTACAGTTCTAGTATAAAGTAGATTAAATGAGGAAATATCTTAGCACAGCTGATGGGAAAAGAGATGATGTGTGCCAACCTATAAAAACCTCCCACAAGACTCTACTCTTTCCCCAACCACCAGCAGGTTCCCAGTCCCTATAGAAGGCTGAGTCACAAGGAGGAAAAAGGCTGACTACAGGAGCCATACAGAGGCCCATCCCAGGAGGATCCTGATGTATACCTCACAGAAGTGAGCAACTAAGATTTCTTCTGCCAAGTCACTGTAATCTTGCAGTTGCAGAAACAGTCTTTGAATCTAGACAATGGCATGAAGACTTGAAT
Source organism: Urocitellus parryii (assembly GCF_045843805.1). NCBI lineage: Eukaryota > Metazoa > Chordata > Mammalia > Rodentia > Sciuridae > Urocitellus > Urocitellus parryii. Next base: position 77,872,559 of record NC_135532.1, read on the forward strand.
CTTGTTAGAACTAGAGGTCTGTTTTTATTCCTGGTTTTCATATACTTTGTTTTATGTTTTGTTCTACTGTGGATGGAACCCGGGGCCACATGCTTGCCTCACATACTTCTGAGTCTCACTATTTATATTTAGCCTTTTTATTATCATGAGTACTTCCTAAAAGCAAAATCAGGTCTTCACTTAATCAAAGACAAGAGAGCCAAGGCTTCACTGATTATGGTCAATAAAATCATAATCATCTCAGACAATAAACATCTGGATAAATACGTATATATTACATTTAAACAAAACTTTATTTGTAACTTTCAATTATCATATGCTGACTTAAGTCATTACACTTTCCAAAACAGGGAAAGAATGCTGAGTAAATATCAAAATGCAGGACAATATATTTTGTCAAAATTAAGTTTGACAATCATTAGAAAACATACAGCCTAAGAAATAAAAGCACAAACTTTTAAACTCCAGTCTGAAGAGAAAGTAACCATAATTGTAGCTTCCTGTAACACAGCTTTCCTAAACCCTCAGTACCTAAAACCTAAACAATTGTTTCAGATGATGTCCTAAAGGTCCTGAAGTTCTGTGGTTTCCACATTTTTATTTTTGGCTGGGGGGGAGGGTGCACAGAGGGAACTGGACATGTCAACTAATTAGGCTTATGTAATGTAATGGGCAAACAGCAGAAAAGCTATGAAAATTTTAATTACAGCTCAGGTATGAACATCATTATCATTTATAAATCTTGCAACTACTATAAATTGCACTGCCAACTTTTGAAAAGAAGTAACATTTTAATAATCTTTCTCTCTGGGATGTCTCAAAGAACAATTCAACTGTATTGAAGCTTTGTGAAACAACATTGTTTGCACTGTGTAATTAAAATCTGAGGACAGGTATCTAGGGAACTAGGGGATTTCTGTGTATTTCTGATTTTTAAATCAAAAACCAAAGTACTTAAATCTAAAAGATGTACAAAAATGGAGACAAATTCTATGGAAAACCAAGAATGGAGATATAATATTAATTTCTACTGGGTTCTTAATAACATACAATGCATTTGTCTATTTATACTGAAAATGGATGTGAATTCTATATTGAAAAATTACAATCTTCCCTCCAAAAAGTAAGCTCTTGCTTTTGAAGAGATAGGAAATCAGGCTCTTCCCCCTCATTCTAAGCTGTTTAACGGCCTATCTTGAAGGATACAAACATAAAGCATAAACTGCTATCTCTTTACCCCCTTTCTGCTGAGTATCATCATCCCTCAATGTTAATGTCATACATCAAAAGAATCAACTTAAATCCATGAGCTTCTCCATGAACATGAACTTTAAACTCCAGATAGAATGTGGCCCAGCAAAGGGTTACAAGGCCAGTTCAGAGCTAAACCCTGTTTAGGAATTATTCTAACACAGGATTACATAACAAAACAGGAAAAAAAAAACTCGTCATGTGTATATTTTTGATGGGGCTGAAAGATAACTGTGATTATTAGTAGGGAAAAAAGACAAGATTTTGTAAATTAAACAGTCATGATAATGTCCTGATATATAATCATAAGTCAAAATAGATGATATTTTCAATCAATAAAAAAAAATTGTTGGGTGTCTACTGTGTGCAAAGAAGATCATTTCATCCACTTGGCTGATAATACATGGCCACCTGGATTCTAGTTCACAGTCAATGGCATCCATGCTTTCATACTGCAACATAATTTCACTGAGCTTTTTGTGTACACAAAATGGATTACAGCCCTCAATGAAGACTCTGTGAGATGAACCAAAATGGAACTGCTGCAGCAAGGCAATAAAATCTTCAGCATAAATCCAGCAGGGTTTCAACTACTAGAAAACTGAGGTGTTCAAGATCCAAAGATAGCAAAGATTGTGGAAAGACCGCCATGGAAAGGCACTGAGTATTATCACTGTGAACCAAGGTGAAGACCTAAATAAAGGTCTTTCCTTACATAATTACAATGTAGAAGAGGTTACCAGACAAACAGGAAAAAAAACAAAAAAACAAAAAAAAACCCACAAAGCACTAATAAGTAGGAGGCATCCTGCTATCTGGTTCCTGCCCCCAGGAGGCTAAACTAATTAGCAAGACCACCTATCCTGTTTTTTGGTTCATCAGAATACAGGTCCAGCATCCCTCATCAACATGAGGCCACAAGTAGAAAATTCTCCATCATGAAACTTAGCTGATAAAACACGGCCATATGGATTCTAAATTTGCACACAAATTTATTTAAAATATTATATAATGTTACCTTAAGGCTATGTGCATAAGATATATATATAACAAATGAATTTTGTGTGTAGACTTGGGTCTTATCCCCAAGAGAACTCTTTATGTATATATATTTCAAAATCCAAAACACTTCTGGTCCCAAGAATTTTGGATAAGGGATAGTCAACCTGTCAAGCTTTCTGAGAGCAGAAGCTTGATTGTGTTAAACATTCTTATTACCAGAAACTAGAACAGTGTCTGAGACATAGTAGGCATTCAAACATTTATGGACTGACTGATATAGTTTACTTCTGGAATGTTCCCCAAAAATCACACATGAAGCCAGGTGCGGTGGTGCACCCCTGTAATCCCAGTGGCTTGGGAAGCTGAAGCAGGGAGAATCACAAGTTCAAAGCCAGCCCAGCAACTTTTAGAGGTCCTAAGCAACTCAGTGAGACCCTCTAAATAAAATACAAAAAAAGGGGGCTAGCAAAGTGGCTCAGTGGTTAAGAGCACCTGGATTCAATCCTGGTACCACCCCCCACCCCCAAAAAAAATCCATGCATTAAAGGCTTGGTCTCCAGAATGCTGCTACTGGAAAACAGTGGAACCTTCTAGGCAATAAGGCATAACAGAAGGTTTTAGGTCATTAAGGATATGCCTTCAAAGGGTCCTTAATCTCTTTTTATTTCTCCCCTTTGCATCCCAGCCATGAGGTGACCATTTTTGCTCCACCATGTGTTCCTGCTATGATGTGTTGTATTGCCAGAGACACAAAAGCAATGGGCCCAATTGATCATGGACTAAAACCTCAAACATTGTCAGCCCAAATAAACTTTTTCTCTTTAAAAATTAATTACCTGAGATATTTGTCACAGCAATGGAAAGAAAGATGACTAACAAACTAAATGAAAACATTCACAATAGCCAAGGTGTGCAACCAAACTAGGTATCCATCAACAGATGAATGAACAATGAAAACATGGTACATGAACAGCCATAAAGAAGAATGTTAATTATGTCATCTGCTGGTAAATGGATGGAAATGGAGAACATCGCACTAAGTAAAATAAAGCAGACAAAGAAATCTGTCAAGGATCTAATGTTTCCTCTCATATGTGAAAGCAAGATGGCAAGAGTAGGGTTGGGGAGATCTTATGAAAATAGGAGGGAGACAGAGAAAAGAGAAGGAGGGGAGAGAGAGCATGATGAAATATTGGGGAACAAAATCTACCAAATTATGCTATGTCCACAAATAGACCACAATAAATCCTGCTTTTATATATAATTACAAGGAACTAATTTTAAAAAATAATGAGGGAAATTAATAGTTAGGTGATAAGGAAAAGAAAGGAGGGAATGTGGAGATATTGGGGAATAAGACTGATTAACTTATGTGCATGTACATAAAAGGCACAATCAATCCCAGTATTATATATAATCATAACACACCAATAAAAAAATAAAGATTTTTTTAAAAAAACTAAAATAAAAAAAAGTAAAATAAAAGATGAAATCAAGAATATATAACACAAGAGATCTTTTGATCAATTTCAAGACCACCACTCCAGGAGGCTGGGGGGTACCCTAAAAACAGGCACCAGGAGAAATTCCCAAAAGCACTAAGTTGAGAAATTATCCCAAATACTTAGATCAAAGCCAAGGCCTAGAAGTTCAACCCAAAGGAGGAGAAAACATTTTGGGATGTTTGGGATGTCTAAATTTTCAAAGAGAGAGAGAGAGACAGACACACCAAAGAAAGAAAACACTAACCTCCAAAAGTCCATGGAAAGAGAAGGAAGAGTAAGGCAAGCTTCAAAGTGGAAAAGTGAAATCTGAGTATGGAAAATATGCTCATCTAGAAGCATCTATCAACACTGGTCCTGACACAAAACAAATAAAGCCAGCATTGAAAAGGAGTTGACGCTGATGTCAAAGAATATCCTTCAAAAGAACAGAATAGCAAAAAGGAACTGGAGCCCACAAGGACAACATGACCTAAAGGAGCATGCACATCCAGGGAAAGGCCAGGCCAGGTCAGAGTGAGAAGGACCAAACAGTTCCAAGACAACAGTTCTTCTTTCTTGAGAAAGAAATAAAAAACTGTTCTTAAAATGTTTTTAATAAAGGCACTGCTTTTTTAAAAAAATAATAACCCTGCACCAGATGCCCGCTCTAGTTAATGCCCTTCTTCTTCATCATCAAGTTTTAGAATAAACTGCCTGCCCTGACAGACTTCCTTCCTTTAACCTCCTTCTCTCAATTCATAGAACAAGCTCCTCAAGATCTCTCACCAAGATCACTAATTATATCTCAGGGCTAAATCAAATGGAAACCTCTAAGTTGCTGTCTAGAGGAATCCCTTTCCAACACCTTTTACCTCTTGGTTCCTTACTACTGACATTCAAACATGCTCAAAGCCTTTATGTAAAAACAAAAAAGTAGGCTCCCCCTTTACCCACCCTTCTGGTAACCACCATTAACTACCACCACCAAATTTCTGGAGCAAAGCTGTCTCCACACCCTGACTGACTCCCACTCACTACTGACCCAAACCCACTCACTATTAAACCAAACTAGTCCTCTGGCTACAGTTCCCATTACCAAGTTGCCCTTGGCATTCCAATATTAGCAAGGACCTCCTGGCTGCCAACCACTCCCTCCTGGATGAGGTTCCCTAGAGTATCTCCTCCTCCTCAGTGTGCCTGTCTTTCAAACACAAGAGTTCCTCAAACAACATTCTGTCCCATTCCTTTTTTTACTCTATACATACTCCTTGAATAACCTATCTTTTTCAACAGCTTCTCAAAATTATGGGCAAAGGCGGGTTCTGAAGCTTTCTCTGTGCACTGCATCCTGGGTGTCTTGGAGTCAAAAGAAATGTCTATTGAATCACAAAAGCATTAACAACTTAAATATTTATGTCCTAACAATTTAGTGACCATTTGGAAAAAGTACACTTAAACTGAGAGAACAAATGAATTTTTATTTCATTCTTAAATAATGGTAACTATTTATTAATGGTACAGGTGCATCTGTTGAGCACTGCACAATTTCTCAAATCTTTTTTTAAATATTTATTTATTTATTTATTTATTTATTTATTTTAGTTGTAGTTGGACACAATACCTTTATTTTATTTATTTTTTTAATGTGGTGCTGAGGGTCTAACCCAGGGCCTCACACATGCCAGACTAGCACTCAATGGCTGAGCCACAATCCCATCCCAATTTCTAAAATTTTAGAGTCAGGTTGGATACTCCCTCCTACATTTCCTGTTCCCTGCTGATTTGTACATGGTTCAAAAACCACAAACCCCTCTTTACAGAAATAAGGCCATTAAAAGGAATGGAGTATGATCTAGTTGAGAAACTTAACTTCAGATAGTAGTTTTCACAGAACTGGATGGATATAAGTATCACTGCATTTTTCTCAACAACTTAAAATATATCTCTGTCCCCTGTGAGCTCAATACAGCACTTCAGTCAGTCTGGGAACTATGGTGCTAATAATTCTCAATTCTGTACTAAGATCTGCAGATATCTAGATTCTGCAGAATTCTCTTGCACAAAGATTTGCAAATATCTAGATTCCCTAATGTAGCTAACTCAGCACTCTATGTACCACAGGCCTGCAACTTAATTACCTTTTCCCCTCAAATACTGCTGTCTCCATCTGAGTACCCAAATACCCAGTGACAACCAGGCACTGCCCTAAAAGCCTTCCTCTCCCAGCTCCCCTGCCGCCCCCCAACACACACACTCAAACAAGCACCAAGTCCCAACCACCCTACCCTCTCAAATCCCTCCTTCTAGCCTTCCCCCTTCTAATTCATTGCCCAAAGGGCAAATCTACCTTGTCCTTCTTTGGCTCAGAATTCCTCAACTATCCACTACTGCCCATAGATGAGTCCAAACTCTATATAACAGGAATCATCTCCATGGTTTGGTTCTAGTGTTTTCTCCTGTCTCACTTCTTGCCACTTTTTGGCCCTTGAACCACCACACTAAATCTGTGCTGTTTTCAGTTGCTCCAAGGTGCCACCTCCCTGACCAGTCCATTGTACACTTTTTCCTCAATCCAGACTTTCACCAATTCCTTTTCATACACTTCCTCTGGGAGGTCTTTCTTGTATCTCTGAACAATTCCTAAGCTCAGATCTGTGGTTCTCCTCACACTTCTCATAGCTGGCCCATTTCAGAGCCAGCACTGCTAACAATGGTTAGAGGGTCTGAGAGCTGGAACAGCAAGCCCATCAGGGACCAACAGAGATGTTTGTCCTATTCATCACTGTATCCCCAACACATATGACAAACTATTAAGGTGTACCAAAGGATTAAAATAAGTGAATGGATGGATTAGGTCATTCACCTGAGGCTCACCAGTCCCTCACTCATTATGGACTCTATGGTGGTACATATCACACTGTTCAATAACTGAGGTAGGTTATGAATATCTTGAATGCTCTCATCTCTTATTTCTAGAACATCAGTGATTAAAATAGTGCCCGGTATTTAGTTAGGCATTCACCACATGGTTTTTAAAGAAAAAAAGTTTTTGAAAAATATCTGGAAGGGTACACCTCATAGTAGGATTACCGCTGAAAAAAGATACAGGATTAGGGTGACAATAAGAAGGGGAAAGAAAATTGATGTGTTCACCCCACATCTCTCTTTAGCAATGTTAAGTTTATTTTACAATATGCATTATTTATGTATTACTGTGTAAAATATGTTTCAATTCCCAGATTAAATTAAGTCATAGGTAAAGGACCAGTCCTGAAAAATGCAGACTAAACATCATTTGATTCCGAACACCCAAACAAAGCAAATAAATAAATAAATAAAAAGTTGAAGAAGTAAAAAGAATAGGAACTGAGAAGAGAGGGTGAGCAATTTAAGGTTTATATAGCAATACTGAGCTACTCCCAGGGGTAAAACATAACTTATAAGTTATAAAAGTTCCTGAAATATAAAGAAAACCATAAATTCTGGCCCATGAGTATAAATAATTCTTTTAGTAGTTTAAATATGGATCCCAAGAGCCAAAAGATTACTTGCCACATGCAAGTTTCTATGGAAAATGTGTACAGAGACACACTGATGATGAACTGGGGCTACTATGTTGGCATGACCACTTAGCAAACTGTATCTACCTTTATTTTCAGAATTTTTGCAGTTAGTGTAGCACATCAACAATTAGGTCAGACGTTTTAAGCAAACAGATAAAACAATGCTATCAAGCAACTTCACATAATCAACTGGAAACTTAAGAGTAATTTTTATATAGAGATAGTTCTAGAACAAACTTCTTCTCACTGTTTAAGTGAACACAAAATACAGGTTCAGGCGGTAAATTAAAAAAAAAAAAAAAAAGTCAGCCAAACTTTCCAACCTAGTGAGCTTTAAACATTTGAAAAGACACAACTTTCAAAAATATAAATTCCAATGATCCTTTAAAAGTAAAGACAAATGAATACTATAAGGAAGCCATTAGACCCCTGAGAGAAGGGAAAGCAAAGACAACACACAGAAAAGTGCCTTTGGGAAAGGTCAAACCAGCTTTGTCCTGTTTAACCTCTCAAGTAGATAAAAGAACTAGCTGTAAGAATCACAGCTTTGTTCCAGTGCTAGAAAAGGAAAGTTTGGTAAAGGATATACAAAAAGAAACAACCATGTAGTGTTATGAACGACCAATAAAAAAAAAAAAATAAAAAAAATAAATAAATAAATTTCTAAATGCACAACTGAAAATAATTATTTACACTGTAAGCTTACATTCAAATTATGTACAATGATTTTTTTAAAAAATCAAATGATGTGCCCTTCTATAATAAAAATTTAAATACTAAGTGACACAAAAAAAAAAAAAAGAAAGAAACAACGGGAATTCAATAGAATTTATCCTAGAAGTGGCAGAAAGTCAATTCTAACAGTTTGAACTCAGTTTTTGATAGAGTCGCAGGCCTTTGAACAGTTTTAGATAAACCTAACTTTTAAAACCAAAATATATCAAATGGCTAGCCTCTCCTTGACAGTCAAAAATGTCACGTTCTATTCTGTATTTGATTTTAAGAGCACCAACGCAAAAACAAGCCTTTCTAATTTTCAGTTTTTGAAAACTGAGATTCATTGCTGAAAATAAACCACCAAATTAAAATTAATCCCCAAATAAGACAAGATTTCCTATTCCACCCAATAGCGACCAAGAAAATGACATGCTCCCATTCATCCCTAAACCCTCGCATAGTTTCTTATTAATTTAGAACTCTGCTCATCATTAGGGAATTATTTCCTTGCAAAGGCCAAACGAAGAGGAAATCGCCATTGCCCCCAAGTACCAAAGACAAGAGAGGGAACCCTTGTGCATTCCTTGAAGCTCGCCCAGGCAGCGCGAGGGTCAGACGCCACGGCCCCCTTCCCAGGGCAGGGGCAGCCCCCGGGATGATCCATCCAAGTCCAGCGGTTCCAGGTCGCTCAGTCCTCTCCTCTGGTCCTGCAGCGCGCCACTGGCTAGCTGCCCCGACCTCTCTCCCAGCACAAGGAGAGCACGGCCTGGCCTCCGAGGCCAGGGACCTCGAGTCCCCACTGCCCGAGGGCGGAGGCCCATAGCTGCCACACACAAGGGCACCACGAGGGCGCGCCGAGGTCCGGTAGAACCCGACCCCATCGGCGGTGGGCACGCGGGGGCTGGGCCACGAGCGACCACACGCGGAACCGAGAGGGATGGATGGATGAGACGGTCCGGGACGCGAAGCGGCCTGGAACGTCTTGCGTGGGTCACGAGTAAAAGCCCGATCCAAACCCGCGGCCAGGAATGCGGACAGCTCTCCCGCGTTCCTTAACACGCACCGACCATCGTGGGGGTCGGAGAAGACCGAGGGCGCGGGAGAGGAGGGCTGCCGGGCCGCTACGGCGGGAAGCCGCGGCTGACGCGGGAACCAGACAAGAGGACGCAGCTGGGCGGCCCGGCGAGGCGCGGCCCTCAATGGGCCCCGCCGCCCGTCTGGAGCGCGCGCGGCGGCGCGATGCGGCAACTTCACTGGACCGCGGGCCGCTGGGGGCCCGACCCCGCGTCCTCCCCTCCCCAAGAGGCTGCCTGGCCCGGAGCCCAGAAGCAACGGGCAGCCCGGACCAGGGAGTCCAGCCGGTCGCAGCCCGCACTCTCCGGTCCACGGTCCCACCGCCAGCACCAGAGCTTCGCTCGGAGCTCCATCGTCCAGCCGCGCCAAGACCGCCACGCGCCCCCTCCGGCAACACACCGCACGCAGTGGCTGGAGCGACGCCGCCTCCGGCCCGGCCTTGGACGCGGCCACGCCCCTCCCGGCGGGGGACCCAGCTGGAGCCGGAGGGGGGCTCAGCGCCGGCCCCACCAACCAGAGACCACTCACAGGGCCGCTTCATGAGGATTGGCGAGCGTCTGGGCCAATGGGGAGCCAGTAGGAGTGCGGAGCGTCGGCGCCGGCGAGCGGGGGATTGTGGAGGAGGTGGCTCTCATCCATAGTCCTCAGCTTGGGAATGAGTCTTTGGTCATTATCCTCTTAAGGGTGGAAAGGTGAGGATAGTTTGGGCGGAGTTCACCGCAAGTGCCCTTATGTTTCCTCTGGTTGCCAGGTGCAACCTATCTGTAGGTTGTCACACATCCTGCCTGGTTGAGGTTTCAATTAACCCTGAAAGGATTATAGCCCTCTTGCCAGTTGGCTTTATACCCTGCCCAAATCTGTTAGCCTTCTGCCTTCACAATCTTCCCCTCTTTCCCTCTGCAGACTCTTCTTCCTTTTATATTCTTCCCATTTCTAATTTCTGTCCGCCTTGCATGAGAAAAGGCTCCTTACCTATTAAAATATATTCCTGAACCTACCAACCTAAGTAAACCCTGGCATAGGGAAACATAGCCAGGTGGTGCCAGACGACTGAGGCAAGTAAATAAAATATGAAAAGAAAGAAAAGCATAGAAGTGAAGGTAGTCAGTCAAGGGGAAAATAAATCTACAAGTAACAGTTAATTAATGGTACTTTAAAACATCATTTTTTTTACAGAATTGGGGATTGAATGCAGGGTGCTTTATCCCATCTCTTTCTATTTTTTATTTGGGGATGAGGTCTCCCTAAGTTGCTGAGGCTGGTGCCCAGCTTGCATTCTTCCTGCCTCAAGTGTTTCAAGTCAGGGGCTGGGGAAGTGGCTCAAGCGGTAGCTGGCTCGCCTGGCATGTGTGCGGCCCAGGTTGGATCTTCAGCACCACATACCAACAAAGATGTTGTGTCCGCCGAGAACTAAAGTAAATAAATAAATAAATTCTCTCTCTCTCTTTCTCTCTTAAAAAAAAAAAAGTGTTTCAAGTCACCTTGTCAAGGAAACATTTTAAGTAAGACAATAAGTACATTAAAATTAATTTTTTAAAGTTTACATAATAAAATAGAATAAACACAATTTAGGATAAAAGAGATAAAATTCTAGAAAAGTAAGACATTAAAACAAAAGTAGAAAATATAAAGGAGGAAAATAAAAAGGTAAATTTACTGTAATAAAAATATATAAACATATATAAAAGCTAAACTGCATTATGGAGACTTAACAAGTCAAAAGTAAAAATCGAGGGAATTACACAGGAAAACATTGTAACGAAAATAAATCTAAGCATGTTCAAACTGAGAAAGGAGAAAGATTAAAAATATGAAAAGGGACAATGAAAGCTATATAGTATGCCCTCACATAATCTTGAGGCACACAGCTAAACCTGTGAAGAAAACTTCAACTTCTCTATTAAAATGGAAGAGAATGAAAGAAAACCAACAAAAAGTAAGTAAGCAGTGGCAGAAGTCTGAACCAAGTCCTGAGTTGTCTCTGTCTTCCTTCATGTCCATCCCATTCTTCAGAACAGCAGAGAATCAGGAATGAAGAGAAATGTAATGCTGAGAGCAATGCTGTGCCTTTTGCCTCCAGCAATGCAGATCCTGTCTGACAATCTGGATGCTTTTCTTCTGGTGCCTGAACTCAGGGGTGCTTTGTGTCTCTAATTCGCACATCTAGGGGTACCCTATCCAGCCTGAGGAAATGCCCTTCAGTGGTTTCCCCTTGTCAGTGGAAGACAGATTGCTTAGCATACACTGGCTGGAATCTGTGCATAGACAGGTTTGTCCTTGTAAAATGCAAACAGGCAGTGTGTAGCTTCACTGGATGTCCACAATGTGGCAGGAACCCCCTGGTCCACAGTGTGGACTTCACCTTAACAAGTTTAGGGCATCTCATTCATCAGCTCACTTAACCAAGTGCTATCCTGCAGTCCACTTGTTTACTTGCTACTAAACAATGGTTCACTCTGATTCTTGTTATGTAGATGGTGAAAAAACAACTTGTGTTATGACATTCCTTAGACATATTGAAACTAATTAGCTCTAAGCTTCATTTCTATTATTAGTAGTCACATTTTGGTGTTTTTGATGAGATTTGAGATTCATTTAATGCTCTTGATAATAGTAGAAAGCATCCTTGTGGGTCCTGTTTTTACTGACCCCCCCTTCCTGTGCCAAAAGGAGAGCTGAAGGAAAAGCACAACTGCTGGCCCACCAACAACACTTTAAGATTTTCCCCTAATCCATGGTATAAAAATAATTCAAGGCTTCCCTCTCACTATGCATCTTATATACTCAGAGAAGCCTTTTAAGGATAAAGAGTGGGTAAGACTGTAACTATTAATGGTTCCTATTTTGAAAATAAAATCAAAAGCTAAAAATCACCTCATATATTGAATCCATTCTTAATATTACTCTTTTCTCTCGCCCTCTCTTTTGCCTTATTACTTGGCAAAACAGCTACTAGATGTCCCCATCAGGATTTAATTTCTGACCTGGCTTAGGAGTCTTAAGATTACTGTGTGTATATATGTGACTGCATGACCAATATGATTCTGCAACCTGTACACTCAGAAAAATGAGAAATTATATCCCATCTGATTCAAATGTATGATATATCAAAGTCATTGTACTGTCATGTATAACTAATTAAAACAAATTTAAAAATTTAAAAATCATGTTATTGGAATGGAGCAGTGACATGTAGTCATTCATGGACACAAAACTTCTATCCATCCATCCATCCATCCATCACCATCCATCCACCCTCAGATCTGGAATTATTGTTTCTTACTGATTTTGTGAGGGCCTGCCTATATGTCAATAACAATTGTCAGGATCTTAAAAGACTGGATTCTTGTAGGTTTAAATATAACGACAGCTAATGACTTATTGATTATTGCAGTGAAGCTCTGCTAAAAGCAGTTTCCCACTCAATTTCCAGTGGAGAGCAAGAGAGGTCAAGCTGAGGCAGGGGAAGCTAGTAATGCCCCACAATCTTTCTGCAGTTCTCGTTCTTCAGATAAACTTAAGGCAAATGACATAAAACTTATGTCCACAGACATTTGGGAGTGATAATGAAATGCTAATTAAAGTATTGTCCCTTCTTCTCACCATTGGTCCACTTTCCTCCTCTCTTCCTTTGCCTACTACTATTCTGAAATTTAACAGAGCAATGATCTGTTACTCTCCCCACATCATCACAAGGTATGGCCATACTAATAGTGATACTTATTTAAATCATTCAAAAGGATGTCATTTTTTATTTTTAAATTATACCCATTTTATTTTAGGAATTATAAGGAAAGCTAAAAGCCTTTCACAATCAATAAACAATACATTTTAATTCCCCAAATCTTTACCCATTTTTACCCACATTTTCTCCCAGTTTTAAAGGTTTATTTTCAAACTTAGCAGATGTCTATCCATCCATCTGTGCTTGACTCCCTCCCACTTGTGCAGAGGAAGCCCAACAGCCAAGTAGAAAAAGCAAAATGCTTATGGATAAACAAAGACTCAGGGGTCAGAGTCAGCGCAGACACATTCCCACCACTTCCACATCACCCCAACACACTGCTGCTCTGAAATAGGATTCAGCATTTCAACATAGACACCAACAGGCCACCATGTCCCAAAGCCTGCAGTGCCTGCCATCACACTTTAATTTTCTTTGCCTAATTTACATACTCCTACTTTTTAGCTCATGTTCATAAATCCTTTGGCGAATTAAAACTGCAGTCTCCTTATATGTAGACACTATTTTGCATGCTCCATTCATTGCCTTTCAAAAAGTGACATTAATAAAAGTCACAACATAATCAATCAATCAATAAGCATTTATTGAGTACCTGTTCCATGCCCAGGGCAAAGTGGTACTTGCTAATAAATTTATAGTGGGATTCAGGCAAGAGGTGATGCAGAGTGCTGTTTAACCCAGATAAAATGTGTTAGATACATGGCATTGAACCCTCATTTTCAGATAAGTCACTTCAATATATGTGTCTAAACATATAGCCTTATGTGAATAGGTGCTTATTACTCTGGCCACTTCTCACTGACAGATTTTAATGCAGTACCACAATTAAGATTCTGTGGTTCTCTAGCAAATAGAATACAAAAAAAATTGAAAAGGGAGAATGGTTTAGATGGAGAGTAACAAACTATTTATACTTTATTTGCCAAGACATTCAGGAGGTAAATACAAAACAAAACTAGCAAGTTTAGCATTTTCCTACTCCAAATATAATACTGCTGACTGTAAGCCAAAAGCACAGCTTCACACAGCTCCTCACATTAAAACTGGCGAAGAATGAGATGCCATTACAAACATTTGCTAGTTTGTGGCCAGATATTCGTTTATTCAAACAACCTACAATCTTATTTTGAACCCACTTGGCAAATAACAAAAGTATTAAGATTTGTACTCATTACCACATTTAGCCTTCACACATAACCAAAGATCATAATTTTAAGTGTGCAGTTAATCTTCCTTATGCATGTAAAGCAATAAGTTAAACACAGTTCCATTATAGCAATAAATCCTGGCATGCTGAAGGTACCCAGGTGGATATTTCAGGTTTTTTTAAAGGCAAATGAATCATCTTGAAAATATGTGATTCAACTCAAGTAATTATCATATTCCAGAGCATGTAAGGAACAATACAGTTCCTTCATGAGTGGCTCCACAGAGGGAATGAGACAAGTGCACAATTGCAGAGAAGGTGTATACCTGGTATGTTCAGGACCAGGCAAAATGTACATAGTGACAGATAGATTCAGAGAAAAGTTATGCTTCTCCTGATTGGAGTCTCAGAAAACAAAGGCTTAAATAGAGCATATGGCATTTGAGATGGAGTTGAAAGAATGGGTGGACTTTAGGTATGTAGAAAGAGGGAACCCAAAAGGGCTTAGGCTGAGGGTGTTGTGGGCTGAGTAAGTTCTCTACCCAGACCTGCTTGCCTTTTCCTATAATAGCTGCTTGACTACTTACTGTGAACCAGTCACCATTCAAAGTGCTGCTTACATAATAAGATCCGTTTAATCCTCAAAAAATGAGATTATCCATAAAACAGCCCTCTTCCATTTTTTTTCATATCAAAAAAACAAGGCACAGAAGGGTGAAGCAACTTTCCCTGGGTAGCACAGCTATTAATTGTAGCTGGAATGCAAACTCAAGCAAGCTGCTTAAAGTTAAAGTCTTAAGTATCTTCCCCTATCCTCTGGAGCTTGAACCAACACTCTGGCCCTTGTCTACAACCTCTTGCTGCTAAATCTGACTCCACTCTTGGGCCCATGCTCTCAGTTGGACCTCTACTTTGTTTCTGGGAACTGGGAAACCTAGAGATATCTTACATTGTATATTTGTAAAATTAACAAATTCTTTTTATTGTTTTTCTTATTAAAAAGCAGTACTAATTTACTGTAGAATAATTAGATGATAGTGATAAACAAAAAGAAGGCAATTAAAAGACTTCCATAATTCCATCTCCCAGAGAAAACCCAGTAGACACATTGCCAAATGTCCTTCCAAGCTGTCTTCGTGTGTGCACCTACTTGGACTGAACACATACAAACATAAACTATCTTGCAATCTGCCTTTTCCACTTAGCACAATATAAACACTTCTCCATGTGACAAAATCTTTATCTATGGTCTAATTTTAAACAGTTCCTTCTAAGTGTTGTCTCCTAACAGGGAATCATATTAGGCCAGCTGTGAAGTGTGCGAGTAAAGGGAGGGTTATTTGGAATCTGAACTATTTAAGAAAGCCTTGGACTTGACCAAGCACAGGATGAAGTAGAAGCAGAGGCTATGGCCTTGGAGAAAGTTTCCCAAATATAAATCTTGTCCACCTAGAACTAGAAGGGCCATTGCTAATCCAACTGAACTCATGGCTAATCCAACTGAACTCTAGGCAGAGCACTTGCCTAGCAACCTATGGGTTCAATCCTTAGTACCACATAAAAATAAACAAATAAAATAAAGGCATACTGTCCATCTACAACTAAGAAAAAGTTTTGTTTTCTAAAAACAAATTAGGTAAATCACTGGAGTAAATAAGGATTTTCAATGAATAATCAAAACTATAAAATCCAACCTTACTTATCCACACTAAAAGCACAAAGTATAGATTAGCTATGCAAAAATTCACTTTATTACAACTAAAATTCCTCATTGGGAGAGAGTTGAATTTAAAATTATCTCTTGAAATGTATTTTAATTAATTTACATTAGAACAGTTTGTATTTTTAAGCATAAACAATTGATAGCAAACAAAAATATATTTAGAAGTTGAAGTTAACATAAAATTTTTTAAAAAATCACATAACCTACAACTAATTTTGTACTCTGAAATAAGAATAAAAGTCCTTTTTGTCAAGTTTTATATTGAAATATTAAGATGTTAGACTATTAACAAGTTAAAACTTTAATTGGTCTAGAATAATTTGTTTCTTTTTTTTTTAACATTTATTTTTCAGTTATCGGCAGACACAACATCTTTGTTGGTATGTGGTGCTGAGGATCGAACCCGGGCCGCACGCACGCCAGGCGAGCGCGCTATCGCTTGAGCCACATCCCCAGCCCTAGAATAATTTGTTTCTTAGCAAAAAATATTTGTTACCTAATATTTTTTTCATTCTCTAAAAAGCCATTGGCATTTCTTTTTAGACACAAAACTGTGAGCTGAAAAACAATAACAGTTCCTCCCAAACCTCCACATAAGTGAATGATCCAGACAGGGAAAAGAAGCATTCTAATTTCAACTGTAGAAAATAGATAGTACACGAGAAGGAGAGTAATTTGAAATCTGAGCAAGTAGCTCATGCAGAATCATACTTTATTTTGCCTTATTTAAAAAAATAAAATCTAAAATATAATGGGGTTTTTTTTGAACACTCATGGTTCATTTGGCATAAACATCAGAGAATTCTATGAACATGTTCCCTGTTTGACTACTATTGGAAAAAAAATTCACATGTTCTTTATCACTATGCTATTTTTTTTTTTTAATTTAAACTTCAGTATTGGTCCTCAGGCTAAGAAGATCTATTTTGTTTCTTTGATATACCCAACACATTCTCTGATCCAGTTGCAGGCATGAAGATGTACTTCAATTTTTATTTTAAATGTTTTTTAAACAATGATGCTTTAAAACTAAATTTCCAGTAACAGAATGAGAAAAATGACATTGAAAAGACAATATAAAAGTAAAATGGTGGGCTGGAGATGTGGCTCAGCGGTAGCGCGCTCGCCTGGCATGCGTGCGGCCCGGGTTCGATCCTCAGCACCACATACCAACAAAGATGTTGTGTCCGCCGAGAACTAAAAAATAAATATTAAAAAAAAATCTCTCTCTCTCTCTCTCTCTCTCTCTCTCTCTCTCTCTCTCTCTCTCTCTCTCTCTCCTCTCCCACTCTCTCTTTAAAAAAAAAAAAAAAGTAAAATGGTGAAGCAGGCATAGTGTTAGTACCACAAATACAGTCATTTTCTAACAACGAGGCAATAAACAGATTAAGTGTCTAAAATTGCTCACACGATTAGATACACATCATAGTTCATTTGAGAATTCAACAAAAAGGAGAAAAGTTGCAGTTTGTTTGACTCAGGAAAATTAGAATATGTGCTGAAAATATAAAAAAAAATCAGGTAGTGTGATTTATAAAGAAAGGATGCCACATGAGATTTTTGTTGTTGTTCCTGTTGATTTTTTATACTGGGATTCAATCTAGATGCATTCAACACTGAGCTACATCCCCAGCACTTTTAATGCTTTGAGACAAGGCCTTGCTAAATTGCTGAGACTGGTCTCAAACTTGAACTTCTCTTCCCTCAGCCTCCCTAGTCCCTGGGTTTACAGATGGACCTCTTGGCAAGGATTTTTTTTAATCCCCCCTTTAATATGCACAAGGCTAGTAATGCTTTAGTCCTTCAAATATATGTAATAACATAGTACCACAATTTAGATAAGTTATTAAACATGTTTATTTTGGTTCACAGTTCTGGCCCAAAAGCCAAGAGCCACATCTGATGATGACCTTCTTGCTTGCAGAACCCTGATGTGCACCAGAGCATCAAATGGCAAGGGTCAGGCAGTGAGTTTGTGAGTGTGTTGAGTGTGTGTGTGTGTGTGTGTGTGTGTGTGTGTGTGTCCTGGTCTCTTCATCTTCTTATAAAGCTACCAGTGTTCAAATCTGGGGCTCCACCCTGATGACTTGATCTAATCCTAACCACCTCCCAAAGACTCTACACTTACATGCCATAGTCAAATCTTTACCTTCTTAATACCTCACATTGGGGATTAAACTTTAATATGAGTTTTGGGGGAAGGGGACAACCCACATTCAAACCACAGTAGGCAAATTTTAGTTAAGAACATTTTCTCTGAAGATTGATGTATATGGTTCAAAAAACTAACAAACATTTTCTAGGCCTGCAGAAGATCTACATAAATTCTAAAGCTGGGTACCTAGTTCAGTGGTAGAGTACCTGGATAGCATGTTTGAGGGCCTGGGTTTGAGCCTCAAAACCACAACTATTACACAAAATTAGGTTAGCACCTCTTCCACTAGTAGCACAAGCTGATCTTTCTATAAACATGAGGTAATATTACTTGAAAAATAAATCATACAAATTTCCATAAAAAATTTATTTTATGGGCTGGGGATGTGGCTCAAGTGTTAGCGTGCTTGCCTAGCATGCGTGAGGCAAGGGGTTTGATTCTCAGCACCACATAAAAATAAAGATATTGTGTCCATCTAAAACCAAAAAAATAAATATTTTAAAAAATTATTTTATGACTCATGAAGACTGGTGTTTGGAAAGTGGTCTACATAAGAAAAACAAACCTAATCTTCTGCTTAAGCCAAATTTAGAAGTTCAGCTTTTAACAATATTCTCAGGACCACCATGGAAAAAAAAGATCCTGTTTGTTCAAAGGCAATGTTATGTGATATTGGTCAACTGTATTTCAGTTTTTAAAATTCATGCCTTTAAATTATATTGGCCAAAAAGCAGAGTTTTCACCATATTTCCTCTAACCACACACAGTGCAGGAACATTTTGGGTTTTAAAATTTCCAGGCATATATAAAACAGCACTGCAGAAACCAAGAGATGCTAAATTCCCAATGAAATTATTGATTGGTTTAAAAATGGTGGGAGAGCAGTCACAGAGAATTCATTTCCTAGATTGCTAAGCATGGCTAGTTAAAAGTCTTATATCCACACTAAAGAATATCATTACACAATTGTGGTGAGCCGTTTCTGCAGACTATGGTCGCCATTACAAGAAGGCGCTGGCTCCACTGTGGCCTGTGATAAACAACTCCTTTTTAGGGAGAGTTGGCGCGTTGCTTTTCAACACCCTATGAGAAAGCTCCACGTGGCAGCTTCGCATTGGGGCTTGAGATGCTTTATTAAGGCTGGGAGGGGCATCCGAGGAGGATTCGAAGAAATATCAAGGGCCTGAATAAACTGCTGAAAGAAGATTCCTGAGTTGCGTCTTCCTTGCGGGCAAGGGGTTGCGACACACAATGATGGTTTCGGAGGTTTGCTAGTCTTTCAATACTGCTCAGTGTTATCTTCTTCATTCTTAATTAGTACTCTTTCCATTCCTTATGGATTTTTTAATTCTAAACTTTTATATTTTTCATAAGCCTTCATGTTTTTCATCCATGCAGCAAGCATGAATCTCCACCCATCAATTTTCCACCACCTTACCTTTGAATGGGGGTGTGGGTGGCAGGATGGGAAAGAGAGGTATGCTAACGGGAAGTCCACAAGGCCTCACTCAAAGTTGATCAGGCTTGGGCTTGAATTTTAACTCAACATTTATCAGTTGATGACCCTAAGCTATTCTGTCTGGACCCATTTCCTAATCTGTGAAATAAGGGTATGAATAACTGTATCATAAAATACTAAAAATGATTTGACACAAGGTTATGAAAAATGACATGACGCTGTGTGAATGTGGCAGATACTCCATTAGGTCTTTCTTTACTCTCACATCTTTATTCTTACTCTTTCTGTTCCTCTGTTCCACTCCTAGAAATTCTCATTCTTTAAAAACAACTTCAAGGTTTTCTCAGTGAAGTTTTCTCTGCTCAACTCCTCACCTAAGCAAAATTCTTCAGTGCCTCCTTATACTCAGCAGATCTCTCTACTAGAATACATACATAGCAACTTGCCTGTCTATTTTGAATCTCTTTCAGCAAGTGAGTTTTGGGATTTCCAAAATGCTTGCATGTCATATGTTTTCAAAAGGTTTATATAATGGATGAAAAGGATCTTAAGCAGCCTCCTGACCATCCAGATGTCCTTTTAGTTTGTATTGTCTGTGCATGTAAGATAAAACAATTTTATGGGTGACTTAAATTGTATTTTGAAGTGGGAACATACAATGAACAATATTTGTGTTATAGTTTGGATATGAAGTGTCCCCCCAAAACTCATGTGTGAGACAATGCAAGAAGGTTCAGAGGAGAAATTATTGGATTGTGAGAGTCTTAATTCAATCAGTGAATTAATCTCCTGGCAGGGAATAACTGAGTGGTAACTGAAGTGATAGAGTGTGGCTGGAGGAAGTGGGAATTGGGGGTCTGCCTTTGGGGTATATATTTGTATCTGGCAAGTGGAGACTCTCTCTGCTTCTTGATCACCATATGAGCTGCTTCCCTCTGCCACACTCTTCCTCCATGATATCTTCCCTCACCTTGAGCCTTGAGGAATGGAACGTGTTGTCTATGGATTGAGGCCTCTGAAACTGTGAGCCTTCAAATAAAATTTCCTCCCCTAGAACTGTTCTGGTTAGATCTTTAAGTCAAAGCAGTGAAAAAGCTAAAACAATAAGTCAAAATATCCTGGACTGGGTGAATATATCCAAATGTTTCATGGAAGACAAAGAAAATGAAGTTAAAGGCTTTATGTCAATTTTCTTACAAAAGTGAAATGAACATAATCTACAGATCATTCAGAAAAACAGAAAGGAATAACATTAAAAGGACTCTCAGTTTTTTATTAAAAATAGTAACCATTCAAAGGTCACCTCCCATCTCTGACTGATTATTTATTAGTTCATTAAAGAACTACTCAGCAAGTGTTTATCATGTACCCATCATGATTCTAAGTCCTAGGGATATATCAGACAAAATCCTTGTCCTTGCAAAGCTACATTTTAGCATGAGAGACAGATAATAAACAATAGAAATGAGGAAAAGAATATTTACATAATAATATGTGCCATAAGTTAAGATAATGCAGGTAAAGCAGTGGGTGTGTGTTTGTATACTGAAAGTGACAAATTTAGGTAGAATGACTAGGAAAAGCTAGAATGAAAAGTGACTATTTCCTCCCCATCTGGTACTGGGAATTGAACCCAGGAGCAATCTATCACTGAGCTACTCTTTAGCACTTTTTATTTTTTTTTGTTTTGAGATAGGGTCTCACTAAATTGCCAAGGCTGGTCTTAAACTTGAGATCCTCCTGCCTCAGCCTCCCAAGCACCTGGAATTACAGGTACATACCTGTGTATCTGACAAAAGTGAATTTTAAAAAATAAACAAGAAAGAAGCCATGCCAACATCTGAAGAAAGATCACTGTAGGCAAAGGGAATAAATTTGAAGAGGAGAGGGTGATGCTTCTAATGATTGCCAGTGTGTGGAGAGAAAAAGTTAGAGGGAAAGAGGAACAGAGAATGAGGTCAGAGAAGTCACATGGGAGTAGAACATGTGAGGCCTTACCAGTCAACATAAGGACTTCAGTTTTTCTCTGAGAGAAGATATCATTGTTTGGAGCAGAGATCTGAGATGATCTTACTTAGATTCTAAGGATCACTCTAGTTGTCTATTGAGAAAAAATTGCTCAGGGTCAAAAGCGGAGACAAGGAGATGAGTTAGATGTCTATAAAAATAATCAAAGAAAAAGGTACTGGTAACTTGGACCAGAGTGATTAGTGATGGAAATGAAAGTGGTGGGATTCTGGTGATGTGTATTGTTAAGGTACAAAAACAGGATTTTCTGAGACTGGATGTGGTATATGAAGAGAATAGTGTAGGATGTCAAGATTACTGTCTTGAACAACTGGCAGAAGGAAATTGCCTTTTGCTGCCAGGAAAGACTAAATGGGCTCAGGTGGAAGAAGCTCTATTTTGGACATATTTTTCTAAAAACAGGTCATGATAAATATGATAAAGCCTAAACAAAGCAGTATGGGAATTCATAACACCTGCAATGGGGAATGTCTCATCCACTAATGGAAAAGAAGAATGTGCAGAATATCTCAAAAATATTCTTTCTTTGTTATTTTGCAGTGACTCAATTCTCAAGGGTTAATCACAAGCAAATCACTTTCTGCTGAACTCAGTGTTTTATGTTGTCTTATTATTTGGTTCAATTTCCACAAAGAAAGCTCTTTGAATTTAAACAACAGTAAGTAGAAGGAAGAAAAAAAGAGAACAAAAAATACTACTAGCAAAGCAGAATTTGAGAAAGATATGTATTATACATATCGATCAAAACAAGGAGGGGAAGAGGGTTGGGGCTGCAGCTCAGTGGTAGAGCACTTGCCTAGTACATAAAAGATCCTACGTTTGATATAAAGCACCTCAAAAATTAAAAAATAGTTAGGCACGCTGGCATAAACCTGTAATCCTAGCTATAAGGGAGGCTGAGGCAGGAGGATCACAAGTTTAAGGCAGCCTTAGCAATTTAACAAGTTCCTGACTGAAAATATATGGAAAAAAGGGCTAAAGACGTGGCTCAGTAGTAGAGTGTCCCTGGGTGTTCTTTCTCTCTCTCTCTCTCTCTCTCTCTCTCTCTCTCTCTCTCTCTCTCTCTCTCTCTCTCTCTCTCTCACACACACACACACACACACACACACACACAGCAAAACAATATAATAAAATCAAAAGCCAAATAAGAAACAACTCTTGGGCTTACCTCAAATGAGTATCATTCCACTAAGCAGTATAATTAACAAAAATTCTTCTAACTAAAATCCTCACTATACATAATGATTTTTTTAAAGAATAATCTTGTAAGTACTCTTTGGGTTTATTCAAAATAATGATGTGAGTTCTTGTCTCTTTATTCTAACAATGGAAGAAGCTTTCTTTACTCACAGTAAGCTACAATGTGAACAAATGTGACTAACCAGAAAATCTTGCCCCAATAATCAACCTAGTCCTGGATGCCTCAGAGAGAACTGGAGCTCCTGGACTCATCACAGGTTTGTCAAACCAAGTTGCACATTTGGTTTCAAATTCTTTAACCCAAGTACATTGTGATGGTCAATTTTATGTGTCAACTTCACTAGGCTACACTACCTAGTTAGCACTCCCCAGCATCACGAATATGCACATGTGTGTACACAAACACACACACAAACAGATTCAATTTTTACTTGAAAGTTTTCAGTCTGCGTGGGCCCACCAAATAAATTTTAGACTTGCCATCACACAATCATATAAACTAATTCCATGAAACAGATACATACATACCTATATTACTTGATTCTGTTTCTCAAGGGAACCCTGACTGTGCAGATTTATCCTGTATTTTAGGTCCAGAAAGCATTTTTTTTTCTTTTTGCTGTGCTAGGGATTGGACTCAGAGCCTCCCATGTGCTAGGCAAAAGCTCTACTACTGAGCTATACTCCCAGCCCCTAGAAAATAATCTCTTAGGCTTGTTTGTTTGATTCATTCACAAATTAATTCAACATTTAAACACTTAATCTTGGTGCCTATTACAGACCAGGCACTGTGGTGGGACTGAAGACACAAATAAAATGACCTCATTATAAGTCAAGTTAATTCTCAAATTCAAAACGTATGTTCTCCAAAACATACTAGTTTACTTGTACCTTATTTCTCCATACATTTATCTAATTCTTTTTAGAATTCACTACATTTTAGTCAGAAATGTTTCTTATAATAATATTATTTACCAATTATTCACAAAAGTCTCTGCATCTGACACTTCTAGACTTAAAATTTTTTGAACTTTCACCCTAGGTAGTTTTTTGCTTTTATACTGGGGACTGAACTCAGAGGCACTCTACCAATAACCTACATTACCAACACTTCATTTTCATTTTGGGCAGGGTCTTGCTAAGTTGCAGACTTGTGACTTTCCTGCCTCAGCTTCCCAAGCCACTGGAGTTGTAGGTGTGTGCTACCACGCCGGGTTACTTGATATTTTTCTCTGTGCATGTGTAGTACTAGGGATCAAATCTAGGGGTAGTCACCACTGAGTTTATAATCCCAGTCCTTTTTAAGTCTTTAAATTTTGAGACAGGGTCTAACTTGCCAAGGCTGGCCTTGAACTTGAAATCCTCCTGCCTCAGTGTCCCTAGCCATGCCACTGTGCCAGGCTCTCTATTTTACTTTAATGTCCATTCACAAAAACCTTATAAAGTCTTATACAGACTTATAACTAGGTCACTTTTTATATTACCTAGAGAATATAGTATCATCTAATTATCTAATGTCAAACTAGATACTTGCACTGATCCTTGGTGTACTTACTCCTTACAATTCTCTATTTCATTCACAATGTTTTATCATTTCTCTCCCTCCCTCACACAAAATACACACACACACACGTGTGTGTGTGTGTATTTGTATATATATATAATGGGTATGGGTGAGGGATACTAGGGATTAAACTCAGGAGCACTTGGTCACTAAGCCACATCCCCAGCCCTATTTTGTATTTTATTTAGAGACAGGGTCTCACTGAGTTGCTTAGTGCCTTGCTTTTTTGCTGAGGCTGACGTTGAACTTACAATCCTGCCTCAGCCTCCTGAGCTGCTGGGATTATAGGCATGCACTACCACATGTAGCACAGATATATTTTTAATATTTTTATATCTAATAAAAACTCAAACAATTTGATAAGTATACAAGTGGAATTACTAGTTCCTGCTTCAACTTTTTGTCTGGATGTACCATGATGCAATCTACCGTATCTCCAGTACAGGACCTATTAATAATGAGGCATGCATTTCAGACAACAGCTCACAGTCTTACAAGTTTTCAGGAGAGTGGTTCAATGAACAATCTCCTGAACTGATACTGGTAATTGGCACAATGTGTCTTGAGGGTAATTTTATGGTTAAGATTCAAAAATATTATATATATTCATGTCTTCAGGCTCAGTAACTAAAATTCAAATGTTTAAGAAAATAATCAGAAAGATTCATAAAACATATACGAGAACATTCTTCACTGTGTTATTTATGATATAAAAACTGGAAACAATTTGAATACTCAACAATAGGAGAATAATTAAAACAAATAAGGCAATCCAAAATATACATCAACTAAATCATTTAAATATTATAATATTGAACAATGCTTAGAGACTATATATTAAGTAGAGAATAAAAAGCAAATTATAAAAAAAGAATGTATAGCATATGTATACATTAAGAAGCAACAATAGAGGGTAGGGGGTGTAGCTCAGGGATAGATGGCTTCTTAGCCTGCATGCTACCCTGCTACACTGGGTTCAATCCCCAGCATGAAAAAAAAAAAAAAAAGCCAGAATGATGTTAACCAAAACACTAAGAGTACTTATATATTCCTAGTTTCTACCTATTTTCAATAACTCAGTAGTAGGGTCACAGGCTTTGGAATCAAAGAAACATGATTTGAGTTTTGGCTCCCTCCTTATCAGCTCCACGACCTTAGTCAAGTTACTTGCCCTCTGTTTCCTCATTGGTCCTCATGGGCTATCTAAAAATGAGAAAAATTATTATATGAAATTCCTTGAGTTGGCATAAATTTTTATGAATTAGGACATTTATATACATCACTACGTGACATGTGAACACTCAATTAATGGCACCTATTACAATTACTATATGATAGTAACATAATTGTTTATTTTAAAATCAGGAGTACAAGATACAAGTTATGAAAAAGAAAAATCTTAGAAAGATCCCACCTGGTTAGAAGGATTTAACAACTTTTAACTTCTTAAATCAGAAAAAAATTCTGACCTGTCTACTTAAAAATACATTTTAGAAATGAATACTTCTTTCTTCAGTAAAAACAAGTGCACTGATTTTATCCTTGCACTTAAATTTGCACCCTGATCATAAAAAAGATCCTGCTGTGTCTCTGACTAGCCTCCTTCCTATCAAGTCCTCCTACAAGCTTTTATTATACACGCTTTGAAGTCTCTGGCCAGAAACTCCAAAACTCTCTTTTTTGGCTTTTGTCTGATGTCTATCTTACCTGTAACATTTTGTAGGTTTTCTTATTTCTTCTTGCTTGGTTCTATCCCTTGTTTTGAAAGCTACTTTTACTCTCTTCAGTAGCCTATTTTCCTTTTGGGCAGAAATTTCTTAGTCTGGTTATACAGCTTAAATTTTTATTACACATTGTTCTTGCCTTCCTTTTTGAGTTAAGATGAAATAAAATTAATTCTACTTTAAAGCTGAAGAATTAATTTCTAAGCACATTTTGAAGCATCTGAAGACATTGAAAATTACTACAAAAACTAAGACTGTACATCATTTTCCTGAAATTGGATTTCACCAATTTCTGATATCTAAGAGATGAAGTGGTAATATTAAAAGTCAAGGACTTTTGGAGTCAAAACTGGTGTTATATCTTAGTCTTACCGGCTATTAGCAATATGACCTTGAGATAGTTAATCAATCTCTTTGAGCCTCAAGTTTATCATGTGTAAAATGGTGAAAAATAGCATCTAACTTCACAGGATTATTATGAAAAAATATTATCACATACCTGGTACACAGCAGACATTCACTAAAAGTCAGTTTACTTAATCCTTAACTATTTTTCTTTATTTTTTTAGCTGTAGATGGAGACAATACCTTTATTTATTTTTATGTGGTGCTGGGGATTGAACCCAGTGCCTCACATATGCTAAGCAAGCTTTCTACCACTGAGCTACAACCACAGCCCCTACCTATTCCTTAACTATTTGCTTGTACATAATTAACTCAATAAATTTTTGTATATTCAATGAAAAAAATAGAAAAGACCACTAATATTATGGAAGCAGGACAGAGATGTGAAATTTTTCATCTTATAAAAATTGGATAAAACTGCTTTAAGGTAAATAAATCCGGGGGTAAAAATAAAACATTTTATGACTACAAGGACCCTAAAACAATTCTGTATAAAAATGTTAGTGGAAGATCCTTATCATAGCAAAGCAAGATGACACATGACTCTAATCCTAGCTACTTGAGTGGTTGAGGCAGGAGAATTGCAAGTTCAAGGTCAGCCTGGGCAGCTATGCAAGACCTTATCTCAACATGAAATTTTAAAAGGGCTAGGAATATAGTAGAGCATTTGCCAAGCAAGCACAAGGCCCTGATTTTAATTCCCAGTACTAAAGAAAAAAAACTTATCATATTGAGAGAATATAGGTAATAACCTTACTGTTAGGAAGAGATCTTTTGGAATTTAAAAATGATAATGAATATGAGTCAATAATTCTAAGCTACATAATATTCCAATTGTTTCTAAACAGGAGATAGCACGTTTTATATAATGGAAGGAAAGGCTGAAATGGGTATCCAATTTGCTCATATTCTTCCCTTCTTAAGGTATAGTTCAGTTACTAACTTTTTCTCAAAAACCTTTAACTTCCCAAACTAGAAACAATGGGTCATTCCTCTGAACTCAAGCATTTTATCCATTTATCTTTCTTGTGACACTTATGGCTTATTCCTTCATTCACTTGTCTTTAAAAAGACATTTACTAAGTATCTACAACCTGCTCTGTGCTGTGCTTAGCCCTAGGGGAACTTATCAAAGTGAATCAGACATGATTCTTGCTACTGCAGAGTTCTGAGTCAAGAGGACTGGACAAGTCCCTTGAGGACTAAATCCATGTTTGATTCATCTTTGTATACACTACAGGACTTAGTCTCAGTACCTTACCAAATAAAATAGGACTCTGTAAAAGAATGAACAACAACAACAAAATGACAACACTTACTAAAGTCTAGTTTTACTTGGGTATTCAAATTTGATCTAAATGTGCATTCAAGAGAACCTGTTTTTGTAAATAAAGGTTTATTGGAACATAGCCACATTTATGTATTGTCTATGGCTGTGTTTACAACAGTAGTCATAAAAGAGGCTACATAGGCTAGAGTCTAAAACACTTACTAACTTAACACTTTATAGGTTTGCTGTCCTCAGTCCTTAAGGGGTAGCAATCCCTGTGTACATATTTACTCCAGATAAACTCCTGGCTTATAGCTTCCACAAAGTTGATTTTTCCCTCAAATTTACTAATCCAAATTAAATTAACAAGGGCTAGGGATGTGGCTCAAGCGGTAGCGCGCTCGCCTGGCATGCGTGCGGCCCGGGTTCGATCCCCAGCACCACATACCAACAAAGATGTTGTGTCCGCCGAGAACTAAAAAATAAATATTAAAATAAATAAATAAATAAATAAATAAATAAACAAATTAAATTAACAAACACAGAGCCTGTTTCTAAGTTGGAGATTGTAGTTGTTATTGAAAGTATCAATAAGCAATAAAATAGCCAAAATTTGGGAAAGCAAATCAGAAGAAGTCAGAGTACTATAAGTCACACATATTTATTAGGTTCTTAGATTTTAGGTCATTAAGAGACAACAACTTGAAAGGCTGAGGCAGGAGGATAGCAACTTAGTGAGGCCCTACAACAAAATAAAAAATAAGAAGGGCTGGGGATATGGCTCAATGGTTAAGCACCCTGGGTTCTAATTTATATTACTGTGTAGGCTGGCTATTCATCACTCTATAAAATATTTTCCTAATCCTCTATTTTTCTCCAAAGCAGTTGTTTCATTTGTTAATATAATCAGATGAAGATTTAGGGAGCAGCAACTATGTGTGGCATCATTTTGTGAGCTGAAAGAATAAAGATCCTCAAAACTTGATCCCTGCTTGTAAAGATTATCTAATTTCAGTTAAAATACACATATTTAAAAAAAGATTATTTTGAATAATGCCAGTGAATCAACAAGTGGGCCAAATCAAATCTCTCTTAACACCACTTAGTAGTTTCAAATATACAACAGGAGAAAAAAAAAAGAAAAATCAAATGTTCCACTCCTATGAATCAAAAAATTTCTGAAAACTGGGATAACAGCCCATTCTATCATAGTTGCTACTGTTGAAAAAAAAAAAAAAACAGAAAACAGGAAAAAAAAGGCATGAAAATTGTTTACAAATTCCTTAAGGCATTTTATTCTCCCCAAACAGCATAAGCAGTAAATAACCTTCTATATAAATACAAATTGCTGAAACTGTAATAAAATGCTAAAATGTCTAACTTGAGACTGCAACATTTAGGTTCAAGATAGACAATAGTCATACCAGGGGGAAATAAAAAAGGAAAAAAAAAATTATTCTCCTTCCTCAAAAGGAAGTTGTCAATAAGCATTCAGACTCTTAATCTCATTTTATCTAGCTTCAACCTAAGATGCACACCTGAATTTGCTCAGTTCTTGTCCACCAAAACAACCCACAATCTGTATCTCCCTTTTAAAGCTCACATAAACATCTCCAAAGCGTGAAAATGGTTTGTCTAAAAGCAAGTTCAGAAACTTGAACAAATAAAACAAAGTAAAGAAGCTGCTCTTAGGATGACACATAAAAGTATGAAATATTTTTCTCCTTGATAAACATTAATTCCTATTATTTTCAAGGCCTCCCCTCCTTTTCCTAATACAGCTTTGGCAGCTTCCTACTGCTTTCAACACTTCCAAGTTCCCTCCAAATTAATATCAACAATTTTATCTTTATCTCATTGGTCACTGCATAGATTAGCAATTCCTACCAGAAGCAGAACAGAAACATCTGAAAACCCATGAGACCTTTCTTGGTTGCAGGATAATCTGGATAAGAAGGAGAGTACTTTATGGACAGGGTGCTACTGATCCTATAAGTCCTAAAATGTGTAAGACAACACAATACCAAAAAGAACTGTCTGCATCCCTGAAGATTTTAAGATTCCTCTTGACCTTATTAGGTAAATAGCCTATATATGATCATTTTAGTCCAGAATTTTACTATATATAAATTATACCATTTTTGTACCATTTTAGTGTAGACTGATTATTCCCTAAGTACAACTGCCATGTAATTTGAGGGAAAAAGTCCAATTTTGTTCAAAATTTTACCATGAATTGCTTACCATCTGTGAATTGGACATTTGTTAGCCAAATTGAAAAAGAAACAATCTGAAGAAAACGGCCCTATGATATCTGAAATGCCAATATATCTAATAGTCTACATTTGTAATTGTGGCACACACAATGATTCTTTGTACTGCTGCAGTATACAGGGAACAAACTTACTTCACTGTGTCTCCTAACATAGTCATGCCTGAGCATTTTCATATTTAAAGTCACATATTATTTTCTGATAAAATACTTATTTCACTTTTATGTATGTTTCTTTTCTTTTTAACAATACTGGCAATTGAGCATAGGGCCTCACACTACCATTAAGCTACATCCTCACCCCTCACTTTTATGCTTCAATTAGAATATTATATTGATTTTTTAAAATCTCATTTCAGGATATTATAGGAGAGTTTACAAAATATTTGCTATAAAAGAGACACTGGGATGGAGAGATTGAGAATCACTGGTCCACAATTTTAGATTCACATGCCTAGACTACTAAAAAAAAGGCCTCCTGATATCCTGGATCTGGATTCTGTATATTCTCTCCCCTTCCAGGTAAAATACCTAAAAATGCAATATTAGAGCTTCCAACAGCCCAACAAATCAGATTAATAGAGATATTTTTACAACTTTCTATAAAGAAATTCCTTCTACCTAGTCTTATCCAGCTACATCAAAGACTGAACAATTATCCAGAGAGTCTTACCTCTAAGAAGTCAGCAAGTTATACTGGGAAGAATGCAGTCTTCAGAATCCTAAGTCTGCCACTCATTAGGGGAATAATCTTGGGCAAGTTACATACAACTTTCTGAAGAATTGTTTCCTTGTTTATTAAGTGAAGAACTTCTTCACAGGGTTGTGGAAGGAATGAATCAGGCAGATCAGAAAATCAAAGTGTTTGCTACTTTAAACTTTTGTTTTGTTCACTTCAGTATTCCATGGTCCAAGGATGGTACCTGACACCTAGGAATACTCAAGAAATGTTTGTTGAGGGACCAGGGTTGTGGCTCAGTGGTAGAGCGCTTGCCTAGCGTACATGAGGCATTGGGTTTGATCCCCAGCATTAATAGAAATAGACAAATACAATAAAGGTATTGTGTCCATCTACAACTAAAATAATAACAATAATATGTTTTTTAAAGAAATGTTTATTGAATGAAAGCAAATTTGATTTACTTGTTTTCTGGAACCTTCCTGGGTAAGTCTACCTAATTGATCCAGAAATGTATCAGTAATGTATCAAGTAATGATAATCGAGTCCTTACAAATGGAATGCTTAATAGAAAGTCAAAATTGAAACTCTGCTTAGAAAACTAAGAAAAATGCTGAAAAAAGACAAGTCAACATAAAAAAAATCACAAAACAGTGTGACCAGTAAAAAAATGGTATTGGTGCATTTGAAGGCAAGATACATCACTGCACATTGGAGTAGCATGGAAGGTGGGGTGGGAAAAGGATAAAACCATCACAGTTACAGCCTTTCTCCATCTAATCCATTCTTCTTATACATGGTCTGAAGAAAAAATTTTTTTTTGTACTGGGGGTTGAACCCAGGGGTGCTTTACAACTGAGCTATATCCCAGACCTTTTTAATTTTATTTTGAGACAGGATCTTATTAAGTTGCTTAGGGCCTCACTAAGTTGTTGAGGCTGGCCTCAAACTTGAGATCCTCCTGCCTTACCCTATCAAGTTGATGGGATTACAGATGTGCAACACCATGCCTAACTGAGACACTTACTAATAGCCCAAACCTCTGCTGTTCTAGGCATCAAAATGGTACTCTGACCTAAAGACATACAACTCTTTCATATAGTATTAAGATGCTGCCTATGTTCTAGTAGTACCTGTTCCCTTTATCTCTTTTTTTTTATAGCTCATACATTGCTTCTTTATTTTTATTTTTTTAAGGTAATGGCTTTTTTATTATTAGTTGCTCATGGCAATACAATGATCTTGACATATCATATATTTGAATCAAATGGGATATGAATTCTCATTTTTCCAAGGGTACAGGTTGCAGAATCACATTGGTTATACAGCCACGTATATACATACAGCAATACTAGTGTCTGTTGTATTCTGCTGCCCTTCCTATCCACCCCTCCCCTCCAGTCCCCTCCCACCACCTTTCTACCCAATCTAAAGTGACACATTTCTTTTTTTTTTCTTCCCCCTCACATCATACATGTATTTTGTATAATGATGAGGGTCTCCTTCCATCTTCCGTGCGACTTCCCTTCCCCCTCCCATTCCCTCTCACCTCTCTTCTCTATTTAGTGGTAATCTTTTTCTCATACTCTTCCTCCCTACTCTATTTTGAGTCACCCCCCTTATATCAGAGAAGACATTCAGCATTTGTTTTTTAGGGATTGGCTAACTTCACTTGGCATAATCTGCTCTAATGCCATCCATTTCCCTGCAAATACCATGATCTTGTTATTTTTCAGTGCTGCATAATATTACATTGTGTATAAATGCCACATTTTTTAATCCATTCATCTATTGAAGGGCATCTAGGTTGGTTCCACAGTCTAGCTATTGTGAATTGTGCCTCTATAATCATTGATGTGGCTGTATCCCTATAGTGCACTCTTTTAAGGTCCTCAGGGAATAGTCCGAGAAGGGGAATAGCTGGGTCAAATGGTGGTTCCATTCCCAGCTTTCCAAGGAATCTCCATACTGCTTTCCAAATTGGCTGCACCAATATGCAGTCCCACCAGCAATGTACAAGTGTACCTTTTTCCCCACATCCTTGCCAGCACTTGTTATTGTTTGACTTCATAATGGCTGCCATTCTTACTGGAGTGAGATGGTATCTTAGTTTTAATTTGCATTTCTCTGTTTGCTAGAGATGGTGAGCATTTTTTCATGTATTTGTTGATTGATTGTATATCCTCCTCTGAGAAGTGTCTGTTCAGGTCCTTGGCTCATTTGTTGAATGGGTTATTTATTTTTTTGTTGTTTAACTTTTTGACTTCTTTGTATACTCTAGAGATTAGAGCTCTATCTTAAGTGTGAGGGGTAAAAATTTGTTCCCAGGATGTAGGCTCCCTATTTACCTCACATATTATTTCTCTTGCTGAGAAAAAAACTTTTTAATTTGATGTCCTATTTGTTGATTCTTGATTTTAACTCTTGTGCTATAGGTGTCTTATTAAGGAATTTGTTCCCTTTATCTCTGAGATCTCCACTGATCAAGAAGATAGCCACTTGCACATGGGGCTTCTGAGAACTGAAAAAGTGATTAATTGAAATTAAGATGTATAACTGTAAAAACTAATATAAAATATTTTAATTTTATCATGATTACATGTTATTCTTATAAGTGTATCAGATTAAATAGAATACACTGTTAAAATCAAATTGACCTGTTTCTTTTACTTTTTCTTAAATGCTGACACATTGCTCCCCATACACATACGTACTCTTTTTTAAAAACTTTATTTTTGTGTTCATTTTTTTTCATGTGGTGCTGAGATTCGAACCCAGTGTCTCACATGTGCTAGTCAAGCACTCTACCAATGAGCCACAACCCCAGTCCCTCTTTTACTTTTTAAATGACTACATATGTCCTCAGAAGAATGAAACTCAACTTCTACCTCTTATCAGTTAAAAAGTTAACTCCAAATGGATGATGATGAGGAGGAGGATGATGAATACTACTGTTTGTACTGGAGATTGAATCTAGGGTGCTTTACTACTGAGTCATATCCCCAGCCCTTTTTATTTCTTATTTTGAGATAGGGTCTCACTAAGTTGCTTAGGGCCTGACTAAATTGCTGAGATTGGCCTCCAAAGTTTCTGGCGTTGTGGATGTGTACCACAAGGCCCTACTAGCTTAAAGACTTAAATGTGAGACCTGGAACTATAAAAATGCTATGCTAGAATAAAACATAGGAAATGCTTCAGGACACTGGAATTTGCCAGAATTTGGGGCACAAGACCCTGAAAGCACAGAATGCAAAAGCAAAAACTGACAAATGGGACTATATCAAACAACAAAGTTTCTTCACATGAAAAAAGGAAACACTTATCAGAATGAAGGGACAACAGAACTGGAGAAAACTATTTGTAAACTATATATCTGACAAGAAAGATATTATGCAGAATATGTAAAGAACTCAAAAAACTCAATAGCAAAAAGCCAATAACCAGATTTAAAATATTATTAATGACCTAAATAGGCATTTCTCAAAAAAAAAAAAAAAAAACCAGAATCCAAAATGATCAACAGGTATAAAAAAAAAAGAGGCCAACATCATTGTCATCAGGGAAATGCTAATCAAAACCACCAAAGATATTACTGGAGTTACTAATAATGGCTATAATCAAAAAGACAAAAGCAAACTAATGCTGTCAAGATTTTGGAGAAAGGGAAACCCTTGCATGCCATTGGTAGAAATGTGAATTAATATTGTGGAAAACAGTATGTAGGTTCTTCAACAACTGAAAACAAAACTACCTACAATCCAGTGATTCCCGCCTGCTTCAGAAACTTAGGAAGACCCTAACTCAAAATAAAAAAATAAAAAGGGCTAAGATGTGGCTCAGTGGTTAAGCACTGCTGGGTTCAATTCTGAGAACCAAACTAAATAAATAAATAAATAACTGAACAAATAAGTCAATGAGCTCTTCTGCATGCCCATGTTCACTACAGCATAATGTACAATAGGCAAGAAATGAAAATGACCTAAGGGTCCATCAAGTGATGAATGGATAAAGAATATATGGTATGGTAAATATAATGGAATACTCTTCAGCTATAAAAAATAAATAAATAAAATCCTGTTACTGGCCACAATAAAGATGGAAATGGAGATCATTATGTTAAACGAAATAAAGCAAGCACAAGAAAGTCAAGTCCAGGGGGGGAGGCAACATGGTGGCCAGCGAGGAGGCAGCACTTTCAATACCTCCGTAGTAACGGGATCAGAGACACCCATAAATACACCTACATTCGACCTGCTGAGGAACTTCTAGCAAAATTCCGCTGAAAGGAGACCTGCCGGGAATTAGTAAGTCTATTTGAGGGGCCAGTTTGTATCAGACGAGTGAATCTCGGCAACGCGGACCAGGGGCACAATCCTGCCGGCCGCCACCGAACTGCCGCTGCCCATGCGTTGCAGAGAACATATGAACGGCCACGGCCTGACTGGGCCCCACCGGCCTGGCTCTGTGAACTGCCTCTGGCAGTTTGGTGCTGCAAACGACCCCCCCCTGCCGGTTCGGTGCTGCAAACGACGACACCAACCCCCCCCCCCCGTCATGTGGACAACTCCCGCCCACCGGGCTCTGCGAAAGGCCCCGCCCACACGGCAAACGGAAAAACGGGCCGAGCTCACCCGGCTCTTTGAACAGCCCGGGACCCACCCCGAGGAACTCCCGCTGACGGCTCCCACCAGTGCTGACAACTGAGGTCTCTTGCACCAGCTACCAGGGGCGTGGTTACCAAAGGGCAAGCAAATTCGCTGGGGGATCTCAGCCCCAAGCGCTACAAACTTACGGTCCGAGGGAATGGCAAACAGGGAGACCATGCCCAGGCATCCATGAAAACAGGGCTCACAGGAGCAGCAGACCTGGCATGAAGGCAGTATTGTGGTGAGCATTACCGGTGAGCAGGGCCTAGCTCGAGGAAAAGTGGGGAAGTGACTAGATACAAGAGAAGGCCCTAGGCACTCAGGATTGGAGACCCGCCCAGTCCGGGAGGAAAAGCTGCTGCATAGTGACAGGCTCCTGCCTACTGAGAGGAGAAGCTTAGCCCGGTGGGCACAGCTCCACCTAATGGAAGAATAGTGAATCGAACTGCATTTATTAATTTTTGTTGTTGTTGTTGTTGTTGTTTTTAAATTTTTTTTAAAATTCATTTTATTTCATTTTATTTTTTAATTTTAATCCTCATCTTTATTATTACTATTATTATTTTTTTAAATTCTTTTTAATTTTCTATTTTTTCTTTCTCTTTCTTCTTTTCTTCTGTCTTTCCACTTCTTTTCAATTCTCTTATTCCCCCTTCCTTGAATTCTACCTGCTTACCCTCATTCTCTTTGGTGACTTCTTCCCTTTCCTGCTAATACCTTTCCTCCAAAGCATCAAATAAATTTATAGCAGTAAACAGTAACTCAGCAGTCAAACAGAACAAGAAGCAAAATGAGCAGCATGAAAAAGCAAGGAAGAAAAGGAGTACAAACAATGCAGGACAGCCTAAATATTCAGGATGATATAGAGTCATCAGAAAAATGGTCATATAAAGAACTCAAGGAACACCTTAGACAGATGGAATGGAACCTTAAAGAGGATACGAGACAGCAAATTCAAGCAGCGAAAGAACACATTGAGAATGAATTACATAAACAGATAAAAGAAGAAGTTAAGCATCTTTATCAGGAGATAGAGATTATAAAAAATAATCAAACAATAATCTTAGAAATGAAGGAAATTATAAACCAAATTAAAAACTCAAATGAGAGTATCATTAATAGAGTGGAGCAAGTAGAAGCCAGAACGTCAGATAATGAAGACAAAATATATCATCTTGAAAAGAGTCTAGCCAACTCAGATAGGCTGGTTAAAAATCACAAGAGAAACATACAAGATATATGTGATAATATTAAAAAAAAAACAAAATTTAAGAGTCATCGGGATAGAGATTCAAACCAGGGGAATGAGTAACCTACTAAATGAAATAATTACAGAAAACTTTCCAGAAATAAAAAAGGAAACAGATATACAAATTGTAGATGCATACAGGACACCGAGCATACAAAATCACAGTAGACCAACGCCAAGACACATTGTTATGAAGATATCCAATATACAGAACAAAGTGAAAATATTAAAAGCTACAAGAGAAAGGAGGCAGATTACATTCAGGGGTAAACCAATAAGGTTAACAACAGATTTTTCATCACAGACGCTGAAAGCGAGAAGATCCTGGAACAACGTATTTCAAACACTGAAAGACAATGGATGCCAATCAAGAATTCTGTATCCAGCAAAATTAACCTTCAGGTACAACAGCGAAATAAAAATTTTTCACTATAAACAAAAACTAAAAGAATTTGCAGCCAGAAAACCAGCATTGCAAAGCATCTTGAGCAAAACACTACATGAGGAAGAAATGAAAAACAATAACCAAAGCCAACAGTGGGAAGTACCTCAGTAAAGACAGACAGAGGGGGGAAAGCTAATCATGGAGAAACAAACTAAATTAAAAAAAGAGAGAGAGATAAATAATCAAACATGGCTGGAAGTACAAACCATATATCAATAGTAACTCTAAACATTAATGGTTTAAACACTCCAATAAAACGACATAGGCTGCTAACATGGATTAAAAAAACAAATCCAACAATATGCTGCCTCCAGGAGACACACCTGACTGGAAAAGACATACACAGGCTGAAGGTGAAAGGTTGGGAAAAAATATACCACGCACACAGTCCTCGAAAGCAAGCAGGGGTGGCCATCCTCATATCGAATAAAATCGACTTCAAGACTAAGTTAATCCAAATGGATAAGGAAGGACATTATATACTGTTAAAAGGAACCATTAAACAACAAGATATAACAATTATCAATATTTATGCAACAAATAATGGTGCTGCGAAGTTCATAAAACAAATTGTCCTCAAGTTCAAGAATCAAATAGACCACAACACAATAATTATGGGTGACGTCAACACACCTCTCTCACCATTGGACAGATCCTCCAAACAAAAGTTGAATAAAGAAACTATAGAGCTCAATATCACAATCAATATCCTAGACTTAACTGACATATATAGAATATATCAACCATCATCAAGTGGATATACTTTTTTCTCAGCAGCACATGGATCCTTCTCAAAAATAGACCATATATTATGCCATAGGGCAACCCTCAGTAAATATAAATGGGTGGAGATAATACCATGCATTTTATCTGATCATAATGGAATGAAACTGGAAATCAATGATAAAAGAAGGAAGGGAAAACCCAATATCACATGGAAAATGAACAATATGTTACTGAATGATCAAGGGGTTACAGAAGACATAAAGGAGGAAATCAAAAAAATTCTTAGAGATAAATGAAAATACAGACACAACCTATCGGAATCTATGGGACACAATGAAAGCAATTTTAAGAGGGAAATTCATCGTCTGGAGGTCGTTCCTCAAAAAAAGGAAAAACCAACAAATAAATGAGCTCACACTTCATCTCAAAGCCCTAGAAAAGGAAGAGCAAAACAACAGCAAATGCAGCAGAAGGCAAGAAATAATTAAAATCAGAGCGGAAATCAATGAAATTGAAACAAAAGAAACTATTGAAAAAAATTAACAAAACTAAAAGTTGGTTCTTCAAAAAAATAAACAAGATTGACAGACCCTTAACCATGCTAACAAAGAGAAGAAGAGAGAGAACTCAAATTACTAACATAAGGGATGAAAAAGGCAATATCACAACAGATGCTACAGAAATACAGAAGACAATTAGAAATTATTTTGAAAACCTATATTCCAATAAAATAGAAGATAGTGAAGACATTGATAAATTTCTTAAGACATATGATTTGCCCAGACTGAGTCAGGATACACACAATTTGAACAGACCAATATCAATGGATGAAATTGAAGAAGCAATCAAAAGACTACCAACAAAGAAAAGCCCAGGACTGGATGGGTATACAGTGGAGTATTACAAACCTTTAAAGAAGAATTAATACCAATACTTTTCAAGTTATTCCAGGAAATAGAAAAAGAGGGAGCTCTTCCAAATTCATTCTATGAGGCCAACATCACATTGATTCAGAAACCAGACACCTCAAAGAAAGAAAACTACAGACCAATATCTCTGATGAACCTAGATACAAAAATCCTAAATAAAATTCTGGCGAATTGTATACAAAGGCACATCAAAAAAATTGTGCACCATGATCAAGTAGGATTCATCCCTGGGATGCAAGGATGGTTAAATATATGGAAATCAATAAATGTTATTCACCACATCAATAGACTTAAAGATAAGAACCATATGATCATCTCGATAGACGCAGAAAAAGCATTTGACAAAGTACAGCATCCCTTTATGTTCAAAACATTAGAAAAACTAGGGATAACAGGAACTTACCTTGACATTGTAAAAGCTATCTATGCTAAGCCTCAGGCTAGCATCATTCTGAATGGAGAAAAATTGAAGGCATTCCCTCTAAAATCTGGAACAAGACAGGGATGCCCTCTATCACCACTTCTATTCAATATAGTTCTCGAAACACTGGCTAGAGAACTTAGACAAACAAAAGAAATTAAAGGCATAAAAATTGGAAAAGAAGAACTTAAATTATCACTATTTGCGGATGACATGATTCTATACCTAGAAGATCCAAAAGGGTCTACAAAAAAACTACTAGAACTAATAAATGAATTCAGCAAAGTGGCAGGATATAAAATCAACACACATAAATCAAAGGCATTTCTGTATATCAGTGACAAAACTTCTGAAATGGAAATTAGGAGAAACACTCCATTCACAATATCCTCAAAAAAAATAAAATACTTGGGAATCAACCTAACAAAAGAGGTGAAAGATTTATACAATGAAAACTACAGAACTCTAAAGAGAGAAGTAGAAGAAGATCTTAGAAGATGGAAAAATACACCCCGTTCATGGATAAGCAGATCTAACATCATCAAAATGGCGATATTACCAAAAGTTTCTATAGGTTTAATGCAATGCCAATCAAAATCCGAATGGCATTGCTTGTAGAAATAGATAAAGCAATCATGAAATTCATATTGAAAAATAAAAGACCAAGAATAGCAAAAGCAATTCTAAGCAGGAAGTGTGAATCAGGCGGTATAGCAATACCAGATTTCAAACTATATTACAGAGCAATAGTAACAAAAACAGCATGGTACTGGTACCAAAACAGGCAGGTGGACCAATGGTACAGAATAGAGGGCACAGAGACTAATCCACAAAGTTACAACTATCTTATATTTGATAAAGTGGCTAAAAGCATGCAATGGAGGAAGGATAGCATCTTCAACAAATGGTGTTGGGAAAACTGGAAATCCATATGCAACAAAATGAAACTGAATCCCCTCCTCTCACCATGCACAAAAGTTAACTCAAAATGGATCAAGGAGCTTGATATCAAATCAGAGACACGGCATCTGATAGAAGAAAAAGTTGGCTCTGATCTACATATTGTGGAGTTGGGCTCCAAATTCCTTAATAGGACACCCATAGCACAAGAGTTAATAGCAAGAATCAACAAATGGGACTTACTTAAACTAAAAAGTTTTTTCACAGCAAGAGAAACAATAAGGTAAATAGGGAGCCTACATCCTGGGAACAAATTTTTACTCCTCACACTTCAGATAGAGCCCTAATATCCAGAGTATACAAAGAACTCAAAAAATTAGACAATAAGACAACAAATAACCCAATCAACAAATGGGCCAAAGACCTGAACAGACACTTCTCAGAGGAGGATATACAATCAATCAACAAATACATGAAAAAATGCTCACCATCTCTAGCAAACAGAGAAATGCAAATCAAAACCACCCTAAGATACCATCTCACTCCAGTAAGAATGGCAGCCATTATGAAGTCAAACAACAAGTGCTGGCAAGGATGTGGAGAAAAGGGTACACTTGTACATTGCTGGTGGGACTGCAAATTGGTGCAGCCAATTTGGAAAGCAGTATGGAGATTCCTTGGAAAGCTGGGAATGGAACCACCATTTGACCCAGCTATTGCCCTTCTCAGACTATTCCCTGAAGACCTTAAAAGAGTGTACTATAGGGATACTGCCACTCGATGTTCACAGCAGCACAATTCACAATAGCTAGACTGTGGAACCAACCCAGATGCCCTTCAATGGATGAATGGATTAAAAAATGTGGCATCTATACACCATGGAGTATTACGCAGCACTAAAAAATAACAAAATCATGGAATTCGCAGGGAAATGGATGGCACTAGAACAGATTATGCTTAGTGAAGCTAGCCAATCCCTAAAAAAAAAACCAAATGTCTTCTTTTATATGAGAGCAACTAAGAATAGAGCAGGGAGGAAGAGCAGGAAGGAAAGATTAACATTAAACAGAGACAGGAGGTGGGAGGGAAAGGGAGAGAAAAGGGGAATTGCTTGGAAATGGAAAGAGACCCTCATTGTTATACAAAAGTACATATAAGAGGTTGTGAGGGGAATTGGAAAATAAACAAGGAGAGAAATGAATTACAGTAGATGGGATAGAAAGAGAAGATGGGAGGGGGGAGGGGGGATAGTAGAGGATAGGAAAGGTAGCAGAATACAACAGTTACTAGTATGGCATTATGTAAAAATGTGGATGTGTAACCGATGTGATTCTGCAATCTGTATGTGGGGTAAAAATGGGAGTTCAAAACTCACTTGAAACTAATGTTTGAAATATGATATGTCAAGAGCTTTGTAAGGTTTTGAACAACCAATAAAAAAAAAGAAAGTCAAGTCCATAAGATCTCACTTCTATGTGAAAATATAAATGACTTGATCTCATAGAGTTTAAGAGTAGAATGCTGGTTAACACAAGCTGGGGACAGCAGGGATGGGCAGAGGTCCATGGGTACTAAGTTACAGGGCAGATACAGATAGAAGTTCTGATGTGCCATTGCACAGTAGAGTGAAAGAAAGGATCTTGAATGTTTTTCCCTTAAAGGAATGATAAATGTTTGAGGAGACAAATTTGCTTACCCCGACTTAAACATTACACAACATATACATGTATGGAAACATCAGACGGTACCCCATAAATATTTATTTTACTTTTTATGCATGAGTTTAAAAATAAAGCAAAAAATAAATATGTTTCCAAAAAAACTTTAAAATACATATGTGACTTGCATTGTTTCGATTGGACACTCCCCTTTCCCAGCTCTAACTTGCAACGTGAATAAACTACTTGCCCTTCTTATTGGACAGTTCATCTGCCCCAGACTTCCCAGCCATTAACTAAAGCACTTACGCTCTTCTTTCCCCTGGGTGCCTTTTTTGTGGATTCTTCAGATGGTGGTTTTTAACCACCGCTTTCCACAAGAGGAGTCCTGGGTCTCTACCAAATCCCCTGCAAGACCCGATTTGGGTCTCCGACAGGAAAGGATAATCCAGCCACAGCACTCAGTATCTTGCCTCTGCAGTGGCAGGTCTTCTGGTCTGTCTGTCCGCGACAAGACTGGAAGCTCCTTGCGGAGACAGAGACCCTCAGAAAGGTGGTCTTCCATGCCTTGTCGCCAGAGCCCCACGAGCAGGCTCTCCGCCTAACAGATGAGCGGCTGGAGTGGGACAGAAAAAGGACATGGGGAGTACTGAAAGGGTAAAGTTTCTAAGCTGGAAAGCTTGAATTAAAATGTAAAAGATTAGGTATTATTAAGTTCCTCTGTTACACCCAGAACCTGAAATTCCTGAGATAGTTAAGACAACTCCCTACTGGCCATTTAGCCTAGCGCCCTGTGCAGTTTGTCACAGGGCCCGAACCAATCACTTTGAATGTGTACCCCGCTTAGGA
The DNA here is from genome assembly GCF_045843805.1 of Urocitellus parryii. Taxonomy (NCBI): domain Eukaryota; kingdom Metazoa; phylum Chordata; class Mammalia; order Rodentia; family Sciuridae; genus Urocitellus; species Urocitellus parryii. The sequence goes on from NC_135532.1 coordinate 77,914,844, forward strand.
GTGACCAATCACCCCCACCTGACCTGTTCCCGCCAATGAATGTGCTAATCACGTCTCAGAGTTGTTGTTCAATTTTCCCGCTCCTCATGATGATTTGTTCTGAGGTATGCAAAGCCCACCGCCCTCTCCAGAAAGTGTACTTAAGCTCTGCTTGACCTCTGCTCTGGGCTCTGGTCTGCTCTCCCTTCTTGAGTGAGCACGGAGCCCCAGCGCGCTGGAATGGATCCCCAATAAATCCCCTTTTGCCAATTGCATGGAGTAAGTCTCTTGTGTGGTCTTTTTCTCTGACGCTCCGCGGGACCCTTACAGTACAAAGTCGGAAAGGGTACAGAGCCGCACGTGCGAGGTCGGACTCACCAGTCCGTGGTCGAGTTCTGCATCCGGCAGTTTCCCCTTAGGCTTCGAGTACCCGGGGTAATGCAGCATTTCGCTGGAAGCGACACCACTGCTGGCAGCCATGGCGATGTGGTCCCGGGAAATGCGCTGGGACAAACTAGTCAGACTGGTTAATTTTGCAATTTTAGTGGCTTCTTCATTGGCCAAGTTGGTGAAAGAGGAACAGTAGAGCAAGTTCCCACTTCCCTTCCGGCCAATCTGTCCCTATCAGAAACAGGGTCATACTCTGAGGGGAGGGTTCCGAAACGTGTAGACTTTTTGTTTGTTTCAGATCTTCGGGACCAAAGGCAAAACTGGGGCACCTGGGACATTGCCTGGTGGCCGCCGGCCCAGGGCGCCGCAAGGACCTGGGCTTCCGACCTGTGGTCTGAGGTGGGTCTGGTGGGATGCCTGTCCCAGGAGACAGCAAGCCCACCTGTAGTGCCAGAGAGGGCGCCTGCCTTTCTTCCTACCTGGAACTGGTCACACTTCTGTTTAATGCCTCAGTTCTCCCACCTAGACAGTCAGCTAACTCCACCCCCATAGATGAATGGCTACATTTATGGTGAAATTAGAAGAAGCTGGTAAGTGAGTACATAAATCTCACTCCCTACCAGTTTTCTGCTTACTTGGATGGAGAAAGACCCGCTGTATTATTAACTTTAAAGTCAAGCTTTTGAGATAAAAAATTAAGCAACATTTGAAACTTGTATAGTGTTCCCAGCCCCTATACCAACTTTGGAACACGTTAGCCCTTTAGTGCAAAATCAGCTAAGGAGAAGTCTTTTTTTTTTCTTCCCTATTCCTGAACTAAAGGTTTTAAGTGTCTTTCATTTCTTAATGTAGTTAATATTATTATGACTTCTAAGAGGTTAGGGCGTGGAGGATTTCACAATTTAATAGGGAAGATAACATTTACACCCTGATAATACCCTTTCTGATAATTGCCCTTTCTGACTGGACCGTTTGTCTGCCCCAGACTTAAACATATGCATTGTTCAGCAATACTGAGACCTGGAGAGGGAGAAAGGAAAAAAGTATGAGTTCTAGCATGTGCTTCCTCTTTTTTCAGTTTTATGTTCATGAAAATGCTCATTAACCTCTCCAAATCTCTTTATCTGTAGGAGGGGAAGAACATTTGTCCAACATTCTGACTCAGAGAAGTTGTAAGGGTAAAAAAGGAAAAAGGCTACTTGGACTGAGGCAGGAGGATCACAAGTTCAATGCCAGCCCGAATAACTTAAGTGAGACTGTCTCAAAATAAAAACAAAAAGGACTGGAGATGTAGCTCAGTAGTAGAGGGCCCTTGGTTTCAATCCCCAGAACCCTCCCACCCCACCCCCAGAAAAAAAGAAAGAAAAGAAGGGAATGAGAAAATGGAAGCAACAATTGCAGTGTTGGAGTTTAGAGGAGGAAATGGCTACTTTTAGAGGGGTTGTCAGAGAAGATTTGGTAGAGGTTCAGCCATTGAGATGGTCAGTAAAGATGTCAGAAATTTCAGCTAGAAACAAACACAAAGAAATGAAAAAGGTGTCATGTAGTACTGTGTTAAAAGTATTCCAAGGATCTTCAGAGACATAATCTTATTACAGAAATTAATTTTTATTAAACCAATTCTTAACTATGAAGGATACTGGTAAATAAATCAGATGAATTATATTGGGGCCTCCAGGTCATTTATTCATTCAGTCAATAAATATCGAGCATCTGTTAGGTCTCAGGCAATGTGCTGGATATTGGGCCTTTAACATCAAGGCAAACAAATAGGTCTCTGGGTCCTTGGAGTTTATAGTCTGTCAGAGGTTTATGACATACCCTAGCAGCTGGGTCCTAGCAGTCACAGGCTTCTGTCCTAGAGCAAATGAGCAATTAGATCAGACCCAGGTGAACTGTAGCTCCCCCCCACACCCCAGTTACCCTTGCTCAAGAATTGGGGGGAAGTTCCCCCTCCCCCCCAAAAAAAAAACAAGAAAAGGGGAAAGGGATGTTGTGATGATAAATACAATCAATAAGAGTGTAAGTTATAGGTTATACATTGGTAAAAAATATAGATTATAAATATAAGATTTTGATAAGTGAGATAAGAATTATAAAGCAGAAACTGTCATAGATAGGCCTAAGACTCCATTTTGCTGCCTTCTATAAAAAACTGTTATAAGAGCTATTTCTGAGAAACTGAAATGAAAGCTGTTTTCCTATTTTAAAAAATGTCGTTCTGTACTTTGTACAGAAATTTACCCCACAAATTTACCCTATTCAGGATGCAGTGGTGGTTATGGTGAACTGCATCCTGGGTGTGAAGGCCCTTGTGAGTCTGCATGACTTTGAAGTAAATTCTTGCCCCACCGACCCCCACCCAAATTCAGGATGCGAGTGTCTAGCACCTGCTTGAACCCAGGACTGTGGTCAACTGAAGTGCAAAGCTTCCATTTATTGCTTGCTTGCTGACTGGAAAATTCCAGTCCTGCCTGGAGCCCACAAGTCCCACTTATTAATGTTTTAATTTCTCTGATTGGCTAGCTTAAATTACGATAAGCAAGTCACTGAATTGTGGTTTTTGTGCTTATATTCTCTTTGGGTGGACCAGGAAGCTGCTGTCCTCCCACAGAGCTTGAGTCTCTGGAGTGGGTGACAATCCCTGGCCCAATAAATAAAGATCTCTTTTGATTTGAAATTTGGACTTAGAGTGCTTTCTGAGGTATCTCCCCATAACAGGGAGAACTAAGCTTCAGAGAGAATAGCAAGGTCAGAGCTAGAAGGTGGGCTCAGCAGGGTTGAATCTCAGGACAGACCCCTAGCTGAGAGGTCAGAGTTATTGTTGGCTGCTTCTCAACTTCACTGACCCCATTCTACTGCAGCCTCAGGTATCTTACAGAAGTAGCCCATTTTTAAAGAAAATCTCCTCCACAAATCTCATCCCTTAATCTTTGGTTCTTTGATAGGCTCACCTTTACTAGCAAAGAGAAGATAGACAAAAGAGCAATGAAGTCTAAAAGGATCTCTCCCTAATTTAGCTACACTAACTTTTCTGGTTCCTTGAGAATGAGGACAAATGCTTTTTGTGAAATTCAAAGGGGAGGTCCTATTAAATTTTCATTGGCTTATTTTTATTAATTGTACCATTTCAAAGTTGTTTCGTCTCAAAGACAGATTATATTATGTTCAATAGATTTTATTAAAGAAAAAAAGTGAAAAAGTATTTATTATTTATTGTGGTTCTAGGACTTGAAACTTGAGGCACTCTAACCACTGAGCTACATCCCCAATCCCTTTTAAATTTTTTATTTTGAGACAGGGTCTCACTAAGTTGTCAAGGTTGACTTTGAACTTGTCAGGGTTCATAATACTAATAATACATTGTTGTGGGGGTAGAGGAGTCTGGACAACGGGGAATTAGCAGGAAGCAGTTTATTGGCTGGTTCAGAAGGCGGGCTTTCACCACAGTCAATCAATCCCTCTGAACCCTGAGTTCAGAAAGTTTTAGAAGTTTATACCCAGTATGAAGGGAGAGGGGCTCAAAGGCTCAAAATCCACAGAAGGACACATAACAGTAAGGTTGTTTGTTTTTTTTTTTCCTATTGTTCTGGGCAACCAATTCAGGCCAAGGACACTCTGAAAATCAGTGCCATGAAAAGGAAGAGTTCTCCACCTCCTTTCTTGTTGCTGGCTTCCTGGCCAATGCCTCTGTGAAGGCCTTGGGCTAGTCTTTCTTATGGACTCTGCCTCTGCAAGCATACCCCCCCACCACCACCTGAAAATTCTTTTGCAGAAGTTTTGCTGAGAGTCTAAAAAATATTATGGCAAGGGTCTCTGGAGAAACTTAATTAAAATTTTCTGTGGAGGAGGGGGTTGCCACTACAACATTAAATATTATTTTTAACATCATATACAAATCAGTTTTTTTGGCTCTTGACTCAGCTTCCCGAGTCACTGGTTTTAAAAAGTGTTTTAATATTTTGCTGTTTTAGCAAATAAACAAACAAACAAACAAAAAAACTCCACCTCTCTATGCCTCAGTTTCCTTATCAGTCAAAAGCATAGCAATAGAACCTCCCTCGGGAAGGTTAAATGAGTTTGACTTTGTAAGCTGTTGGAACAGTGCCTGATCTCAGTAAGTTCTTTTTTTAGATTTTTTTTTTTTTAGTTGTCAATGGATCTTTATTTTATTTATTTATATGTGGTGCTGAGAATCAAACCCAGTGCCTCACACATGCTAGGCAAGTGCTCAGCTACCACTGAGCCACCACCCCAGCCCGCTCAGAAGTTCTACTAAAGTAACAGTTACTATTTTCTTTATACTACCTCTTTCATTATTTATTTTTCTTCTAATCATTCTACCTCCACCAGCAGTTGAACATTATAAAATTTGAAATTATAAAATTTGATATAACATTAAGTAGTGATAAACTGTACATATGGGAGTTAGTATAAAAATGAAATCAAATATCTTGGAAAGGCCTGATAAAATTGAGAAAGCTGTGGCATAGGGGGGCATGGGAAGGAAATCACAAAAATTGAATCTGACTCTACATTCAGTTTTCCCTTGTTCCTTTTTCATTTTAAATAAACCCTAATTAGGAATCCTTGAGGAGGGGTTTTGATTGCAGAAAAGGGCAAAACTGAATCAGAGGACCCCATCCACATAAAAGTCTTTGACCCTGCAAATAAAGACTGCATGAATAGATAGACAATGTATCTGTGGTAGTAATACACACTGTTTTATGTATTAAAGTGTCACTGAGGGAGGAAGACAGTTATTAGGGAAAAATGTCTTAAAAAAACTCTTTGGAGGGCTGGGGACATAGCTCAGTTGGTAGAATGCTTGCCTTGCATGCACAAGGCCCTGGGTGGTTCATATCCCTAGTTCCCTAAACAACAACAAAAACAACAAAAACAAACAAACAAACAAAAAACCTCTTTGGAGAAGATAATGAAAACAAAACTTGAGAAATTGATTTATACATACTGATAAAAATGATACTTGATTTAGTATTATAAACAGATTTAACTTTAAATTTTTTTTTCAATTAACTCACCAACCACTGGTCAGGGAAGAGTCTGGATTATAGTGGACACAAAGGAGAAGGTGTCTGGGATGCTTAAAGGAGGAGTGAGAAAAACTGGCAATCAGATGACAATGGAAGGATGACACAGGTTTGCTGCACTGGTGAGAATGAGGCAGGCTTGGAGGGAGGTTCAAGAAAGCAATGTGTGAGAACAGTACTATGCGTCTTTCAGTTTTGCTAAACCTTGAATTGTAAAGAAGAGAATCAAGATGGATGAAGGTGAACAGATAACCAAAGGCCAGATATTGAACGGCTTTATATAATAAGCAAAGGCATTCAGAATTTTATTTTACAAGTAAAGACAGGACATCAAAAAGATGTTGAATCCAATAGTGACATGATCAGATCTACATACTAGGAAGATCATTCTAGCAGTACTGTAGTGATGGGCCCAAACTAAGGAGGAAGATCAGCAAGAAAGTTACCATCATTGTCTAAGAGATGTTGAGGCCTGAACCAGAGCAGTGACAGGGAACATGGAAAGTGACTTTTATTGGTTTCTTCCTCACATTAAATTCCCGTTGACTGTTGCCAACCTGGAGCTTAGCATTGATTGTACCACTTAACCTCCGAGTAGGCTCTGATTGACCTAAGCCAACCAATGCACACCATCACTCTAGACATGTTGTTTGTCCATGGATTGACACTTTGCCCTACTGGGATATAGGGAGTACAGAAAAGGTTTACTAAATGCTTCTGAAAAAGCAGCTTCTTCTCTCTTTAGCTGGACATGAAAAAAGAAGCATGAAGTCCTAACTGTGGTTGGCAGTTGTTGGACAGCCATGAACTAAAGTGACAGATTCATTTATCATCAAAAACCAGTTCACAATTGAGGGGGAAAAATCATACTATAAATAATTCTTTTAGGAAAATATATGTAACAGGGACTGTTCACTAAGCCAGCATATGTGATCCCCTACCATTCAAAAGAGGTGGTTTTACGATGAAGCAAACACTGAAAGCCAGGAATAAATTAAAAAGAATCTGGATCCTTGGTGATACTCTTTGCTATTATTACATAAATGTCACACAAAGTTGACCCCATCTCTGAACATTTTAGTTATAAGGGAAAAACTCCCTTTAATTTTGTACTTTAAGGTTTAAGCATTTAAAAATTACAACAAATAACATAATGAAAATTTTTTAAAATTTTTAAATTCTAATTTGTTATATATGGCAGCAGAATGCATTACAATTCATATTACACATATAAAGGACAATTTTTCATATATATGGTTGTATACAAAGTATATTTACACCATTTGTGTCATCATATATGTATTTTGGATAATGATGTCCATCTCATTCCAACATCATTTCTAACCCCATGCCCCCTCCCTTCTCCTCCCACCCTTTTGACCTATCTAGAGTTTGGCTATTCCCCCCATGCTCCCCCTCCCTACCCCACAATGAATAAGCCTCCTTATATCAGAGAAAACATTTGTTTTTTTGAAATTGGCTAACATCACTTACAATTATATATTCCAACTCCATCCATTTACATGCAAATGACATGATTTTATTCTCTTTTATTGCTGAATAATATACTATTGTGTATATATACCACATACCTATATACCACTGATGGGCATCTAGGTTGGTTCCACAATTCAGCTATTGTGAATTGTGCTGCTATAAACATTGATGTGGCTCTCCCTGTAGTATGCTACTTTTAAGTCCTTTAGGTATAGATAGGGAGGGGGTTACCTGGGTCAAATGGTGGTTACATTCCCAGTTTTCCAAGGAATCTCCATATTGCTTTTCATATTGGTTGAACCAATTTGTAATCCCATCACCAATGCATGAGTGTGTCTATTTCCCCACATCCTCACCAACACTTATTGTTGTTTGTATTCTCAATAGCTGCTATTCTGACTGGAGTGAGATGAAATCAGAGTAGTTTTGATTTGCATTTCTCTAATTGCTAAAGATGATGTGCTTTTTTTATATATTTGTTGATTGATTGTATATCATCTTCTGAGAGGTGTCTGTTCAGGCTCTTGGCCCATTTATTGATTAGGTTACTTGGGGTTTTTTGTTTGTTTGTTTGATTTTGGTGTTAAGATTTTTGAGTTCTTTATATACCCTACAGATTAGTTCTCTGTCTGATGTGTGAGGGGTAAAAATTTGCTCCTAAGATGTAGGCTCTCTATTTACCTCTTTTGCTGAGAAGAAACTTTTTAGTTTGAATCCAACCCATTTATTAATTCTTAATTTTAATTGCCTTGTTAAGTAAGTTGGGGCCTAATTCAACATGATGGAGATTAGGGCCTATTTTTTCTTCTATTAGATGCAGGGTCTCTGGATTAATTCCTTGGTCCTTGATCCAGTTGAGTTTTTGTGTATGGTTAGAGATAGGGGTTTAATTTCATTTTGTTGCATATAGATTTCTAGTTTTCCCAGCACCATTTGTTGAAGAGGCTATCTTTTCTCCAATGTATGTTTTTGGAGCCTTTGTCTAATATAAGATAATTGTAATTTTGTGGGTTAGTCTGTGCGTCCTCTATTCAGTACCATTGGTCTACCAGTCTATTTTGGTGCCAATACTATGCTGTTTCTGTTACTATTACTCTGTAGTATAGTTTAAGTTCTGGTATAGTGATGCAACCTGTTTCACTTTTCCTGCTAAGGATTGCTTTAACTATTCTGGGTCTCTTATTTTTCCAGATGAATTTCATGACAGCTTTTTTGATTTCTATGAGAAATGTCATTGGGATTGTGATTGGAATTGCATTAAATCTGTATAGTGCTTTTGGTAGTATGGCCATTTTGTTAATATTAATTCTGCCTATCCAAGAGTAAGGTAGATCTTTTCATCTTCTAAGGTCTTCTTTGACTTCTTTCTTTAGGGTTATGTAATTTTCTTTTATATGGATCTTTCACCTCTTTCATTAAGTTGATTCCCATGAATTTTATTTTATTTTATTTTGAGGCTATTGAGAATGGGGTAGTTTTCCTCGTTTCCCTTTCTAGGGATTTGTCTCTGATATACAGAAATACCTTTGATTTATGGGTATTGATTTTAGATCCTGCCACTTTGCTGAATTCATTTGCTAGTTCTAGAAGTGTTCTGGTGGAACTTTTAGGGTCTTCTAGGTATAGAATCATATCATCAGCAAATAGTGCCAATTTGAGTTCTTGTTTTCCTACGTGTATCCCTTTGATTTATTTTGTCTAATTGCTCTAGCCAGTGTTTCAAGAACTATGTTGAATAGAAGTGGTGAAAGAGGGCATCCCTGTCTGTTCCAGTTTTTAGAGGGAATGCCTTCAATTTTCTCCATTTAGAATGATGTTGGCTTGGGGCTTAGCATTGATAGCCTTTATGATGTTGAGATATGATCCCTAGTTTTTCTAGTGTTTTGAACATGAGGGGGTGCTGTATTTTGTCAAATGCTTTTTCTGCATCTATTGAGATGATCTTATGATTCTTATCTTTAAGTCTATTGATGGCATGAATTACATTTATTGACATCCTTATGTTGAACCAAACTTGCATCCCTAGGATGAATCCCACTTGATCATGGTGCACTATCTTTTTGATGTATTTTTGTATTCTATTTGCCAGGATTTTATTTAGATTTTTTGCATCTATGTTTATTAGAGATATTGGTCTGAAATTTTCTTTGTTTTATGTGTCTTTGTATGGTTTTGGAATCAGGGTGATATTGGCCTCATAGAATGAGTTTGGAAGTGCTGCCTCTTTTTCCATTTCCTGAAATAAATTGAAGAGTACTGGTATTAGTTCTTCCTTAAAAGTTTTGTAGAACTCAGCCATGTATCTGTCTGATCCTAGGCTTTTTCTTCATTGGTAGACTTTTGATGGCATCTTCTATTTTGTCACTTGAAATTGATCTGTTTAAATTGTATATATCTTCCTGATTCAATTTGGGCAAATTGTATGACTCTAGCAACTTGTTGATGTCTTTTATATCTTCTATTTTATTGGACTACAAGTTTTCAAAATAATTTCTAATTATCTTTGTATTTCTGTAGTGTCTATTGTGATATTACCTTTTTCATCATGTATGTTAGTAATTTGAGTTTTTTCTCTCCTTCTCTTCATTAACATGGTTATGGGTCGGTCAATTTTATTTATTTTTTTCAAAGAATCAACTTTTTGTTTTGTCAATTTTTTAATTGTTTCTTTTGTTTCAATTTCATTGATTTCAGCTCTAATTTTAATTATTTCCTATCTTCTACTGCTTTTGGTGTTGATTTGTTCTTCTTTCTCTAGGGCTTTAGGATGTAATGTTAGGTCATTTATTTGTTGACTTTTTCCTTCTTTTAAGGAATGAACTCCATGCAATGAACTTTCCTCTTAGTACTGCTTTCATAGTGTACCAGAGATTTCATTATGTCGTGTCAGTGTTCTCATTTACCTCTAAGAATTTTTAAATCTCCTCCTTGATGTCTTTTGCAATCCATTGTTCATTCAGTAGCATATTACTTAGTCTCCAGGTGTTGGAGTAATTTTTATTTTTTATTTTGTCGTTGATTTCTAATTTCATTCCGTTATGATCTGATAAAATGCAGGGTAGTATTTCTACTTTTTTGTATTTGCTAAGAGTTACTTTGTGGGATAATATATGATCTATTTTAGGGAAGGACCCATGTGCTGCTGAGAAGAAAGTATACTCCCTTGTTGAAGGATGAAATATTCTATTTATGTCAGTTAAGTCTAAGTTATTGATTGCATTATTGAATTCTATAGGTTCTTTGCTCAGATTTTGTTTGGGTGATCTATCCAGTGGTGAGAGAGATATGTTAAAGTTACCCAAGATTATTGTGTTGTGGTCAATTTGACTCTTGAACTTGAGAAGAATTTGATGAACATAGATGCTCCATTGTTTGAGACATATTATTTATAATTGTTATGTCTTGTTGGTGTATGGTTCCCTTGAGCAGTATGTAGTGTCCTTCTTTATCCTTTTTGATTAACTTTAGCTTGAAATCTACTTTATGTAATATGAGGATAGAAACTCCTTGCAGGTGAGGTGTAGGATAATGTGCTGAGGAGGAAGGATGTGAAGATATAGAGTTAGTATATTTCAGGAAGTGTGAAAGAGAAATCTAATGAATAGGGTTAGAAGAAGAATAGACAGGGAGTAATTTGGGGTAGACCAATATGTGGGAAGACACTAGAGTACATAAAACAAACACACATATGTATTAAGGAAAATAAAGAATGTTAAAATAGTAAAAATTGGAGGGGGGGAAAGGCATATACAACACAACTATAACATACTATTCAGATGTTCCTGCCTCAAAATCCTAACTTATGCAAAGGACTTGGTTTCACATATGTTGGGGGACATAAGGGCAGGAGAATAGCAGGGGAGAAGAAAAAGAGAAAAAAAAGAAGAAATAGGATTGTTAATTGTTTTGGTTGGAGATCAGTATCTTTCTTACTTCCCTTCTGCTCCTATGACTTAAGCTCCCGGTCCTATCTCCCTTTCTTGCCTGAAGATTTCCCAGTTCCTGGTCTCTCTGTTAGTCTTCAATCTGTTGAACCCTCTCCCTTTCCCTTACTAGTTCCCAATTAAGGGAACTCTCTCACAGAGCATGGGCAGTGCCCTGATTACACTGCGAACCCACCCAACTGAGGGCTGTTTTGTGTTGGGCAGTTACTGTGCAGGGTTACCGGCCACTGGGGAGAAGGTGGAGTTGGAAACAAGTACCTGGTCAGCTGGAGTTCCAATCTGGAAGCTACCTCCACCAAAGATGGCAAGGAAGGTGTCCCAAGATGGAGGTGTGGTGCTTCCAGTGCCAGGGTATCAGGTTGGGTGGAGGAGCAAGGCGATGGTGTTGTACAATAGGTTCAGAGATGAGCTCTGTGGCATGCAATATGGTGGTTTGGGGCTGTCTTCAGTGCCTGTGGGGATGTTCCCAGGTTCAGGCAGACTACCACTCATAGGGGACTATGGCTGTAGCTGCCAGGTTGCAAGATGGAAGCAACTGGGAAGCACCACGTTGGTAGATGGGAGTCCACAGGGGAGTGGTGGCCGGAGTTCCTGTGGGTGGGTAGCAGCTGAGTGCTCTGCATGGGAGCAGAGCCGTGTCGGGGAGTTCTGTGCCAGTGATGATGCGGTGAGCCTGCTAAGGGGCTCGTGAGCCCTGTGTGGGCTAGTAGTCAGGAGTTGTGTGTCAGGAGCCAGGAGTCCTGCTCTAATGCTGAGGCCCGGAGCCCTGCACATGGCCATAGCGCTGGTGATTTCTGCATGACAGCAGCTGGGTAGGGGTCCTCTATCACTCTCAGAGAAGCAGTATTCCTACTAGTTGAGACCTGGGTCATGGAGCTACACAGAATGCTGCCTCCCTCTGGCCCACCATCTTGGATCCCCCCATAACATAATGAATCTTTACATCCCCAAAATCCAGATTCATCAATCATAGATTTTATATACCACAATGCTTCATCTATTTTCTTTTTCCTAACAAAGTAATTTAAAGACATTTCCTGCTACATATGGACATTTCCCATACCCACTCTTACACTTAACTAAGTCATTGATAACCTATTGTATCATCTACTACCCAGTTCATATCCCAATTACCTTGATTGGTACAAAAAGTTGTGAATAGAGAAGTTGCTCATGTTCAGATCTAAATGAAGTTCACACCCAGCTGTAGATGATTATACCACACATCTCATTTTAACCAGGAAAAATCCCTTGGGGCCTTTTGAAATGCCAATAACTGCTGAGAAACTCTTACCTTATTTTTAAGTCACATGTTAATTGTGTTTTCTGTATTTGCAACCAAAGTGTGCTAAGTGATGCAAGTAGATTGCTATAGTTTGGGTCTTAAATGTCCCCCCAAGACCAATGTGTTGAAAATCTGTCCCCAGTCCATAGTATTATCAGGAGATGGTGGAACCTTTAAGAGTGGGGGCCTAGTGGAAGGAAGTGCGCTTACTGGGAGATGCTTCCAAAGGAGACATGGAGACCCTGACCCATCCTCCTTTCTTTCTTTGCTTCTTGGCTGCAGTGAGGTGAACAATTTCTTCCACACTGCAATACTGCCTTGATATACCATGCTACCATAGGCACAAAGCAACCTTGAATCAAAACCTATGAAAACATGAGCCAAACTAAACTTTTCTTTCTTTTAAGTTGATTCTCTCAATTATTTTGTCATGGTGATAGAAAGCTGACCAACACAGGTGAACTTGATGGCAATAAGCTGGGTGTGGTGGTGCACACCTGTAATTCCAATGGCTTGGAAGGATGAGGCAGGAGGATTACAAGTTTGAGGCTAGCCTCAGCAAGGTCCTAAACAACATAAAAAATAAAGAGGACTGGAGATGTAGCCCAGTGGTAAAGCACCTCTGTGTTCAATACCCAGTACTGCCCCCAACACACACACACACACACAAACACACACACACACACACACACACACACACACAGGTGGCATTAAGAAGACAGGATTGGGCACTAGGAACTAGGAAGATAAGGAAAAGAGGATATTCCAAACTGATTCTTAGAGGTCTTCCACTGGTGACTATTGAGCTCATAACAATAAATATAGTCTAATCCTAAAACAGTGAGGAACAGATCATATGGACCCCAGGACCCCAAGACTAAATGAGTAAAAAGTCGGGATAAGAACAACAGAAACTACAAATAAGAAGCCAGAGAAATAAAATAAGCTGGGTTTTGTGGGGTGTCACAGAAACCAAGCAAGTTTCAAAAAGGATGCAATAGTAACAACCCTCATGTATCCACAAGGGAATCAAGTAATATCAGGATAAAATTTTCCCATTAGGTTTTTCAACTAGGTTGTCACTGGAGATCTGAACAAGAGGCATTTCAGTCACACTAGAGAGATAATGATCACCACCCATTCCCCATTCTAGAATATTCCAGGAAATAGTCTTTAAAAAAAAGTACAAGAAATATATGTAGTCTTAGTCCTCTGTGTATTGAAGTCAGACAGTTTACATAACAAAAAGAAAAGAAAAAACTAACTCATCTGGATTTTTATCATCATTCATTAGATTTTTTAAAAACAACTATTTTTTGCCTTATGATTACTTGGGTATTTGCTAAAATATGAGCTAGTTTATTCATTAGGACACTACTGGTACCACATTAAAGTACAAAGATGGTAAACTCCCTGCCTTTTTCCTTTCATATTTCTCTGAACTACCTATAACAAGGACAGAGAGTTGAGAGGTGGTTTCAGGGATTTATTTTTAATTTTACAGGCAATGAAAACAATAAGAAATGAACCTAATGGAAGGCATGAGGGTATAAAGCAAACAAAAACATGCATTAATTTTAGAACTTCCACATGTAATTTCAGTTGACTGACAGCCACTGTCAAGCTAGTTTTAGCCTGTGTCATAGGCAATAAAACAAGTGCCTTTCATGGAGGTGTCCACTGTCTAATGGGGGGAAATGGGCATCTACATCACGTAGATTTGTGTAATGGTCACCCAGAGCAGCATCTGCTGCTCAGGTGCCAGCTAGAGATAATCCCATGAAAGAAGAGCTGGCACCAATACATGTATGTTGTTTTCTGAAGCCAATTTGCATTTTGTGCTTTTGTCTATTGGAGCCAAAATAGCACAAACAATGCCAAACCTGGTTTTCTGATTATTTTCAGGCTCATTGAATCTGGCACATGACATGGTTTTATCTAATTAACCCACATGCGGTACAAAACAAAACAAATTTGAAATGGAAAGCTATTTCTATCTTCATTGAAAGACAGAGGTGAATATATAATTATTTTGTCCTTGTCTCTCGGCCAAATTTACAGTTGAGGGAGGAGGTTTTTTCTACTAAACTGCAAAACAAGTTCTTTGTATATTTTGTCTATTATAATTAAAATGTAATATGTTTTACATTTTCCCAAATCCAGCCTTTTCCTTTTCTCTCACTTAAAAGTAGAAGAAATGGGTGGGAAATATGTTTCTGATTAAACACAAGGATTGTAAAAGGAAAAATGTGCTCTCTAACATACAACACCTCGGACACCATATGTGTGAGAGTTTCTCTCATACCAGCTGATTCTCCAACTCGCCAGACACTAACTGTGTCTTACAATTCAATTCGGATACTAATTACTACAGAATTAGCACAGACCCCACAGGTTAAGAGTTTAGTCCCACAAGATTGTAGCTAGTTCAGATCTCAATTGCAAGTTTTGGTTTTTCACTTGTTCTTTTGGTTGACTGGCTATAAATCAGAGGTTTCCCTAACCCTCTCTTCAGGTTTAATAATTTGCTATAATGACACACAAAAATCAGTGAAACTTTTTACTATACCTAGTTGGTCATAAAGGACAACTAAGGGAGAGCCAAATGGAAGAGATGCTGCATAGGGAAAGAGATAGCAATTGGGGTGCACCGAGAACTTCATTGTGTACACCAGCCTTGAAGTTCTCCAAACTGCACGGTTAGGGTTTTTGTGGCAGTTTCATTGCATAGGCATGGTTGATTAAATCATTGGCCCTTGGCAATGAACTCCATCTTCATCTCCTCTTCTCTCCTCTCCTAGAGGTCAGGAAATGGGGCTGCAAATTCAAATCCCCTAATCACAATCAGTTGGTTCCTCCAGCAACCAGCCCCTATTCTCTAAGAACACCTCTTCAGCATAAACTCAGGTATGCCTGAAAGGAGCTTATTAAGAATAATAAAAGATGGTCCTCTCATATCACTCAGGAAATTCCAAATTCCAATATAATTTTATCAATGTTTATTAATTTTCTATTGCTGCCATAACAAAGTAAGATTTAGTGGCTTGAAAAAACACCCATTTATTAGCTCATAGTTTTACAGGTCCAAAATTCAAGGGGGGCAAAATCAAGGTGCCTGTCAGGATGGTCTCTTGACTGGAGCCTCAGAGCAGGGGGTGGAAACCTGCTCCAAGTTCATCCAGGTTGTTGGCAAAATTCAGTTTCTCAAGGTTGTAGGACTCAGTCCCCTGTTTTCTTTTTGGCTATCAGTGGGAACATTTTAAGTTCCTTGTGACCATTTGCTTTCCTTGTCACATTGCTCCTGCCCATTTTTAAGCCAGCAGCAAATTGTCAAACCACTTATGTGTCAAATCTCTATGACTTCCCTTCTCTTCCTGAGGTAGGATACAAAAAACTAAATTATCACTCACATACACACACACATACACACACACACACACACACACACACACACACACACAGAGAACAGAAGGAAGAAAAAGGAGACTATAATCTGAAAACCTGTGCTAAAGTTCCTCATACCGCTTCTCCCCAAGCCAGTTTTCCTTGCAGACCTGTCATTCCTCAGACCAACACTTCTGTGGCCTGTCAATCCCAAATATCTGAGAAATCTACAAATCTTCATTCACAATCTTTAAGTTACTGGAAATTCACCCACTTACGAAAATTGCTCTGAGTACTGGTAATTAGCCCTCTAGAACGTGTATTTTTAGAATAGGTGAAGTGAAAGAAGATACAAAAATTAAAATATAGAGAATTTCCCCAATGTTATCCATTGATAAAATAATGGAGAACATGTCAACCTAAGGATACTGAGAACTGCCAGACAGCCATAAACCATCTTGTGATCACCAGACTGATATCATCCCCACATACCTTTCCATGCCCACTCCTCACGAAATTTTCTTTGAAAGAAGAGGCTGAGATGCCAAAAGTGCTTTAGATAGACTGCATTCTCCCTTGAACGCGTGCTCTTTGCTTTCCTGAGTAAATCTCATTCTTGTGCCTCTAATTTTCACATGTTGAAATTCCTTTTTGCATTGCTTGTCAAGGACCCTTTCATCCTGAGTTGAGGTCCCCATCTTTGGGATCTTTTCAGACCTCTTTTGATGACACTCTCAGCTGGAGAGACTCTGTGTTTTAAAAGGTCCTAAATAAGTTTGGCCTACCAAATAATCTTAAATTCAAATGCCTTTAGGGTTTAATTATATTTGCAAAGTGCCTTTGCAGTAGTATTTAATGCTAGATTGAATAACCAGGAAACAAGAATTTTATGGAGGCCACCTTTAGAATTATGTCTACCATATTATGCTTATGATTTATGGATCAATATTTACATGGATACATATTAGAGCATATGTATCATACATGAATGTGTTTATACATAATACATATTTCCTAGGTTTGTCTTCCGAAAAGGCCCAGAAAAAAATAGATACATCCCAGTACAAATAAATATACCTTGCTTCCAAATCTTGTTTTCCAGATATTGTTGTTTACTAAAATACAACACAGTTCTTTGGAGAAATGGATAATTTCGTGTCTGAGGCGGGGAAAATATACGGTAAGTCTGAAATATCTTCTTGTACCAGAAAGTAAGAAAGTCTTTAAAGAATGGAAAGGACATGTAAAAAGGATATGAGGGACTGCATGAAAGGACTTTCACAGGCCAAATGTGATCATCAAAATAAATAATGTTCATAGGGGTAGTAGTACATGCCTGTGACCCAGCAACTCAGAAGGTTGAGGCAGAAGAATAACAAGTTTGAGGCCTAAGCAACTTAGGGAGACCCTTTCTCAAAATAAAAAATAAAAAAGGGCTGGGAATGTGGCTCAGTGGTTAAGTGTCCCTGGTTTTAATCCCTGTTACAAAAAAAAAATAAAAATAAATAAATAAAGTTAGTGATGGATTATAACCCATTGAATAAAATAAATATTCATGAATCCCTATTTGTATAAATTCATACACAAGGGAATGGAAATCTCTTCCTTTTAGCAGAATTCCAGTTAATAGGTGTACAAGGAATGATAGAGTTAGAAATTACAGTTTCATACTCATAAATGATTCAGGCTCACAACATCCATAGATGCTAAAACCAGTGGGTAAAAGTTTGATGAGGAGCTGGATATTTACATAGCCTCAAAGCATCTATCCACAAATTGGATATCAACGGCTTATTAATTATTCAGTAACCACAGAGTGAAGAAACCCATCATGTACCATCTTAGCCAAGTGATGATAGCCAACACAGCCAATAATGGGACAAAACAGCATCGTGAGTTTCCTGATGTGATGTACAGGAAAAAAAACACTGCATCTCTTCTGTGGAATTCCTGCAAAAATGCATCACTTTATTTGAGTCTTGAGGAAACATCAGACAAACCCAAAGTAAAGGACACTCTGCAAAGTTACTAGACTGTACTCTTCAAAAAACATCAAAATCATTAGAGACAAGAGAAAACTGGGGACTCTTCCAGATTGAAAAAAAATCAAAGAGACACAACAACCAAATAGTCCTAGATTTGGTATTAGAACATTTACTATAGGTGAAAAAAGGAAGACTATGCTTTTTTTATTATAAAGGATTTATTAGGACAATTTGCAACATTTGAATGGAACCCATGGGTTAGATGGTAATATTTATCAATGTTGATTCTTTTTTTGGTTCATGGTGGCTATGTAGAAGGGTGTCCTGATTTTTAGAAACTATACACTGAAGTATTTGGGAGTAATGGGCAAGGTGTCTACAACTTATACTCCAATGTTTGTTTGTTTGTTTGTTTAAATGAATATCTTCTGTGGGTTGAATTGTGCCTTCCCTAAAGATATGTTGAAGACCTAACGTTGGTCCCTGTGAAGGACAGGTTATTTGTTTGTTTTGTTTCTATGGTACCAGGAAGTAAACTCAGGCATGCCCTACCACTGGGCTACATCAGCAGCCATTTTTTTTTTTTTTTTTTTATTTTGAGACAGAGTCTTGTTAACTTGCTCAGGCTGGCTTCAAACTTGCATCTTCCTCCTGCTTCAGTCTCCTGAGTAGCTGAGATTACAGGCTGTGCCATAGTGCCTGGTTAGAAATGGGACCACTGGGTGGGGATGGGGAGGAAATGGTGCCTTAGCAGATATAATCAAGTTGAGCTGAGGTCAAATGGAGGGTGAAATCAATATTAAATAACCTATGTTCTTTTTTTTCCTTTTTCTATCCTTTTCCTTATTCTTGCATTTTTTTATTGGTGCAGTATAATTATAAATAATGGTGGATTTGTTTTTCCATATTCATACATGCACACAATCAACAATATAATTTGGCCAATATCACTCCCCAGTATTTCCCTTTTCTCTCTCCATTTCCTTCCTGCTGGTCCTCTACTCTACTGATTTCTCTTCCATATTTATGAGGTCCACCACCTATTTTCTTTTCCTTTTTCCTCTCTAGCTTCCACATTGACAGAAAACACACAACCCTTGATTTTCTGTGTATGGCTTATTTCACTTAACATAATGTTCTCAAGTTCCATGCATTTTTCTTCAAATGACATAATTCTTGAGTTGCTGCGATTATAGGCATTGTCACCGAGCCCTGCTGTAACCTGCTACTTTGCTGAATTTGTTTATTAGCTGTAGCAGTCTTCTGGTGGAGCTCGTTGGATCTTTTAAGTATAGGATCATATCATCTGCAAACAGTGATAATTTGACTTTTTTTTACTTTCCTAATTTTATCCTTTTTATTTTGTTCTTTTGCTTAATTTTTCTGGCTAAAATTTCCAGTACTATATTGAATAGGAGTGGTGAGAGTGGACATCCTTTACTTGTATTGGATTTTAAGGGAATTGCTTTCAGTTTTTCCCTATGAACTATGATGTTGGTTTTGAGTTTGTCAGATATATCCTTTTGAGGTTGAGGGTCTATCAATCTTGTTTATGTTTATATTTTCAAAGAACCAACTCTTTGTTTCATTGATTTTTTTTTTTTATGGTGCTGAGGATTGAAACTAGGGCCTTATGCACGCAAGGCAAGCACTCTACCAACTGAGCTTTTTGTCCTTGTTTCTTAAATGTTTTTATCATGAAAGGGTAATGAATTTTGTCAAAGTCTTTCTCTGAATCTATTGAGATGACTTTGTGATTTTGTTATTAGTTCTATTTATATATTGAATTACATTTATTGATTTGCATTATATTTAACCATCCTTGAAACCCTGAAATGAAACCAAATTTGTCATGATGTACAATCTTCTCAATATGTTGTTGAATATGATTTGCTAATATTTTATGAAGGATTTTTGCATTTAAGTTCAACAGGGATGTTTGTCTTTAGTTTTCTTTCCTTGATGTGTCCTTATCTAGTTTGGTTTCAGGATGCTATTGGCTTCATCGAGTGACTCAGGTAGTGTTCTGCCTTTATTTCACGGTATAATTTGAGGAGCATTGGCATTAGTTATTCTTTAAAGTTCTATTCAGCTCAGAATTCATCTGGTCCTGGGCTTTTATTTGTTGGCAGTTTATTGTTTATTTTTGATTAATGCTTCTGTCTTACTGCTAGTTTTTCACCTGTTTAGGTTTTCTGTGTACATTTGCTTTAACAGGTCACATGTGTCTAGAAATGTATCCATTTGTTATGGGTTTACCAATTTGTTACACTATAAGTTTTCAAAATAGTCTCTAATGACCCTCTGGATTTCTGCTATGTCTGTAATCATTTCTCCTTTTTCATTTCTAATTTTATTAATTTGGGTCTTCCTTTTAAATTTTTTTGGTTAGGTAAGGGTCTATCAATATTGTTTTTGTTTATATTTTCAAAGAACCAACTCTATGTTTCCTTTTGTGTGTGTGTGTGTGTGTACTGAGGATTGAAGCCAGGGCCTTGTGCATGCAAGGCAAGCACTCTACCAACTTCCCCACCCCTGTTTCATTTTTTATCTTTTGTATTTTTTTAATTCTCTATTTCATTGATTTTGTCACTGATCTTAATTATAGGATCCTTTCTTCTTCTTCTTTTTTTTTTACTGTCCTTTAAAATATTTTATTTTATTTTATTTTATTTTTACTGTCCTTTAAAATATTTTTTTTTATTTTTTTCTTGGTCGTTCATAACATTACATAGTTCTTAATACATCATATTACACGGTTTGATTCAAGTGGATTATGAACTCCCGCTTTTACCCCGTATACAAATTGCTGTATCACATCAGTTACCCTTCCGTTGATTGACATATTGCCTTTCTAGTGTCTGATGTATTCTGCTGTCTGTCCTATTCTCTACTATCCCCCCTCCCCTCCCCTCCCCTCCCCTCCCCTCCCCTTTTCTCTCTCTACCCCTTTTACTGTAAATCATTTCTTCCATTTGTATTATCTTGTCTTACCCCTCCTTTCCTCTTATATGACATTTTGTATAACCCTGAGGATCGCCTTCCATTTCCATGCAATTTCCCTTCTCACTCCCTTTCCCTCCCACCTCTCATCCCTGTTTAATGTAAATATTCTTCTCAAGCTCTTCGTCCCTACCCTGTCCTTGTTAACTCCCCTTATATCAAAGGAGTCATTTGGTATTTGTTTTTTAAAGATTGACTAGCTTCACTTAGCATAATCTGCTCTAATGCCATCCATTTCCCTCCAAATTCTATGATTTTGTCATTTTTTAATGCAGAATAATACTCCATTGTATATAAATGCCACATTTTTTTTATCCATTCATCTATTGAAGGGCATCTAGGCTGGTTCCACAGTCTTGCTATCGTGAATTGAGCTGCTATGAACATCGATGTAGCAGTGTCCCTGTAGCATGCTCTTGTTAGGGCTTTAGGGAATAGACCGAGAAGGGGAATAGCTGGGTCAAATGGTGGTTCCATTCCCAGCTTTCCGAGAAATCTCCATACTGCTTTCCAAATTGGCTGCACCAATTTGCAGTCCCACCAGCAATGAACAAGAGTGCCCTTTTCCTCGCATCCTCTCCAGCACTTATTGTTGTTTGACTTCCTAATGGCTGCCAGTCTTACTGGAGTGAGATGGTATCTTAGGGTAGTTTTGATTTGCATTTCTCTGACTGCTAGCGATGGTGAGCATTTTTTCATGTACTTGTTGATTGATTGTATGTCCTCCTCTGAGAAGTGTCTGTTCAGGTCCTTGGCCCATTTATTGATTGGGTTATTTGTTATCTTATTGTCTAATTTTTTGAGTTCTTTGTATATTCTGGTTATTAGGGCTCTATCTGAAGTGTGTGGAGTAAAGATTTGTTCCCAGGATGTAGGCTCCCTGTTTATCTCTCTTATTGTTTCTTTTGCTGAGAAAAAACTTTTTAGTTTGAGTAAGTCCCATTTGTTGATTCTATTTGTTAACTCTAGTGCTATGGGTGTCCTATTAAGGAATTTGGAGCCCGATCCACAGCGTGTAGATCATAACCAACTTTTTCTTCTATCAGATGCCGTGTCTCTGATTTAATATCAAGCTCCTTGATCCATTTTGAGTTAACTTTTGTGCACGGCGAGAGATAGGGATTCAGATTCATTTTGGTGCAAATGGATTTCCAGTTTTCCCAGCACCATTTGTTGAAGATGCTATCCTTCCTCCATTGCATGCTTTTAGCCCCTTTATCAAATATAAGATAGTTGTAGTTTTGTGGATTGGTTACTGTGTCCTCTATTCTGTACCATTGGTCCACCCGCCTGTTTTGGTACCAGTACCATGCTGTTTTTGTTACTATTGCTCTGTAGTATAGTTTGAAGTCTGGTATCGCTATACCGCCTGATTCACACTTCCTGCTTAGTATTGTTTTTGCTATTCTGGGTCTTTTATTATTCCATATGAATTTCATGATTCTTTTATCTATTTCTACAAGATATGCTGTTGGGATTTTGATTGGCATTGCATTGAACTTATAGAGAACTTTTGGTAATATCGCCATTTTGATGATGTTAGTTCTGCCTATCCATGAGCAGGGTATATTTTCCATCTTCTAAGGTCTTCTTCTATGTCTTTCTTTAGGGTTCTGTAATTTTCATTGTATAAATCTTTCACCTCTTTTGTTAGGTTGATTCCCAAGTATTTTATTTTTTGGGGGGATATTGTGAATGGAGTAGTTGTCCTCATTTCCGTTTCAGAGGATTTGTCGCTGATATACAGGAATGCCTTTGATTTATGCGTGTTGATCTTATATCCTGCCACTTTGCTGAATTCATTTATTAGCTCTAATAGCTTCTTTGTAGACCCTTTTGGGTCTGCTAGGTATAGAATCATATCATCTGCAAATAGTGATAATTTAAGTTCTTCTTTTCCTATTTTTATGCCTTTAATTTCTTTTGTCTGTCTAATTGCTCTAGCCAGTGTTTCGAGGACTATGTTGAACAGAAGTGGTGAGAGAGGGCATCCCTGTCTTGTACCAGATCTTAGAGGGAATGCCTTCAATTTTTCTCCATTCAGAATGATGCTGGCCTGTGGCTTATCATAGATTGCTTTTACAATGTTGAGGTATGATCCTGTTATCCCTAATTTTTCTAGCGTTTTGAACATAAAGGGATGCTGTACTTTGTCGAATGCTTTTTCTGCATCTATTGAGATGATCATATGGTTCTTATTTTTAAGTCTATTGATGTGGTGAATAACATTTATTGATTTTCGTATATTAAACCAGCCTTGCATCCCAGGGATGAATCCTACTTGATCATGCACAGGTGGTGGCTTTGCTCTGCCCCCACTCCAATTGTGGTAACGTAACTACCACGCCCTGGGATCCTTGGTCCTGATCTGGATGTGGGTGGCGGCTCAGCTGGGCCCCCGCTCCAATTGGTGTGACGAGTCTACCGCGCTGGCAGACCTCTAGGCCGGTGGGTCGCAGTTCTGCACAGCCCCCACTCCCAATGGGGGTACCTAACTACCTCTCCAACGGGTCGCTGAGCCCCCCCCCCCCGACCCGGGCGGCGACCCTGCTCCACCCCCACTCCAACCAGTGTGACGCGACTGCCTCGGTGTTACGTGTCCACCCCGCTGGCAAGCTACCTGGCCTGTCTTGCCAGTTGGCGGCAGGTCTGCCTGCCCTGCTTGCTCGGATGGCAGCTCCGCACAGCCCCTACTCCAAATGAGGTTACTTGGCTACTGCGCCGCAGAATCACTGGTCCTATTCTAGGCGTGGGCGGCTGCTCTCTTCAGCCCCAGCTGCGTTTGGGGTGTCATGGCACCACGCCGGCGGGTCACTTGGCCTGCTCTGGGCGCAGGAGGAAGATCCACTCTGTCCCTACAACACCCCGCCGGACCCTGATTGAGAAGCAGTCACCGCCGGTTCCCTAGCCTTGGGCCAAAGCAGCTTAGGTAGCCGGAACCCTGCCTCTCCGATCCTGATACACTCTCCGCTGGGAGCTGGCTCCAAGGAGCGACCCCCAGGGGTTCCCCAGCCCCAGGCCAAAACTGTTCCAGGAGTTAGAACCCAGTCGCCCCAAGCTCAGCGCACGCTCCACTTGGAGCTGGCCTCCGCCGGCAGTCTCCGCAGTTTCCTCAGACCTGGGCCAGGTTAGCCCCGGGAACCCGAATCCAGCTGCTCAGTGCCCGGCGCACGCCTTGCCAGGCACGAGCCTCTAGGAGTATTCTCCACAAGAACCCCCGCCCCGAGCCTGAGCAGAAAATCTGTCTGCTAGACGCAGGCAAATACCAGCCTGATATCACCTGTTCGTAGTTGAATGGGCTGAGATCAGTAGAACACGGGGATGATTACATCATCTCTCCGAAATGGCGGCTGCTGTTCTCCACTGTGGTCCGACCGGTGTCTGGAGCCAAACTGGGCCTCTTCTCTCCTCTGTTTCAAAGCCGGAACTCAGCGCTAAGGGCTCCGATGTACCACTGGCGGGAGCCCCCCCTCATCCATATCGCTGTTCCCCCGCTCCGGCACCCTGTCGCTCCCCGGCGCGCGCCACAGACTCCAGCCTCCGGGCGATCGCCTGTCAGGCTATGCGACCCTCCGTGCGGGGAAATGGAGCTCTCAGAGCCGAACTTCACATGATGGAAATCTGTCCACTAGATTCTGGAGCACCTCAATTTCACTTGAACTTCCCAAAGATATCCTTCAGCCGTTTTGCATCGTCTTTCTCCCACTTAGTGACGCGGCACCCTGGGGTGATGCAGTCCCTTCGCCGCCATCTTCTTTCCCTCGGATCCTTTCTTCTGATTTTGGGATTTTCTTGCTTTTCTAGTGCCTTGAGATGCATCACTATTTTATTTATTTGTGATTATCTTATTTAGGCACTCTTAGTGATAAGCTTTCCTCTTAGACATGTTTTCATAGTGTACTAGATGTTCTGATATGTTGTAGCACTATTCTAAGCATCTTAAAGTTTTCCTCTGATTTCTTCTATTCATTATTCTAAGTGTATTGTTAAATTTCCATATGTTTACATAATTTCAGTTTTTCATGTGTTGATTTCTAATTTTATTCCATTATGATGAGACAAGATGAAATGAATTGTACCAACTTTTTGTATTTGCTAAGAGTTGCTTTGTGACCTAAAACGTGGTCTATTTTAGAGATCATTCCTTGAGCAGCTGAGACAAAAGTGAATTTGACTGTTATTGGATGAAATATTCTATAGATGTCTGCTAACCCCATTTTAGATCTGAAGTGTCTACTGAATTTATGTTTGGATGACCTATGTCTATATTGGTTAAAGAGGTGTTTTGAAATCACCCAGTATTATTGTACTGGGTCTTTTGTTTGAGTTCCATTTGAGTCTTTAAGTTGAATTGTGTTTGTTTTATGTAATTTGGTGCATTAAAATATTGGGTATACATATTTACTATTATTATGTTTTCTTATTGAATTGTTCCTTTTACCAGTATGAAGTGACTTTCTTTGTCCCTTCTGACTTATTTTGGCTTGAGTCAGCTTTGTTGGGTGAGAGTAGATACACCTATTTGTTTGGGGGCTCAGTTTGCATGGTATGTCCGTTTCTATCCTTTCACTTTCAGCCTGTGACTGTCTTTGCTTGTGAGTCTCTCACAAACAATATATGGTTGGGTCTTATTTTTTAATACATATGGCCAGCTAATGCCTTTAATTGTAGAGTTGAGACCATTTATATTCAATTCTATTATAGTGAGATGATTATTAATTTCTGCCCTTTTAATGTATTTCTAATGTTTAATTTGACACTGTTCCTTATTTGCTTTGCTTCAAATAACATTTGTCCATTTGTGGGCTATGGGTTTGTTTTGGGGTTATTCTGTATTCTGTATTTAAGTGTTTTTTCTAGCCATTAATTCTGTTAGTTTCTACATATGTTGAAAGGTTTTTATTTCCTTTCCAGGAAGGATGGTTTTTCTGGATATAGAAATCTTGGTTGATAATTATTTTCTTTTATTTTTTGGTGTGATGTGTTCTAAGCCCTCCTGGATTTTTGAGTTTGTGCTGAGAAATTGGTAGTATTTCTGATTGCCTTGTCTCTAAATGTGATCTTTTTTTTTTTTTTTTGCTTGAAGCTTTAAAAATTATAACCTTGTTCTGCATGCTAGGCATTTTAATTGAAATGTGTTGCAGAGAGGTTCATATTAGATCCTGTCTATTTGGGGTTCTGAATGCATCCTGCATCTGGATAGCCATCTCATTTCCAAAGTTTGGAAATTTGTCTGTTATTGTTTCCTGAAGAGGTTTTCCATGCCATAAGCCTGCATTTCACAACCTTCTTTAATCCCACTGAGTATTTAATTTAGTTTCTTAATGTTGTCCCAAAGTTCTTGTATATTCTGGTCATGGTTACTTATTTTCTTTAATACAGTATTAGTGTTCAAGGCTTGTCACTTTGTCTTCCAGCTCTGAGATTCTCTCTTAAACATGTTATATAATATTACAGATACTTTTTGTTCTTCTTCTTCTTGGTACTGGGAATTGAACCCAGAGATGCTTTACCACCGAGCTATCTATCTACTCAGCCATTTTTATTTTGAGACAGGGTCTCACTGAGTTACATAAGTCCTTGCTAAGTTCTGAGTTGCTGGGACTACAGGCACAGCCACTATGCCTGGTTTAGAGAGACTTTTTTTAAAATTTTTTTTTTTAGTTGTACACAATACCTTTATTTTATTTATTTTTATGTGGTGCTGAGGATCGAACCCAGCGCCTTGCACGTGCTAGAGGAGCGCTCTACTGCTGAGCCACAACCCTAGCCCTAGAGAGACTTTTTTTTTATTTTTATTTTTTTAAAGAGAGAGGAAGAGAGAGAGAGAGAGAGAGAGAGAGAGAGAGAGAGAGAGAGAGAGAGAATATTTTCATATTTATTTTTTAGTTTTCGGCGGACACAAATCTTTGTATGTGGTGCTGAGAATCTAACCCGGGCCGCACCCATGCCAGGCGAGTGTGCTACCGCTTGAGCCACATCCCAGTCCCTAGAGAGATTTTTAACTGAACATTTTATTTGATATATTGTGTCTTTTTTCCAAGATTCTGTTTGGCTCTTTTTTAATATCTCTTATCTCTTTACTGAATTTTTCACTCATATGCTCTACTGACTTCCTTAATTCATTCGTTTTTCTACATTCTCTTTGTATTTGTTGATCATTTTCATAATCATTATTTTGAATTCTTTATCTGGAATTTCATTCACTTCAGTACCTTTGGTAAATTGTGAACTAAAGAGGCATCTTGTAACCTTGTTTTTACATATTGCTTGTATTCCTGTGTTGGGTTTTATGCATGTGTTGGGATGTTTTGTTTACTCTTGTGTGGGCAATTTTAGGGCTTATCCTTCTCTTGCCAAAGCATTCTTGGATCTCAGGTTGTGAATTTTTCAATATATTTCCAAGTGGGCTTTGTAGTATAGCTTACTTGCCAATGCTTTTTGGTGAATTAGTGTATTTCCATCATGTTATATTGTTTCAAGGCTTGAGGGTTCCACTTTCCTTGTAGTTCTCAAAAACATGGGGTCCATTTTAGATATTTGGCAATTGTGTTGTATACAGCAGAATATGTGGGGTACCCCCTCTATCATTGCTCTTCTTAACAATTCTAAATTTTCTGCAGGATATGGGAATGATCTAAATTGAGATCCTTTATCAGTGTAGTATCCATATTCTTCATGTTAATTCTCTGTTTTGGGTGTAGGTATAGATGTCCATGAGTGGGTCCTGAGGAACACCCCCCACATACAGCTTTTCCTACTTAGGGCCTGATAGTTTGGGGGGTTTTGTTTCTTCTATTTGTTGTATTAAAGTATTGTTGAAGTTTGAGCATTTGAGCATGGTTAATTATTTTTTTGTGGTGCTGGAGATTGAACCCAAGGCCTTGTGCATGCAAGGCAAGCACTCTACCAACTGAACTATATCCCCAGCCCTAAGCATGGTTAATTTGTGTGTGGAACCAGGTGCATAGTCTCTTGTCTAGGTTTAGCTCAGCAGCAGTCTCCACTCTGTGAACTTGCTTTTTTACCAGAAGTTTCTCAACATATTGCTGAGAAGCAATACTCCTGCTGTTTGAATCTCAAGCCATGGGGCAACTCCTTATGCAGAGTTACTCTAAACTTCCCATCTTGAATCTTTTCAATTTCCATCTGACTTGTGTTTTTCTAAGGAGACAATGATTTAGAGACAGACATAAGGAAGAAGGCCATGCATTGGTAGAGGCAGAGATTGTAGTGATGCAGCTGGTAGCCAAGGAATGCCAAAGGATTTCTGTTGAACAGCAGAGTCTAGACACCCCAGAAGGAACCAACCCCACCAAACACCTTGATTTTGAAATTCTAGCCTCCAGAGCTATCAGAGAATAAATTTCTGTTGTTTTAAGATATCCAGTTTTTGGTACTTTGCTATGGCAGTCCTGAGAAACTAATATAAACCCTTCAGTTTCTTATGGTATGATTCTCTGAACTTCATAATTATACAAGATCAACTATATTAAATTTGTAAGAATGTAGTACCATGAACTTATAAGAAATATTTTCTTATTTTTATGTGCACATATTTTAAATCTACATACCTATAGGAGTCTTATATATGATATTGGTGCACCTCTTAATTCTCCCTTCTTTGCTCACCTTTATAATGCCCAATATGATAAGACAGAGAGATAGGTGGTAGAGAGAGCAGTAGGAAGTTTAGTGAATTATATTCAGTGTCTGGATTTAGAAATGACACAACATGGGTAAAATTGCCTAACAATGTCTGATTCACAGAAGTAATCCAGTAAATAAGTATATAAACACATGCTTGTATATCAATTATAACACAATAATTTTGAGCTGTTTCATTATCATTAAAATTGAGAAAAAACAATCTTTATAGCTCATATCAGGATAAATAATAAGACAACAAATACAAAAGTTCTCTTTAATCTCTAGGCTCTCCTGTTGAGAATATACACATTATCTCTAAAAATGTTACTGAAATAGAAATTTGGGGATACAAGAGAACACTAGTCTCAAAAGAGAAATGCCTACAAAACACCGAAATATAGAACAATCAATTTGGAGCAACTCAGGCTATGTCCTTGTGCCCATGTCCTTGTCTGCAACTGGTTGATTGGCTGATAGAAAACCAACAAAGTCACAAGATAACCAAAATATATCTGGAGGAACCAATCTTTTAGAGAATGTGTTCATTAGAGACTGGGTGACCAAGAAATGAAACTAGCCTGGTTACAATGGTGAGACACACACCACTGGGGGAGATTTAAGATGCCAATGAGACATGTGATGTAGGAAATAGCATTATTAGAACATGCAATGAAGTGAAGTTCTGTAGCTCCACCCTACTCCACCTCTAGATTAGCTCCCAGTTACTGTCTCTCCATAAATGTTAAAACCCCATACCAAGATGAGGTGCCTCTCTCTCTCAGATCACCTGTACTATCATTTTTGAGGGTGTACTTTCCCCTTTATAATAAATCTCTTGGTATTATTCATACCTGATGTGTCCTTAAATTCATTTCTTCCACTTGATCAAGAATCTTCTGTGTGAAGATCTCCTTTACTTCTGGGGATTTCCTCAGACTCACATGTGGTGACTTCTCTCTCACTAATGCATGCTATGTTACTAATTACATATTCAGATTGATCAGTATGCAATTTCAGCTGTTGAGTAACAACAGTTGAGTTGAATAGTATTTTGTAATTTTCAACATAGAATGATCACATCTCACCCCCAACTCATACAGAATTAAATGGGTAAGAATAGTTTTGCAGAGAAGGAAACCGAGTTTAGGTCCATGTAGCTTTTAAGAGACAAAATGGGGGATTTCTTGTTTGAAATTCCTAAAATAGTGATGTCAGTTATCTCCTCAGAACACAGCTAAGCATTCCAGACAGAATTAAACATCTGGTTTGAAGTACACGTTTTTGATGGTACCCAAGACCTAATCAACTTATTGCTGTTGATGACAGCATACACTGAATTACTCCATTTGTTTCCCTGGTGGGTTTAAAAGTCCACCTTAGCATTCCATAATCCAGAAGCATGTTCTTCTTGGACTAAATACACCCTAAAAAAGGAAAAACAGAATGATGGTCCAGGGGGTTTTGCCTCAGAAAAAGCATTGCTGACAAGCACAACTAGAAAACAGAAAACATTGTGTTTTTGTTTGGGTCTTGACCCTATTTTTGTGGCCAGATTCTTCATGAATATGTGAGGTTTTGGAGACAAAGTCTGCCGGATGGTCTTAATCTAAACTAAAAGCCAAAACCACTAGTTAAGACTGACACAATACAAACTGTACAACTTTTCTAGCATTTTACTTGTACTTCCTACATTATAGGGCGATGTGAATTTGTTCTTCAAAATACTTGTATTTTTCCACAACACTGCACCACAAAACCCATTTCATCCATGCTATGTCCTTGTTCTCTGGCCACAAGAATAATGTGAACTTTGGAGGGTCAGCTGCATGGAATTCAAATGGAACTATACTCTTGGCAAACAAACATACCAGAAATATGTTGAAGGAGTTATGAAAGCACTGCCTAAAGCTAGAAAGTTTTCACATCAATAAATAATTTTTATGTTTTTACTTTTTCACATTCTTTTGAAAAATGTCAAGCATTCACTCCTATAGGCCTACATTTTAGTACACTCTGCACACATATTTCATTATCCTTTCCTTGTAGACCAGCTGGTGACACTGATGATATTGTACACCACCTACACTAACACAAACTACAACAGACATCCAACTTGGTGTTCTGCCTGCACACATCTTTGTGGTTTTAGTCTACTGTTTTGAGATGTGACAGCAGGGTTCTCCCAATAAGCTCTGCTTTCTTTCTGTATTCTGACTGAAAATCAGTGTATCTTCACTGTGCTATCACCCAGCCAATTCAGGGTTTTCCTGAAGGCTTGAGCTTAAGCCAGGGTCTTGAATATTTCCAGACACTGATAAAGGTATTGAGGTGGTTGTTTAAAACACTAAAAGAAATATACCAGATTTGCTAAACCCTCAGATAAAGTCTATATCCTAATCCCTTCACCATACACATCCCTTTTCTCATTGTCTGTCCAGAGGATATACTGTAGGATTCTATAAGTTCCCCTAATAAATGCTTGGTCATTGTAGTATTTAGTGCTTCTTTGAAATCCAAACTAGCTCCATATATAGATGGTTTGGGGTACTCCCTTGTGGAAATTCCCTGTTGCTCCTTTGGGGGTGACTGCAGCCTTGGGTTCGGTGGGACAAACAATGATCTGCTAGAAATCAATTTAAAATAGTCATTCAATCCTCCTTTCTATTCTTTGTCTATTTCCCAGTCTCCCAAGTTGTCCTTCTGTTCCAGTTTAATAACTTTGTCTTTCTGAACAAAAAGCAGAGTTACTCTAAAAGTACTGATAGTGATGACTTACTAACTATAGTGTTCTTCAGGCACAGTGATGGTTTTCAATCTTGACTGACATAGAATCCCTCAGGAGAATATTGTAAACTCCTAGAGTCAGGGCTACATCCCAGACCAGCTAAACCCTGGGGTGAGACTCAAGCCTCAAAGATGCTGAAAACACTCCCATATGATCCCAAAGCTTCATCAAGAATGATAACCACTGAACTATAACAAAAAAAAAGCTGGCTTTCCAGCTTCTCCTCTCTGGCTATGACAATGTTCTTGATAGACCTGAGATTTGCATGTCCACCTGTGTAGTTTCGGGATGTGGCCTGGTTCCTTATGCTTACCCCAATGGAAACCCATGGATTCTTACCAACTGACCAGCCTAGAGCAGGGTAAGAATTCTAAAACTAGATTATATCTGTGATATCTTTAATTTTAATCCTCCTCCTTCTCTTCCTCCTTCAGCTCAAATCATGTGTGCATGTCAAGTTCCCTACCAGCTACAAGTGCTAACCCTCCAGCCTCTATTCTTCTCTACTTCTTGGTGATAAAGTTGCTTCTACAAGTTAAAATTAGGAACAAGTTCACCCAAACTTTCTTTTCAGTCTAATCTTACGACCTAGGTAATCTCATCCCATTCTCTGGCTTTAAATATACTCTGTGATGAGATCCACATTTATATCTTCAATCTGGATATCTTCTCTGTACTGGTGCTTGTACCTCATCAACTTCTTGCATTTGAATGTCTATTTAGCAGGTTTTTGAAACATATCCAAAAGTGAGCTCTTAAGAGCACCTCTTCTTATCAATGTTACCAGAAATAACCTTCATAGCCTCCTTCAGTGTGGCTGATGGCAAGACCATTCTCCTAGCTATTAAGGCTCAACATTTTTATATCATCCTCAATTCAATTCCTCTCTTTAAAACTCATATCCAATCTGATCCTGTTCATCACACTTTCAAAATTCTGTTCATTATACTTTTAAAAGATATTCAGAATCTTGCCCCATTTCACTACTTCTACTGCTATCATACTGGCTTAAGCCACCATAATTTCTCATGCAACAATTTGTGAATACTAGAGAAGTATTCTATCACTAAGCTGTACCCCTATCCCTCATTATAATGTTAATCTGATTTTCACCATAACAAATAGAGTTATTTTAAATATATTTACTAGCCATTTGTTTATCTTTGTGTGTGTGTGTGTGTATAAAGTGCTTAGCTCAAGTATATTGGGCAGCTCATTTTACCGAGTTTCAATAATAATGATCATTACATACATTGAGTATACATTGTCAGATAAATGATATGAAGCACTTTGTACTTACTAATATGTCAAACAACACTATTCAGTAAAGTTTGTGACCATTATAGATGCTTCTCAACTTTGGATGGGGTTACCCCCAATAAACCCATCATAAGTTGAAAATATCCTGTTGAAAATGCATTTGTTATACCTAACCTACCAAATGTTATTGTATACTGTAGAGTACAATTGTTGTCCCTCAGCTCACTGCTGCTACTGCCCAACATCAAAAGAGATCATCATACTGCATTACGAATGGCCTGGGAAAAGATCAACATTCGAAGTTGATTTCTTCAGATGTATATGGCTTTTGTACCATCATAAAGTTGAAAACTCATAAATTGAACCATTGCAAGTTGGGAGCTGTCTATATTCTCATTTTATAGTTGAAGAAACTGATGACCTGAGATGTTCAGTAATTTTCCCAAATCTCTCATTTGCAAGTAGTTAAGCCAAGATATAAATGTAGGACTAATCTGGCAAAGCCAGCATTTTGAGGGAGAAGGTCTTGGTTGTGAATCAGTATCTCTAATTACTAATCTCCAAAGGGGCCTCCCACTGTGTGGAGTCTAGCAAAGATCATCACTATGTCAACCACTGTATACTTGTACCCATTGTATCCTGGTTATTGCTTAGGTCCACCATGTACTGGTTCCCTATTTGCCTGAGTCTGGTGAACACACTACCATATAGCAAGGTGGGCTTAATACTTACAGATGTGTAGGTAGCAAAGGATAGAAATCTCAGCTCCCTTGTCAACTGGTCCTTCAAAGCTCAAGAAACCTGCCCAGGGTGAATGGTGTCTTAACTGTGTATGCCCTAATTTGCACCATAGCTGAGGGACCACAAAAGACAGTCTGTCCTGGGTTATATGTTTCTGATCCATATGACTCCTTGGATAAAGCTTTGAAGGACATTGTAATTTCAGGGAAGAGAGGAACAAGTTCTGGGCTGTCCTACACAGTTCTTTCCTGATTTGAGGTATTACCTTCTTAAGAAGGACAGGAACAAGGCCTAGGCTGGTTAGGGATATTTAATTTCCAGCATATTATAGTTATTTTTGAAAACTGTATGTAAGAAAAAAGGGAGAACTGGTTAGGTGCAAGACCACCTAGAGAACTGACCCTCATTGGTAGATAAGCTAGGAGTCATTTGCTTTTTTGACTGCATTTAACTTCATTTTCCTAACCATTTCTTATCAAATCCCCTCACCCCACCCTCTATTGCCAGGGATTCTTACTGGAAATATAAAGAAAGGAGACATATGGTTGTTGGGCTGCTGTGAACTACTCAGAGGAGTCTTGAACTCTAAACTATGTGGTATGCCTGGGGGGAATCCCAACCCCAAATTACAAACACAGAAGCATTCAAAGGTCTTGGGGATTTCTACTATAAATTAAGCTAAGCAGAACCCTGGGTATTATCCACAGCAATGGAACTATGATTAGTGTCCAGAAGTTGTTAGACTTCAACACTGTCACCAAATGTCTATGGAGGACTCACTGCCTTCCAGTTATAACAAGATTTTTGACTTTGTGGGAAACTACTACTGTGCCAGGCATTGGTAGATAAATCTATAAGTACTGCTTTATTTGTATTCTGAAAGTGGTTTTGAGATAAAACACACTATTGATAGGGCGTTGTAATATTTTAGAAATTGAAAGTCAAAAAGGCCTGGGAATTGAATTAAGAACTTTTTGAGGACAATTTAAGTATTAGCAAAACAATACAAATCTCTCTCTTGGACAGCTTTAAAATAATAACATCCATTTGTACTGCATCAAAGTGCAATTTATGAGCCATTTTCACATATGTTATCTCATTTGGCCTTTAAAAACCCCTAAAACATAAGACAGGTGGGGTGATTATGATCAATATTCCCATCCTACAAATGAAGCAACTGAAGTGCAGAGGTCCCAAAGTCAAATGTCTTTGCCAGGTTTCGAGTTCAGGTCTTCTGCCTCTGTGTCTACTACTCTTTTCCGTGTACCACATGTTGTATGAAATGCTTGGTGATATTTTCAAGGGATGGTGAAGCTCACCAAACTGTTAGCTTGGAGTTAAAACATCAGAAAAATTAGGACTTCCCTAAGGAGGGGAATTTTTTTTTTTTTGAAAAGTCACGCATGTTGGGTAAAAAATGGACAGCCCTGTGGGGAATTTTGTTGGATTCATTTATCACAGTAAAATAAATCCTTCAGGGAATCTCCATGCTAATGTTGCTGACAGAGTGTACTGAAATTTCCCCAAAGTTAAGGGAAATTCCTTCCATGGTGCAGCCAGCAGAGATCTCATGACAGCTACTATACAGCCACAGAGTGGGAACCCAGAGGTGGCAGCTGCTATCTATTCCTCAGATCTAAATTTACAGAGGTAATTCAGCCCCCTACAAGCAAGGAAGTTTCCACCAAAAGGTAGGAAATATTATTTAATGCACATTCTACATTTCACGTTTTACCCAAGTGACAGTATTCAACGTCATCTGAAAAACAGAAAAAAAAAATGTGTATCTTTCCACTCTTAAGCAGAACTCTATACTCTGTACTATACTCTGAAGCTAACTATTTTAGCTGTAAATAGACATTTTAAGTGATGTGTGGTGGCACATGTCTCTGATTTCAGTGACCTGGGAGGCTGAAGCAGGAGGATCTCAAATTCAAGGCCAGGCTGGGCAATTCAGTGAGACCCTGTCTCAGAAAAAGAGGCAGGGGGAGTGGGATGAAGCACAGTGGTATAGTTTCCCTTGGTCCATTCCCCAGTACTGCAAAACAAACAAAAAGCCAAAACCCAAACTAAAATAAAACAGAAAATAGGCAGTTTAACTCAAATCTAATACTAGTCATGAAATTTGGACAAGTTTTATAAAATACAATCATTGCAGAGATAATTTGATCATGTGATTATAGGGTTGACCAAGGAGAATGTTAAGGTTTTTATTAGTGTCAATTGTAATAGGTTTAGGAACTTTTACAAATTTTTGTTTTGGAAAATAATACACAGCTGCACACTGGGAAAATTGTAAATGGAAATATTTCAAATTCTGAATTTTGCCAAAATATATTTTATCATAATTGTCTTCCAAAATATAAAAATGCTAGATTTGGGAGGCCTAAATTCAAGCTGTGGCTCAGCCACGAATTTGTACATGGCCTGGAAAGTCACTCGCCTTCTCTTAGTTCCTTTTTTCTTGTGTTTAAAATGAAGTAGTTAGATGATCTCAAACATGAAGCTAGAATAGCAGAGTTCTACTTGTTAATAACAGCTTCAGAGTCTCACACAGTAAGTGGTATATGCTTATCATTCTATAAATATATCTTGCATGAACTTATGGTGACTTACCATTGCAGCATCCCACAGTTCTGTGGTAGAAAAGTTTGAAAATATTCTAAAAAATCGGAAATTGTCATAATATAAACATGTATGTGTGTGAATGTGCACACAAGCAAACACACACACATACACACACACAAAATGAAGAGTTGCCCAGTATTAGGTGAGTTTTACATAATTCCTTTGGTAGAATAGAAAAAAATACTTTAGAATAATTGCTATCCTACATTTATTGGATTCATCTAACTTCCCAGTGAATAATCAAATTTAGGGAAGAATGACTTAGAATTTTCAGAAACAGATTTTTCATTGAGACACTTTTTGAAAAGAAAAGGCTTAGAGATTATGTATCTTTATCTATCTCTTTATTCATACATGCTAATGAAGGAGCAATCTAAGGTAACTAATTTAAAATCAAATATTGTTTCCATTTATGTCCTTGCAAAGTAAAGATATGTTAGCAGTAGGCTAAACTGATGGAAGTTTTTTTTTTTTATCTTATCTCTTAAAGCACACCAGCTGCTAAAATTGCTCATCTTATTCCTGACTCTTCACTCCCCCAAAATACCTCATTTTACACTTTTGTTTACACAGATTTTTTTTGAATCATTCTTTTCTTTTCACACAGCTTCTCTCTTTCCTAACCAAAAATCTTTTGCTCATTTTCCTAAAGGAATGAATAAACAATTATTTCCCTGAGGCAGTTGAATTTTAAATGAAAACCATTTCCGAAATAAATATCAAATTGGCCAAATTTCAGGCAATATAATGAAATCTCATTAGATTTCAGATCTTTTTCATGTCTCTTAAAACATATTCCTAGGTAACTGTCTAGCACCATGATTTTTCAAAACTAAAAAGCCACAGAACTCCTACGGAAAGGAAAATTAGTATGTAGAAGAAGAGATAAGAGGTTAAAGTGCTAGGTTAAAGCAGGGATGGGAAACCCAAACCTTTCCCACTCACCCCTGCATCCCTCCACCAGACACCTCTGCAGTAGTACACATCCTATAACAGCCTTGGTAAAAAGCCAGCCAAAGCCAGGTGTAGTGGCACAAACCCCTATTCCCAGCAGCTCAGGAGGCTAAGGCAGCAAGATTGCAAGTTCTAGGGCAGCTTCAGCAACTTAGAGACACTCTCAGCAACTTAGTGAGACTGTGTCTCAAAATAAAAAAAGACTGGGCATGTAGTTTAGTGGTTAAAAAAAAAAGTACAAAAAAAAAAGAGGAATCCAGCCCATATTCTCACACAAATGCGCACATGTAAGGTGAGAAAATGGGCACTACACAAATAGATAGCCCATTCTTGTGTATCCTAAAGGAGCCTGTAGATTTCTATTGCAACAATGTGTCACGTGCACCTGGGTTTTGTTTTTGTTTTTGGTACTGGGGATTGAACTACTGAGCAACATCCCCAGCCCTTTTTGGTATTTTATCTAGAGACAGGGTCTTAGGGCCTCACTAGTTGCTGAGGATGGTTTTAAACTTGAGATCTTCTTGCCTCAGTCTCAAAAGCTGCTGCGATTCCAGGCGTGCACCATCATGCCTGGCTGTAGTTTTTGTTTGTTTGTTTGTTTTTAAACACATTGAGAATGTGATAAAACAAGGAGTGAACAGAATTAGAAATTTACATTTTGCCTCTTATCCTCTACTTGCATCTCACGTTTGGAACTTCAGTGTAGAACATGGTTGTGTTGTATGATAAACATGGTCAGCTACTACTATATCCATTAGAAGAACTGTTTTTTCCCTAACTTGGGTTTTCCCTTATTCAAATTTAATTCAACCACCAAAATATTTTTTTCTCCTCTGAAACAAATGTCCCAGTGGTATTTTCACAGCATAAATGATTTTGAAGAAGATGGCATCCATAAAGACCTCACTGGTCCTCTTTTGTTGGGCTTTAGATGTGTACTTCTCTCTCCTCAGGTACCTTGAAGCCCAACAGTCCCTAAACAAATTCTTTCACCTTCCCTACAAGTTGCTCCTTTTTTGGGTTAATGGTTAAATGATCTGGCCACCTGAGCTGTCACAAAATTAAAACCATAAAGTCACCATAAAAACCACCACCATTCAATTATTGGGACTGTAAGATAAACCCATGTAGGTCAGTATTTTTCAACCTTAGCAGTGTTGATATTTGGGGCTGAATAACATCTGTTATGGGGGGCTGTCCTGTGCATTGTAGGATGTTTGGCAGCATTCCTGGCCCCTACCCACTAGATGCCAGTAGACCCACCTCCTTGCAGGCTTTACAATAAAAAAATGACTCCAGGCATTGCTCAATGTCGCTGGTGGCAAAGTCAACTCCTTTTGAGAACCACTGATGTGAATTATCTCTTTATTGTTCATATATACTATAAGGTGAGAGTACTGTAATTTTGTGTCACATTGTACAGATGGACTTCTGAAGAAATAAGAGAGTCATACCTGGTAGAATTGGTCTCAAAGTACTAGAAAAGGTGTATCCCATTTCCTCTGCTGCCT
This sequence comes from Urocitellus parryii, assembly GCF_045843805.1. Taxonomy (NCBI): domain Eukaryota; kingdom Metazoa; phylum Chordata; class Mammalia; order Rodentia; family Sciuridae; genus Urocitellus; species Urocitellus parryii. The sequence continues at coordinate 77,952,891 of NC_135532.1, forward strand.
CTGATGCTCAATTATACCTTGCATCTTGTTTTTCCTTTTCTTTTTTTTTGTCTGTGTGAATCTTTCATTTGGAAAGGTCCCAACATGACTGTAGTTAGGCTTCCTGGCTGAGACTTCTGGCTGAGACTTCTGGCTGAGACTTCTGGGAGGCTGTTACATTCTTTAAAAATATCTTTATTTTGTTTGTTTGTTTATTTATTTTATGTGGTGCTGAGGATTCAACCCAGTGCTTCACATGTGTGAGGCAAGCGTTCTGCCACCAAGCTACAACCCCAGCTGTTACATTTTTAATATGCAGCCTGGGTGGGGAACTGACTATGTTATGGTTAGTCAAGGCCGGAAACACTATGATTCAGCTATAGAACTCAAGGTCATAAACCTTAACTTGTGAGCTTGTGCTCCCATCCCTTAACTAACCTGTTGGCAATGTGCCTTCTTTGTTTGACATGCATATAAAAAAGGGCCTGTGGAAGTGGGCTAAGGTGGAACTGGCTGGAGGCTGAAGCTGAAGCTGAGGGCTGGCTAATGACTGTGGCCACCACTGAATAAAGCATGTCTACTATCCTAACTGCATCTGGCATCTTCTTATACCTGCTGAAACCCAAATCCGTTTCCTGAATCAGAGCCCCTGCACAACACCCTGCTTTCTATTTCCTGTGCAACTGCCTATGCTCAGATATGTATTACTTATCTAAATGATACGAGGCTCTTAGTTTATCTCCCTGATTTCAGTCTTATCTTTCAATTTTATTTTCACAATGCTAGGAGTTAACTTTCTCAAGTAGATATTATTATATAACTGCTCTTTTGAAAATCCTCCTTTGCCTTCCACATTACCTATAGCAGGGGTTCCAAAGGGAGTTCCTGGGATGAGCAGCATTGGTCTCACCTGGAAATTTGCTGGATTGCCAGTCCTTGGGCCTCACTACAGATCTATTGAGTCAGAAACTCCTAGGTTTGGTGCCCAGATACCAGTTTTAACACACTGAGGCTCACTGCAATTTGAGAACCTCTGGCCCCCTGATAGAGCTCTAACACTTTAGGAAATAGAAAACCTGATTCTCTTCCCACCATGTCCCTTACCACTACCTTTTCTTCTTCTTTCTTTCATTAGCTATCAAAGATCTATTTGCCTTTCTGTTCTAAGCATCAATAATGAAGCAAGAGAGTCCAGCTCCTAAGGGGCTTGATGACCAGGCCTAGGGTACTCCCACCATACCATACCATGCAGAATTAACTACATACCATGGCATTTTAAGCCACAAGTGCCTACCATAGCAGCTCTTGTGAACTTCCATGCCTTTTGTGGCTCACTCTTAATTGTCCCTTTTCTTAAATTAGTTTTTTCCTCTGTCTAGCTTAACACTTCTGCCCACAATTCATTTACTCCCCGGTGGCATTAGTATTTATTTACCAGTGTCCTAGAATATAGGAAGAGCCTTCTAGCATCTTTATATAGCCAGCATTGTGACCATGGTGATCAGCCTGGCACAGATTGGAATCATCTGGGCATCTTTAAAAATGTTTTGTAGGCCCAGACTTACAAAAACAGTCTTACAAATCCATATATTTTTTAAATGCCACACCATAGTTAAATCATTGCATACTGTCCAGCACAGAGCAAATATTTAATTAATATTTTTTTGACCATCTGGTCAATTACTTACTTAGCAAGGTTATCTAGAGAATCAACTCTATGTAGTCCTCAGCTTGCTTTTTGAGCTCCATGGGTTTTATTACCAGTTTTCTTTTGATTTCACTTTCCATTTCCTCTAACTAGAAAGGACATTCCTTGCAACAACCAAACAGCAGTTGTAACTGGAATCTCAAGGTCATATTGTTCACAGTCTCAAACACCTAACATTGACCTCAGTTAGAGTTACCTGTTAAACCCTTCCTAAAGTACCCAGTCGCTTTGAGGCTCCTTCCTCACTAAGGATCCTTCTCAGCTCTCAGGTGGTTGTGAGACCTTAAGCCAACTCACCCGCAACTGGGACAGTTACCTCAGTGCGACATCCCTGAGGGCGTGTTGGGGTGGGGTCGCGGCCCAGCTGTTAAACCTGCACTAAGGTCAGAGGGCGCCTGGGAGGAGCATAAATGGGGAAATTCTCCGGGGCGGGCGCAACCTGTGGCTAGTAGGGAGAAATCGAAACTCAGCTGTTAAAACCGCTGCCTCTGCTCTTTGGAATCCCCTCTGGAGACTCGCCCAGCGTCCCAGCCTGCGTCCCTCCCGCAGCGACGGCGGGCCCGGGGACCAGGACCCCGGGCTCTGAACCATGTACACCCGCAGTAAAGTGGTGGGCTCCAGGCTCGGCACCACCCCTGCCTCCCAGGACCCCAGTAGGGGGCGCGGGGAGCTGGGTCCCTTGCAAAGCCAGAGACAGGGTGTGGAGGCGGCCCCTGGGGCCCCTTGGCGGGAGAACCTGGGCCACGCGGGCCAGGGGAGGTAAGTATTTAACCACCTGTGTTGGTGGGTGGGACCCCGGCAAGCGTGCTAGCAGGCACCGTCTTAGTCTTTGGAGCTGAAAAGCATAGGGGCCCAATAACAGAGTTTTTGAGAGAATGAAAAAAATTTGCATAAATGAAAACATCCAGGAATTACCTTATCCTACTCCAATCAGCCAGTTTGTGGTCCTTTACTGAATATCCCATCCCCGTCCCACTCTTCTTTTAAGAACATCCTTTTAGGCCAGCCTCAGCAACCTAGCAGAAACCCTGTATATGATAAATTAAAATAACATAAAATGGGCTGGGGATGTAGCTCAGTGGGAGAGCGCACCTCCCCTCCCCCCATCCCCATTACTAAAAACCAAAACCAAAAATAAAAAGACATAGACACGATTTTACTGTTTGTGACTGGCTACAGAGTTGAAAGGGATGGGTGTGGAGAAATCTCTTATTAATTTTTCAATTGTCTTAAGTATTTATACTCCAACTAGGTATGAAAATAAGTTCCCCCTAATTGTGTAAAACTATTGTGCTGTAAATGGAATCACCAGTCAGATGTCATGGTAAGGGCCAGGAAGGTCTGTGATATAGAGCAGAGAGAGGATCCAGATGTTGCCCTGGGGAGCAAGCTTGCATTCCAACCAGATGCCCACATAGAGGAACCTCCTGGGACCAGAAGAGTGGGGCTAAGAGTGAGGATTGTGAAATGTGCCCTGAGCAGGAACAGATAAGTGACATTTATTCTTAGTCTTTGGTTCAGGGCCTGCAGGATCCTGGACACGTTTAGTATGCTGGGGGGTCATCTATCCTCTTCTTCCACCCAATGGAGGGAGCTCCTTTCACACTACCCTACAGTTTGTAAATACACGTATCTTTGAAGTGCTGCCTCTGAATTGTAACTGTTCAGTCTCATGTGCAGTTTCTTCCTTTTCAGTTACTTCTTTGTCACATGAAAGACAGACACTGGTTGCTAAGGAGTAGTTATAACCTTATGACCAATAAATAGTAGAATTACTTTCATCCCTTGAATTCTGAAAGTATCAGGGCTTTAGCATTATCCAGCTTAGGGTTACCCTAAGATGGGGTGGATCATCTGTAAATCAATTAGAGATTGCTGAATTTCTCTTCTCAGGATAATTGGCATCTTGTTATAATAGAAGCTCATTAATTACATGTAACCTACTGACTATGAGCTGCCACATTTAATATCAGTTGAGGTCATGGATACGTGGTCTCATGTCCATGAATGGTTAATGATAAAATAATTTACATAATATTTTTCTATTAAAAAGTATCTATTTAGATACAACCATTTGTATGCTTGTATCATCTTATAAGCAGTAGCAGTTGTAGCTGTTTTCTTATTTGATTTACTTCAGAATCTTGCTGGACCAAATTGCTCAGAAAGGGGCAATTTTCTGATTAGTTATCCAGGATTCAGTACCCTGAAGACTTCATTGCATACTATTTCTAAGATGATTTGCAAATAGACCATTAGAGAAATTCCTGGAAGACTTCAATTATCTCTCAATTTTTTCTTTTTCCATGTGACTTAGTAGGTAAGCACAGCATGACAGGGTACATTCGTTTTTAGGTGCTTAGTATCTAAAATCCTGTTTGGGCCACTCTGAATATTTCTTATGTCTCCATTACTTACTTATATCTATTTTCTTAGTTGACTCCTTTAATGGAAGTGGGAAATAAAGGAGAATAGTTGAGTGACAAATAACATCTCAGTAAAATCAACAACAGTAAAAAGTTAGGGTTTTATTTTGGGGTAAGAGAGAAATCAGAAGCAATTTAGAGAGGATAAAGTGCTTTAATAGTGAAATTCAATTCATCCACAGTATGAACTTACTTTTATGACAGTGGGTTGAAATTTAGTCTTGTATGCATTCATTTGAGTAGCCCCATGTTGGGATTAGTAACATGGGCTTTGATGCTAGGTGACTTTGGGTTCAAGTTCTGATTCTGTCATTATTTGCTTTCTGAGATGAATAGATGCTTTATGCCTCAGTTTTCTCATTACTTGAAATAACACCAACCTTCAAGAAAATGTTCAGTAAATATTAGGAGCTTATAGCCTTGACTTTATTTAACAAATGTTTTTTGACCAAATACTATGCTGTCACCCTTAAATAGAATGATTGTGTTTTGAAAAAAAAAACACCCATTTAGAATATATATATATATGAATATATATAAATATATATATATATATATATATATATATATATACACACACACACACAAAAACTGATGGCAGTCTATTAAAATTGATGATTCCTGAGGACCTCTGATAGACTATCAGGCAAGCTTGAGTTCTTGATGATATTTGAATTTAAGTAATTATAAATATTTACTAATTCATATTGTCTTTCCCAGTTATTTTTACCTGATAATTGTGTCCCTAAATTTTATATTCACACAGATTTAGAGAAAAGAAGCTTATATAAACTTCTAACTCAAAGTGATCATTTATCTTCCCCTCTAATATTTTGCTTGCTTGTATATATCTTTCACTCATCACATCTAGATAGAGTCAGAGACATGGGATTTTAACTTGATTTTTACCCCATTCTGGGCAATAGGCTCTTGTCTGTCCTAGTAATAGAGGTTTCACTTCATTCCAATACTTGTCTATTATCATAGCAGGATGTGGTCCTTTAGCTTGATGTTGTCTGAAGGAAATAAAAAGGTATTTTGAAAATGAACCCATAATGTAGAATTTTACTGCAGTTACCTTTAACATAACTTATATACAGATTTAGTTTACCTTAACATATTTGTGGCTGGCTTTATATGGAGTACTGTAGAGACTTAAAGATGAGCAATAATAGCAGCAAATCCTTATGTAGTGCTTACTGTGTAATGATGCATTTCACATACTCAGTCCTCACAACAGCCCTATAATAAGAGGATCTTTCGCTCTCGATAATTTTAAGCATAGGAATAAATAACCATTCAACAAAAAAGACCTTATGAAACTCGCTGTCTAATTGATGGGGCAGACATTTATAAGGTAATTACATGAATAATCTTTTTGTGTGGTATAAAGGAAAGCCAGGGTCTGAACTAGTCTTAGCAGCAGGAAATTCTTTCCTAAGAAGTCATGCCTGAGCTGCAACCTACAGGATGAGAAAGTGTGTGTGTGTGTGTGTGTGTATGTGTGACCAAATATGTCATTACAACACCAGCTAAATTCTGGCACCACTGTGTGTCCTATAGTTCTATTCAATTCTGACCTCAACTGCCCAGTGTTAGTGCAGTTTCCACAAACTTAGGGTTCAGCCCACAAGACTGTCCCCAATTCAGACTTCAGACACCAGCTGCAAATGCGGTTGTCAGCACGATAGAATGCAAATTTGGGGATTTCCCATAACCTTTCCCCTCCCCCAGGTTTGATAATTCACTAAAATGAATCAGAGCTCACAGAAACCACTAGACTTAGAATTACAGTTTCATTATAAAGGATCCAACTGAGAAATGGCCAAGTGGAAGAGATAGATAGGGCAAGGTACAGAGGCAAAGATGAAGGGTGCTGTGCAGATGGTGACTGTGCCCAGTCTGGGTAGGCCACCCTCCCAGCACCTTGATGCATTTACCAACTGGGAGCTCCCCAAACATGGGCTCCCAAGAATTGTAGAATCTTCATTATATAGGTGTAATTACCCAAATCACTGGCCATTAGTGGCTGAACTCAATCTCTACCCCTGTTACCTGCTCAGAGATTGGGTTAGGGGCTGGAAGTTTTAACCGTTTAATCACATAGTTGGTTTTCCTGGCCACCAGCCTCCATCCTCAAAATATCCAGGGATCCCCACCATGAGTCCTTTCATTAGTATACAAAAATTAATGGTCACTCAGAATTCTGAGGGTTTAGGGAGCTTGATGCTGGCCCAGGGACAATGATTATGTATTTTTTAAAATAGGAGTTTATATGGCCTCTGTGGCAGTCAGAGAAACGTGTCATTCAGATTTTCTCCTTCAAGAGAACTTAACTGTGGGGAATAGAGTCAGTTGACAGCCCCAGCTGCTGCCCTTTTGCCTCTGTCACACCCTTGGCTCCAGTGCTTACTTATGCTGCCATCTTCCCAGCCAGGTCTGGGCATCACAGGTTCTAGTGCCAGCCTGACTCCCCACTAACCCAGCCAACACTTTCTTTCTTTCTTTTTGGTACTGGGGATTGAACTCAAGGGCACTTGACCACTGAGCCACATCCCTAGCCCTATTTTCTATTTTATTTAGAGACAAGGTCTCACTGAGTTTCTCAGGACCTTGCTTTTGTTGAGGCTGGCTTCAAACTTGTGATCCTACTGCCTCAGCCTACCAAGCTGCTGGGATTACAGGAGAGCACCACCATGCCTGACCCAGCCAAGACTTTCTGAGAACTGTGTAGCACTCTGAGGCTCTTTCTATTCACCCTTTCTTCCTTCCTCTAGGCCCTTCTCTTGTTCTCAGGCTTTCCTGCCTACTCCTGTTTCTTCCCCTTTTATCCTCCACAGGAACTCCTCTAGTCCATCTCTTGCTTGTCTAACCCCATCTTGGTGTCACCTCCTCACAGGATTTAAAGTGGCACAGTCTCTGGGATACACTATATCCAAATCACAATAGTGTGGACTCTCTATGTCCATTGTTGGCACACTGTCTGTGCATATTCAGGAAACCCACTCTTTTTTTTTCATTTCTTCCCTTGGGGACTAGGGGATACTCCCCAGCTCTGCTTGGAGGGAAGGAAATAACCCATGTAACTGAAACTTTTCCTTCCCCTTTATTCCCAAACTTTCAAAGGAGATGATGAGGAGATTAAAGGACAGCTTGGTAAGAGCACTTATGAATGGCCAATTCCTTATTTCTCTTTTTCTGTCTTTAAAAAGCATTGTGTTTGTTTTGCATTGTGTAAGATGAAATATAAGGTGGGATATATGTTAATGAAGTCATTAAGTTTTAATATTCATTTTTTTATATATTGAAACTTTGAAGTATGTTTTTTTCCATCTAAGACAGAACTTAAATTATTCTTGACTCACCTTGTTAAATCTGAACTTGTTATGGAAAATCATCTTAGCCCATTTTGTCTCATGGCTCCAGATGTGGAACTCCTATAAAACTTAAATATGGTGTATAATATACAACTGTATAATAATATTGGTTAATATATAAGCTACAAATTATGACTTCCAACCCATTTTAATGCACCTGTGTTAGTTTCATTGAAATAGTCACAGAATTGAAAACTTGGGACTTAATGGGTTAAATCAAGTGCAAGTTTTTGCAAAATTATTTGTATCCATGAGAACTGCTTTCACTATTTCTTCCTCTCCGAAGCACTCCAGATTTCAATTTCCTCTCTCCATATGATTATGAGGAAATGGGCTTTTGCCCATAGATGCTAAATGGCATGAAAGCATCGGCTTATTACTCCTTCCTGGAGATGAAGAACTGGATAATGCTGGCATTCCTTTCAGTGTTATGAAATAATAGTACATCGGAAGAGAAGATCTGTGATTGATGCTAATGAGTAATCTTCCTGATGGCTCAGTGTAGGTGGTTTTTCACTGGGGAATTATTTAACTCAATCCCTAGACAAGGCTCATAAGCATTCAGGAAGTTTTGTGAAGTAACAACAGATAGTATTTAACCCCTAATGATATAATGATATGGTTCTATAAACTGAGTAGGTGTCTTAACAATTACCAAATCTAATACCTAACTAATTAGTAGTGCCCTGCCTATTTAACTTGTTTTTGAAATGATAAATGTGACAAAGCATTGTAATACTGTGGTAGCATAAAGTAAATTAGTTATGCTTAGAATAGTTAAACTGAGGATCTCTGAAAATCCAAAATAAACAAAATAGCAATCAGTACTTCATGTATCTCAAATGTTTAACTATGTGCTAGACCCTAGGATAAGTATGTTACATACATTATTGAATTTTATCTTTACAGTAAACACTTTGCCATTTCACATGAGTTGTGGAAGAGAAATCGTTCTCATTGCTTTTCTTATTCATAGTACTCAAACCTAACTCTGTCTACCAAAGTCTTGTTCATGTCTGTTAGAGCTGGAGGAAGGAGTAATACTGTAGCTAGCTGATGTCCTATTGTTTTATTTTCACATCAAAAAGAGAAAGAGAGTGTTAATATAGGAACAGTAATATGAAGTTTATTAATGACTGTAGGGCAAAAAAGATCTCTTTCTTCATTCATCCCTGGCATCACGTTTGAGACTCCTATAACAAAAGACAAATTAACAAGTGGAAAGCAGACACATTTATTTGATGTCAATTTTTAAATTTTTTAAAATTGTAGATAGATACAATAACTATTTTATTTATTTGTTTTTATGTGATGTTGATGATTGAACCCAGTGTCGTCTCACACGTGCTAGGCGAACACTCTACCACTGAGCCACACCCCAGCCCCTAATGTAAATTTTGTATGAGCTGGGAGCCTTCAGAAATGAAGACCCAAAGAAACATATAAACCTTATTTTTATGCTTGGAACTGATGAAAGGTCGGCTCTCATGTAGAGGTATGATTGGTCAAAGGGAGTATAATAATAACCTCCTTTTGTTTAATGGTAATAAACTGGGGAATCTCAGCAAGCCTATTTGTCAGATTCTTCTTTATGTCTCTTTGCCTTCATTCCTTTCCTCTTTTCCTCTGGGTATAGGGAGGCTAGCTCTGAAATGACCAGCTTTAGAGAAATGTCAGAGAATTCTGACATTCTGGCCCCCTTCAAGGGATGAGTGATGGGGAAGGTCAGAGAGATCTTCCTGTCTCTGCTGTGTGCTCAAATGCCAAGGTGCCAATGCAGCTTTAAAATGATTTCAATAGAAAAGTAGCTTGCAAGAGCTAAGTTTCTGTGGGGATCTTCTTTTCTGCTATTTCCCACAAATAACAGAGAGCTCCTGCTTGATCTGTTCTTTCACTGTCACTGTTTCTGAGCAACCTCAACCACATAGTATCTTGCAGTAATTTTTCAGACTCCTGACCATAGCCTACTGTGAGCAATTCATTTGACATCATGACCTAGTATGTGCTTGAGTATATATGAGGGTATATATAACTGCAAAGAAATTTCACAAAACAATTCTCACTCTTGGTACATGTGATGCACTCTGACATTTTCTATTGTTGTTCATTAAAAATAAATCTATTGAATTGATTTCATAACCCATTAGTGGGTTACCACCTACAGTTTGAAAAGCATAGTTCTATACATGGCAGAAGAGATTGAGTGGATGGAGAGAAAAGACATTTTAGTTTGATTAAATCAAATTTACCTTCCTGTTTATGCAGGAGGGTAGAAATTATGGTCCTGTTTAGAATGAATTTTCAACTTTTCTGCTCCCCAGTATGGTATGCATTTGCAGTCTGCCAAGTCTTGGGGAGCAATCATTTTTGTTCAAATACAGTATCATCAAAAATGAATGGACATTTTTCAAAAAGTCTTTGACAGCTGAAACAGTGAAGCAATAAATCAACAGGATGATGAAAGCTTGAAAATACATAATAACTATAATGATCAGTAGAAGCAGGGAAGAAGTGAGGGAAAAAATGAGACTTAGTTCAATTACACAGTAAGGTTACTTACTTCAAAGTCAGCAGAGTGCTGTAAGGTTATACATATTGTTAAGGTTAATTGCATCTACTCAGAACATATTTGAATCTGAAACAAAAGCTTAAGAGAAAAGAAAAATAATCAAAGGGAGAAGACTGCCTTTGAAGTGTCTGTTCTATATTAGAGCATCAGCTGATGATGTTTTCTTTGTTCTGTAATGTTTGTAATCCCCCCACACATCCACACACCAAATATGAAGACTTAAAAGGCAATCCATTAAAGTCCTGTAGAAAAACTGAAGACATTTACCATCATTAAAATTCAAGGGCTAGTACTGTCCAGTGTTTGTTTTAATAAGGTATTAGTGAGAGCAGAAACATCATGCTACCTAATCTTGTAAGAATATCTGAGCCCCTTTCTTAAGAAATACTTACTTCAAATATTTCCCCATTTAAAAATCTTTGAGCTACTTTTTCCTGATTATAACAGAACATATTTGAATGTAAAATACCTGCTTGTTAAAAATCTCAAACATGACCAAAATAATATAGAACGTGAAAGTTCCCTGTAATTCTGACTAGAAATAAACATTTTAAAGGCTATTTACACTTGAAGTGTTTAAATCCTTTTTAGTATAAAGAGATCTTTATTTTTAGGTGTAGGTTGCTTTCTTTGACTCCTTAAGCCAAGTAGAAAATCTTAGACCCCTTATGTCCTTTGGTTTCTACAGCCAAGAGAAAGTGATATGCAGAAGACATTCTTTCTAATCTTTATTTTAAAATGTTATTGCTATCTACCACATAGGCAGATAACTGTTTTTCACATTGCTTTATTTCTTAGTTGTACAAGGAAACAACCCTTGTCCTTACAGTGGAATCTTGGATAATATCTCCTATGTCATCCTTCTAAAAATGTTTAAACTAATCATGAGGAAAAATAATTTCTTTAAATCCAGATTGTGAGGCATTCTAGAAGATGATTTAGCGGGACCCTCCAAAATGTCAGTCATGAAAGGAAGAAAAAAATCAAAGAAATTGTCTTAGATTATGAGTCTACAGCCATGCATAACCCATAATGGGATCCATTATGAGGTGGGCATAGTGAGGAATATTGAAATTGAAAGGATTTGGAAATTTGATCTTAAGAAGGTAATGCTGTATTAATATTAAGTTCTTTGGGTGTGATAATGTTATTATGGATAAGTAGGAGAATGTCTTTGCTCCTTGGAAATACAGGCCAAAGTATTTGGGAACAATATGTTATGATCCTAAACTTACTTTCATATAGTTCAGAAAAAAAAATTAGGTGAGAAAAAAATGTGTAAGACATTAACAATTGGTAAATACAAGTCAATACTAGTTAATGGCTATTCAGTTTACTAATATTTAAATTTTGCTTGTTAGGCTTAAAATTTAAGATTACAAAGTTGGAGAAAAAAATAGTTCTGGGTAATATCCTGAAGCTCATTGTGCCTCTGCCCGCTTTTCTCATTTTCTCTTTTGGAAACTGGAAAACTTAAAACAAGTTTTGTCATGGAGCTGAATGCTTCCTTCACTGTAGGTATATTTCAATATATTGAAGAACAAAGTCTGGACTCAGAATTATGCTACCATTTGAAAAGGAAGGATAGCTCTTTAAAAGAGATATTTATCAATATCATTTTGTTTCATGGACTAGGTCTTATTACTCCTGTGACATAGGGCAAGACTTAGGAATCAGGATACTGAATTTAGAGAAGAGCAGGATTTTGATGATAGAGGGAAGAGTCAGAACTATGGATATATGTAAAAAAAATGGGGCTGGGATTGTGGCTCAGTGGTAGAGCGCTCGCTTAGCACGGGTGGGACCCGTGTTTGGTTCTCAGCATCACATAAAAATAAAGGTATTGTGTTGTGTCCATCTACAAAAAAAAAAAAGGAAAAGATTCTCTCTCTCTCTCTCTCTCTCCCCCCCCTCTCTCTCTTCCCCCTTCTGTCTCTAAAAAAAGGAAAAACTAAAAAACAATATACACATATATAGATGCACATGTACACATATACATGTATACATTTATATATATTAAAGATGAAGCAAAGTGATTAAATCAAGCATGAAAAGATGTACTAATGATTCTATTATATACAATAAAATAGGTGTCATCATTACATATAAAGTAGATGTTCTCTGTAGTCATCTTAGGCAGGCTTTATGTTCTCCTTATAAAATAAATCTGAAGTTAGATAGTACAGGGGTGATATAGTACAAATAATAGGCAATCATAACAGAACATTTGTTATTTTACAGTATTGTTCTAAGCACTTTATATGCATACCTTATTAAGTAGATAGTTGTTATCCACATCTTACAGTTGAAAAATAGAAAAATTAATTTGTTCAAAACTATGTAGTTAGGAAGTAGGAGAATTAGGGTTTGAAGCCAGGCAGTGTGACATAGATTAGCATTAATAGGTGATTTTACAGAGGGCCAGACTTCTTCTTTCTCTGCTGAAATCCTTATGTATAACTTCCATATTCAAGATGCCACATTGACCAAGATAGCTGTTTGAGAACTTAGTTACCACTTTAGCTTTCCAAGAAGGGGGAAAGCAACAAAAAAGCTTTTCTTATCTATCTTCATTTAAAGGGACTTTTTAATAAATCTCTTTTAATGGCTTCCACTTACATCTTAGTGTCCTACACTTAACCACATTTTTACACCTAGCTATAAAGATTGAAGACTGTTACAGTCTTTTAATTGGGCACATCATCAGCCTGAGTAATACAGGAGTGCTGTTAGTAGGAGGAAGTGAGAAGGAATTTTGGAAAGGATTAGCATCTCTTCTAGTTTAAGAATTGAGGAGAGTCAGGCATAAGTGAAATAAATAATATGATCAAGCTATCTTTTGGACTTTGGAAATGCAAATGGGATATCTAAGGAAGAAAAATTTAAATGCAGTTCATACTCCCTGAATAGCTTCAGAGAACTATAAGAATTTTCTTCTGGATAATGGTCTGTGCAAAGCTTTTTGCTTTGTACATCCTGCAGGTGTATTAATAATAGTGAATATTTGAAACAACTGAAATGGGTTATATTATAGTACATACATATTGTGAAACACCATATAGCCATTTAGTATTAAGCGTGTTATATGTATAATTAGAGAAACCACTTACAAATGGAAGCAAGATATACAATTTACTTAAAATATGATTGCAAACTAATATACTATGTAGAAACATCGATTGGTTGGAAATTTGCCCAAATAAAACCATAATTTATGAGATGAGATTATGAGTGACTTAAATGTTCAAAAAAATGTTTTTGCATTTTCTTCTATATTTCTTTCAAAATTTGAAATGAAAAATTCATTTTTAAATGCACAGTTTGATATCTATATCTATATATGTGTGTGTATATAATTTATTTATATATTTTAATTATAAAAGAATATATATATATATATATATATATCACTCTATCTTGCATTTCTGGTTTTCTCTTAAGTCATAGATAACTTGAGGAGCAATAGATTAAGACATGGACAGAATCAGCTTACAGTAGCACACACCTGTAATCCCAACTACTCAGGAGCCTGAGGCAGGAGGATAGCAAGTTCAAGGCAAAATAAAAAATAAAAAGGACAGGGGATGTAGCTCAGTGGTAGACAGTTCATAGTTTCAATCCCCAGTACCCTTCCTCAAAATTTGTTATTAATTATAAAAGAGGATACAATAGCCCCATTGATGGATGGTTTTTATGCAAATACCAATTTTCTTATCATTAAGCTATGCTTCCCCTGACCCCCCAGTACTAGGTCTTGGTAGGCAAGCATTCTATCATCCCCTCTAAGCTATTCCAAAAGGAATGTTAATCCTTACTATTCTCCTCTTCGAAAAGGCAGTCCTTCTTGGATTCTACTATTCTCCTCTTTGAAAAGGCAGTCCTTCTTACATTCTTTTGCTGAATATGTTATGTCCTACCACTCTTTAACCTTAGTTATCCCTTAGGGTTGTTTACCTAGCTGGCAACCTTGAGAGATTAGGTTTACTCTCCCCAAGACAAAACACCAGGCTTGCTTATTACTTGCTATAAAATTGGTGGTTCCCCAAACTTAATGTATCTCAGTACTGAGATTTATTAGTACAAATAGCATGTATGTAGCATTCATTATGTTGCCCCCATAAGACCTTGGGCCACAGAAAACGGATGTAAATAAACTGATGGTCTTATTGCTTGTTGTGCCGTGAGTGATCAAGTCTTCATCTCTGACCTAGGAGTCTCTTGTCTTCTGCCTGCATCCATGAAACAGTAATGGGTTAATTTATTCACTTGAAAGTCAAATCAAATCAAATCCTAGACCTGACACCTCTGTGTTCTGAAAATATGATTTCCGTATAGACACTTTTATTGAGGAAGCTATTTTAGATATATTGCAAGTATAGCTACCAACTGATCCCCATCTCTACTACTATCCTTGGTTTGGGACCTCTTAAAAATGGTGGTTGTCTGCAGTATTGTATTTCATATACTTTTTTTTTTTTTGGTACTGAGGATTCAATTCAGGGGTACTCGACCACTGAGCCACATCCCCAGCCCCATTTTCTATAGTATTTAGATACAGGCTCTCATTGAGTTGCTTAGTACCTTGCTTTTGCTGGGGCTGGCTTTGAACTAGTGATTCTCCTGTCTCAGCCTCCTGAGCAGCTGGGATCATGTATATTTTTTTTGGTATGTTTAGTGCAAATCCTTCTTGTTAACTTTTTTTCATTTATATTTATGTAGATGTATTTTTAAGTGAAGAAATACAATAACACAGGTCCACATTGTACCCTTACGCAGATTGATAACTGCACAGACTTGCCCAGCTAAGGTGAAAATTGATAACTGAAATATATACCAAGCTATGTGCCCCGCTATGGGGTTACTTCCACTTGAAAGAAGGGCACAAATTTCTGATTCACATAAACTTTTGGTATCTTACTAAGATGGGGAATGCCTGGATTGTGTGTATGCTTATGTCCCTCTTTCTTTATTTCCATAAAGGCATCCTATAAAACGAAAGCCCTGATGATCTCTTGCTTGCTTATTTATCCTTACCTTCTGAGTGTCTATTTTGATCTTCTAACAGAGGCTGTTAGTTATACTGATGAAAAACTAAGCAACTTCACATCACGTTCTTGGGGATGCAGATCATGTTTTTAGGCTCTGTAGTTTCCGAGACCAAAGAGGATTCATGAGCCCTCTTAACCTGCAAGATGTGGAATCCTGGACTGGGGTGGTGTAACAGGCTTAGGTTCAAGGATGATTTGCCCTGCCTGATCTTAATTTGATTTGTTTTGGGGTATGGGTGGGTATATTTAGTCTGTTCAAAAAAGAACTTTAGGAAAACCTAATGCCTTAAAAATTTTGGCTCATGTTGGTTAAAAACTGTAAATTTCAGATTCCTGCATTGAAAATCATGTAACAAAAATCAATATGGAATCCCATATGTAGAAAAATATCCAATGCCTGATATCTCAATTTTTTTCTCAATTTATACATACCTAAGGATAAGATATTAATGAACTATGAAAAAAGATCAAGCCAATTTTTTTGTAGGATAGTAGACTTTATATGTCTACTATTCTTCTTGAAATTATCTGCAACTTAGTTATCTACCTCTTTCTAAATTTTTACTTTTGGCTACATTACTTTTTCAGTCAAACCACTGTTGTTCCTAATTACAAATTTAAATTACATCTGGTGCAGTTTGTACACACCAGGGGATATATTTATGTAATACTCTTAGTCAGCCAAGATACTTTTCATAAATTCAATGTAACTTCTTTTTCATAGAGTGCTTATTGATGAGATGTTATTAAAAAAAATTGTGCAAGAATGTGCATGTGAGATGCAGTTGTGTAACCCAGAGAGACCTCACAAGGAAAATGTCTTTCCTCCTATTTTTTTCCTCTATGGCACAGAAAGATATTTTTCTTTGTCTTGGGCTAGTCTTTCAGATGTTCCCCCTTTAGTCTGTCTCACAGATGTGTGCTGTCGGGAAGTGAAAGCAATCTCACCAATTGAGACATTTCATTAAATTTCAATGAGATAATTGAGGGAACTCATTTTCAAAAATATATATTTGTTTCAGTGGCTTAAATGTTGCTTAATCAGGAAATGAGCAGAATGCTAAATCTAGGTAGCTTAGTCTTGTACAGATTGACAGCTCAGGAGTTAGCCTGTTGAAAAGAAATGCCACTGAGGTTGAAAACAGCAAAGGCCTTTGCTGCGGGTGGAAACTAATTGGTTGAAAACATTAATAAATCATACTTGATATTAATGTCCAGAAAAAAGCTATGAGAAGGGATGAATATTTTTATCTACCAAGCATTACACTCTTCCACATGATATTAAAAAGTAAAAAGCATATCCTTAGTCTAAAGCTCCTTTTTCTTATTGCAAGAATGAGGAATAAAAGCTAAATTACTTGGCATGGCTTTCTTGTGTATACTTTAAATGTTTTAGATTTGGCATGTTCAGTCAATAAAATATTGCTGCAAGTGTTACCCAGAATTCTCTTAACATAAAATGTGCATTACTAGGAGCACTGTTGGGGTTATGCTGAGATTGCTTTTGATTAAAAACTCTTAAATCCAGGGCTAGGAAATTTTTTCCCTCTTTTTTCCTGTACCTGTACTGTGTATGGCTGCCTGTGTCCTACACACAAGGGACAGAGATTGTATGCTATAGCCTAAGACTAAAGATATTAATGTGTCATAGGTAGTATACTTAATTAGATTTGATATTGCAGAATAGAGTCTTGGATAAACATATTGATATTTGTTTCCAAATCTTTTCCAAAATTTCCATGGAAAATTCATTCTTAGCAAACTCCTGGCAAGGAAACCTTGTGCCATTTCAGAGCCTGTCCTTGAAGGCTCAACTTTCTATTTTCCAACCATTCTTTTTCCCTAAAGAATTTTTACTCCTCTGTGGTCTCTGTGAATCTCCTTTGTCTTGATTTTTGACTACCTATATTATCCCACTTTAATACTTATTTGGATATCTTTGTGGAGTGCCCTATGGTTTCTTGAATTGTTCTTAACTGAAGTACTAGTTCTGTTAAAGTGGTCTGAATAAGGGTTTTGGTATCTCCCCATAAGTCCCTAACATATTAAATCCATAATTTGTGCTCAGTTAAGTGTTTGCATCATTCCAAAGTCTATCAAGTGGCTGAAGTTCAAGGAAACCCATATTTTAGGCTTTCTGTATTGAATTGAAAAGTTAGATGCAGATAGTTAACTGATCTATGTCAAAAGTTCTGGGTTTGAGTCTCAGCCCTATTGCTTAATTAACCTTGTGATCTTTAGTACCTGGTTTAACCTCTCTGTCTTTATCAAAGGTTTATTAGTCCCCAAATTCTCTTTTAGCTAAAATATCCTAAGACAGTGTCTTAGTCCTTTTGTGATGCTGTAACAGAATATCTGATGATTGGTAATGTATTTTAAAAAGAGTTTTTTTTTTTTTTTTTTTAGCTCACAAATCTGGTGGCTAGAAAGTCAAGACAGCTTGACACTTAACATCTTGTAAGGGCCCCTTGGCTGTATCATAAAATGGCAGAGAAGCAGAAGGGGAAGAGGGCATGTGTAAGAGACCAAGCACATGGATTACTTTGCTTTATAACAATACTTTCAACTAATCCAGTCTTATGAGATCTAACACATTCCTGTGATATGGACATTAATCCCTTCTGAGGATGGTGCTACCATGACCCACAATGCCTCTTTAGGTCCCACCTCCTCTCAACACCATTACAATGGGGACCAAGTGTCAACATGAGTCTTGGTGGGCACAAATCTTTGAACCATAGCAGACAGCCTGATTGATCCATAGAGTGACTCTCCAAGTACGGGTACCCAGGTCAAGAATATCAGTATCACCTGGGAATGTGTTAAAAATGAATCTTGTTGAAAGTCGCCCCAGAGTTACTGAATTAGAAACTCTGCCCTTTAACAAGCCTGCCAACAAGCCCTCGGGGTAATTCTGATGCATGATAAAGATTAAGGACTGCTGATCTGCAGTGTAGGCAAATCCCTGGTATAGTGAGAAGCTCTACACCACCGTCTTAGCAGACATTGAAGATTGTGCAGTAATTTCATGGTTGGCATTTAAATCCACTCTCTCTTGTGTTTCAGCTTTAAGACTCCATGGAATGGCTCAATATTGCCCCATATTCAGGTTTCCAGGTACTACACACAGAATTGCAGTTTCCAAGCTCCTATAAAGCACTGCCATTTGAGGAGTGAAAAATCTTTCTTAGGGTGAACAAAGAATATGTAACAGATAAGGGATTAATTTCCAGTGGCAGTATCCTAATTTTGTATTCATAACGTTGTACGCATGCTAGGCTACACATGCAAAGTCTGCTGATATACATTAGTTAATTGGGCATCCAGCAGCCCCATTTGCATGCAAAGGTGGTTGCACACCTCACATTTACAAGTTTAAAATTAAAGCCCAGTTTGAAGCTGGCTGAAGGTTCACAGCTAGGAAAATAATGAAATAAGGAAGAAATGGCTTCTGTTAATCAGCACTTTTGGCCTCTACTGTTCAGTCTGTGCTAATTTGCCCTTTGAAATTGTATATTCCAGGTTGAAGAGAGAGAATTCTAAGAGTATCTAGGGTTTTAGGAAAAAAAAAAAAACTACCGTTATGAGCTGGTTGTGATTATCCATAGTATTTCCTTTAAAACTGTACCCACAATTATACTGCAGTCTGTTGCTGTGTTGTATTTTTGCTTTATGAAGTATTCATGCTCTTGTGGGACCATGTGCCTCAGATCAAGAATGAGCCAACCCAAGCATAGACTCACAGACTGGATTTGAGCCATCATTTTATTTTAATTCAGCTCACAATTTATCACACAGCTACATTGTGCCAGGCACTGTGTCAGATCAGGAACACACATCAATCAACCAGTTTCTTTCTCAAAGCTCACAATATTTTAACAGCTTTCTGGTAACTCATGGTTGAATATATTTGCTTAAGTGAAATCTTCCTTGATCCTTCTGTTTGACATCCTTCTTTGCTTCTCTGAATTTCTGATTATGCTCAACTCATATTGTTGGGAGAATGAGGAACCCAGTGGACCCAGACTTAATAAAGGTCAAAGTGAAAAGCACAAGACTATGGTCAATTGGCTACTCAGATGGGTCATCCAGAGAAGTTGTCTGCATAGCAAATGGACTGTATTCTCAGTTTATGGGAAAAAGAACTCAACACTGTTTCCTGTTCTTTTAATGTGGGTCACATGGAGGAGAACATCAATCTGGATTTTTCCCCCTTTTTATTTATTTTTTCCTTTTCTTAATTGGTATATTATTGTATATAAAGGTGGGATTTGTTTCCATGTAGTTGTACATACACACAGTATAACAATGTGATTTGGCCAGTATCATTCTCTAGTATTTCCCTTTTCTCTCCTTTCTTCCCTCCTCCAATTCCTTTCTTCTGATCTATTGTTCTCCCTTTGATTTTTATGAGATCCGCCTCCTCCCCAACCTTTTTCTTTTTTTCTCTCCAGCTTCCACATATGGAAGAAAACATACAACCCTTGGCCTTTGAGTTTGGCTTATTTTGCTAAAGAACTTTCTTAAAGAGACTGCCAATCTTAAAAGGATTTACCCACAAGCGCCACCTAGAGGAACAATAGAGCCCTACAGTATCAGTACCAAGACCCATTGGTGAAGCAGTTCTAACAAGACCTTGTCTCTTCATCCACCGTTTTATGTTTCCATATTTGATTCCGTATATTTATCTTACTCTGACAACCAGAGTTCAAGACCCTGGAGTACAGACCCGGATCTTAAGAAATTTATCTTCCATAATTCTCATCTGTTGGTGATGATCGCTAACTAGTACAGTATGTTAGTGTATTACATAATGATGGCTTAGTAGTTTCTCATGCCATTAACCATTTTTTCCTCTTCATTTGGTGCATATACCATGATTGCACCAAATGAAAGCCGGAGACATCAGATACAGAGGAGTATGTATATTTATTTAACAGTCAGAATGGTTCTTATTTTCTTTACAATTGGTTTGTTTTGGCCTGAAGTATTTATCTTTTCTGATATGTTTAGCTGCACTGGATCTCAAGAAGGATTTTCTTTTTGAATTTTAGCAGTTTTAATTATACCTTTAAAATTATTGTATTTGTTAACACTTCTAAATTTGTTTCTCTTCATTAGTAAAAAAAAAAAAAAAAAAAAAAAAAAAAAAAAAAAAAAAAAAAAAAACCTCATGACATGATTGTAAACCTTGGATTTCTGTGGGGCTTAAACAGTGTCATCTATTACCAATAGACCAGTCTTGTTCCTAAATAGTTGAGTTGGCAGCTAATATTTTAATGGTACCACAAACACTTTTGAAATTGACAAACTACATACTAAATAGATCATGAAACAATCTTTATTATTCTTGTTTTATCCCATCCTCCTCAATGGAATTTTGCTTTAGCTTCTGTGCTCCATAATTTTGTAGATGTCCAGCCTACCCTTGGCTGTTTTTATTTGTGCAATTTGGTTTTCTTCTCCAGATTCTTCTCCTTGAGGGAAGAGACTACATTACTCATTTTTGTGCTCCTTGTACTAAGCGTGTTTATAACATGTTTAACTGACATTTAGTAAATATAAATGGGGCCATTTAAAGGTATCTTAGTAGTTGCAAGGGGAGCTCAAGTTTTTCCAGTTCACAATGAAGTTCTGAGACATGCTCAAAGTCAGGCTGTGGTGCTAATATTGAAATGCTATGCTCTCCTTTTTTAGATCATTAGTAGGTTATTTAATTTTGTGAATAACTATAGGCTTAAGGACATGACAAGAAAGCACCTGACCCCACCAGAGAAATAGCCCCCTGTGTGGAACAATAATGGGTCAATACAGAATACCATATGATAATCACAGCTTTGCAGTGACTATGGAAACTGCAGGCAGTTGACCAACAGAACCTCCAAAGTTCCAGCATCTTGCAAGCTTTTTATTTAAATACTAAACAGGAATTTAAATGTCAGTGTCGTCTGGATTTTGAAATGTTTCAGAATTTTTCTTTTTTTCTTATTTTCTATTGAAAATTTGTATAAATTGACATTTGCAACTAATTGGGTCTAACCTGGAGACCAGGGCATGTACTGGAGCAGTAGAACTGGTATCTCCTGGTGCCCCCTGCTGTCACAAAGAATGAATATTTGGGTAATGAGCCCTGCTCCCCAGGCAGCTGGTCCCTAATACCAGCAACCAGAGCAGGGGTTCCCAGCTACAGTTGCAGGATCCTCACTGCCCTGAGTTGCAATGAACTTGGGGAACATTTAAAATAAAGTGAATATGGGCATCAGAATTCTCTGGGAATATGTTTACCTGTGTGTGAACCATTTTTATTGACATGGATTCTAGTTTTATAAACATTTTCTATAAGAAATCTTTAAAATTAATTGGACATTTTAAGAATGCTGGAATGGATCTGGGTGTGGTTGCACATGCCTGTAATTCCAGCTACTAGGAAGGTTCAGACAGGAGTATCACAAGTTTGAGACTAGCCTGGGTAATAGAGACTCTGTCTTAAAATAAGAAGGGCTGGGACTATAGCTCAGTGGTAGAGCACTTGCCTTCTGTGTGCACAGCTCTATGTTAAATCCCCAGCACTGAAAAAAAAAAAGCCAGAATGGAAGGAAAAACTATGCACTATGCTCCTTTGTTTTGTTTCTCTGTGCAGGTACTTGGAGAGAAAGTGTCCCCAGAGTGAGCCACAAGGGGTTAGGATAGGATATGGTTTTTTTTTGGGGGGGGCATCTTGTCCACTCATGATAGCATGTGATTGATTGTCATCTGATGGTTGCTTCTTATACTTTGAAGTGATCAGTTTTCAAATCTTAAAAACTGACGATCTGTTATTTTTCACCTGGCTTAGTTGCTGCACAAGAACTGTCCAACCTGGAGAAGTGAAAGGAGCAGAATAGAGCTAAACCAGTGTATGTGGTGCCAACACTGCTGGGTAAGCGAGCAAACCAGTTGTCTAAAGTGGGAGGCAGGGCCACCCATGGGTCCTACAAGCACCTATGTATGCCTCTTTCTGCAATAGAGATTGGTGGCCGTGTCGCTTGGGATGGAGTGCGTTTAATGATGGAACAAATTAAGTATATATGGTTGTTTCTGTCTTTCTGCAAGTAGAAAATGTGTGATGCCCCAGCTCTGTGGGAATAAAGTGATGGCTTAATTGAAAAATAATTTAGAGCTCTCTTAGATGCTCAGTTCTGAAGAAAGCTTACCTGGGGCGCTGCATATGCCCTGTCATAGCACTAGTCAGGATAAGAGGAAAAGCTATCACAGCATATTAATCATGGCAGCTAAATGCTAATGTGAAGAAAATAAGGGAGGAGTCAGTTTCAAAGGCAAGATGAAAGAGAGCTGGGAACCCAGTGGTGGGTGAAAAGACAAATGTCACGTGGGCTTTCATTCTATGGATAGAGACCTTTGGGCTGCTGGAGCCACACTGCCAGGGTGATGAATTGTCTGGTCTACCTCTGCTGGTGTTTGGATCATCAGAGGGGATGCCACCTAATGTGAATCATTCACTTCCTTTCTTCCCATTTCTCTACCACCAGCAGCTGAGAACTTAAAGGGATGGATACAGTTTCCATAGATAGTTAACAAACATGTCTGGAGTCAGGGGCCACTTACTGTTGGATAGTCTGAGAGACATATTTTTGTTTTCTTGGATCTAGGTAAAAACAGGCTAATTTGGAAATTACTGGATGATGTGATCCCACATCCATCTGTTTTTCATGAAAAGGGTTAAGTTCATGTATCATCTTTATGTTGAATAAGACATGAGGGATATAATCAGAAAATAGTTCTTTCTAACCTGTCCCCTCCAACCAGATGTGGGAGACTAGCCTAGCCTTTCCCATGTCCTTTGGATGGAGTGAGAAATTGGGTATTTTTGGTCTTCCTTAAAGAGATATTAAGCTAGTTCTGGATGAGTCTCCTTTCAGTAATTAATGCTTACTCCTTTCTTTTTCTGGCACTGGGAATCAAATCCAGGGCTTCATGCCTGTCAGGTGAGTGCTTTATCACTGAGCTTCCAGTCCTGTGCTTGGTCCTAGAGTCCAAACTCTTTTACTAATGGAGGACACCCCCCTATCCTCTGCTCCCGCTGTCTCAGGCCAGGGCTATTCCAGGGAGGAAACTAGCAAGTGAAGTGGGGTGGTGTGGTTGGACTTTCCTCTATTGAATGCTCTGTTCCCAGATTCTCACTCCTCTAGGGCCAAAGGGGGAATGGAAGATGAAAGAGGTGAGGAAGTATACAGAGCCCAGGTGCATGAGGACTGCTCATTCTCCCTCCTGCTTTTTGAGTTCAGCATCCCTCCCTCCTAGTCACCCACCTCTTACCTGGTTTTTCTGACAAGAGACCATATAGTCTCCCACTGGCAGTGCTTGGCCTCACTGTTGGCGTTTGGTAAACTCTTTGTAGGGCCCATTGTTCTCTAAGGGATGCTCACAGGCAAGTCCCTCTGAGAAGGCTTTGGATTGACTTCTTCTCTCATGAAGCCCACATCGGAAGTAAGGGACGCATTGTTCATGCTTTCTTCCCCCATATTCTGTAGATTCAGGCCACTCATGTTCTAACTATCTGTTCTTGAGGACCCGTGTGAGTAGTCAGCAGACAGAAGCCTTGTGCCTTTAGGTTCCTGACTTTTCTAGGCATTTTTTCTTACACCTAGGGATGCAAATTGAAGCTTCTAAGTGATTTTCATTAAATCTCTGCTCATCTTAATGTGAAGATTTTTCCTTTCTCAATAACAAACAGGAAAGAAAGACATGGTTAAGAAAGACATTGTTCCTCAGATTTCTGTCTTCCTTTCACAAATTCAACTTCTTTTATAGGCGGAAAGTAGTTGCCATTGAAGATTCTCCAAACTGGTTTTCAGTAACATCCTTGCAGATATTTCCTTGGGGGCCAGACACCTTCTTTTGGAATTTGAAGCAGTTAGTACTTAGTATCTTTCATCTTAGCATGAAAATGAGCAAGGTTCTCATTTTTAACTTTCTGTTGTATGAAGTATCTAGAAATAGGTGTGTGTAGGGGATGACTGGGGGCAAAAAAAAAAAGAAAATTCTAGAATGTTTTAAATTTTAAGATGAGTTTTGAACAAAATCTCTAAGTACTTAGATATTTGATTTTTCTCCATTTTTTTTTTCTAATTCTCAATTCTTTCCCCATTTCTCTACCACTTAAAATATTGAAATTGTAGGAGGTACTGAAAGTTCTTGGAACAATAGATAAAATGCTTCAATATTACTCACTGTTTCTTTCCCATTGCTCTCAATAGTGATTGAAGGGCCCAAGTCAAATAGGCTTTGTATATTTTTTGAAAATCAGAAGATATCTCTATGATATCTTTATCAGTTCAATTATAAAAACTATCATGAATGCAAATTATTTTAATGTATTTTCTGGGATAGTGAATCTATCATAGAAATGACATTTTTAATGACCAAAGTACCAGAGAACTATTTCTAAGAAATCTTTCTGATATGTACATCTAGTCTGCCTAAACACTGGAGAAATGACAGTTCTTAGATAATGTAAAACTGTAAATATTTCTGGCCCCAGATCATTTTTGGCTTAGAGAGAGCAAGCCAATAATCTTATATCCATGTTTTTTTTTCCTTCTTGAATATCTGAAGAAAGAACAATAAATATCATGGATTGAGAATCAGTTACCAGTGAGATATTTCCATTATAATTTGAAAGAGTAAGTTATAAAGACCTCTCACTTATCTAGTGACAAAGCCCTGAGGGGTTCTTGAGTTTCTCTACTTGAACTAGGTCAACAGAGGTAAAACAACAAAAGTAGTTGAAACATCATTGGTCATTATTTTTATTGGTTGCACTCAATCAGGAAGAATGTTCTAGAATTTCCAGAATAGGCAGTATATCTTATTGTTAAGTATGGCCCTTCAGTTATGATTTTAATCTGAGTTAAAACTTTACCCGCTAATTTAAAATTTTTAGTAGGATGGTCCAGTTGAAATATGGCCTCATCTTTCTGTCAAGCTGCTTTTCTTCTAAGTAATTACCATTTTTTAAGGTCTTATTAGGATAACTGGTAATGTTTCTATTTCTGGGGGGAATGAAAAATACTAAAGCAACTTATGTTGTAGAGTGCTCCTGTATTAATTAGTCCTTGGTGGCTGACATTTCAGCTTAATATTCATGTTTTACCTTCATGGCTTTTCCCCCTCTGTTAGGGGGAAGCCAGTCGGAGACTGAAGTCAGGCAGAAACAACAACTCCAACCGAAGCAAAGTAAATACCAGCAAAAGGTCAGAATCCATCTCTTTTTGTTTAATTTTGGCAAGGAATTTGAGTACTAGCACTTTCAAGTAATTTCAAGTACTAGCACTTTCATGAAATAACACAGTAACTTTACTAAAGCATAAAACTTTTAAGCCAATTGCAAAAGGCAACTCTCAAAATTCAAAGAGGCCAAGAAATGAGAACTAAAGAAAAATATCTAGAATTCTTATCTAAGCCATATATGTATTAGCATGACCTTTAATTAAGGGGATTTTTTCCTAGTTAAATTTATGTGTTCACTATAGTTTAAGTCTACAATGTTTTAGTTCCAAAGTCTATTATGGAAATGGTACAAAGAAAGATTTAAGATACCCAGTTATTCTACAATGAACACTACGTGTTTTATCATCAGGAGACATTATCTGCCCTTGCCCCTCCACACACACACAGCAAGGGAAAGGAAGATAAAGATAGATGGACACACATACACACATCCCAATGAAGAAACACACCAATTTCTCAGGCAGATGTAGCCTGGCCATTCTCTGTGATCTAAGTAGCTTGAAGAAACAACCTATAATCATGGTGAGGTAGAGCAAAACAATACTATAATTTGCCTTTCATCATAATTTTGAGTTCCAGAAGTTCAGAATGAAAAATGGCTAACTGTTTTTCTTTTTTTTTTCCTCCGTAATCGCAACATAATTTAGCTAAAAAGACAAGAATCTGTAAGAATCAGGAAGGAAGCTGAAGAAGCTGAGCTCCAAAAAAATGAAGGCAATTCAAAGAGAGAAGGTAAGAAGGTGGAGAGGATGATTTGCTAGCATTCACTGAGGGCTTTGGGCCAGGTTCTCTTCTAGACGCTGTCCCTATATTAACTCATTTAATCCTTACAGTAATCGGATGAGATAGATATTATACAATTTTGCAAATGAGGAACTGACAAAGAGAGGGAAGATAACTTGCCCATGGGCCAGAGTCAGTAATTAGAAGAACTGGGATCCATATCCTGGCAGACTGGCCCCAGAGCTCGGATTCTGAATCACCACACTGTCTCACCTCTTAGGTGAGTGACCAAGCTATTAATTGTATATTTATCCAGAAGGTGAAGCAACTAGTAATAGTAGCAATCAATGGTACACTCTCATAGTTGTATTCAAATGCTGAGTTTTACTGATTTTTCCATGTGAATGTGATATAGGCTGGCGTGTCTGTCTTACTGATTAAAAAAAAAAAAAAGAAAGAAAAGCACATTGGCTGGTTGTGGTGATGCACACCTATAATCCAGCTACTGAGGCAGGAGGTTCACAAGTTCAAGTCCAGCCTGGGCCACTTAGAAAGACCCTGTCTCAAAATAAAATAAAAAAAAAGGGCTGGGGATATAGCTCAGTGACAGAGTGCTTACCTAGTAAGTGCAAGGTCCTAGAGTCAATCCCAGTACTGTCAGAGTAGCGGGAAGGAGTCATTTATATTTCAGTATTAGTTATATGATCTGTTCTAAATCTCAAAGTGATGTTATAGTAGTTATAATTTTTGTGGTTTGGGAAAATCTCTTAAAAATGTTTATCTGGGATGGGGTGGTGGCATGTAGTTTAGGAGAGTACTTGCCTAATGCATGCAGCTATACTATAAACTGGTTCCTAGCACCACAAAAAAAAAAGAAAGAAAGAAAGAAAGAAAGAAAGAAAGAAGAAGAAGAAGAAGAAGAAGAAGAAGAAGAAGAAGAAGAAGAAGAAGAAGAAGAAGAGATCATCTGCTAGAGAAAAATGAAGAATGTAGCATTCTTCCATCTCTACCTCTTCTACCTGCTCCCATTCTTCTCTCGGTCTTGAGTTGCAATAGGTTTTAAGCTAAGCATTGGAGTTTTTCGGGCAGGGGAGTGACACATGATGCCAACCATATGTGACACCTTTTGTAGGTATATGTTAAGGAAACACAAACTTTTCCTGATGTCCACCTGTCTTTCTTTCCTTCCCTCTTTGTCTTTTTTTCTTTTAAGGTTTGAGTATTGGTCAAAATTTAAACCTGATTATCAAGCCACAGATGTTTTAACCAGTTACAGTTAATGAAGCTAAAAGCTGATGGCTGATGGAATACAGGAGAGAAAGAGTCTTCCCCTCCCCTGAGGAATTCTCTTCTTGGTTGGGAGTAAACTGGTCTTCCTTGGAAGTTGTCTGCTGTGCTGTTTGACCTGGGGCAGGCCCCCAACCTTCTCTGAACTCTGCCAATAAAATGAGTCTGTAAGCACTACCTCTTCTCTTAAGTTCAAGAGCATCCCATTGCTGTAGACATGTGGGCTCTGTAGGGGGAGATAAGACTGGTCTTGCACATCAGGAACTATAATAAAATGCTGAAAGTATAAGAAGACGAATGTAGGAACTTTGTTTTTAAATTTTATTCAGCAATCCATTTCCAAGTCATCTTTGTTGACAAGATTTTTTTTGCCATAACTTAATTTTATTGACTTCTTTCTCTATGTGTCTCTATTCCCCACTCTTCTGTTCTTTATCCATCTTTTCCCCTCCCATTGTTTGGTTTGTGATTGTGAATGGAATCTTGTCCCCTTTATATAATCTGCCTGCATTTCAGGCAAAACTGATAAAATAATGATCAGGAACTGAATTAAGAGGCTTGCAGACTTTAAAGAATTATTATGTTGGGCTGGGGATGTGGCTCAAGCGGTAGCACGCTCGCCTGGCGCTGGGTTCGATCCTCAGCACCACATACAAATAAAGATGTTGTGTCCGCCAAAAACTAAACAATAAATATTAAAAAATTCTCTCTCTCTCTCTCTATCTCTCTCTCTCTTTAAAAAAAATAATTATTATGTTGTAGGTTTTTATCTTAAAGGTCATTTTTAACACCCATAATTGGCCATCTTGTGGGTTGTTTATGGCTCAATTCTTCACAGGATTGATAATATACTCTTTAAAAAAATTTTTTTTAGTTGTCAATGGATCTGTATTTTATTTACTTATATGTGATGCTGAGAAGCAAACCCAGTGCATCACAAATGCTAGTCAAGCACTCTACCATTGAGCCACAATCCCAGCCCCAGATAACAAGTGTTAATGGCTGAGACTCTCTTCTTCAACACTGAGTCAAAGCAGTATTTCCCCCTTTCCAAGTTATACCTTAACACTGACCTATAGCAGTCATTAAATATAGTGATCTCAATTGGATTGGCTTTTCTGAAATGACCAACTATACTGATTACTGGCATAAATTTGCTGGAAAGAGATGGAGGAAGAGAGAGGCCTATACTAGACTCTTCATGTGATGGGCAGCATCAGCATCCCTGGAGTTTGCTGAGGTTCAGACTCTCAAGCCCACCTCAGGTCTACCACATCAGAATCTGCATTTTAACAAGCTCTCTGAGTGATTCTTTGTGCATATGCAAGTATAGGGAACATTAATTTAAATGACCTTACAAAATAAGAAACCACCTGCCCTTGTCCTTCTGTGGACTTAATCTCTGTGGCTGATGGGCCTGCACTGCCACAGTGACCGAGCCCTTTCTGTTGTATATAAATCTGTGGCTTTTCATATGAAACATAAACCTATTTTAGTAGCTGGTGTTAGGTAGAAAAGTAGACATTAGCTACCCAGAAGTGGCATATTTCACATTGCCAGTGTGAAAATAGCCAAAGGAGATGGTAATGACTGTGCTTATGGAGCACTCATTCTTTAAAATGCACAACAGATATGTACATGGATTCCAGGCTGCAGTCTACTGTCCTCCTCCCCAGGCAGAATGACAGCTCCTGGGAAGCCTAAGGCAAGGAGCCAGGCAGCTATCACCACCCAAGAGCCTCTAGCCTGGCCTCTGATTTTAACCTCCCTACCATCTTGCCCTTCAATTTTCCCTCTCTCTCAGGAAGGGTCACAGGGGACACTGGATCTCCTTCTGATGGGTCACTATCTGTGTGTGTAATAGAGGTGAGAGTGAACTGGATCATTGTATTTGTGGCTGTCCTTTGATCCTTAATGAAGGGAGAGCTAATTCTATGGGTGAGGGAAACATTTGGAATGGACACTGGGATGCTTTGCTTAAATATGTATTCCCTAAACCAGAGGATATGGTGTTATATACTTTTGGTAGTGTGTTAGAGCCAACTCAGACTGGTTCATGAGAATGGATTGTTACATTTTCAAGATTTTTATGAGTTAGTTGTCTTCATGGTAGCTTGAAACTGACTATGGTGGGAATATTTACACTACAGAAATAAGCAAATGCTACAAATCAACCTGCTCTTTTTGTTTCTGCTAGAGCTGGTTTTGAAGGGTTGATCAGCATGCAATGCATCACACTGAAGGAAAGCAATGTTCTCTTATCCTCCCATCTCCTTGCATGTTCCAAAGCCTCAGAGAGCAAGGGAGGGCAATGCTTTTATGAAGTACCTGGCATATTGTGCCTGATATTTATTGATTTACAAATAGATTATAATTCATGTGGCAGGCAGAGTAATGCCCCCTTATCCCTCCTTCAAATTATAATCCCTACCAATCCCACTATGAATCAGCCTCCTCTTATCAGAGAAAACATTGGGCATTTGGTTTTCTGGGTTTGGCTAACTTCACTTAGCATTATATTCTTCAACTCCATCCATTTACCTGCAAATGACCTGATTTTATTCTCTTTTATTGCTGAGTAATATTCCATTGTGTATATATACCACATTTTCTTTATCTATTAATCTACTGAAGGGCATCTAGGTTGGTTCCACAATTTAGCTATTGTGAATTGTGCTGCTATTAACATTGATGTGGCTGTTTTTAAGTCCTTGGGGTATAGACCAAGGAGTGGGATAGCTGGGCCAAAAGGTGGTTCCATTCCCAGTTTTCCAAGGAATCTCCATTCTGCTTTCCGTATTGGCTGCACCATTTTGTGGTCCCACCAGCAATGTATGAGTGTGCCTTTTCCCCCACATCCTTGCCTACACTTATTGTTGTTGCATAATAGCTGCCATTCTGACTGGAGTGAATTGAAATCTTAGAGTAGTTTTGATTTGCATTTATCTAATTGCTAGAGATGTTTAACATTTAAGATTAGATGAACTCTAGGTAGGACAAAGGGGAGGGAGGGGAAGGGAGGGGCAAGGGGGTAAAATGTACCATAAGTACATGTATGAAGACAGGAATGGTATGAATATACTTTGTATACACCAGAGATAAGAAAAATTGTGCTCTATATGTGTAATATGAATTGTAATACATTCTGCTGCCATATATAACAAATTAAATAAAAAATTTTAAAAATTCTAATCCCTAGAACATAGGAATATGTTATATTACATGGCAAAGAGGAATTAAGTTCACAGATGGAATTAAGGTTGTTAATCAACTGACCTTACATTGGGAGACTTTCCTGCAACCTTTAGGCAGGACCAATATGGTCACAAGAGTCCTTGAAATTGAATGAGGCAGGTAGAGGAGAAAGGAGAGATGACAGACTGAGAAAGAGTCAGTCTTTCTGGCTTTTGAAAGTGGAAGGGTTCATTGGCAAAGGACTGTGGGAGGCCTCTAGAGGAGGAGAAAAGCAAGGAAACTGATTTTCCCCTGGAGTGCCTAGAAGGAAAGCACCTTAATTTTAGTCTGGCAAGACTCATTTTGGGTGGCTGACCTCTAGAAATGTAAGATAATGCATCTGTGTTGTTTAAACAGTTAAGATTGTGTTAAAATTTTTTTTGATATAACAAACATCGGAAACTACTACAACTCGTGGTTTTATAATTATGTATAAATGTCTTTTCCCTTAAATCTATAAAGCAGAGACAATGTTTCTAAAATATTAGGGCAGAGTAAAAGAAAGTCATTAAAAATGAAGACAATGTACCAGAAGCAGGTACTTTCTTTGCCAGTGGATCTTGCCCATAAGTAGACAGGTTTTTGCAAATTCTCACAGCAAGATTTCATCCAAATTTAGTGCTTTGGGAGTAAACCTCCACCATAGCTTCCCCTAATAATCACATTAATGAATGAAGTAATAATTTGATTTTTCTAGGCTTTCATAATATCACAAACCTAAAAAATGAAAACCTCCTTGTCCATGTCAAAGACCTTCCCTACCTCCTGGATTTACATTATTCTGCTCCCATCTCCTTATGTTTAAAATTATATAATACGGTTCTATGTCATTTCCAAATACTCCTAGTTGATTCTGTCAACCTCTTGGGATATCATAACCTCAGAAAGTATAAGAAACCAGCAAGAGATTTGAGTAGCTTCCAAAGCCTCTTGTTCTTCCTGAGAGCTACGGCTGCCCAAGTCTTTGGGAGCCCTGGAAGTCATTGTGCTTTACATAGACACTGAGAAACATTGCTAGTTTCTACCTTATTGTATAGCATTGAAACTAATGAGCAGAATATTAGCAATTCATATTCATCATACATGTTGCTTTTTTATTTCTAGGAAGCAAGTAGTAGCAAGGGCGAATGGTTTAAGAACAACTCTAGGGGTAAACTCAACATTGAGGAAATCATTTCAATATTGTTTGTATAACCTGGGAAATGTTTTCATTTCTGAAAATTCAAGGAACACCAGTGTTTTCAAGAAATATGTTTCCTTCATTCTATGGGGATTTTTGGTGGGTGAATTGGTGGAGGCATTAAGCCTTTGGTTGTTGAAATACAGTAAGATTTCATTAAATCCATGAGGATGGAATGGGAACTCTCAAATGCAGATGTGGTACCAAGAATATAGGTTGCTAGCTTCTCTGTTCTTTACTTTCTTCTTTTTTAAAATGAGTATAGCAATAGAATTAAAGGTTGCAAAATATACAAAGCTCTTAATACAATGCCGAGTACTTAGTGAGCACTTAATAATGTGTTCTAACCTAATTATAAAAGTGAAGAAGTGCTTTAACACTATCTCATTTCAATCTAGTATATTGACCTCTTGGAAGGAAGGAGTGAAGAAGATAATTCTTATTTAATACTTGAATTGGATGGGTTCAGTTATTTATTTGTTTACAGTACTGGGGATTGGACCCAAGGCCTCATGCATGGTAGGTAAGCACTCTTCCTGTAAGTTAAATCAACAGCCCTTCAAAAATTTTATTTTACTTTGAGATTGGGTTTAAGTTGCCAAGGGTGGCCTCAAATTTATGATCCTCCTGCCCTAGCCCCCCAGTAACTGGCATTACAGGGGTGTGTCACCAAGCCTGGCTCAATTTCTTCATTTCTGTTAAATCCACATGAATGGGGTTGCTGGGAAAAAATCCACACAGCCTTTTTTGGCCACTCTGGGTTTCTGGGCTTCCATCTCAGCTAGGTGTTTAACAATGTCCAAAGTCTAGCATTTTTCCTTTGTATTCTAGGCCCAGCCTTAGTTACCAAGATCTTTGCTCACTTTACCTTCTTTGTTTTCTCTCCTTTATTTTCAGCACATGGCTTCATTGACCACTTCATAGGAAAGAAAGGCCCATTAGCCTTTAATATCTTTTCTTTTCTTTCTGTTCCCTTATTCCTTTTTGTTCGTTTGTTTTGTTTTGGTACCAGATATTTAACTCAGGGGCACTGAGCCACATCCCCAGCCCTATTTTGTATTTTAGTTAGAGACAGGGTCTCACTGAGTTGCTTAGCTTTTACTTTTGCTGATGCTGGCTTTGAACTCGCGATCCTCCTGCCTCAGCCTCCCGAGGCTCTGGCATTACAGACGTGTGCCACCATACATGGCTTGTTTTCTTACTCTTTGCTGCTTCTATCCCCATTCCCATTTTAAGAAGGTGCCTTTCCTTCTTAAAGGAAGGAAAAGATGGATTCTTCCACCTTTTGTTCACCATCTCCTCTTTCCTCCCATCTCCCCAGGGACCATGCATCTCTTAATTAAGCCCTTTTTCTTTCTTGTTTTTTTTTTCCTCTCAGTATATATTCATACTTGGGTGAACCTTAACAAATAGCATCTCTCTATTCTAATCCACTTTCAACTTCTATGCCCCAAACGCCATGGGTCAATGTCTTAAAAGACTTCTCTACCACCAAATTTTGTTTCCAAATGTCAGTTTGTAGACTCACTCTTTTTCAGTCACTGGAACCAAGGAATCTGTTTTAGGATAGTATTCCCTAGGTTGATGTTGTCCTTAGCTGGCTTATGAACTCAACTTCTCTGACTTCTTTAGTTCCTTAGTGGGATGAATTTGGCTTCTATATCTAATATAGATCTAACCAAAATCACCATGATGTTCTTAATTGAAAAATCCAATGGAGATACTTAACAGTTTGTAGCTATTAATTATTAAATATTCTGTCCTTTAATCTATCCCTCTCTATTTTCTCTGGATCCTTTTATCCATTTGTTTTCCCTCTATGGATATTTCAAGAGGTCCATTTTTGGTCTCTGATATCTCCATTGGTCTCTGATATCTTTGTGCTTACACCTCTTATCCTTAGGTGAAAGCTAAGTTTAAGGCTTTAGCCATTGCTCATGCTGATGGTTTCTGAGGTTCATGTCTTCAGGCCAGAACATATATCTGAATCTCAGAACCATATATCATAGTACATATTTGGGATTTCTGCCTAGATGTTCACACCTGTGCCTCAGAGCCTTTGGATTCAAATTGAACTCATGCCTTCGTGTTGACTCTCTATGTGATTGTCTTCCCGTTTTCTTACTCATCCCATCTACAACTGTACCTGTTACTTCTGTCCCTTCCATTTTTCTCTACTGTTTTTTCCCTTTCCATCCCTGCTGCCCCAATTGAGGTCTCTCATAATTTCTGACTTGGATTGTGGTGAGAACCACTTGTGTCCTCTCACATTGGTAGTCCTTTCTGCAGCTTATCTTCCGGGTTGCTACCTGAGTGAGTGGCTTACTGTGCTGCTTACAATAATTTAATGGCTTACCACTGCCTTTGGTGAAGTCCAGACTCCTTTGTTGAACATATAAATTCCTTCATCATTTGCATCTTCTTACTTTCCCAACCATATCTTCCACCCGTCTCTTCACACACACCTTTCAATTTATCCTTGAACTTCTTGGAATTCCCTGAACTGGCATATTCTCTGATGTCTTGAAGACACTGTAAATTCTGGGATTGTGCTTTTCTTATCCAGAGACATTGTTGGCCTATCATTGCCTTTGTACAAAAAAAAAAAAAAAAAAACAAAAAAAACAAACAACAACAACAACAAAAAACCTGGTTCTTCAATCCAGGTGGTCCATTTTGTGGGTGCTCAGACTGGTGATAAATGGCAACTTTATGAGACAAAGAAAGACACATCCTTAGTGTTCAAGCAGGCCCTTTCTGGGGAGCAAGTCCTGATGAGCTAAATGCTAGCTTTCTTTTTGGCTTTCTGGCCCCTCTGCTGGAACCCTCTTGAGTAGTGGGCAACAGGTGTGCAATGAAGTGAAGGTTTGCACCATCTTCTTCTCACGCTTGGAAAACTGTTGCTTGTTTTAAGATTGGTCTCTACCTATGATTTTTTATTTCTCCTTATACCTAAGGGTTTTGTCCTTTGATTTTGCCATCAGCACCTTAGAAAATCTAAAGAAAGTTCTAAGTACAGTCTCCATAAAAAAGACATTCTCCTAGGTGAAGTTCAGTCATGAACCTGAGCTTAGAAGCCACATTCTGAATGTTGTTCTTGGCTCTTGTGTCTGGGATGGAACCTGCCACTTAGTAGGCTCAGAGTGAACATGGAAACAGTGAGTATTTCCTGACCATCTGCTTTTGTATTTTTTCCGTGTGTTCATATTACTTCACTTGCAAACTGCTTTCCCTAATATACTTAACATACTTCCTTCGTTGCTTTCTTGTCCATATCCTGAGCTAGACTTTGAAATTTCCAGGGTAGTCACAGCTTTTTCATAGCTGCATTACTAGCATCTAACAGCACAAAGCATATAATAGGCATTAAATAAATGTTTGTTGAATAAATGAGATTCAGTGACATTAAATGATTTGCTTAAGTTCACTCAGTGATGGTGAACTGGAGAAAACATGATTCCATCTTTTCTTCATTTGGATCTCTTGCTCTCAAATGGGTTATTTTGCATTTGTATATGTGCATAAGTATGTTTGGATGAGGACTTAAATGGAAAGCAATAAACAATCTGACTAAATCTAAGTATTTGGATTAGTACAGTAAAATCAGTGCCTAGGTTGGTAGGTACTGAATACAGATTCTCAAATACTCCAGGGTTTTGCAAAATCTTTCTCTTCTGATGAGGGATAGACAGACTTTCCTTGGATAAAATTTAGCTACCGTCCAACAGTTTTGTGAGTTGGAATCTACTGGTGAAGAGAATAAAAACAGTTTTCTCAATTCCTGACCTTGCTGAAGGACCCAGCCTTTGTCTCTAGACACTTGTGTGACTTTCTCATTGTTCTCAAAGGAGTGTGCCTAACATTGGTTTCATCAGCACCTACTGCTTGCTTGCTGTCCTTCACACTTTCAATTATTTTCCTGTAGGGGATGCAGGGATCTTGTCATTAAGTGACCACCTTTGTTCTCATGATCGAGGACTTTATCCAGACTGAAATCATGTTTACTTGGTTTTATAATTTTCCATTAGTTATTTTCCTAGAATTGTTTCTTTAACAATCCAATTGCTTCCATTATAATTGCTTCCCTTTAACTCTAGTAAATTTCCTACAGTTATTTCCTAAAACTAAAGCGGTTTTCATTTTGCCTGTCAAAATGGCAAAGTTCTGTGTGAATAAAGACCTTCATGGAAATGAACAATATGAACAGTTTTCCCTCTCTTTGAAAGATGGAGCCAAACTTAGAGTTTAAGAGTGATGATTTCCATTATTGTCTTTTTAAGGGTCTTCCTCTGGGCAAATCCATTTTTTAAAAAATTAAAACCAGCTGCTTGCTCTCTTGGATTCATATAAAATTTCACATTTCTCCTGTGTTGTAAACTTGTTTCAACTCCCTATTAAATTTGTTGTCTAAGAATTTTACTTATTTTTCTTAGGCAAGGTTAAAAAAAAATGACAGCTGTGTCATGGTGAACAAAAAGCAAATGTTCTGGGTTATTTAAATTGGATTAAAATGTGCCAGAGCCATGGTAGCAGTAATATCAAATATGAAGTTCTTTTCTCTCTAGGCTCTCTAAACAGCTAATTAAAAAAATAAAAGAACTCTTTTTATGCAAGTGGATGGCTTTTTAAGGACAGGTTCTGTTCAGTCTCTCAACAGCTTTAAGTGTTTGATTCTAAGTCAGAAGGGAGTTGAGTTGGCTTATTGAAAATCTTTTCCTGAATGCGTTAGTAGAAAGTGGGTGTACGCATAAATTTTGAATGAACTATTTAACCATTTATTATAATCTTAAGTAAACATAGTTGGTATGGAAATTTTATGTTTTCATTAGAATATTTTGAAAACACTGCTTTAAAATGTTGCTATCATTTGAACTAAAATAAAAATGTGCAATGATGATTCTGTGATCATATAGTTGGGAGAGGGGAAGAACTTAGGGCTCCTGGCTTTCTGTGAAGTGGCTGTGGGTTCTGGGAGGGGATAATTTTGGAGCTTCTGGAAGGGAACCATATTAGACCACATTGGACTGTTGGGTCACTGGGACCTAAGGATTTTGGACCTTGGATAATTTCAACATTATATTCTACCTACATCTTCCTTAATAGATTACATTTTGATCTTTGCAATTTCAGAGCAATAAGCTAGAGGAGAAAAAGCAAGTTCAAGAAAAACTCAGAAGAGAAGCATTCAGAGAACATCACCAATAGTAAGTTTATGTTTTCAGAACTTTGTACATTTATAGGCATATCATTCATTCATTTAGCTTTTAAGTTCTAGGTGTTGGTAACTTTGCAAACACCTGGCATTGGATTAATGGCTGCTAATATTATGTAATTGAACTCTGTCATCATGTGATGATCTAAGATTGGAGACATCTATATTCATCAGAGTGTGTTCTAGGAGTCACTTAGCATTAATACTACCAAATTTGAAAAATTCACCACTAAAAGTGTCTTGGAAGGTCTGTTTCTTTGGTGATCTAGCGTGCTTCTAATTATATTGACTTCCAATGTATTGATACAGGGACGGAGCTGTTTGAAATGAAATGCTGAAGTAGAATCTAAACTAACTAGGGATTTATCCAGTGGACTGAGGCTTATTATACTATTGCATGCTGTCTACTCAGAAACTGCAGTCATTTAGCAATTATTGTCAAAACTCCCAATTGGTGGTCATACATCAAAATAATTTTCTATTATACCAAACTAGTTTTCACTGGAAAACGGATGACCTGCTTACCAGTGAGGGGTCTTAAGTAGAGGACTGGGAAGTTGAATGAATCCTCTGTCTGGAGAATTTGAATCAGGGCAAGGTGAAGGATGAAAGATTCTTGGAATTTTCAAATATTGGGGGTTGTGTGTCCAGCCTCCTTTCTTTCATGATCTTCTAGCTTTTGGAGTTTGTGTTTCACTAAACACTAAAGATCAGTCGCCCTTTTTCTGTAAAGAAGAAAAAAAGTTTTGCCCTCAGCCACCTCCCACACTATCAGTGGAGTCGAATTCAATTACACGCACATTTCACTCTTGCTCTTTCTTCTGCTTATCGTGAAAGCTCCAGTTAACCAGGAAGAAGAGAAGCTGGCTAAAAATGAGAAGTATCTCAAATTGATTTTTAAAGGCTATTGAGAAACACAAGAAGAGGAATATATGTGTGAGTTTTTTTTTTCTTTTAAGAGCATTGTGTTTTGAATTACTTTTGAAATTAAAAGGCCAATAGCTCATGAAATGAATGACCATTACATAGCTACCAATATGAAAGGGACTTCTTAGAATAGGTGGAGCCTCCCTGTAACAAGTCTTTATCACAATTTCTTAGAACCAGTTCATGGTGGGGAAAAAAAATCTAGGAAAGCTGTTAGAATTTTAACAGCACAAAGATTTTACAAGACCAACTAGACTATCTGCCCTCCACCCCCAAGTTAGATTCTCCTGAAGCTGTCAAATGAAAGAACACAAAATAGAAACCCAAATAAGAAATTCTTTCAAATGAGTCAATACCCTGCTAGTTTCAGCATGCTGTGATGTGTGGTTCAAACAGCAGACCAGGAACGGTGTGTTTTTCCTGTAGAGAAGGCAACCATGGACTTGAGTAGACTGTAAATCCAAGTTGCTGGAGAAAAAGCACATGATGGCCACCTGGGGCACCACCAGGAGAATCTTAATGTGCCCTTTCTTCACACCTTGTTCCTGACTCCGTTCATTTGCTTCTGATTATTTTTAGCGTTGTCAATTATTTAGCTAACAGGGAGAAAACTAGGCTTTTTTGACATCCAAAGGGACTCTCCTGAGTGTAATAATGAAGGCAGTTTATTGAATGCCTGTGAGGTTGCTTTCTAATTGTACACATTAATCTGCCCATGCAAGTTGGCTGAAAATACACAAGCAGATTGCACATGCAGATGGAGCACACAGGATGGTTTTTATGAAAAGACCTCTGGAATGTACTTCTGCAGCACTGTCTTTTCCTTAAAAATCGAATGACTGTGACTATTTCAATTGGCGGCTGAGAGCGGACCAGATTAATGATGCATTAAGTCTGCCATTCCGACTGGGGACAGATTCGATATCACAATTCAGAATTAGTTCTAGGATTCTTGAGCCTGAAAGCAGAGGGTAGGAAGGGGCATTTAACCTTGGTACAGTTTTCACCATGATTTTTCATCTCTGTACCTATTTACCACTTAGAAAAATTCAAATGTGATGTTTTTTCAGGATGGTGTTCCCTATTAGTCAATATTATTGGTAGATGCAAAAAATCTGAGGTAACAGTTGATAAACTTCTTCTTTATTTAAATCAAAGAGAAGATGTGACCCAG
Organism: Urocitellus parryii; assembly: GCF_045843805.1. NCBI lineage: Eukaryota > Metazoa > Chordata > Mammalia > Rodentia > Sciuridae > Urocitellus > Urocitellus parryii. The sequence continues at coordinate 77,992,025 of NC_135532.1, forward strand.
GTTATTTAAAATATTGGGTAAAATAAATCCCAGCATTTAAATTTTTAAATGGCAATTTGTTTGTAGGGGTGTGGTCATCTTTCTGATTGTGTGCTTTTGGATTCATGTTAGATGTGTTTGGATTTTGAGTGATGGGGCTCCGGTAGGATGTAAGATTGTACAGATGCAATTTACATACAAGTGTTAGGGAAAATGGTATTCTTTTAAGAATTTTCTGGAGGAATCAGGTTTGACTGTTTTAAGCATTTAAAATTGTAGTTCATATCTAATAACCATTTAACATAATAGATTCTACATTTATCTAAGTTAAAAGTACAAAGTATTTGGCTCTTTTAAATCCAAGTAATAAAAAAGCTGCTATATAACTGAGAACATGCAGAATGTCAAGCTCAGCAGTAATCATGTAGACTTTTTTTTCCTTTAATTTTCAGATCAACCCCATTAGACATGTATCATCCCTATGTTACAGGGGGAGGTTTGGGTAATCAGATATTTCCAAAGTCAGAGATAGTAAGTGATGCAGTCAAATCAGGTCCTGAGATTTGGGGAATTGGGGAAAATAGATAATTTAGGGGTGTGTTATATTTTGAAGGTCAGTAACCAAGCATAAGTTGGGGGTGAGGAGCACTGTCAACAGGGGTACCTGTGGTGAGAACTACTGGAGAGGGTGGGTCAACTCAGAGAGAAAGATTGGCAAAGTTGACTTCTGTTTTTCCCCACCAAAATCTAAATTTTGTGTACATTAAGCAAAAAGAGAGGCTGAGGAAATAAGTCTATTTCCTCTTCATTCATCACATAGAAATGTGGTCCTCTGCCCAGTCTCAACCCTGGGTTAGTATCACTATTAATCTTCCTGGAGGATGGATGGGCTTTCATAACTTCTCTTGGGTATACTCTTCTCCCGAGTACAGTTTCCAGCATTGTTTCTGGGAGATAAGGGACTCAGTTCTTAAAACCTTAGTTGGGAAAAACTCTTGGAATCAAGCCCATTCCTAAACAGGAACTTCATATTTCTGAACTGCCAACCCCACCCCCACCCCCCCACCCCGCCCCCTCCAGCTCAGCCCATGGAATGTAATGTTGGGACGTTTTCTGCCATCAGAACCATCTATCTCTTTTACTTTCACTTGAATAATTGTGTGCTTAGTTCCTCAGAGGCACATCTTCATCTATTTTAGTTTCTTAGAGCGGAGAATCCAAACAGGTCTGCTGAATATGCACACTTTGGCCCCAAGTTTGCTTTCTAATATGCTCACAAAACTTCTAATGCCCTTCGTGGGAACTTCTGGAAGACACTCGAGAGCTAAATGGCTCCCTTATCCATATGGTAAGCTTAAATCCAACCTTGACTTTCATAATTTAAGCAAGGTGAACAGAAAGTCATCCTATTCATAACTTCGTAGCTTATGCTAATGAAGCAAACTTATAGATATAAAAATCCCATATCTATTTTGTTCAGAATGAGGCTGAACAGCTTATGAGAAATTTGGTCCAAGGAAATCCCTAACTATTGAATGTTAAATAAGGTTGCCTGTTAAGATCATATCAAAATTTCCACTCACTATCAATTCTTCTTGCAGATATTCTAATGTTAATGTTAACTCATTTCATTCCCTCTGGCACCACCCTTGTGTTGGCATTTGTCACATGCCACTTGGAATTGTGGTCTGTGTCTCTGTGTTTCCTGGTCAAACCCCTAGACTACTGAAATGGTTGCTATCTTTGTCATCAGTCTCTTCTCTTCATCACCTCATGTTTTTATTCAGGTCTAATACTCTAAAACACAGTTTGGTCATGTCATTCCCTTGTTCCAAAATACTTGATTATTTACTATTCCTGTTGCCTCTTAAATAAATTCCAAATTCCTGGGCCACACTTTGGGGAAACATGGAGCACCTTAGGAAGAGGTCAGAGGGGATTTAAAGCTATGGATCTGGGTCAGGTGGCTTGGGGGAGGGTTTAAGGAAGCAGAGCTTTGCCCTTGATCCCTATCTGCAAATAGGGATCATTATATGGCTATGTATCTTAAAATCAATCTTTATTTAAAAGGGGGGGAATACTGAAGTGAGACTTCTGCTGTCATTGATAAAGCAGCAGTAGTCACTCCCAGTAGCCAGCATTTGGGGCTATTTGGTCACCATTGTGGTTTGCAGAAGGTTCGTTTGCTTTTCCACATTCAGACATGTTATAGAGTGGTCTTTCTTTTGTCATAATTCATCAGTCACATAGTGACCTCTTCTAAGGTTGATGTCATGTGTCATTGCTCACTTTTAATAAGAGCCATGAGTGCCAGATCAGTTCTCATCTTTCTCAGCATGTAATTATAACTAATAAGAGATGAAAGTTGACCAGTATCTTATTTGTACAATATTTTGTTCTAATTATCTTGTCACAGGAACTTAGTACCATTGAAAGTTTCCTCTTGGAAGGGCAGGGGATCTGGGGCTAGACTGTCTGGGTTCAAACACTTTTTTCCTTATTAGTTGAAGAACTTTTTAAAACCTCTTGGAGCCTTTTTCCTCATGTGTAGCATGATGTGGGGAGTAGTAGCTGCTAATTCCTAAGACTGACTGATACAGTTCACATAAGAGACTGAGCATAGCACTCAGAGAGAGATGCTGAACCTAGTAAACTCCCAGGACAGCAAAGGAAGAAGTAAAGAGAAGAGGTGACTTTGGCCTTTGCCCCAAAGCATATACTGTGAGAATCTCTTTTTGAGACATGAGATTCACTAAGGCAGCCCTGGGGCCAGAAAGTGCTCCTGGTAAACTGTCACACCTGGGTGAGTGTGTGGTCCCATCTCAGAGTTACGCCACCCGCACAGCCAACTTTATTGCTCCTATAAGCCTTATTGAAAAAAGAAAAAGTTAACAGAGAACAAACTGTAGCCTAACAGATAACCCAAGATTTAGGAAGACATGAGATGCCAGAACTATTTTGAACAAAAAAGATAGTGATATTTATTTAAAAAATGTGATTAGTTTTCCTTCTTTAAAATAAGAATCAACAGGGTCATGTTAATATCATGGAGGATGTTGAAACTAGAAGAGCCACAAAGAAGAGAGAAGGTTATGAACTACATTCATTAGCTAATTCTCAATAGTATTCTTCCTTTGCTGCATGAAGAAGGCTTGTAAATTCTAAATATTAATAGAAAAATAATTATATTGTAATATGTTTAATTATATGTTAACTATATGTAATAATAGGATATATTACATAAAACATGAGAAATAAATAACATGCAAATTTGATCATTATAACAAAAGACATGAAGTGAAATTTTTTGAGAGAGAGAGAATTTTTAAATATTTTTTTATTTTTTAGTTTTTGGTGGACACAACATCTTTATTTTATTTTTATGTGGTGCTGAGGATCGAACCCAGTGCCCTGTGCATGCCAGGCAAGCGTGCTTCCGCTTGAACCACATCCCCACCCCAAAGTGAAATTTTTATAATAAAATATAAGAAGAAAACAAAACATTAAATTCAACAAATTAACACTTACAATTAAGGTATGTAAGCTAGGTTTCCTTACTAAAAGACAAGCTCTTACACTGTATTAAAAACAAGCAAATATGTATGGTATCACAAAACATATTTATAAAATGAGAATTAAAAACAAAGGCATTGGAAAAATATATATGTAAATTCTAATAAAATAGAGCAGATGTAGCAATATTAATACAAGGTAAATTTAATTCAAGGTGAAAAGCATTCAAAAAGATAAAGTATATTTTATTAAGATAAAATGCATAATTCAAAAGACAATATGAATCATAAGTCTTTACCAACATAGATTTGAAATATATAGGACAAAAATTAGACAAAAACTGTCAAGTCTCCAGTGTACACTATGCATTTGCCAATTTTTTTCTTTTATTTAGTTAATTCTCAATAGAAATGAACAACATTACAAAGCTCATGACATATCATATTTCATACATTAGATTGAAGTGGGTTATGAATGTTGTGAACAACCAATAAAAAAAATAAAAAAAAAAGAAATGAACAGATCAAGTGAAACAAAAAATGACATAAGGATTAAAGGAACTGAAAAATAATGACTATGCATGATTATATAGACATAGTTATGAAATATTGTACCCAGTGTATGAAAAAAATATACTTCATACCAACTTAATTACCACAACAGTGGCCATGACAAAGCCTCAAATACTGTCAGTAAATTCCCCTAAATCCCCCTGAATTCTAGAAAGTCACAGTCCCTGAGAAAAATGAAATAAAATTAGAAATTAAGCAATAAGACATTTTAAAGTCTATCCACTTAAACAATTTAGATACCCATTTAAAAGACTAGCAGGAAAAAATTTGAAACCAAAATTTAAATTTCTTTGATATAAAAGAATAAAACCTTTAAAGCTGTGGTAGGTCTAACAAAGCATTTTTGCCATTATAACCAATATTTAAATAGGTTCAATGAATGTTACAGTCTATAAGTAGATCCATTATTATTTGGGAACTTAGCACTTAGGACTTTTCAACTCAATGTTAACAGGATGGACAATTTGGCAAATTGTATTGAATCAACATAATTAGAATGTGATGATGAATGATCTTATAATTTTAGGATAGCAACTCCTTTGTAAGCAATACACAAATCTCAGAAAATGGACTTAAGTACATGAAATATTTTTAGATTTATGATGGAATACAAAGAGAAAAGAAATTTACCAATAAGTGATAATCCAAGAGAAAATATTTGCCTCAGACATAATGAATAATGACTCAATTTCACAAATAACTCTTTACCAAATAATAAGAAAAAGACAAATCTAGAAAAATTGGCAAAATACTAGAACAAGAAGTTAAAACGGCACAAATATGAATCGATGAAAATGTTCAGAGGAACATAAATGCAATTTATTACACAGGCAAGAAATCAATGTATTGAGACTACCTAGCATGAGGAAAGGTGCTTTTATTTATTAATTGAATAATGAGCACTCAGTGTGTCTCAGGCACTATGTAGGTTCTGAGTATATAATATGAATAGAGCAAATGTGGCTCCAGGACCAAATATGGAAATTCAGATGTTAAGGTGACAAAGAACTATGTTGGACAACAGACTCTAATAATTCTGACAGGAACATAGTGGTAAAGGTAGGATTATAAAAGATTAAGAATGAATAGATTGTGAAGGGAAAGTATCTTTAGTATGAGAGGAAATACCTGATTTATAGATAAAATTGCATTGAATTAAAATGAAAAGAAGAACCCAGCTATGCTGAGAGCCAAGGAAGAAAGTTCTTGACAAGGATCAGCATGTAGTATTTCAATAATCTGAAAGGATGCTGGTGTATTTGGGTTAATGTAAATAAAGGAGAAGAAATCATGAGGTTGACAAGAGGGACAGCAGCCAGACAGAAAAGGCGGATCACGCAGGCTGTTGCATAGAATCTGGATTTTATTCCAGTCACAGAGGAGAAGCATAAGAAGCTTCTTATATATTTTTTTCATTTTGAGGAAGTGACTACTCTTATTGCTGTGTTGAGAGTAGATTTGAGGAAGCAAGAGTAGAAATGGAAAGACTATTGAAGATGTTACTGACATGGTCCAGTTAAAGGTTGATTTGGGTGATGTCAAGTCAGAGAAAAAAATATACATATTGTATGGGAAAATCAATAGAACATGTTGGTTTGAGGGATGAGGAAGGAGGAAGAAATAAGGATGGTTCCCAGCTGACTTGATCTACTGAATGTATAGTGATGCCAAGCACCAAGAAGGGAACTGTTAGGAGAGGACCAAAGTTTGGGTAGAAAAGTATCAAAAGTTTAATTTAATTTTTTATTTATTAATTTGTTAAATTATTTTTTTCTCAAAAGTTTAACTTTAAATGTGATAAATTGGAGATATCTGAGAGATAACAAATGGGAAATTGTACATAAAAATTTGGTCTTTGCAAGCAAGTATGTGTGTGAGATAAAAATTTTAAAATTATTAGCATGTAAATAGATAAAATCATTTAAATTATAGATTTGAGGAGTAGCCCAGGATTAAATATGGAGGAATTCTATCTTTTAGAATTTAAGTGGATGTGAAAGAACATTGAGAGGCAGGGTAAGTCAACAAGTGTGATGTCCCAGAAATCAAGACAGAAAGGTTGAATGAGAAGAAGCCCAGTGGAGATGGCTAAAGGAAGTCATCTGTGATCCTGACAGGATTGATTTGGTTATGATGGGGGGGATGCAGCCTGATTGGATTGGACTTGAGAATAAATAGAGATTTGGAAATAGTGATGGCATTTATCAGCTCTTGAGTTATTTGAGAAGGAGAGCAATGAAATGAGACATAACAGGATAAAGTTGAGGGATCAAGGGAGAGTCATGTTTGTGTAAAGACAGAAAAAAATCCAGTACAGCAGAGGAGAGACTGGATGAAAAGGGTATGACAGAAGAAATAAAGTCCTTGAGAAGGCATATATGGATAGGTTCCTCAACATGTATAACCAGTGGATTAATCAATGATTAAAAAGATTATTTCTAGTATAATTGAGGAAGTACTTAAAATTTTTTTCTTCCTGTTCTGGGGATTGAACCCAGGGCTTCATTCAGAGCAAGTGGGTCTACCACTAATATACTTCTCCAGCCTAAAATGATTTGTTTAAAGGAGAAAAGATGCAGATATATGGAATTGAAGATTTGGTGTTGGGGAAGTTGAATGTTATGGTTTAGATGTGGTGTCCCCCCAAACTCACATGTGAGACAATGCAAGAAGGTTTGGAGGAGAAATTATTGGGTCATAGCCTTAACCTAATCAGTGAATCAATCCTTGATTGGATTATCTGAGTGGTGGCTGGAGGCAGGTGGGGTGTGGCTGGAGGAAGTGGTTAATTGGGGGTTTGGCCATGGGGTATATATTTTGTATGGGGATAGTGGAATCTTTCTCTGCTTCTCATCATTATGGGAGCTATTTCTCTTTGCCACACTCTTCTGCCATGATGTCCTGCCTCACCTTGAGCCTTGAGGAATGGAGCCGTGCTTCTATGGACTGGGACTTCTGAAATTGTGAGCCCTCTAATAAACTTTTCCTTCCCTAAAATTGTTCTGGTTGGATCTTTTATTCACAGAGGCAAAATATCTGACTGAAACAATGAAGGAGTTTTTCTGTTCTTAAAAAAAGTATGAAGAGATTTTTCATGTGAGAGCAATGTGTGAGGGAAAACAGATAAAATGTGGAAGAAGATTAATGAATGAAATTGAATAAAGCTAAAATTCATGAATTTCCTGTGAAGCTAGTCTACACCATCACTCTGTCCTACTTCATGCTTTCTATCTCCAAAACACCTGTAATATTTTCCCAAGTTTGATTCACCTGCTCTAGTATAGACCAGAAAAGGCAGATTTTATCTGAATCTATCTTTTTTCAGACAAACATGAAGGAAAGAGAGAGAAGGAAGAAAGTTAAAGGTATTTGTAAGCGAAGATTTTTTTTTTTAATGGACTATAGTATCTAAGCTATACAGGAAGTAAAGAGCTAATGATGAGAAAGAGGTGAAAGCAAGGGTTTGGAAATTCCAAAGAAATTGGAAAATTGTTGTATGAAAGCGTTTGAAAGAACATGGAGTGATAGTTGTATACAAGAGTGTGATCTTTCATCTGGTAGTTTAGAGAGTGTGCATTTATCAATGGCAGTGATGTCTAGGGTATGACCCTAGGAGTGTAGCTGGAGTCAAATGGTAAAAAGCTACTGAGATGAGAAGTCAAAAAATAGGTCCAGTGATGATGAGAGGTGGGGAAAGTATACAGGACACCACTGTTGATGAAAATAGTCAACATAGGATGGAAGTCCAAAGTCTTGAACAAATGAGAGCTGGTTGACCAGAAGGCTGAATGGTGACAATGGAAAGAGGATGATGTAATCTGATATCAAGAGCTCTACAGAAATGGAATTTTTGCAAATGGTGGAGAAGTAATGCTCTGTAAGTAGTGTAGGAAGTAAAGAAGATGCCTGCTCCATCTTTCAGGCACTGAGGAATATGCACATGAGAAATAAAATGCCTCATTTAGGTGGCTCAGAAAGAAGTTCTTTCTCAAGAGATAGGTTTTAGGTAATACAGAAAAGTTTTATGCAGATTTAGAAAAAATTAAGTAATGTGAATTTAGAGAAAAGATACAAAAATAGTATACTTTTCAGTAAAACCTTCATCTAGCTATTGTTAGTCTCTCATGCAATCATAGTACAATTATCAAAACCAGGAAATTAACATTGGTACAATACTATTAACTAAACTTGTAGACATTATTGACATTTCATCAGTTTCCCTCCAGTGCCCTCTTTCAATTTCAGGATCCAATTTAAGACCACATAAAACATCTACTCATCATGATTCCTTAATTCCCTCCTATCTGTTAGTACCTCATTTTTTCTTTTTCTTTTCATAAACTTAACACTTTCAATGGGTACTGGTAGTCACTTACAATATCCCCCAATTTTTATTTGCCTAATATTTTCTCATGATTAGATTGAGGTTCTTTTAATAAAAATACTACAGAAATGATGCCATATATTCTCAGTGAATCATATAAGAGGGTACATGACATCACCCGTGAGCATTTGGTTATTGTGGTCATTTGGTAAAGGGGCTATTTTCCCCCTTTATAACTGGTATATCTCTTGGGAAAGATATTTTAAAATTATGCTAATATTCTGTTATCCCCCAACTTTTGTGCACTGATTTCATCATCCGTAAGTGGATCTTACCTTGATGTGTGCCTAATAGTGATATTGTATTAGAGGGAGACTTTTTGACATGAGATTAAAGATATAAAGGGTTGGTTCTTGGTTAAAGATAAAAAATTTATTGCATATCAAAAAGCTAGGGAGGCTAAATGGAGGGGTGGGGGCTTAAATGGTAGGTATGTTGGGCAGAATGGGATTGATTAATGATGGATGATGGGTGTATTAGTCATCTTCCATCATTATAACAAAATACCTGAGATGATCATCTTATAAAGATAAAAGGTTTATTTTAGCTCATAGTTTTAGAGGTTCCAGTCCATGATTAATGTGTCCATTGCTTTGGGCTCATGGCAAATTAGCACATCACTGCAGGAGTGTGTGACAGTACAAAACTGCTCACCTTATAGCCAGGAGGCAAAAGAGGAAAGGGAAAAGACTGGGATCCCACGATCTCCTTTAAGAGAAAACCGCCAATGATCTCATAGTAGTCTTGAAGTATCGTATCACCACCTCTTGAAGTATCATATCACCACCTCCCAATCGTGTCACCCTGTGTACCGATCCTTTAACACATGGATCTTGCAGAACATTTAATGTACAAACTATAGCAATGATTAAGGAATGAAGCGCTTGGAGGTGACTGAGATAAATAGAATGTGTGAGACAGAATGGAATTAGTACTTAGGAGCGGTAAGCCATGATTCTACATTGCCACTTTCATGCAATTAATTTTTGTTCAGACTGTAAATTTGCATAGAGCAGTTTGGAAAAATTAAGTTTCAAGCACACATATTCATTTATAGAAATTTATACTATAAATTAATTCTATTTCTACGTAAATATTCTAGAAAAAAATATTTATATGTACAAGACAGATATAGCAGGATATTCAGTGGAACAACATAAATATCTATCAGTAAGACTGCTAAATGCATTATGTAATGTCTATATTGTAGCATGCTACTCAGAGACCAAAAGAGTGAAGTTAGGCATATCATCATTAATATGGAAAGAAATTTGAAGAATGTTAAATGAAAATAAGTCAATATTTAAAACAAAATTTTATAGTGTCCCTCTTAAGAGGGAAAAATCTATTTAGGATAGGAAAATCTATGGGACGAAAAATGGACACACAAATTTCAAAGGATGAGAATGTATGTGTCTTTCTTGTTGAGTGTCTGGGCCAGTGTAGGAGTCAGCAGGTTTTGTCACTTGGCATTAGGACACTCAGTCTCCAGCATGAAGTCAGGGGCCTTCCAAGCTCTTTTGGAGTGCTACCATCAAATAGGAGAAGGAAAGAGTACTGAGTCAGGTGGGAAATTATTGATGTGTGTCACTTCAGGACTGGACCTTGCTTACATTTCATTGTTCAGAACTCAGATATACAGCCACATCTAATTGCATGGGAGCTGGGAAATATAGTCTAACTCTGTGTCCAAGAAGCAGAAAAACACATTTAGAGAAGAGCTGGTGGTCTGTTTATCCTAATTACCCTCTGTGAAGTATACTTCTATTCATCAGTTATCATCCTAAGCAGATATTTACCACTAAATGGAAAATAGTCCAGAAGGATTCATATGAGACAACTCATGATGTTGAATTTTGGGGAAAAGGGTAAGGTTGAGAGGAGTATTAAGCAGGACTTTTGTTTTTTGTTATTTAAACTTTTCCTTGTTAAGGTGAGATTGCAATAAATCACCAAGTTGATCTTAAAGCAGGAGATGGAAACTTCATCACCAACCAGCATTCTGAATTTGCCAGCTGGAGGGCCAAGGGGTAGGCTGCAAGTGTATATCCTTCAACCCCCTCCTAGGGTTTGAGTACATCTATTATAGTCCAAAACCATATTGTCCAAAAACATACATATTGTAGTCCAAAATTGTAAGTGGCTGTTGTTATGATTCAAAACCATAAACAAATGTCATGAGATCTAAAATCATGAGCAGGGAGTAGGCCAAAATGTCCCTAGTTGAGTACAAGTTAAAGAATGGTGACTAACATCTACACAATCAATCTCTGACAGGGTGCATTGTCCAAGAAAAATGGGAACCAAAAGGAGAATACTTTTACATTGATAAGAATTGCCATTTTGTGTTGCCAAACATGCAATGCTAAGCAACTACTGATGAGTACAGAGGCAGGGCTTTCCCATGGGAGAAGTATTTCTTACTCGTAGAGTCTCAGGGTTAAATGGAGTCGATTTGGTCATTGCCCATATAGCCTGACCCATAACATCCTATTTTCATATAATATTCACATATCACTTTTGTGGTTAATGATTTAAAGCTTTAAAGACCAGTTAAACCAGGAGAAAGTATTGTTTAAAGTATATGAGATAGTTTGGTTACTATGAGTAAGTGCAAATTCTAGTTCTCCCAGAGTTACTACTCACATTTATGTTTTGTTTTATATGTCTTATTTTTGTGATCTCTTAAGTAGAGAAGTGTGCATTTGCCAGTAGATTTTCTCCCACCCTCTTACTTCCCTAGGCTCCATGTGTGCTTATAAGTATGTGAATGTCTTGTGTTCACACTCAGTTATACGAAACTGACTCAGGCAAAATAATACCTCTTCAGATTGCCTTATAACCCATACTACTAATACCATAGCAGAGGCTTGGGAAATACCTGTTGTCTGTGTTGAATACATACATGTGGGAATATAAGAGTGACTGCTAACTCTCCTAAACCTCGTGGTGGCAAAGTTCAAGTTTGTGAAGCTATTGCAAAGTGTGGGTGGAATGCAGGGCTAGATAGCGCTTGCATAGACAGTTCCTAAGACACACTGAGATTTTGTTTCCAAATGTGTTATATAACATGAATTATTCATAGGTCTGAATCATGTGGACCTAAGATAATTATGCATATTAAATATCCATCTGTATTACTATAGTAGTTCTTAAGATCACCAGGGGTGCTTTTAAAAAACAGATTCCCAGATTCCACTCTAGACAGGCTACAAAGTCAAAGACTTGAGTCCAGTAATTTCTCAGAAGCACCATCAACGAGGCCCCTGTAGCCAGCACCACACAGGTCTTCTCACTGGCATTTTGGAAACTTATTATGGCATCTGCCAAGTCTTGCCCTAGTAAACACCACCCAAGTGTGTGTGCTTTTTCTCTTTGAGAAATATTTCAAATATACAGGAAATATGTATCAACCACCAAGGGCACATTATTAAGATTCTACTTTTATTTGCTTAATTTTTAAAAAGAAATTGAACATTAGAGACTGTTAAGTTTTATCCTTACCCCTTACCCTTTCTTCCTCCTGTTTTCCATAGCAGTAACCACTATCCTGGAATTGTCAGTGGCCTTCAGCCAAAAACACCAGGGACACACCTGTAATTGAACGAGTTGGGTTTATTGTCACAGCAAAGTAAATGCATACCATAGAGAACAGTGGGTTATCTCAGTAAGAAAGTGTTAGAACCTATTATAGGATTTGGGCTTGGGTTGGGTAATTTTGCAAAGGGCCTAGGGAAACAGGGGTTGCCTTGGATTGGATTGAATGCTATCAGACAATGGAGACAATTTTATGATTAGGTATCTTGATAAATTTCATTGATAGAACAGACTAGAATGAGGGTAAAGTTGTAAGTTGTAAAGTTGTAAGAAGTAGCATTATTCGCCCTGTTAGAGGGATGGATGTTTGTAATATGTGGATTGCATGATGACCTTGTGTGAATTTATGTCCAACAGTAGAACAAGTCTTAACTTTGTAGGGTTCAGTAATAACACTGAACTCTAGATCAATTCCTGGATGTCAAAAGCTCTTCTTCTTCATTCTCATGATTCAAATTTTTCTAATTTTACTATCTGTGTATGAATTCACAACTGCTGGGTTTTTATAATATTACTGTATCATGATTTTCACAATTGTTTTTATTTCTTTACAGAATTGTTTTGAGACACAACTGCATTGATTCATGATATAAATTAACCCATTCCCTTCTTCCCTCCCTTTTCTTCCTCCCACTTTTTTACCTCCATCTTCTTCTTTCTCTCTCTCTCCCCCGAGGCTCTTACAAAGAGTGCTGCATTACGTGTCCTTTCTCGATTCTCCTTATCTACCTGTGCCAGAGTTTCTCTAGTGTAAACATTTAGACTTTGTGCACATACTCAGCTCCACCAGGTATTGTCAAGTTGTTCTCCACAGCAGTGAGACCAATTTGCTCTTCTATCAGCAATTCCTAAGAGGACCAGTTCTGCCAAACACCCTCTGTAGTATGAGGCAAGGTTTTCATACTTTTTAATTTTTTTCTTGCCAATTTGGCAGATATGTAATGGTGTCTTGTTTTAATTTCTATATTCCCAATTATTAGTGAGATTGACCATCTTTTCTCATGGGTATTGCTCATGAGAAGCAGTCAGGCACAGTGGCTGCACGTATGGCCTCTGGAGCCAGGCTGCCTGTGTCTGATCCCAGGTTTTGACAGTTACTAGCTGTATGACCTTGAGCAAGTTACTTCTAGGAACTGGAGATGACAATGGAATTCTTGCAAGGTTGTCATAGAAGGAATGTATATAAAGTTTTTTAGTGTGGCCCGATACATAATAAATACTATATGTGCCCTGAGCTGTTGCTCTTCTAATTGTTGTTGTTAATCATTTTTCCTATATGAAGTATGTGTTTCTATTTTTTGCCCAATTTTCTATTGGGCTGTTTGTCTTTGTGTAATTTGATTTGTTAGCATTCTTTATATATTTTGCACATTTACTCTTTTTATTATTTTTTCCTTGGCTATAAATATTTTTCATGGTTCATTTTTTTCATCTTATGTGTAGTACTTGCTTTTCTTATATTAACAGAAAGATGTAGAGTTATAAACTGTAAATGAAATGCTATACCTTAGTATGAGGCATAAATATGAAATATTGTCTGATACCCTTCTCTCTCCAACTGTTAGATAATGGACATAAAACTGCAAAGCCACTATTTCTCTGCCCTTTCTTTAATAATAGAATTCAGCCTTGCTTATTCTTTCTTTTTAAATAAACATAAAGCATATATAGCTAAAAATGCATTGTCAACAGTGCCAACCTGTAGTGAGCCGTTTCTGTGTATTGTGGCCGCCATTACAAGATGGCGCTGATAAGCGCCGTGGCCTGTGATAAACAACTCCTTATTTTGGGAGAGTTGGCACGTAGCTGTAAAACACCCTATGAGAAAGATCCACGTGGCAGTTGTGCATTGGGGCTTTATCTGCTTTATTAGGGCTGGGGCACGTAGCAGTAGTAGTAGTGGCAGTAGGAGTAGCAGTAGGAGTAGTGGCAGTAGTAGTAGCAGTAGAAGTAGTAGTAGGAGTAGCAGTAGAAGCTAAAAGACATGTCAATACAAAGGCCTGAATAAACAGCTGAAAGAAGAAAAAGTATCAAGGACCTGAATAAACTGCTGAAAGAAGATTCCTGAGTTGCGTCTTCCTTGCGGGCAAGGGGTCGCGACACCAACCCAAACAGGTAGAAACAAAATCAGCCTGTCAGAATTAGGAGGACTTTGGGGGCACATCTGACAAGTAGATGTTTTCTTTTTCTTCTTTTTTTTAGTACCGGGAATTGAACTTGGGGGCACTCGGCTACTGAGCCATATCCCCAGCCCTATTTTATATTTTATTTAGAGACAGAGTCTCACTGAGTTGCTTAGAGTCTTACTGTTGCTGAGGCTGGCTTTGAATTCTTGATCCTCCTGCCTCAGCCTCCTGAGTGGCTGGGATTACAGATGTGTGCCACTGCACCCAGCAAGTAGATGTTTTCTTTGGTGTGTTTGTATTTGATCACACAGCATTGGCCCTCAGTGTTCCAATTTTTTTTTAATTAGTTGCCAAATAATTTCACATTAAAAATTTCAGCATTTTGTTATGACAGTGAAAACTGAAACATCTGGCATGCTGGCCTGGGCTCCCATGGAGCTAAGAAGTAGCTGATCCCTTTATGTGGAAGCTCACTCTCTAGTTTGTCAAAATCCCCGACACACTCTCTGGCCTCTATCATTGACCTCAGTGGCAATTGTCATTTATCACCAGGTCTGAGCTCCTGTTTCCCTCACTCATTTGTCTGAGCCCTGTAGTCATTTGAGTTTGTGTGGAAGCTAACAGAAGGTGAGGGAAAGTAGCACTGCTCCATTTACTCCCCAGCAACATAAAAAGTACCAGGAGAGACGTTTGTTAGTTATTTTTCAACAGGAGTACCTTCCCCATTACGACTGTTTATAATTGTAATTTAACATTTTGATGAGAATATCCTTATATATCCTGTCATAATTTGTAGTTGGCAGATATGGGCAACTAGGTAGGGAAAGTTGCTTAATACCTTGTAGGGCTGATATTAGTCTCTTGACTCACCAACTTCTACGTGTCCATGTTAATTTTTGTTCTTTTTTTAGCATATTATTTTTTAATTGTATATGGACACAATGCCTTTAGTTATTTATTTTTATGTGGTGCTAAGGATTGAACCCAGTGCCTCACATGTCCTAGGTGAGCGTTCTATCACTGAACTACAACTCTAGGTCCAACATTTTTTTTTTGACTATTGAAAATCCCAGTTTTCTAATTCTCAAATCAAATAACTTTACAGAAATTGTCTTTTGCAATTCTGGGCTATTCAAAGGAGTCCTCAAAGGTAAACTTCACTCTCTGTGGCCTTTCCTAGTTTTTTTTTTTTTTTGTCATTTTATGGGGGTCAAATTTTGTTACTGATTACTCTTCATTGACAGATTTTAAATATTCCATCATACTACAATATAACAAGCCATTTTCTTGTCCTTCCCTAATTTTTTCAAAGTGAATTTCCTCAAATCCCTACCTATCTTCTTCAATCTAGACAAAGTTTTAGTGATTTTAGGATAAATTAATGCTAATTTTTATACTCTGGGTCTAGGTAGTTCCTAGATATGAAACACAAACATCTCAAGGATGAGAAATCTCCCCCCCTTTCCCAGCATTCCCTTTTCATCCTAAAGTTCTGAAATGACTGAGAAGCCAAATGGAATCCTTGAAAATTCTTTTTCCTATTCTTCTTCAGCTCTTCTTGTCTTCTTATGTACTTTTGGAAGTGAGAAATTATTCTCTTTACATATTTATTTATGTTGTATTTTCAGGATAGGCTAATTGCTGTCTTAAACAGGCCCCAAAATATGTAGTGTTTGAGTGTTATCTGTGGTTTTTATCTTGCTCATTTAAGATATGAGTAAACAGGTTTGAGATTAGGCTCCCTCCCATCAGGTACTTAGGTACAAAAATGGACAGAAACTCTACCAACTTCACTATATAATCTCCAAAGTTCATCTATAAATTAACCCTTTTTCATATAAGCATTTGGCCAAAATGTATGGAGGCATGTACCTGGGAAATTTAAAATAAACTTCAGTCCTGGAAATGGCATGCATTATCTCATCTCACATTCATTGGACAAGATTCAAGTATATTGCCAATCTTTGCTGTCAGGGAGGCTAGGAAATACTGTAACAGAGTATGACCAGGATAAGAGGAGAACATAAGTTTTGGTGAATGTTTAGCATCCCTGCTGCAGCTGTGAGATATTGAGGAGAAGCAATCCTGATGAAACTTTAGGAATAAGCCATAGGAATCATCCCAAGAACAAGCAGGAAGGATCCTTGAAGATCAAAGTTGGACCTGTAAACTAAATCTCCAAAACCAGTCTAACCAGTTGCTCTGTGGAGTAAAAGAAGCCCTTTTTTCATGCGTGGGTCAGAGTGATAAAGTATGAGAAGACCACCCACCTGCAATAGATAGCAGGAACACCAAGGGAAAGCTGGCTCAGGGTGCCCAGAGTTTAGATTCTTAGTCTAGTTGGACTTCCATCAAGGCCATTTTCCTGTGTTTGTTCTTTTTTTTTTTTATTGGTTGTTCAAAACCTTACAAGGCTCTTGACATATCATATTTCAGACATTAGTTTCAAGTGAGTTATGAACTCCCATTTTTACCCCAAATACAGATTGCAGAATCACATCAGTTACACATTCACCTTTTTACATAATGCCCTATTAGTAACTGTTGTGTGTTTGTTCTTCAATAAGGTTATTTTATTTTTAGAGCTGATGACCACAGTTACCTACAGGGATCCCAATTCAGTTTAGTATATGGGAATTCTATTATCTACCAGGCACTGTGCCAATAGTAGAAAAACACCACTTAGCTTAGTAACTCAAGGCTTTCCTTGTTTGTATTGTTCATTGCTTGGAAATAATCCACATCCTCCTTAGTCCCCTATTTATATTTCTATGTCAGTCCCAGGTCTGTCACCATGCTTTACTCTCGCAGTCTGGGTGGGACAGTGTGGCTGGTGGCCCTGCACCCACCCAATTTGTGCTTGGCATTAGCAGGAAAGAAGCAGTGGGCAGCGCACAGTGAGCCCCTGTCAGTCAACGAGGTCTGCAGTTCCTTCCATAGCACTGAGTTTCTTTGTCCCTACTTTTTCCCCTGTCTGCACTCCACTAACAATATTCAAAAATCTCATCCAAACTTCTGGCAACTCTTCTTTTTACACTTTTGACTGATGACTTCCTAAAACTCCAGACAGTGGGGTGGCTTCCAGGCTGTGTGACTTCATTAGTCTCCTTGTCTTAATCTGGGTGAGATAAGTAATCCTAGATAAATGCCTATGTGTCTCAACTGCGGAAGTCTTACACTTCTCAGGGTTTGTGTTTTGTTTCACGTTTAGATCCTTCTTTCCAGCAACCCGCTAAGCTGATTTAAATGCCAGGTTCTACCTAAGGAATTGTTCAATGGGGGTATTGGTATCTCTCTTTTTAAAAAATTTCTAATTCCTCTTGTTGATTCCCCCACCTCGCACTGGATGATATTGGTTCTTACTGAATCCCTTGTGTTTCATGCCCACTTCCTAAGTACTTGGTGACTCTGATCTTAGCAGTACAGAAACAGCAGGACATCAGGAAGGAGATGGGAGCAGGCTGCAAGAGTCTGCCATAATATAAATCAGGCCTCAGTGAGGTGTTTGGTTATAAATGTGGAATAAGAGGTTTAAAAAATCCCATAAATTACCTGGGAAAAGGACAAGGGAGTAGAAAATAACCCAAACAGAATGGAGCAGTCATTACAGAAAGGAATGGGAACTAATTTCAATGGTCTGTGACTGACATTAGGTGAGAGGAGAAATTGGGGTGGTGCCTTGGATTAAAGGAAAAACAAAGAACTTCTCATTAAGAAGAAGAAATTTCTCATTAAAGAAATTTCTAGGTCAACCTTTCAGAGCTCTAAGGAAATGTCAGAAATGCAGACCAGAATCAGCATCACTTTTTAACCTCTGTGGATGGAAGTTCTCTGCATGCCTTGACTTAAATGCACATCTGAGTGTGTGTCTGGAGACAAAGGGTTCATTTCTGCTTTTAGAATCTCAATAGATGGGAAAAAGCTGCTGGATTAGAGCGTACATCTATCCTGTAGGTAGTCAAAGCCATGAGGAAGATGGGGACTGGAGAAAGACTCCTGGTGGGTGAAGGGCTTAATGTAAGACTGGTGTGAAATGAGGAGTTGTAGGGGATTCATGTTACACAGTGCCATACTGGAGTCTGGTGTTTGACTTAGAACATTCACATAGGAAATTAGGCCCTGTACTGTGGAGTCTGAGAGAGTGTCATCTCCATGTCAGTAACACAGAGTGGGAAAAATGAAATCATCGGTTCGCATTTCACAAACCTAGTTTTCTATTTTCAAACTAATGTTCTTCAATAATGCACTCTTGTTTTAATTTGAGACTGTAACTTGCTCTCCACCTAACCTTTTGTTCTCCCTGGGATACTTTCAGTCATCTCCCAATAAAAGTCTAGGTTAGTATCCAAAGCCACAATAAACATCAGGATCTCTATTTTTATGAAGGCACTAACACCTGTTTGTGTTTCTGGTAGCACAACTGCTGCATTCTTGAGCAAACTGGACGCAGAGTTACCAAACAGAAGTGCCTGCCAAACTGTTCCTCGTGACTTTCAGTTCTCTACACAGGTAAGTAGAACATCAGGTGGAGTGCTGTTTGGCATCTTCCAAAGAACTGTATAGAGACTGTGGTTAAGGTCATTGAGTGACGGGGACAGCATAGAACTCTGGAAGTAAAGGCAGATGGCCTGATCTGAAACTTTGACCTCAGCTGCTCAATGAGCTACAAAATCATGCGGATATTTATTACCTACACAATGGTCATCTGTAAAGTCATTGTCCTCGCCCAGTCATCACCCATCCTTCCCTCAAACTCTTATGTCAACATAAAGTCTACTGTGTGCTCAGAGCACTCTAATAGAATGAAGGAGAAAAATATTCAGAAAGCACCATTGCTTGATCAGGAAGAAGCATTTGTGTCAGACTGTGTGTGTAGGGACACTTCCTAGTAAAGGGACATCTGAGCTGATGTTTTAAAGGAGAGTTAGTAAAGCCAAGAATCACTCCAGGTGTCAGAGTTAATTAAGACACAGAAGCAAAAACTGGTATGAAGGCAAGAAAAAAAAGCATGTCTCATGTTGGGGAAGAAGAGGCGGAGCTGCAGAGGAGAAGGGGACTAGAAGGCTGCAGAAGGAAGCAGGAGCCATAAGAGGCTTTGCTCAATTAGGGTATCAGTGGCAGTTTGGGTGGGAGAATTTATCCTATGGATTTTCAAAGGCATCCGTGGCCCATGGGCACAAAATATTAATACCCCCACCCAGACATTGAGGCATTTAGAAATCCCCACACAAGAAGCTGATGGAGTTCCTGGTAGAAAACCCCCTGAAGATGTTTGTATGCCACGTTAGAGGACTTGCACCTCATTCTGCGAGTACAGAAATGTTGTAAACCAGGAGGGCTCAAGGTCAGATTTAAGAGTTTTGACTGCATCACGCTGATAACTGTTTTGAGGATGGATCTAAAGGAATAGAGAGAGAAGGAAGTCACTAAGGCTTCTGCCCCAGTCTGGGTGAGGAGTGATGAAGATGTCAACTAGGACAGCAGGTGAAGGGATGCAAATGAAAGGAAAGAGAGCTTAGAAGATGAAAGCAGCGAGGGCTTGGTTATTGACTAGTTAATCAGGGATAATAAAATAAATGTCACTAAGGATGTCCCTGGAAAAGAAAAGATGGATATGTTTTAAAAAGTCTTTGACTTGCCCCAAACCTGGAAAACTTATGTCGTTAGAGAAACTTGATCTTCATCTTCCCCCATCCCCATCCCATTCTCATTAGGAACCATGTTTTAGAATGTTAGGAAGACATTATGACACTCTTAGAAAAAGTTCATGGTACTCCTTCCTACAAAGCTTTATATGTCCCCTCCTCCTGCCACTGCCTCTGATGTGGTGTTTCAAAGTCTAAATTTGCCAGTGTGGGTCTTCCATGAGTCATATCAATTGAAATCCCTCATTTCTGTCCCCTCATTACAGGATCTGGGGAAAGAATTGAGAAGCTGTAGGTAATGGGGTTAAATCATGTGTAAGATGACACTCCTCATCATCTGTCTGGATATCCTTGTGGCTAAAAGGGAGTGGAGGGTGACAGGAGTTGGGTGGCTCTACCAGCTGGGGTTTTGTTTGCCAGGGTGGTCTTGCTTTCTGTTTGAGAGCTTCTGAATCCTGTGATTTGCAACACCTGGCAGAACTTCGTGAGCTTGCTCTATTGATCTTGGTTTATTTCTTCAATTTAACAAGATCATCCTGAATTTTAATATTATCGTCCAAAGCATTAGCAGTGCTCCCAGAGCTGCATATTCTGTGGATTGATTAGTGCATTTGTCACACAATCCTCAGAGCTATCAATAGAAAATATAGAGCAGGATTGGCCCCAGGATGGTTCCTTATGAACTGCTTGCAATAGCTGCTCTCATTTTGACACCAAACTATTAATAAGTTTTTGGTGTTCAATATATTTAGCTGACTTTTTACCCATATTTTACTCTTCTCATTCTGTCTAATCCATATGCATAGAATTCTTCTGAGAATGCTTTGTGGAACCATTTCTAATGCTTTAGGAAAATCAAATATGTACATTACACTTCTGTGAAGAGCATTTCTTCTCTGTTAAAAGAGGGCACTTGGGGTTTGCCTTAGCTGTGGTTAATGTATAGTGTGGGAAATGTGTGATTCCCGTCTCTATGGGATATGAGTAGCTGGGAGGATTTGCTTTTCTTTTTGCTAATTTTAATTATACTACCTAACACAATTTTTCTGAGAAAATTTTTCTTCTTAAGACATGAATTGGTGTGAAAACACTTTGTATACAACCAGAGATATAAAAAATTGTGCTCTATATGCATAGTATGAATTATAATGCATTCTGCTATCATATATTTTAAAAAATTAATAAAATAAAAAAAAATTCTTGTTTTTTTTATTTAAATGTGGATCTGACATTGGCAGATGGGAGTTTAATTAATACTATATTGTTATGTTGATGAAAAAGTCCTTCAAGTTTAGGACTTCAGACCACAGGTATTTACAGAGCTCACTTACATGTGTATTGATGGAGTTCTCTGTATTGTGTGTGTATGAGGGGCAGAAGGTCATACCTTCCTCAGTCATCATCACTGAATATTTCCAGTTGCATAGTAAATGGTTTCCAATTCTTGGGTTGTATCTTCTTTTTCTTCTACAAAGAATAGCCATTTCTTTTTTTAAAAAACTGTTTCTTCTTGTTCCACTTCCCCAGATCATTGAGTGGCTCCCTATATCTTCAAGGATAAGATCAAAATGCCTTAGCTTATATATCTGCTTTCTACTCTCTGTCCCTCCTCTTGTCCCTGTCTTGCCTCTCCTTTTCTCCCTCCTTCATTACCTACCTGCTTCTTGAAATATTCTCATTCCCTCCCTCCCTATCTCCCCCCTCCGCCACCGCCTGCTTCTCCTCAGTCTTCTAGGGCCTGGAGGACTGGCCTCTAGTCTAGATCTTTGCTCCTCTAAATGTGGTCCTTAGACCAGTCACATGGCCATCACCTGAGAACTTATGGAAATACAAACAAGTCATAGGCCCCACTCTAGACCCCTGAGTCAGAACCTGCATTTTTAACACCATCCATGGGTGATCTGGGTGCACATTAGTGTTTCAGAGACTGTCCTGTACTCATGCTCTCATACTGCCCTGCACACTCTATGCAATTTGGTTATTTTAATTCATGTGTCATGATTCTTTCTTTCAAGATTGCAAATGACACTCAAATATCTATGTCCCTCTTGCATCCCTTTGATTCTACTTCTCCTCCAATACTTCAGACTCTTTGTATTTCCTATTGCTGTGTAACTAATTATCACAAACTTAGTGATTTAATTCAACATAAATTTATTCACTTTAATTTCTGGGGTCCAGAAATTTGGAATGAGTCTTAGGGTGCTAACTAAAATCAAGTGGTTAGCAGAGTACCTGCTGGTGGCTTCTTCTGGGGCATCTGTTCCTTGCTTCTCTTGGTGTCAGGCATTCCTTGGCTTCTTGTCCCATGGCTTCAATGCTCTAATCTCTGCTTCTGCTTCATGTCATTTCTCTCTATTCTTTGACCTTTTGTCGTCCTGTTATAAGGATCATATTGATTACACTGGGTCCATCAGGACAATCCAAGCCCATCTCCCCATCCCAAGATCTTTAATTTCTACAGAATCCCTTTTGCCTGGGAACATCTTTGGGAGGTAGCATTATTTATCCCACCTCACTCTCCTAGTTGTTTCTTTTGTTATTTGGTGCTCAGTGTCTATGAACATGTAAATTGCTATCTCTGATCCATTTTAAACCTTATTAACTCATTTTTTTCTTCTCATTCTCCCAGTGTAATTTTTCAGTATTTCATGATTTCCCTTTTCTTGCTACCTGGCCAGTTAGTATATTCTGGTTACATTTTCTTTCTTTTTAACTTTTTAAGCGTTTTCCTTTATTTTTTACATTTTCTTAGTTTCCTTTGCATATCTGTCTTTGGCTTTTGTGACTATTCAATCGATTGAAATTTCTGTACGATTTTTCATTTTATGCCAGATAGCTTGTCAATTCTGCCCTCCCCTCCCAGTTGGGTTCCTCTTACCACTCCCTCTAAACTGCATTGGTTTTTCTATAGTGCTGCTACACAGATATTATTCTGGGACTTTCCCTGAACATAATGGTCCTCAGTCTCCTCTGCACAGTGGACTAACCTGGGGAGCTTTAAAAATTGCCGCTGCCTGGGTCTCACCCCCAGGGATCCTGCCATATTGTGGTCTAGGTCTCAGGATTTTGAAAAGCTCCCCAGGTGGTTCTAAAGTGCAGCCAAGGTTGAGAATCACTACCTTGAAGCCATCGTGGGAATTTCTTTTATTGCTTTCTTATCTTGAATCTTCCAATTTCTGGACCTCATTTCTTTTATTTTCCTGCTTTATTTCTTTGTTTTGGTGGAACATATTATTTAGTAGCTTCCCCAGAGAAGAGGTATGGAAGGCAAACATGTTCAGGTCCTTCCATATCTGAAATTATCTTTATTGAGCCCTTATATTTTGCTTGAAATTTAACTGGTAACTCTTCCAATTTGGAAATAATTTTCCCTCAGAATTTTGAAGACATTACTCTTCTAGTTTTGGAGAAGGAAAGGTTGGTTCATGAGAACTCCAAGTTCAGCTGAATTTTAGTTCTTATATGAGGGTTTCTCTCTGCTTCTCCTGAAAATATGTTAATATCTCCATTTATTTTTCTGATATTCTGTAATGATGTAGCTTAGTCTGGGGGGTCTTTAAAAATTCATTTTCAATCTAGAAATTAATCAGTAGTTCTAGATGATTTGTGTTTTTTCTTCAATTTATTAACCTTTATTTTCTCTTTATGGAATTCCGATAATTCAAATCCCAGGCCACCTGGATTTTATACTATCTCTTCATCTTCTGAGTCTTCACAGATTTTCACCTGTGAATACAGATGTCTCTTGGGTTTTGAAGATAGAGTTTGTGTTCGTTTTCTCCTCTCTTCAGGGTAATTTCTGGGAGAAGAAAAGAACAAAACCCTGCTTACTCCGTCTTGAGAATGTAACAGTTATCATGGGCTGCCTTGTGCCCCCATCTCAGTTTATATGTTTGAGGGCTAACCCCCAGCATCTCAGAATGTGACCTTATTTGGAGATCGGGTCTTCATAGAGGTAATTAAATTAAAATGAGTCCATTAGAGTAGATTCTAATGAGGATGAAAGGGATCCTTATAAAAGGAGCTAGTTGGACCTAGAGACAGGCATAAAAAGAACATGATGTGGAGAGACAGGGTAAAGATGGCCATCTACAAGTCAAGGAGAAAGGCCTGGAACAGATAGATCCTCCCCTCACAGAAGCAATCAACCTGAAGAGACCTCGATTTTTTATTTCTATCCTCTAGAGTCATGAGATAGTAAATTTTTGATCTTTAAGATACAAGTCTGTGGCACTTTGTTCTGGAAGCCCTAGCAAACTCTCTCGCATGCTCTCTTGCTGGCTCTCTCTTTCCCTAGCAAACTCTTACAGTGCTAATTTCCATTTATTGCTTTGGTGGTATTTTCCATTCTTAGTCTGATTCCTACTTATTTTTTTAAACACAGCTTAGTTTCACCCACTTGGAGAAGATGTCCTTGATCTAGTTTAATTAAATGTTTTCCTGTATTGTGACAGTATAGTATTACAGTACTGAAATGCTTGCTCTCTTTGTCTGACTTCCACATGGAGCTCTAACTGCTTGAGGCCCCAGGATTGTGTCTTGATACAGTGCTTGCAGATGAGACACTTAAATATTGTTTATTGAATAAATGTATCATCAGCATAGCTTTGGGGGAAGATGAGCAAAATGTACTTTGTTGAATGACAAAAGTTGAGCATAAATATTATATTAAATGAATATTTAATGCTAGAAAAATTTTGTTGATACAGTAACTTAGACATTTCTGGTATTAAGAACTAAGAAAAATAGAGATCAAAAGTTTTTTTCTCCCCCCTCTTATTATTTTTGAACAGAAACTTCCTGCCCTGACTACAAATTACAGCTGGGTAAGCATGCATTAAGACTGCAAGTGACTCTAAACACTCCATATCTAAAGGCACCATGTGACTTCCTAGTTTCTGTGGCCTTTTAAATGACACCTTTTATGTCTAATAACCATTATATTTCTCAATCGAAAACTAGGACCCATATTCTGATATAAGAACAAAGCAGTAAGTTTAAAAGGAAGGTATTCAAATAGAATTTCAATTCTTTGCTTAAGTCATAATATTTACTTTAATGATATATAATACCCTGCTTTTGAATTTCCTAAACAGAAACTGTCTTCTTCCCTCAGTTTCCTTTCTTGCCTGCTTGCTGGGTCTTATGTAAAATATTTGCGATGAAGACTCACCTTCTGTAATATAAAAAAGAAGGGGTCATCAGAGAGCCACTCCCTACCTGCAGTAGCTTTTCACAGTCCCCTTGTGTTTGCATATAGATAAAAGACAATCATAGTTTGTAGTTTTACCTGTCTGATGTAGTAGACTTTGGAGATATGAGGGATTTCTGAACACATGGAGCTCCTCTATTCTCATTGGTATTCCTAGAGATGGTACAATTCCAAAAGCTTCTCTCTCTCACTGGAAAGTGGTTCTTACTGTTTGATGATATATGGGTTTTTATAGTGACAGGAATTGGAGAATGAACTAAGAAGTGCTTGAGAAAAATTACAGTAAGGAAAAAGGGGGAAACAGCCTACATGAACTTTATGGATTATTAGTTCAGAGAACGAGGCCTGAAATATGTAGCTTGATGCCATGGTGCTGCTGGGAGTTTTATGAGAAGAGTGGAATTTCCTAAGGATTGGATTTTAGGCTGGCCTCTCTGCCTTTCAGGAGCTGGGCCTACAAGTCAATGTGAGGGAGAAGAAGTACATGACAAATGAACAGAATACAGATGTTCTTGATGGGGTTATATCCCAATAAACCCACCCTAAGTTGAAAATATCACAAGATTGAAAATGCATTTAATACTTCTGTTCCATTGAACAGCCTAGCTTAGCAACACACACAGTGTAGAGTGCCAGTGGTTTATCCTTGTGATCATGGGTCTGACGGGAGCTGCAGCTCACTGCCCCTGCTAAGCATGTAGAGAGAGTATTTTACTGCATATTGATAGCCTGGGAAAAGATCAAACTTTGAAATACAATTTCTCTAGAATGTGTACCGCTTTCGCACCATTATGGACTTGAAAAATCACAGGTCGAACCATTGTAAATCAGGGACCCTCTGTAATTGAAATCTCATACATTTCAGAATATATGGTCACTAGATGTGTGGAACCCTGATGTGGTTGGTGGGTCAGAATGACAGAAGAATATCCTACAGCAGGTCCTGGCTCTCCTGAGGCTCCTGTGCTCCAGAACAGGCTTTGCTTTCCCTCTCAGAACTAGAAATGTGCTTCAGGTACAGATTAGGGTTGCAAAAATTCAGAAAAAAAAAGCATCGTTGGAATTATATGGTATCAATTGCCAGCTGACAAATTTAATAGGAGATCATTAATGAGCAGTGGACATGTCAGTGCTTCTAATGTCAATGCCACTATTGCCTGTCTCTGATAGGGACTCATCAGCTAGTTGGATATTCTTGAAAATATCTTCAACTTCTATCAGAAGGAATAAATTATGTTGGTTATCTCTGAGGGGAAAATTTTAAAGCTTAATTAAACAAACAGTTAAATCATCCTTTAAAATGTGCTGGATGATTGTGCTTATACTAGCCTTCTTTTTATATATCCCAAGGGATGTCTTCAGATGCATGCATAAATCACTCAATAAGCCAGTGTATGTGGAGAGCTTAGTGTTTGCTCAGTACAGAGGTTGAATTATTAGCACCACTCCATCGTGAGCAGATTGATGTACTGTGGTGATGTTTTTCCTATGGACTTTTCCCCACTGTATCTTTACAGGCTGGTAACCGAGCTTATAAAGATTCTCTAAGAGAGAAGGAAAACCAACGATTGCAAAAGATAAAAGATGAACAAAAGCAGACGGTATTTACGAGACCCTACTAGTTATTGCTAATTGTTTGCTTGAAGTAGTGGGTATTTTTTTAAGGGCTTCTGAGCAGAAATATTTAGATACATGAAAATTTTGAAAAAATAACACAAGCATCAATAAGAGGTGAATTCTAGGCATATTTTTATAGGGATGGATCCTTCTGGTCAACATCATTGGCATACCTAGCCTCCAATGCAGGCTGCGGTGTGCTACACAGCTGGTGATGGCAATTCATGGAAAAGACCATGGAGCAAATGTGGACTTCTGATCTGCAAAATAAAACATAGCCAACATCACTGACATTTTATGTGAAGTTATAGATGGTAGCCAAAGAATACTATGATACATAGCAAAGTAGGCATACAGAGTTATGAAACTGGCTTCAGTATTCACCTAAAACAATACATAAAGATATACTACATATGTACACAAATAATGTGAGGCTTTACAAATAGTTTAAGCAATAAAAATAAGTGAAATAAATTAGATATCTCCAAGTGCTGAAGGGCCCATTCACATCAACCAAATGAAATTTCCCGAATGGAAATGATGGTGGCTCTCACCTTTGATGAATAGGTTCAGAGGGTCAGAAGCTCTTTAGCATGAGATGAGAATGCTGAGGAAGACCAGCCATCAGATGAATATCGTATTCTCCTGTCCTAATATTCTTCTTGCTATATTGGTGGTTGATAAAAACCTTCTTCTAGAACATCTCTCAAACTTGTTTTTTTTTTCCAATTATACAATTAACTAGAATTCTAACTCCCATTCTGATTTCCTTGGTTGAATTTATTTTTAGTTATGTCTTTTGCTTCACAAGGATATTTATTATAGCCATTAGATGTAAAAATCACATTGTGAAGTAATTTGATCCTTTTAAGTGCCACAGTCGTCCTAATAGTGGTCAACCCCTTCCTCACTCATGTTTCATGAAGCAGGCAGTATAAATGACTTTAGTGATCATATTGTACCTTGTGGGTGGTCATTAAACCATTGAGAAAAATAACATTGAGTTGAAAATTTAGTGATTAAGCTACTATGTAAGCAATAAAGAACAATGAAACATTTTTACCTCTTAGTATTTTTTAGTAAGTGACTATCTTTTTGTTTTGACAATCTCTTCATGTTACAATCCCCAGTTAAATAAACAGCATTACAGCAAGATTCTAATAATTGTTAAGTAGAAGTATTTTCAATAATGTCTGACAAATGATGTGAAATTGTTTGACTCTCAATGTGAGCTTCCAACTTAATATCATGTTCTGAGGTACTTAGTTACTAAGGAGACTGTAGTCAGTTGTAGGCATGATTTCCTCTAAAGGAACTTCTTGTGGATTTTAAGTAGTGTTTTATAAAGTTTGGTTATATATTTGGGACATGAAAACTACTAAAAGTAGAATATTTCACAAGGTGAATACTAAAGACTTTAGAAAATCAGATTTCGTTTTCAGATTGAGCTGTTGAACACTGAAAATTAAACATTTTATTTCTTAATCTTGTTTTTAGTCTAGATTTAGACAAATTTTGGGGCATATGTGTTTTCTGGTTATTGATTGAACACATTTTTATTACCTCTCCTTTTATCTAGATTATTGGATATGGCTGTCAGTGAAATGAATAAATTTAGTACCTAGATAATTCCTTCTTTAGGGACTCATAAGAGTAAAATATATAAGGATATTTACCCATCTGTTCTACTTTATTTTTGCTTCTCCTCCCTCCTTGCTCAATCTGTCATTGGGAAGTATCCACTGAAGGCATTTCCCAATGGGTAGACTCTCTCCTTTCTTATCACTCGGTGATTTACCCTAAGAAAGCAATAATATCATGTTTATGGTAAGGAGAGAGAGAAAACAATACATTTGTGTCATTGCAACTATTCCTGTTTATTCATTACTTTCATTCAACAAACATGCATTGAATGCATGCTATGGAATAATTCAGAGAGAGATAATTTAAATTAAATTAAGTCTCAATACATTTATTTAGCTCTAGGCATCTCTGACTTTCATGTTCTTGGCCTCTGAGGACAATAGGTTTATCCTTAAGGTTAACCTCTTAGTATTTTAATTTGATTCAGTTCCCTGTTCTAGATACTTATTTAGAATTTTCTTTTTTCCTATCCCTTCTATATATTCTTCTTCACTGTTTTTTTTCTTATCAGTGAGTATGCTCACTCCTACCATTCTAAAATAAACCAACCAACTCACTCCTTCCTTGATTCTGCTATCCTCAGAGTAACCCCTTCTTCTGTTTTTACAAGGGAGAAGAAAGACAAAAATCTTACTGCAACCACTTGTTTATTATGCATTTCATTCTTAATTCCTTATGATCTGGTTCATGTTCACAAATGCTTTTACTGAAATTGCTCTCTAAAGGTAAAGTAGCTTCTGAATATACAATTCAGTGGTCTTTTTTGCAATACCTAACTCTCTATAACTCTGTGACACTGTGTGATAACCTTTAAAGGTTTCTTTTTCTGACTTAAAAAACAAAACAAAACAAAACTGTGCTCTTCTGGTTGATCTACCTCAGAGTAATCTATCTCAGTATTTGTTCATTCATTCATTCTGTCAACTCGAATTCCTATTATGTGTCGAACTTTGCACAAGATGCTGAAGCTACAATTAAAAACAGAATAAGCTGGGGGTGGCGGGAGGGGGAAATGTTGATCATCAGATACTAAGTTATAGTTAGTTTATTTTAACCTGTGTCACCTGGTTCTGAACAGGATGTTGACTATACACACCAGTAGTGTACTCTGAATTTCAGAAACATAGAGGAAAAGGACTGAAGTTTCAACCATAAAGAAATGTAAACACTTTAACCATAAAGAAACACTTTAACCATAAAGTGTTTGAGGAGATAGATGTGTTTAGCTTGCTTTAAACGTTATATAATGTACACATTCATTAAAATGTCACATGATGCCTTGTTAATGTGCACAATTTTTATGTTCTTTTGTGTCAGTTAAAATTGATTTAATAAAAGAAATAGAAGCCTTCTCCACTTAATAAAGATCATCGATAAACTAAAATAATAATTTAAAAAAGAACAATATAGACAAGGTCCTGGACCTCCTGAAATTTACATTTTAATGGAGGAGATAGCAATTAAAATGAGGCAAAGAAAGAAAACATTGTACATTTTGTTTTATAGTGATTCACCTCTGTATAGTAATTAATGTTGTAAGGAAATGAATTATGGGTAGTGATGACTTCAGAGAGCTATAATAATGTTAAGTGCCTCTTTCTCTCCTACAACCCTGATTTTTTTCAGGCATCTATCCCACTTTGCACAGTCTGTGTGTGAGAGAAAGGGGACTCCATCCCAGCCCTAGGATTCAGTCCCAAGTGGTTCGCAGGAGTTCCTTTCTCCTAGATTGTGATGGGTTCTCCTATGGACATGAACTGTATTGAGACTAAAGCAAAAGTCTTTCAGAATAGATTTTTTATTGATTTGAAGTATTCTGTTCTTTCCATTTAATGATTTTTCAGCTTGATTCCTTTTTTTTTTTTTTGGTTTATTTTCTCATTCTGATATTTCCTGTACCTGTTTTTTGTTCTTGTTGTTATCATTTATGTGGCATTTTCTTTTCTCATTTAATTTTAACCTGTGTCACCTGGTTTAAAATAGATTTCTAGTGACCAAAATGGATTGTTTTCCTTTTATTCAGTTTTATAGTAAAGGTAGATTTGATTTGTTCTTATTTATTATGGTTGCTAGTGTAATTTCACGTTTGTGTTCTTGTCTCATAATTTACTTTTCATTAATGATATTTTATTTTTCAGACTCTCTGGTTGCATTTTCTCTGGTTCCATTTATTTATTGCCTCTCTTTCAGTTTTTCTCCCTCCCTTCCTCTGTGACAAGAAATTTTACAGTGTGTGTTTTTGTTTTTAATCTTGCCTAGCCTTTGGTTGTCTCTCTTAATCGGAACATATGTGTATCTCTTCAGTTTTCCTTTTCCCTTTTATGTTTATTCCACTGCACTGTCTCTGCTCACCATTCTCGGGACATCTATCAAATAGATTTCAGACATTCCAGATCTCTTCTCCATATTTCTTCATTGTTTCTTATATTTCCTCTCTTCCCTTTTTTTCCTTTTATTCTGGTAGAAGTCCTTAGCTAGGTCATCCTACTCAGTAGATTATTTCAAAACTCTGCCATACTTATTTGGCACCTGTATTGAAAAATCTGTTTACTCACCAAGATAACTGATTTACTTTTTCATAGCAGGGTTCTGCTTTCAGATTACAATATTCTTTCTCATTTCGCCATTGATGGTAACTATAAAAACATTAAAGTTTTATATTTAATACACTAGCTGTATATTTTTTTGTCTTTCCTTTTAAATTTTTTATTGCCCGTGATTTTGTGCCTCAAACGTTTGGTGATTCTTCTCATGTTTATTTGGACATGTTGCTAAGTGTGGTGAATGAGGAGCTTGTCTTCTGGGTGTGGTAGCTCCTCTTTTTTCCTGTGGCCAGTGGGTTCTAGGGACCTTACCCTTTTCCTCTGAGACCATCTCTCCTGACCCTTTTCCTGCTTACCCAGAGAGTTGTGTCGGTGCTTCCTGCTATGCAGCAGAAGAGTGGGAGGGGACAGAGCCCACCACCAGGCTGCTCTCAATACAGATCTCCAGTTGATCACCCCAGCATTCCCTCTGAGAGCTCCTTCAGAAGCACTGCCAACTCAGCTCCAGTTGACCCTACGCATGTGCTTTCCCAGGTAACTTATTCTATCTTCCCTTTACCTTTCAGGAATTTCTTAAAATCTCCGATAGGCTGATTGCACTTATTGATTTTTGCATGGTTATTAATTTTATAGTTGTTTAGAAAGCAAAACACCAAAAAAAAATCAGAAAATATTTTGGGTGACAAAATTTTTGAGGAACCCATAAAAAATTTTAGTAAAAACATTTTATGGGGAATGCATCAAAGCTGTGCTCAGAGAAAGAAAACTAAAACTTCAATCCATTCAGTACTAAAAAAGGAAAGAAATGAATTAAGCATCCAATCCAAGAATTTAGAGCAAGAATATTAAATGATACTGAAGGAAGTAATTATGATAAGAACAGAAATTAATAATAAAACTTGAAGAAATAGCTGTTGTAAAAATCCAGCCACTTACTTTTTGATAAAGTCAAAATAAATCTGCAGGAAGTCTAATCGAGAAGAGATTAGCAAATACACAACATTATAAGTAAAGAACTGGAACCATAGATTTGGAAAAGATTACATATAAATTACTACAGGTAATACTGTGCTAATATATTGAAAATATATTGAAAATCTGGATTATGTGAAATTTTTTCCAGGAAAATATAACTATAAAATGACTTAAAGAATTAAAATCCGCAAAGGCTAATGAAAATATACGATTTGGAAAGTTTTCTGAGAATTACTTTCCCCAGTGGACTGAACTTGGATAATTTTAAAAGCAAGTTCTTTCAATTGTTCAAGAACAGACTTTTTTTTTTCCATGTGTGCTTTATAAATGTTTCAGACTAAGGAAAAGATGAAACACTTTAGTATTTTATTTAACTGTCATCCCCATGATGTTATACTCTGATAAACGAAGCACATGTACATGTGTGTGCCCCCCATCACACCCCTTGTAGATACATGGTCTTATAAGGACAGAGATTGAGGTCTGAAAGAGAATTCAGCTGGGCATAGTGGCGCATGCCTGTAATCCCAGTGGCTCTGGAGGCTGAGGCAGGAGGATCGTGAGTTTAAAGCCAGCTTCAGCAACTAGTGAGACCCTAAGCAACACAGTGAGACCCTGTCTCCAAATAAAATACAAAATAAGGCTGGGGATGTGGTTCAGTGGTTGAGCACCCCTGAGT
The DNA here is from genome assembly GCF_045843805.1 of Urocitellus parryii. Classification (NCBI taxonomy): domain Eukaryota; kingdom Metazoa; phylum Chordata; class Mammalia; order Rodentia; family Sciuridae; genus Urocitellus; species Urocitellus parryii. The sequence continues at coordinate 78,024,514 of NC_135532.1, forward strand.
TCAATCCCCAGTAACCTGCCCCCCCCCCGCCGCGCAAAAAAAAAGAAAAGGAAAATTCAACTACTGGAATTTTTCTCTGAAATAATAATTTACCAAGGCAAAGTGGAGTTTATTCTAGGAATACAAAGATAATTAGCCATCTATAACTTATTATATCTTATCACTGCAATAGGAAAAAAAATGAGAGAAAAAAATGTTTGGCCATCTCTTTAGTAAAAAAAAAAAATGCATTGATAAATTTTAACTTTTGTCAAAAAAAAAAAAACAACAACACAAAAAAACACCCATAACACTTCAGTGAACTATTTTCCAAAGCAATAACCAACATTATCTTTAGAGGTTCTATAACAGTGAAAAACATAAGGTTGTTTGCAATCCCTATATGAATCAGTATCCTGGAAATTCTAACTTAGTGCTTCTCAAAGGTATTTGATGGGAAACCCCTAATGCAAAGTTATTTGGAGGAAGACTATTAATATTGCCTGGAACAAAGTTTGAAATTATTTTAGCCAGCTTGATAAGAAACAAAAATTCAAAATCAGTTTTTCAATTGTAATTATATTTATATTTATGAACAAGAGCAATTTGCCTGTAAACCAGGAGAATTAGCTGAGACATGGTAGAAGGAAATGATTTCAATAAAGGAGACTTGGTTACAAAATGTGTAACACACACACACACACACACACACACACACATACATACGAATCAGCTTTCTTGAATACCAGCAAAATTAATTAGAAAAATATAATGGAATAAAAAAGATCCCATCAAAGACCAACTATGTAAAAAATTGCTCAATAGCTGAAAAACAAAAGCTTTCCTATAATGCATAAAAATCAATTTGAATACAGCAGAAATGGCTAATGCTCCTGAGTGGTAAAACTCAATATTGCAGTAATTATAGTTCTGTCCAAATTAAGGGTGAATTTAATGCAATTCTAATAAAATTTTCAGTGGACCTTGAGTTAGTTTGAAAAACTATTTTTAAATTTTAACCTGGAGAATAATTATGAAATTAAATAAGAAACTCTAGAAAAAAATATGAATCATTTGTGCATTTTTTGGGGCAAGGACTTACACTAGTAGCTATTAATGTAGACTATTGCAAACTCATCCAGTAATAACTCAAGGGACAAAATAAACTGGAAATCTCTTTGGCAATATCAAATTCTGAAGTTTCCTCAAAGTTAAAGTGTTAGTTCTAAAAGGTATACATTAGTTCTTAGGAAATAAGCAAAGATGTATACAAGATGGATGTACAAGTTTGATCATTTTAAAAATGAGATTAATGGAAACTTTGAAGCAATTTTTTCAGTGATAGAGGATTTGAAGTTTTTAAGAGTTGAGAAATCTTTGCAGCAGTTACTACTATATTTTAATGACATGGAAATATGCTCACGTACATGGAAAATAGATTATAAAACAGAGTGCAGACAAATGTTAAAACCTACCTCCTTTTCTTATTGCATTTTGTGCAAATTACTTCATTTCTCTAAGCCTCATCTGTTAGAGCTGATAGTGATGTTATTTGCCTCATGACTTTGTTTCTAGGATCAAATGAGAGAAAGCATGTAGAATTTATCCTAATGCCTAACACGTGGTAAGCCTGAAAATGTGACCCAAGGTGATAAGAAGTTATAATCTATGTGTGTAAATCAAGAAGAAAATATATTGACATGTTAAAGGAGCTTATCTCTGTGTGGGGAATTTTATGAGTGATTGTTTTGTTTTTCTTTTTTCTTTTCTTTTTTTTTCCCTTTGGTACTGGGGATTCAACCTAATACTTAACCACTGAGCCACATCCTCAGCCCCCCCCCCCTTTTTTGTATTTTATTTAGAGACAGGGTCTTGTTGTGTTGCTTAGGGCCTTGCTAAATTGCTGAGGCTGGCTTTGAACGCATGATCCTCTTGCCTCAGCCTCCCAAGAGGCTAGGATTACAGGGGTGCACCACTGTACCAGCTATTTTGTTTTTCTTGATAGTTTCTGTAGTATCTACACTTTTCACACTAAATCAATGACTTTAATGAAAGAAAAGTGTTTTTTTTTTTAAATAGGAGAAAGTTGATAAGTATTATTTCTAGGTGGGAGATACAAAACTACACATGTGATTATTGTAGCTGGAGTGCATTTATTTATATTTACATTAAAATGACATATTTGTGCTATTTTTTAAAAAAAATTTTCCTACTTCACCCATTAGTATCTATTTCCTTTGATTTGGCTTGTCTTCTCTTAATTTTGAGTGTGTTTCCCTGTTTTCTTCTCATTATTGCTAGCCAAGATCATCTTTGGGGTAGGGGAGTGTCACTGTGAAGATCCTCAGAACAGGGTTTCTTTAAGGTTTCTCCCTCCCCTAAAAGTTCTCCTGGATTTAACATTCAAAGGCAGTAGTTTTTTTAAAAAAAAAAAAAAAACTTCTTGACCTTTCCTTTTTAAACTGCTTTCACCATCCTTTTCCTCTTGTTGAGTTGAGAGAGCATCCTCTCCTGGGAGAAGTTTGTCCTGCCAGGCGATGGCACTTTAATGTTTACTTGAAGCAGTCAGGCTGAACCATGTCAGAACATGCCCCAGTGGGATTCAGACATGATTTTAAAATGGCTCTATCTTCGTCTTCAATTGCTATACTAGAGTGTTGCTTTCGAGCAAGATTTTCACTCCAGCCTCATCAGGTTTCTCAAGCCATCAGACTTGCACTCACCTGTCTGTTGTGTAGCTGACCCTTGGATAGAGCAGGGTACTACTAGCAAATTGGAGCCCAGAGCATTGATTCTCACAACCTCTATGGGAAGATGGCAACCCCTCTACTTCTTGCTGGTAGCTTGGGCTCTAAGCACAGACCCTGGGTGCTATCCCACACCTCCCCTGGCATGCGCAGGCAGTGGCACTGTGTGCAGTGTTGTCCTCATTTACCATAGATCACCTGGACAACATTTACAGGAAGTTCTGTTCTTGGCATCTCCAAGGTGGTGTTTCACTGAAGTGCCTTCTTTGTTTAGAGCTCTGCCTGAATGTAGGGAGCTGTGTAGCACAGTGATAAGCCATGCTTCCTCTCCTTGGAGAGCGTTGGTGGATATAAATAAAATGTTGAACACCCATTTCTCTTGTTTGCATCTTTGTATTTCCACATCATTGTTTGAACTCATGCTCAGCATGCATTTGTTTTTGCTTCATATCACAGTGGTCTCAGGGTCTGCCTCCCTCATTATACTGTGATTTCTTTTGTGGAGAGGTCTGTCTCATTTGTATCCATGCCTTCAGCACGAATCTAGGTGTTTGGAAGGTGGTTGGTGCTTAGCAAATTTGTGGTGAGTGGAACACTGTCTCCGATGTTGTACGTCATCTCCCCACTGCCTACAGTGTTTTGATTCTCTTAATGTTTCCAGCTCAGTCCTTGAAACAAGAGCAACTTATTTTGCATTTGTCCAACTAGATATTGCATTTCCATGTGAGAACCCAGTAAATGAACCAAGAATATGCTTATAAGGCGTGCAGATACATCCTTGGTGGCTGTCAGTTCAGCGGAACAAATTATCTTTGAAAGTAACCTTTTTGGTACAAAAAACTGTCCTTTTCCTAGTAAATACGCCTTGCTAGCTATAATAATCCTGAGTGCAGCTATGCCAGCACCTCCCTTCTGCCATCTAGAGCAATGTTCTTGCATGGTGATGCCTCATCAGCACCCTGTCCCCTTTCCCACCAGGTATTTTATCTGCTGTCCCCCATCCCTGCCTCATAATGGGATGATGTCTGTTCTTCTCTTCCTTTCCTCTTTTCTTCCTTCCTACCAGTTCTTAGCTTTATAACAATAGTCTTCCTCTTTTACATCTCTAAATATTAAGATATATTGGAATTTTTAAATAAAAGAGAGCAGAAAGAAACAAATGGCCTTCCACGTGGGCAGGACATTCTTTTTTTCTTTCACATTGTTTTAATTGGTGCATTGTAGCTGTACATAATGATGGGATGTGTTGTTACATATTCATAGATGCACATAATTTAACAACATAATTTGGCCAGTATCTGGGCAGTAAATCTTTAGTGATGGAATGAAGAAGTAATAAGTTGTAACATTAACAAACAAAAACTATATCTGATATTAAAGCTTTCTTCCCCTGCCCTCCAAGTTCCTCTACTCAGTGGTAATTATAGCTAACATTTTCTTATGTATTTTCCCATAAAACATTTTAAATAAGATGTATGGCAACGTATAAAAGTTGAAATGGATGTATGCATATATTTTCTGTTTATATGGAGGGATCACAAGAAAATGCTCTGGATTTACCTTTGATGGCTTAATATAATTTAGAGATTTCTTCATAGGCCCTCTCTGCCCACCCCCCAAACCAGACCTCTCTTATTCTTTGTAACAGTTTCATAGTATTCCATTGTGTGGATGGTCTAAGTTGTCCTTATTTGTGGACATTAAGATTTTTCCCTGAACATTTACTGTTTCAATGACAATGGTAAATATCCATATACTATATCATATATATGTACTTTAAAAACACTTATGCAAAAAATGTGCACATTTTAAATCTTGATGGTTACTGCTAATTTTTCCTCCACAAACAGAATTAGTTTTTGCTTATCTTTTTCACTTATCTAGGTACACTTGAATGTATCTGATTTTCTGTCAAAGTTTTCTGATTTTTTTCTAATATGATAGAAAAATTTTTATCTCATCACTCAATTTTTTGAGTAAAAATGATGATGATTTGAATGGTAATCTGCCTTTTATTCAAGAGCTGCCTGTTCCTATTTTTGACCCTTGTTCTGCTTGGTTGGTCATTTCCTTATTGTTTGTATGAGGTCTTAGCTTCTTCTTTGGTCCTCAACCTAAAATACTCACTGAGCCACTAGTCTCATATCAGTGTGCCTAAATGCCCTGCCAGCTTTATGATAGGATGTTTTTCTCACTTGTTTATGGATTTCTTTTCTTTATAATATAAACAAAGCAAGGATCTCATCTATCTTGTTCACCATTGTAGCCCGATTCCATTGATCTAAGCCTGTCTCCTATTTGTTCAGCAAATGAATGAAAGAAAAATGAATAAATATTTCTTAACAGTTAATGTTTTTATTTTGTTTATGCTATTTTATCCAAATGAAAACTAAGGATGATGATGATGATGATGATGATGATTTGTGAGTGTGTGTGTGTGTGTGTGTGTGTGTGTGTGTGTGGTGGTGGTGGTGGTGGTGGTGGTGGTAGTGCTGCTGCTGCTGCTGCTGCTGCTGCTGGGGATTGAACCCAGGGCCTCATGATGCTAGGCAAATACTCTACCACTGAGATATACACCCAGCCCTTTTTAAAAAGTTTTTGGACAGAGTCTTATTAAGTTGCCAAGGCTGGCTTTGAAACTTGTGATCCTCCTATCTCAGCCTCCTGAGCAGCCGAGATTAAAAGTGTGCACCATTATGCCTGGCTGGGTTTTCTTATTCAGATTTATCATTCTTTTCTCATTTATGATTTCTGGACCTTCATCACTCTAAATTTATAAGTATATACCTGTGTATCCTTTGAAAACATGTATGGCTCAGTCTTTTAGGTCCAAATATTAGACCTTTATAATTCTTTTTTATACATCAAATGAAGGATCTAATTTCGATTTTCTTTCAGTAGCTGCTTAATCTACCATCGTTTACAGACTATCCCTCTTTGCATTCGTTCAACACAACTACTTAAGGAGAAGCTATATTTCCATGTGTTAGTTCTATTTTTAGACTCAAACTGTTTTAATTACTAACTTTCATGATGTTTTAGTATTTGCTGGAACTGTTCTTTCTCATTTATTTTCTTTTACAAAAAAACTGTTCTTTCTCATTTATTTTCTTTTTACAGGCTATAATTGCATAGTTGTTTTTGTTTTTCCAGATAGATTATGCAATCCTTTTACCAAGTGTGATAGATTATCTTAAATTATTTTAAAGTAAAATGTAACTATATGCATACATATGTGTGCATATTGGCATATATAAACACATAATAAGTGACTTATTGTTCTTTGTGTCACATTCCAGGGCTTAGTTTGTTCAGTCTTCATGGTATTAAATGTAGAATGGACTGGCTATTAAAGTTTTTCTTGTAAAAAATGGGGTAATGGATATAAAATAATTAACATCTTTTGACAAGAAGGATTTTGACTTAGACACTGTTAGATATGTTCTGCTAATACATTTAAATGTGAATGGATCCCCAAATCCTGGACATGGATGTTCATACTTGAGTACCATAAACTGCTATGAAGTTATCCTTATTCCTGATTGCTTATTTTGGATGCATCTTGCAGAAAATGATTAGATACAAGAAAACCTAAGCCCCAGTTTTATTTTGCTACTAGTGAGCTGTTTATCTTTTGACAACCTAAACTGTATCTTCAATCCTGTTTTCTCATCTGGAATACAAGCCTAATATTGCTTTTTCACTTATCAAATAATACTTGTTTACCTGCCTACCTTTGAGAATTCTTGTGAGGGTCCAGTAACAGAATTTTGGATAAAAAATTATTTGAAAATGATAACATCTTCTAGTTAAATATCATACTTTAAAAATACGTTATTTCCTTATATCCAGTCCTCCTCTCCACATGTTCCACCAAGAAAAAAAACAATACAGGAATTTTTTTAAAGGCATAAACTTATAAGAACAAAAGAACAGACAAACTACAGAAAAAAGAAACAAAACAGCCAAATTTTTGATGTGGGAAAGTAGATGTTCAGTGTAACAGGTGGAAGTAGATAATTAGTGAAACAGGAAAAACCAGAAATCTTTTGCAAGGAGCAGTAAAACACAAGTTGATTAAAGTTCAGGTGTTGGAGGTACCCAGCACCTCTGCAAGCTGCACCTGAAAACAGAAGGATAAATTAGAAGCCTAAAGCCAGGAGCTATAGACCCCCCCCTCACCACCACAGTGAACGTTAAAAACGTTGTAAGGCTGAGAATGAGGTACACCAGGAGGGGAAGTTGGGGTTGGGGTAGAGGTAGAAATAGAGAAATCTTTTTCTACAGTAGGAAGTAAAAAAAAATGCCATTAAAAATGAATAAATAGAAGAATCTACATGCTATTGAGGAGATAATTTTAACAGATAAAACCATACACAGGAGTTGAAGGTGGTTGTAGAGGGATAGGAGAGCACAGGATTTGGTTTTATTTTAGTATAAGTCTTGGTAGTATTAATAAATTGTATTGCTAGTTGGTGGGCTTTTAAAGGTATATCATATGTTAAAGTGATAAAAGTTAAACGGAACACTTCCAGCCATTATGGAAGAGTGAGACCCTAGCTCAAGGTTTGGCATCTAGGTTCTTAAGGCTTATTAAGAATGAATAAGTATTATTCAATTATTTTGAAAATGTTCTAATTTTCCCTTGCTCTGGAGCTATGTAAGAATTAGGATTATTTATTATTTGTCAGGGACTGATGGGATGAGCAATGTATTTGAAAAAAATCACAGTGTAAGTAACAGGTGTTATTATTTTGGGAACTATGGATATAGATGGCCTTTGAATAAAGTTTTATAAATGTCAATCTGAATTTTAAGTTTATTTTAGACTTTTCTCCAGGAAGTTTGAAGGCTAGAGAACTCATGGCACCTAGTTCTTTGGTATGAGACTATAAACGTGGTAACTGAGTCTGGAAGAAGTTGCCTCTTTCAAGAGATAATCAGGATGTTGAAAGCTAGAGATTTAGTTATAGTAATGTGATCTATTTGAAGCAAAGTATTCCTTTGAGGGAACTCAAAATTCTGCTAGTATCTAACCAATAACAGACAAGTGCTTGTTATCCAGGAAGGAAAATGCTTCACCAATAGAATTGCATCAATTGAGCCCAATATTTATTTGTAAGTTGCTTTGAATTTATTAGGAAAGAAGTGCCATAGAAATAACAAGAAATAGCATTGTGTGATACTCTGAAAGGAAATAATTTGATTTTTTTTTGTAAGACACAGATGAGTTTGCGTCACATTATATTTTCCTCTCTGTATCTTGTTACCTCCTGGTCTAATTTCTTGACCATGCACATTGGCTATTTAATCTGACAATTTTGCACTCATGGAGCTATTCTGTTTGACTAAGCCACAATTATTTTTGCTACCTACTTATATAGGAAAATAATTTCACATCCAAATAGTACTTAAGTAAAAGTTTCAAAAGTGAAATATTGCACCAGCTAAGGTTAAATATGAAATTGATTTGGGTGTCTTCTGTACAATCATGTTAATTGAAAACCATATTTTAAAACTTTTATTGTTCCTAGAATAAATTACTGGAACCTAAACGACAGCAGCAAGAAGAGGAAAGAGCCAGAATCCTTCAAGCCGAGCACAGGAGGTATAACTGGCTAATAAAATAAGCATCCTTGGTAAAATCAACTACTTTTAAGTTTTGCAGTGCTTTAGGAAAACACTACAGTAATAATATTAAATGTGGTTTAGGGATACTCATTGCCTTTAACTCTTTGTCATTGAGTTATGGTGTATGTATGAGATATGTCAACTGTGACATATCTGTATGCACATGTGTGCAAATAAAAATACATGACACACAACTGCCGCAGTCCAGCTGCAGCAAAATAACCCAGGGGTGATGAACAACTTGTGTACATTGATATAGCAGGAGTTGGAGCCTTTTATTGTAGGACAGGAGTGGTATATACACATTCACACAGCTTATCTTAATTAACATAAACTAGATACAGCAGTCAACCAATAAGGAATCTCCACACTTAATGGCTCGATGGTGTTACTTCACAAACCACTCCCTCTGGCAAAATACCAGGCGCCATCCAGACTTGTTTACAGACTCTAACATACAACATCCCATTTTCCTGGATAGATGGCATTATAAACACATTGGGTTACTTTTTTTTTCTTATTTATTTATTTACATTAGGTTACTTTTAATTTGCCTTCCTTGAATAGAACATCATAATAATCCTTTGCAATGATGCTATACCATTTCTAGGCTACTTCAGAATAAGTAATACCTGAGTACTAAAGCTTGTCAAAGCTATTTTATATGGAAAATAGGGGGCAAATGCCTGAAGATAGAACCAGTAAGTGAATTTTAGAAGTATAAGTACTCTCTGTTGTTTGTAATACCTGGTATAAGCACTTGAGAATACCCAGTAAAATCATGTGCATGGTGTGACAGTGCTAATGGCCGCCATATTGTCTGTCATTGCTGTGCTAGGATTTTCCCCAGAGGTGCTTAGGCTATTTGAATTCACTGGAGGGTGCTTGTGTGTGTTAGGGGAAGAATTTAACGTAAAGGCTTTCATGATTTAAAGCAGCAAATTCTTCTTTTGAAAGTTATAGCTTTTCTTTTGTATTTAACCTTTCTACTACCACTAAGGTGTATTTTTGAGTTGTGTTGATTTCATTTTATAAATAAGAGACCATAAAATGTATCCAGAAAAACTCCCTGTTCTGATGGTGCCACTTATGATGGGTAGGGCTCTCATGCTCTCCTCTCTGTATCTTGTACCTCTTGGTCTAATTTCTTGACCACCATGCACATTGGCTTTTTAATCTGACAGTTTTTCACTCATGGAGCTATTCTGTTTGACTAAGCCACAATTATTTTTTCTACCTACTTATATAGGAAAATAATTTCACATCCAAATAGTACTTAAGTAAAAGTTTCAAAAGTGAAATATTACACTAGCTAAGTGCAATATGGATATGCTGCCTCCATCATCCAATCAAAATAGTTTTAAAATGTCAAATGTGAATTTATGTGTTTCTCTGGTCTTAAGGAAAACCTGAAAACTTTGAGATATTAGCTGTTTGTTGAGTAAGCTGATGCAGGGAGGAGATCCTTATGGTTATCTGTTTATTATAAAATAGGCCATAAATTTAGTCCTTTTTATTGGTTTTGCTCATTTACTGTTTACAAGAACTTCTGTTAAAAAATGGTATTATGTTTATGTAACACTGATTTGCTAGTACTTGCCAATTATTTCTCTGGATTTCTGAGGAATGATTAGATTGGGAAGCTTTAAGCATTTTTAAAATAGTGATGTGTCACTTTAACAGGCCCCATTGCTAAAAAAAAAAATTAAAAAAACCTTATCTTTCATAGCACCCAATAAAAGACAAGTTATTTGATTAGAGGTGGAAAGGATTACATTTTTGTTATAGAATCTTGGCCTTCATTCTGTAGATTTAATTTCCACACCACTGAATACCTAAATATTGGTGGGGCTGTTTATTTTTGATACCTTATTTTCTCTTTTATTGGTTCTAATGAAAGTAAATCAAAATTTATTCCAGGAGGAAGTGTTTCTGGGTAATAAACTCAGAAATCAGTTTTGAAATATTAAACACAAATTTTTATGTTCTTAATCAATTTTTGAAAAGAGCTTACTTTTGGATTGTCCCTAGAGTTTGTAGAGAGCTTCCCTATGGTATCATAAGAGAAGACTCAATACTCAATATCCTCTTAATGAACAAATAGTATATCAAAAGCTATATAGTATGTGTGTAGGGGACCTAGATTAGTGTTCTCCAAGAGCATAATTTTGAGTTGGAAAGGCAACATGCTTTCTCCTGTTTAGAAGTTCACATAGCATAAAACTTCATCCTGAGTTTTATAACAGAAAGTTGGTGGGATTCCTCATGAGCTCTTCAATGAATCCTATAATGAGCTTGAGCTTGCCCCTGCCCTTGAACCTGACCCAGTATAACTATTTGAGCAAGAGAAGACAGGCAGGGACACCAGAGAGAACAGATGGGGCCGGGATTTGGGGGGAAGTGGTGGTCAAAGCCTTGAAAGGATCTGGGCCACAAGTTGAATGCCAGAGTGAATCAAATTGATTTGTTGAAATTTGAACCATCTCTTATTAATATCCATATTAACCCTCAGAAGAAAACCTAGAGGGCAAGTTTGGCAACAATAACATATATTTATATTATAATACACATGTTAATATATGTAATCTAAAGTTAACAAACTAGATAACAAAAATATAAAGTGGAACTTCCCCTCATTTGTATTCTTTAGTTTTGTTTTTGCAACACTGGGAATTGAACCCAGAGATACTCTACCAGTGAGCTATAGCTACAGCCCTTTTTATTTTGAGACAGTCATTAAGTTGCCTAGGCTGGCCTCAAACTTGCAGTCCTTCTGCTTCAACCTCCAGAGTTGCAGGAATTATAGGACGTGCCTTGAAGCCTGGCTCCTATTAGTATTTTTTCCCACATTTAAAAAAATTGTTGTATTATAGTTGTAAATAATGAGGGATTTGTTGTTATATACTTGTACAATATTGTTTGGCCAATATCACTCCCTAACACTACTTCTCTCCTTCCTCCCCACCCTACTTGTAATTTTTTTTTTCTTGTACCTGGGATTGAACCCAGGGGTGCTTAAGCACTGAGTCACATCCTCAGCCCTTTTAAAATATTTTATTTAGAGACAAGGGTCTCACTTAGTTGCTTAGGGATTCACTAAAGTAGCTGAGGCTGGCTTTGAACTCATGATCCTCCTGCCTCAGCCTCCTGAGCCATTGGGATTACAGGTGTGTATCCTGTTTGTATTCTTTATAAGAGTTTGAGAGAGAAAAAATCTCTTTACCACCCACCATCTCTGGTTGACCCATTCTTCAGTGGATAGCCCAATTGAAGACACTCCTAAGCATTAAGGAGAGCTCAACCACCAGGACCCTCTTAGTTACTGATGCTCAGGAGTGAACATAGTACCTTGCTTCCTGATGAGGCAGTGAGAATGGTGCACAGTGAGCTGTGTTGCATGTTGTCCTTTCTAGTAGTGGGGTTTTCACAGTGCAGCTGTTTTCACAGAAACAGAGAAGTTGCAAGAAAATTCATTTATTCAATAATTACATTATCATGGCTCACTCTGCCAAGGCTTTGTTCAAGTTCAAGAATGGGGTAAGCTGGGCACAGAGGCATATTTCTGTAATCCCAGCAGCTCGGGAGCCTGAGGCAGGAGGATAGCAAGTTCAAAGCCAGCCTCAGCAAAAGTGAGGCACTAAGTAACTCAGTGAGACTCTGTCTCTAAATAAAATGCAAAATAGGACTAGGGATGTGGCTCAGTGGTCGAGTGCCCCTGAGTTAAATTCCCAGTAACCCCTGTCCCCCCCAAAAAAATGGAGTAAATAAGGCATAAATGATGTCACACCACCTGGACACTGCAATCCGGAAGAGAGAAAGAGAAGGCAACAATTAATTGCAGGATTATTTTAGAAGGGGAAAAATAAGTACTGTGAGGACGATATCACAGGTGATGAGCCATCAGAGGTGATAGACTGAAGAAGGCCTCATTGAAGAGCTGGCCTCCAAGTACAAGGGACAGTCAGAGACACACAGATTCAGGCAGAAACATGTACTTGTATGGTGCCTTTTGATAATGAGAGGAGCAATTGCAAGGCTCTAACATGGGAATGGACTTTGAATCCCAAATGGTTGGATTATTGTATTGAGGTAGAAAAAGTAGGCAGGAGTAAGGCAATACAAGATGGCCTAAGGGGCCAGTGGGAAGTCATGGGAGGGTTAAAGTAGAAGCAAGCCTTATAACTTAGGGAGGTGGTTGTGTGGAGAGTGCATTCCAAAGGATGTGAGTGGGGCAGTATCCAGGAGAGGTGATGTAGATTAGAACCAGAATGGAGTCCATGGAAAGAAGCAAGTGAATTCAGGGTGTATTCAGTAGGGAGAGCACACAAGACCTCTATTGGTTTGGATGTAGGGTGAGATGGGTGGGGGATAATGAGAGCAAATCCCTTTGTCTAACAAAAGAACTAGATCTAAACTGCCCCAGACTTATAGGCAGTCCAGAATTCCATTCGTTGTGTTGCTTAAGGGGAGTCTGGGTCAGTTTCCTCTTCCTTCATATTTCAAGTCTTCAGCTCAGTAAGATACTGTTCAACCTGTCTGCTGAGAGATTGAGAAAAGGTGACTTACACATTGAGTCCTGCAGTGAGCCAGGCTGACCAGGGTTTGGCACTTGGGTAGATTTCATGGCAGGAGGGGAAAAAGCTGTAGCACAGCTGAGATGGAACCTCCATGTGACAGAGTTGTGCAGAAACAGCAACTCAATAACTCAGAGGTCAAAATGAGTCAAAACACCATTGGCATCTTGGCTAGCACTGAGCAAGCATGGAGACAAACAATCTCCAGCTTTTGACTTTGCTACTCAACCATTATTTTCCTCAAAATGCCCAAACCTCCCACAGTAAAGGACTTGCAGACACTCACTATGACCAGTCCTTATGACTGGAAAGGAGTCTACCATATCTGCTTCCTGTCTTCTTTACATATACATGTGGTTGTAGTGCACTAGGTTCTTTTTCTGCTCCCTAGAAGCTTCTAGTCTTATTTGCACAGTTCCTAAGTCATCCATTGCTATTTCTCTAGCTTCCAAGACCCTAACCGTACTCAGCCATGCATAGGCTGATGATGATGTATTTTTTAATTTTAAAAATTATAATATGAAACAGAACAGTCTATAAAAATACACAATGATGATTGTAAAGTGAACCCCCACATATCCAGTTTCAGAAATAGAATACAGTCAGCTCTCCATATCTATAGGTTTCATATCCATGGATTCAACCAGATATGTGTTGAAAATATTTAGAAAAAGCATTGTGCCTTTACTGAAATATCTACAGACCCTTTTTTCTTGTCATTCTCTAAAACAACCCTTGATATAGATCTTATATTAAGTATTGTATAAAATCAGAGATGATAAAGTGTATGGAAGGATGTACATCAGATATATGCAAATAACTATGTCATTTTACATAAGGGACTTGGGCCGGAGTGGATTTGGGTATCCCTGGGAATCCTGGACCTAGTCTCCTGTGGATTTTGAGGGATGACTCTATGAACATCTCTGTACAGGTCGCCTTTATCTTGGCCTTGATGATAATAATTTTCTTATTCAGGATTTAATTTCTGAAAGGGCCATTTCAAGTATGACAGAATATCAGAAAAAGATAGACCCATTCCTTTTTTCTAAAGCTTGAGCTTCTCTCTCCTCTGATATTTCCCTTTTCCTCTACTTTCTTCCCATTTTTTTCCTACTTTTCACTCGTTATTTAGCAAGACTGGCAATGGGGTACACATCTGTGGAGCAACATGAGTACTCTGGAGAGCCATTTTTTTTAATTCTTTGCTTTGCCTCCTGATGAAATTTCCATTTTCCCTTAGCCTCTGGGTTTTTTAACCCTGAGGACTGCAGTTGCTTGAATAGCCAAGACTCTTGATGAACTAGTGCAAGATGGGTGAATAAAATTCTCAAGTTTAAGTATCCGTGCCCCCTTTGGCTTGAGCCGAGACTGGCACCAGCTCCAGAAAAGGACTGTGACCAGCATGCTATGTGGTGACTGTGAAAAGTGGTTTCTGTAGATTTCTGCTAAGCTGAAGGGAGCAAGCAATCCCCACAGTCAGTTCATACAGCACATTAGGTTCTCAGAAATCTCTTAGCCCTGAAGCAAGCTTTCTACTTACACAAATTTTTCATTGTTTTAAAGGGTAAATAATGTTTTCTGGACCGACTCCAAGGCAAAAGCCAACCAGGTGGCCTCGGGCAGTCTGGAGGCTATTGGAATACGAATTGCAGCAACAGCTGGGTGAGTATTTTCTTTCCTCTTAAAAAAATCATCTTTCCAAGTTGAAGGATAAAAACAATGAAAATTTTAAAAATATGTTGTGGCCCTCTCCACAGATATTATTTTTTTGGTGTGCTGTTCAGCTGTGTGTTGGGTAGTCAGCCAGGGTTATTACTGTAAATTCCACAGTAGCTTCTGGTGAGAGGAAGAGGGAGATGGAGAGAGTGTCCTGATTTTTGCTCTGACCAATCACAATAAAAAATGACACCTGCCCTTTGTTCTCAGCTTGATTGCCTGGACTATAAGGCTTTTTATCACCCCTTTCTCAGACCCACTACAAAAACAAATGAACATTTTTTTCCCTGAGAAAATCCTAAGTGAAATATGGTTATAAAAATAGTAAGCACTTTTCTCTAGCAATATATTCTTTTCAGTGAAACTAGCACATCAAAGAAACTAGTATTTAATTTTTCACCACAAAATGGTTTTTAAAAAAACCCTACAGCAAAAGGCACTCTTTGAAAATGAAATGCCCTTACATATTTCTGTGACGGAAACCTTGCAATTGTATTGTAATATGTGTTTAATGTATTTTTTGTGCACAATATATTATTGAACTAGCATCAAACTCTGACATGTATCTGATTGTGAAGATTGTATTGTGGATAGAATCAGAACTAACTACAGTAAGTTTTACAGATTGATTAAAGCCAAAATGCACAGGTACGTACTAAAAATACATATAGATATATGCATATAAATATGCATGTATTTATAAAGAGATGCACACGCACAAGAGAGATATCAGATAGGCATTTTTAAACTATTAAAATTCAACAAAATAATCAAGCGTTAATGGAAGCTACATATTACTCTTTAATAAGTTTTTGTATCATTTTTGAGAAATCAGTCTATTAGAAATCTTCTATGCATGTTTCCTGGGAAGGCATCAAGACGTTAAAACTGATAGATGAATTTTATAAGGGTACATACTAAGATAATTGAACATAAGGAAAATTTGCAGAGAATGCATTTTGGATGTGTCTGTTTTATCCATAATGTATGTTTATTTGCTTTGCTGTGGCATTCAGAATAAGGACAACATGGAAGAGAGAGAGAAAATAATCAAAACATAGTGTCTTTGTGCTGTTTAATATGATATACACAATATTGACTTATTCATGAGAATATGTGAGTAGGAGTCTTATGGAAAGTGGGGCATTGTGAATTGAAGGCTTTATCCTAGTTCATATAACTTGGTTGTGAAATGTGATGGAAATTCAGATTTTGGTCAGAACTTGATTTGTCACTTCTTCACTATTTAACAACATGGAGTTATACCTGGGTTTGAGAAGATGATGATGAAGATTATAAATGCATACACTATGGGAGTCAGCTAAGGAAATGAGGATTTGGCTACCTGGCTCAATGGTGACTATTAGTAGGCCTTAGAGAGTGAGTTACAAATCTCTACTAGACTCCATAACGGATGACAGAGTATTGCCATTTTCTTATGATGTAATGGTGAGGATTATTGGTTGGGTTTATTTATTTTTTTTTAAGTATGACAGGCATATCCAAGTCCAAAGTGGTTGTTGGCTCTTCCCATACTTGTAAGAAGCAGTGACAGAAAGATAAGAACTTCCTCATGCTCCTACCTCTACCTCCTCTTACCCACAGATGGCTGGACTTCCATGCTTGCTTTTCCTTATGGGCCAGGTTCTATCACTTCAGCCTGTGGAGACACTTTGTTCTAATCATGCTCTCTCTCCTCTCCTGAATCACCAGATGCTTCATCTCAAATAGAAAATTCCATCAACATAAAATATAAATGAATATAAATTCTGTTGATACCCCACTTTCCTCTCACTTCACCCCTGTTTCTTTGTTCCTCTTTAGAGCACAACTGCAAGAAGTGTGACCATCCTTTCACCTCTAGTTTCTTTTATCCCTTTTTTTTCTTATACTTACTCAAATCAGGGTTTAGACTCTACCAGTCTTAAAAGTATAAATAAATAAATAAATGCTCTTTTTTTAATGGTCACTGGCAACATCACTTTGCAAAATCCAATGGTTATTTTTCAGTCTTTGCCTTTGACTATCAGCATCATTTGTCATGGTGAATCATTCTCTTCCTTTATTTGACTTCTGGGACATCTCCACATGTCTCAGTGGTCATTTCTTTCCATCCTGCTTTGCTGAATCCTCTGCACCTGCCTGTCCTCTTTGACACTGAACTGCCCCCAGGGATCCATGTTTTAAGCTTTGTTTTACTAATACCTTGGTGTTTTCATGCATTCTAATGAAATTAAATACTTTCTTCATGTTTATTATTCCCAAATTTCTGTTTGTGTTCTTCCTACAGACTCCATATTTGCCCATCTATGTGGGGACAAGTGCATGGAGTACTGCATACAAGGCATACTTAAGGGCGTCTGAGTGGCAGGCCACTCCCCTCGTGCTAGGTACACGAGCAGCAAACTGCTTACCCCATAGGCACAGCCTTGGAAGCAAGGCCACATGTTGTGGTCACTGTGCTTGTCCATGACCCCATCATAACTTGGTTGGTCGCTGCAAGGATAGTTAGCAAGACATTGTATTGATGGCCATCTGTAATCTGCTTAGCTACTGCATGAGTATATATACATGGTAACTGCACAATAAAATCAGACCTGCTTCCTGCTTAGTCTCAGGAGGTCCAGATTAGTGACTCTGTAGCCACACTTCCTCTATCCTGCTCTGGACCTCCTCGCTGGAGAAGAGAGAGCCCAAGCACATCTAGTTGTTCACTTAGCATCTCTAATTAGATGTGTAACGGACTTTCCAACCTTAACATACCTAAAATTTAACTTTTGATTTCTCCCATCCTAGTGCTCTACCGCAGTTTTCCCTGATTCCATCATGGTACAACCTGTTTCTTGCATCAATTACAGCAGATCCATCAGCAAATACTCTCAAGTCTTCCTTCCAAACAGATCCAATCCAACAGCATCTCACCTCCTTCACTACCATCACCTTGCTTCTGCCCTCTATCACTGCTCATCCAGGTCTTGGTAGTAGTCTCCTAGGTCACTTTCTTGCTTCCACACTTACCCATCTGGAATCTGTTCTTAGTAGGAGAGAATCTGACTCCTGTCACTTCTCTGTTTAAAACCCTACATGAGTCTTATAATTTCCAAGTCACTTGGAGTAAAAGCCAAAGTCCTGAGGGTGGCTTCCCAAGGTGCTGCACGATGTGGACCTCAACTCCCCTCTGGCTGTCTCCTACTTCTGCTTTCCCTTTTCATCTTAGCTAGCATTCTTGCACTTCTTGGAATGGTTTCGACACTGGTTGTCCTCACCTACAAGCAGGGCCCTTGTATCTGCTGCTCCTTTTGTACTCTTCTTCAGAATATCCAAATGGTTTGTTCCCTTTTAAGTACTTTCTTAATCCCATCATCTCAGTGGGGATATCTTGGCTATCCTATTTTAAGACTGCCACCTGTGCCTTCTCCTGGCTCCTGCAATCCCCCTTTCCATGACTCCACTTTCTTTTCCCATAGTGCTCTTCAACGTCTAATATATTTTCTAGCACAACTTATTTGTATGTTTTATTGGCTACTAATTCTTAGTTTTTCCATGTGGAAATGTATATTCTTAAGGATGGGTTCCTTTAATCGTTTTGTTTAACAGTGTATCCCAAGCATAAAGCAATAATTGGAAATTCATGTATACACAAGGAAACTTGTGATTGAACATCACAAACAGAACAAAGAGATTTAGTCAAATTATTTGATAAACTAAAATGATTTGATACTTGAATTTAAAACAATTATGCATAAAACATTTGAAGAAATAAAAATTTGATTTGGAATAATGAGGAAAAAACCAACAGACAGTTAAAGACACAACTAAAAAAAAGGATAAATAATCAAACACGGATGGAAGTACAAACCATATATCAATAGTAACTCTGAATGTTAATGGCTTAAACTCTCCAATAAAGCGACATAGGCTGGTATCATGGATTAAAAAAACAAATCCAACAATATGCTGCCTCCAGGAGACACATCTGATTGGAAAAGACATACACAGGCTGAAGGTGAAAGGATGGGAAAAAATATACCACGTACACGGTCCTCGTAAGCAAGCAGGGGTGGCCATCCTCATATCGAATAAAATCGACTTCAAGACTAAGTTAATCAAAAGGGATAAAGAAGGACATTATATACTGTTAAAAGGAACCATTCACCAACAAGACATAACAATTATCAATATTTATGCACCAAATAATGGTGCTGTGACATTCATAAAACAAATTCTCCTCAAGTTCAAGAATCAAATAGATCACAACACAATAATTATGGGTGACTTCAACACACCTCTCTCACCATTGGACAGATCCTCCAAACAAAAGTTGAATAAAGAAACTATAGAACTCAATACCACAGTCAATAACCTAGACTTAACTGACATATATAGAATATATCAACCATCATCAAATGGATATACTTTTTTCTCAGAAGCACATGGATCCTTCTCAAAAATAGACCATATATTATGCCATAGGACAACCCTCAGTAAATATAAAGGGGTGGATATAATACCATGCATTTTATCTGATCATAATGGAATGAAACTGGAAATCAATGATAAAAGAAGGAAGGAAAAATCCTTCATCACATGGAAAATGAACAATATGTTACTGAATGATCAATGGGTTACAGAAGACATAAAGGAGGAAATCAAAAAATTCTTAGAGATAAATGAAAATACAGCAATCTGTATACGGGGTAAAAGTGGGAGTTCATAACCCACTTGAATCAAACCGTGTAATATGATGTATTAAGAACTATGTAATGTTTTGAATGACCAATAATAAAATAAAAAAAAAGAAAATACAGACACAACATATTGGAATCTATGGGACACAATGAAAGCAGTTTTAAGAAGAAAATTCATCACCTGGTGGTCATTCCTCAAAAAAAGAAAAA
This sequence comes from Urocitellus parryii, assembly GCF_045843805.1. NCBI lineage: Eukaryota > Metazoa > Chordata > Mammalia > Rodentia > Sciuridae > Urocitellus > Urocitellus parryii. Next base: position 78,044,062 of record NC_135532.1, read on the forward strand.
ACCAACAAATAAATGAACTCACACTTCATCTCAAAGCCCTAGAAAAGGAAGAGCAAAACAACAGCAAATGTAGCAGAAGGCAAGAAATAATTAAAATCAGAGCAGAAATCAATGAAATTGAAACAAAAGAAACTATTGAAAAAATTAACAAAACTAAAAGTTGGTTCTTCAAAAAAATAAATAAGATCGACAGACCTTTAGCCATGCTAACGAAGAGAAGAAGAGAGAGAACTCAAATTACTAACATACGGGATGAAAAAGGCAATATCACAACAGATGCTACAGAAATACAGAAGACAATTAGAAATTATTTTGAAAACCTATATTCCAATAAAATAGAAGATACTGAAGACATCGATAAATTTCTTAAATCATATGATTTTCCCAGACTGAGTCAGGAGGATACCCACAACTTAAACAGACCAATATCAATGGATGAAATTGAAGAAGCCATCAAAAGACTACCAACCAAGAAAAGCCCAGGACCGGATGGGTATACAGCAGAGTTTTACAAAACCTTTAAAGAAGAATTAATACCAATACTTTTCAAGTTATTTCAGGAAATAGAAAAAGAGGGAGCTCTTCCAAATTCATTCTATGAGGCCAACATCACCCTGATTCCGAAACCAGACAAAGACACATCAAAGAAAGAAAACTACAGACCAATATCTCTAATGAACCTAGATGCAAAAATCCTCAATAAAATTCTGGTGAATCGAATACAAAAACACATCAAAAAAATTGTGCACCATGATCAGGTAGGATTCATCCCTGGGATGCAAGGATGGTTCAATATACGGAAATCAATAAATGTTATTCACCACATCAATAGACTTAAAGATAAGAACCATATGATCATCTCGATAGATGCAGAGAAAGCATTCGACAAAGTACAGCATCCCTTTATGTTCAAAACATTAGAAAAACTAGGGATAACAGGAACTTACCTTGACATTGTAAAAGCTATCTATGCTAACCCTCTGGCTAGCATCATTCTGAATGGACAAAAGTTAAAGGCATTCCCTCTAAAATCTGGAACAAGACAGGGATGCCCTCTATCACCACTTCTATTCAATATAGTTCTCTAAACACTGGCCAGAGCAATTAGACAGACAAAAGAAATTAAAGGCATAAAAATAGGAAAAGGAGAACTTAAATTATCACTATTTGCAGATGACATGATTCTATACCTAGAAGACCCAAAAGGGTCTACAAAGAAACTACTAGAACTAATAAATGAATTCAGCAAAGTGGCAGGATATAAAATCAACACGCATAAATCAAAGGCATTTCTGTATATCAGCTACAAAACTTCTGAAACGGAAATGAGGAAAAACACTCCATTCACAATATCCTCAAAAAAAATAAAATACTTGGGAATCAACCTAACAAAAGAGGTGAAAGATTTATACAATGAAAACTACAGAACCCTAAAGAGAGAAGTAGAAGAAGATCTTAGAAGATGGAAAAATATACCCTGTTCATGGATAGGCAGAACTAACATTATCAAAATGGCGATATTACCAAAAGTTCTCTATAGGTTTAATGCAATGCCAATCAAAATCCCAATGGCATTTCTTGTAGAAATAGATAAAGCAATCATGAAATTCATATGGAAAAATAAAAGACCCAGAATAGCAAAAGCAATTCTAAGCAGGAAGTGTGAATCAGGCGGTATAGCGATACCAGATTTCAAACTATATTACAGAGCAATAGTAACAAAAACAGCACGGTACTGGTACCAAAACAGGCGGGTGGACCAATGGTATAGAATAGAGGACACAGAGACTAATCCACAAAGTTACAACTATCTTATATTTGATAAAGGGGCTAAAAGCATGCAATGGAGGAAGGATAGCATCTTCAACAAATGGTGCTGGGAAAACTGGAAATCCATATGCAACAAAATGAAACTGAATCCCTTTCTCTTGCCATGCACAAAAGTTAACACAAAATGGATCAAGGAGCTTGATATCAAATCAGAGACTCTGCGTCTGATAGAAGAAAAAGTTGGCTCTGATCTACATATTGTGGGGTCGGGCTCCAAATTCCTTAATAGGACACCCATAGCACAAGAGTTAATAACAAGAATCAACAAATGGGACTTACTTAAACTAAAAAGTTTTTTCTCAGCAAGAGAAACGATAAGAGAGGTAAATAGGGAGCCTACATCCTGGGAACAAATTTTTACTCCTCACACTTCAGATAGAGCCCTAATATCCAGAGTATACAAAGAACTCAAAAAATTAGACAATAAGATAACAAATAACCCAATCAACAAATGGGCCAAAGACCTGAACAGACACTTCTCAGAGGAGGACATACAATCAATCAACAAGTACATGAAAAAATGCTCACCATCTCTAGCAGTCAGAGAAATGCAAATCAAAACCACCCTAAGATACCATCTCACTCCAGTAAGATTGGCAGCCACTATGAAGTCAAACAACAACAAGTGCTGGTGAGGATGTGGAGAAAAGGGTACCCTTATACATTGCTGGTAGGACTGCAAATTGGTGCGGCCAATTTGGAAAGCAGTTTGGAGATTCCTGGGAAAGCTGGGAATGGAACCACCATTTGACCCTGCTATTGCCTTTCTCGGACTATTCCCTGAAGACCTTAAAAGAGCATGCTACAGGGATGCTGCCACATAGATGTTCATAGCAGCACAATTCACAATAGCTAGACTGTGGAACCAACCCAGATGCCCTTCAATAGATGAATGGATAAAAAAAATGTGGCATCTATACACAATGGAGTACTATGCAGCAATAAAAAATGACAAAATCATAGAATTTGCAGGGAAATGGATGGCACTAGAGCAGATTATGCTTAGTGAAGCTAGTCAATCCCTAAAAAACAAATACCAAATGTCTTCTTTGATATAATGAGAGCAACTATGAACAGAGCAGGGAGGAAGAGCAGGAAGAAAAGATTAACATTAAACAGAGACATGAGATGGGAGGGAAAGGGAGAGAAAAGGGAAATTGCATGGAAATGAAGGGAGACCCTCATTGCTATACAAAATTACATATAAGAGGTTGTGAGGGGAATGGGAAAATAAACAAGGAGAGAAATGAATTACAGAAGATGGGGTAGAGAGAGAAGATGGGAGGGGAGAGGAGGGGGGATAGTAGGGGATAGGAAAGGTAGCAGAATACAACAATTACTAATTGGGCATTATGTAAAATTGTGGATGTGTAACCGAAGTGATTCTGCAATCTGCATTTGGGGTAAAATTGGGAGTTCATAACCCACTTCAATCTAATGTATGAAATATGATATGTCAATAGCTTTGTAATGTTGTGAACAACCAATAAAAAAAATAAAATTAAAAAAAAAAGAAGTACTCAAAATAGGATGGGCCCAAGTGAAAGGACATAGGATCCAACCTGCAGGAGCTCCCGGTGGCCAGATAAGGAACATTTGAAGCCACACAAAAAAATGATGATAGTATTGTATAATAACCTGCAAATTAAAATAAATATCCATTAGTTCATGCTAATTTAAATAAATAAATGAGGTAAAGGGAAAAGACAGTTTCTTCTAATAGAATAATTCCACTTAATAAATGCAAAGTCACCATTAAGTAAAAAAAAAAAAAAAGACACAACTAAAACTTTTAAAAGAATAAAATAGAGCTTCTGGAAATAAATTACATAATATTTGAAATTAAGAAACTCAATGAATTTACCATAATAAAAGAAATTAAGAAATACTGTTTTTTATTTATTACTTGTTTTTAAAAAAAACCCTCAAATGATAAATAATTTACTCTGTTTGCAAAGCCATAAGGCAACAGGTACTTTATACATTATTGCTAGAAATGAAAAGTGATGTATACATTTTCAAGATCCATTTGTTAATATATTCCCATAAAATATAAACCAGACTTAGACATGTTACAGTTTTATTAAACTTTCACATTTTATTCACATTTTATTAAACTTTTCAAGGGATGACTACTTCAAGTGTCTGTAAAGCTTTTCTGAAAGGGATTCCACCTCTTGGGTCCCCTTCTTCCTCCGGGAGAAGTCTTTTCTGCTGTCCTTTAATAAACTTCTAATTTCTACTCTGAAAAAAAAAAGCTTTTCTGAAAAATGAAAAAGAAGGGCATATTTTCTAAAATGATTACATGAATGTAACTTTGAAATAAAATCAACCACTATACAGAAAATTAAAAAAAAGATTCACCCATAAACATAGATTTAAAAAAAACATGAAATTTTGATGAAGTCAATAGCAAATATTTGGAAAGGCATAATATATCCTGATAAAATTGGATTAATCCCAGAAACACAAACTTGGCTTATCATGAACAAAACATAAAATACTACTAAGTTGCCTAGTACATTATAGGAGAACCTCCATATGACCATCTCAATAGATACAGGGAATTAACTTGATAAATTTTAAAACTCATGTGTACTAAAAAATAAAAAATTCTAACAAGCTATGAATAGAAAGGAAATTTATCTAAAATGGGATCATAACTCTATAATAAAAATACATCAAAAACATTTAAATCAGATTTAAAGATTGAAAAGAAAAAAAGTATTTATTATTATCACAGATGATACAATTATCTTCATAAAAAATCCAAGAAAAGTTATAATTAGATTATTAGAATAAGTAGGGACTTGGCAATGTTGATGGATATAGGATCAATATATAAAAACTAACTTCATTTATGTACATTGGGAATAAATAAGAAACCTAATAAAAAGGTCCAACCAAAGATATCAGAAACTTTTTAAAAAGTATATACAAGTTTTGAAGATACTGGGGAGTAAATACATGGAGAACTATACCTTGTTAATAGATAGGACTGAGCTCCTAAGTAATATATTGATTTAATTAAATTGTAATCAAAGCAAAGAATCAGGAATAGCTAACTCACTTCTAAAGATAAAGAAATATATATGAGATATTAATTACATAGTTAATATGTATGCATTTGTCACCAACAGACTATTTCTGGGATTTTGATCTATAATAGAGAGGCAAAACACATCCCTGGGAAAAAATAGATTTTTCAACATGTGCTGTTGAACACACCTTAAATTAGGTGCTTTCTAATAACCATTCATGAAAGCTCCAGGTAGATTAAAACTTACAAATAGAGAGGAAGACTTGTTTAAATTTTAGAAATGGAGCTAGAAGTCAGGCAAGGTGGTGCATACCTGTAATCCCAGTGGCTCCAGAGGCTAAGGCAGGAGAATTACAAGTTCAAGGCTAGCCTCAGCAACTTATCAAGGCCCTAAGTAATTAAACATGACCCTGTCTCAAAATAAAAAAATAAGAAAGGGCCTCTGGAGATGTAGCTCAGTAATTAAGGGCCCGATACAAAAAATAAATAAATAAGTATTCAAACTAATAAATTGGAGCTAGGGAAGGATTTCAACACAGCAATTTTTGTGTTGAAATTAACTTTCCAAATCTCTGTATTCAGGGATGCATTGTGATTTAAAATTCTTGGGTCAGTATAAACTCAAAGTATAAACCAAAAAGAAATGATAAAAATATCTACATTTAAATTTAAAACATCTGCTCATCAAAGGACACCATGCAAAAGTCAGAAGAGAAGCCACAGAGTATATTTTTATTCAGGATCTATTTTATACAGAGCAAATGGATAGACTGGTATTTAGAGTATATTGCTTGTGTGTCATTTATCTAGAAGTTGATCGATGAAGACTGGGCTTCTCTCTTACCCAAGGAATGTGGGAGGAGAGCTATGTTCCAAACCACAGATGGGGCTTGGAGAAAACACTGAAACCAGTAGAAAGCCAAAGATAGAGATGGGAAGGAGAAAGACATAAAACATACAACTACGATGAAAATCCCGGAAGTTGTTTTTAATAGTGTCTTGTAGACACTTAAGCAGCAGGACCCCAATAAGAATATGTTGTGTAGACAAACTGGATTGGTCTTCATTTTTTAAGTTGTTTAAAAATTAAATTCCAGTCTTCTCATATTGCTTAATATATACATTTAGTTTTCAATAATTTTAAAATTGACTTTATATTTTAATAAATGCATTTTGGTTTTTCAAGAGTCCCCATTAGGTTTATTTAGGGTGGGGCACTTTATCACTTTAAATATTTTCTCTGGTTAATAGTAGGGAGTACCTTCAGGGATGCTGTGGAAACTCTAAATCCTATGTCTCCAAGGACAATTAAACACTTACCATGACCTATGAGTCACCTGAGATTAGTTTCCCAAAGTGTTAGAAAAAACAGCAATTGTCAATATTCTAAGGGGCCTAGCACTGTGGAAGTCTTGATGGAGATTTCCTTGACTCCTTGCACACAGTGGGGGTGGGGACTTATTAGTTTATCTCCCTACCTCCCAGTCCCTTTGGAAGTCATCTTCCTGCTGCATAGAGCAGTATACCTCCTCTTGATACATTTTCATTTAAATTGCTCCATATTGGGTTCCTTCTGTCCTTGCTGTAACCTTGGAGGAGGGTGACAACATTTGTGAACTCTATTATTTGGGGCCTGTGTTAGCCTCTCTCTAAGAACACAACCAACAAGCTGTCCTTGGATAAGCTGTTCCATTCTTGACAGAGACTGTTGTAAGCTAAATACAGTGTGACTTGAAAATTAAACCATTTCACTGGTACTTTTCATCATTAAAATCTGGTCTTTCTTACCTGATGCAGTAAAAGTATTCTTTGAAGGAATTTTATTTTGGACTACAAAGGTTTTGAATTGTATTTTGCTCCTTTTGGTAATTTTTGTTTTCTTTTCCTTCCAGGATATATGAGAAATACTTATTTCCATCTGGCTCTCATCAACTGACCTTGAAAAAACCCCACTACTTCTTCATGTAGTTTTGCTCAGCCTCACTATTTTTTACCTTAACTTCAACTGCCGATGTACTCAACAGAGTGGTTAGGGATGGCCGATTTCTCCAGTCATTAGTTATGCATGTTTGCAGGAGCTGATTACTGAACTCATATTTTATCTCTACTGCCAGCAAAATGTTACTTTATTTTTCTAATTGGTTTTGCCTCTTATTAGAAGAATAATTAGAGCAATGTTAGTAAGACAGAAAAAGAGGGAATCACTTTTTTCATGTTAGCAAGAGCTATGGGTGCTTCAGGCTTGTGTCTCTGTAACTGACTAATTCTTAACTAAATTACAGGTTTGGGGAAGCTTTGGGGTCTTTTAAGATCTTAATCAATTCAGTTTCTTAATCTAGAATACCAATATGAACGAAGGAAACAATTTTTTTGTATTCTTTTAACAAATTTATAAATAAAGCTCTATTTCTATATCAGTAGATTGTTTTTATTTTTAATGACAAGCTCTTGGCTTTTTCTCTTCTGAGAGGGTATCATCTTATTCCTTTTTAGAGTTCATAAGATCAAATATATTAATGAAATCACTATTTGTGCCTTACTTTGTTCCATATTTATTTAAATAATGGTTCCCCCTTATTTTCAGAGTGAGACAGTTAATTTTGTAAATGGCCATTTTTCATTAAAGTCAACTAACAACAAATATAGACATCATAGTGTTTTGAAGGAATGTTAGAAACTTGTTTTGTCTTTGTTCTATGCAATGTATTTCCTGTTGCTAATTCAGTGGGCTTTCCTATTCAATTTCTGTGACCTTGAGCCTGTTCATAGATCCTAGAGTAAAAGAGTATTGATTTTTCCATGCTATGTAACCTGAGCCCCATCCTGCCACCACCCCCATGATTTATAAGCAAAGCATGGCATGTATTCTCAGAATAAAGGTTGGAGGAGCAAGTCTTTATTTTTATTTATTTTTAAATTTATTGCAGTAATTGTTGTGTTGAAATTAACTTTCCAAATCTCTGTATTCAGGGGAGCATTGTGATTTAAAATTCTTGGGTCAGGACACATGACTGGGGCAAGGGTATCCTGCAGAAAGGGTCACGTTGGGTGGAATAAGGGTGGCTGAGAACAGATGGTGTTCAGGCAGTTTCTCTGGAATAAAAAATGCAGATATTCTTGGTTTCCCTGTTCTCTGCCAGCTGAAGCTGTGTTAGGGCTGTTGACACTAATATAAAATGTTTGGTCCATTTGAAATCCTTGTTGTTGCCTTATATGGGAAAAATGAAATCCCTCAGCCTATGTTGGAAACACCGCCAAACGGATTGTAAATGTGCAGCTGTCGCAGGCCTTTTACTGCTGTGGCAAGCAGCCATTTCAACCCCACACCTGCCCGCCTGGCTACCTTAAAGTCACGTTTCGTTTTTTGTGTCAAGGATTGGTGTTCCTCTCTTGCTGCATTTCCCACTGTGTAACCAGGAGTAGGAGAAAGGGATGCTTTTTCACTTTGGAGGCTTCTCAGGGAAGTCATCATCAATTTCTCTTCTACCGCTTGGTGTATCTTGTGCTCCCACAAAAAGATTTTGCTCAGGAATCTAGTTCCACTGAAAAAACATTGTGTAGCTATGGAAAATTGTGACTTCCTAGCTGAATATGCTATAGGCTGTATGTCTTTCTTAAGCCATTTCTATGTGGGCGGGAGTAAAGAGGAAAGAAACAAAGAGTTGTTACCCTTAGGAGCTTACTACTATGTTTTTCACATTTAATCAGCCCTCTTGAAGCAACTAGAATAAAATTTGACATGAAGGTAACTCTGGATAGGAAATCCCAAAGTTCCAGGCACCATTTCTATGCTTTTACAGTGCTTTCTTTTTCTGAAAAAGAAAATAAAAACAAGAAGAATAATTTTTAAACTAATGTGTTATAGAAACATTAGACTATACAGATAAGTAATGAACAAACTAGAAATCTTTCAAGTTTAATTCATAGATAATCATATTTTTGTGCATATCCTTCCAGATTCTTTTCTATTCATGTGTGTCAAAATCTTTATAGACACTTGTCTAATGATTGGATGAGGACAAACACCTAGAATTAGAATTGGTGGTTAGAGGGGACACAAACCAATTGGGTATCTTAGTCCATTCAGGCTGCTGTAACAAAATGCCTCAGACTGGGTAGCCTGTAAACAATAAACTTATTTCTACAGTTATGGAGGCTGGAAGCCCAAGATCAAGATGTCTACAGATTCCATTATCTGGCGAGAGCCCACTTTCAGGCTGATAGTACCTTTTTACTGTGTCCTCACATGGTGGAAGAAGCAAAGGGTTTCTCTTGCGTCTCTTTTATGAGGGCAGTAATCCCTTGCTGAGGGTCCACCCTTATGATCTAATCACCTCTCAAAGTCCCCCATCTCCTAATGCCCTCATCTTGGAGTGAGGATTTCAGCAGATGAATTTGGGGGAGGGGGACAAAAACATGCAGACTATAGCATAGAGTTTTGATAGATCTGGTTAGATTACATTCTCAAAGGACAGCACCAATATTTATGACCACCAAAAGAATACAATAGTGCTTTTGTCCCTATCTATGCCCTACCTAATATTATTCCTGATTTTTTTTAGCAAAGCAGACATTTATTACACATTAAACAATTTTGTGTAGAACTGTCAAAAGAAACAAATTCAAGATAAGAGTTGTTCTAGTAGGTAACAAAATAAACTATTGTTTAAATTCTTTCTCATCAAGATGACTTTATCCCATAAAATAGTACCTGTGCAGGTTCAATCTCCTTCACCAAGATTAAAAATGGTTGTATGACAGTCATTATTTTTTGATTCTGTAAATACAACTAGGATATGATGATGTGGTCATAACTGAATTTGGAGTAATTCAGTCCTGTGACCTTCAAGAGCAGGTATGAAACAGAGCCTGAAACACCTCAAAGGGCCATCACTAGTTACTTAAACATGTTAACCCAAAATGAGCAGAGAGGAAGAAAAGCTGCTCTCAGTTTGACATAGTGCAGCTCTGTCTCCATTGTGGAGCTTAAGAACAAGGTAGCTTCCTCTTGGAAAATCAAAGTGTTTTCACATCGAAATTTAATAAATTAACATGAGTGGGGGGCAGCAACTAGCAAACAAGAGAATTCTCCTTTAAAGCATTCTTAAAATTAACATTAAAGGATTACATGTGACTGTTTCTGATTTTTAAATCTTTGCCCATATGCTGACTTACACATGTCATTGGAGAGGTCAACCCTTCTTTTTTCCATATGTTCACTGGTCATTATTATCTTTCATCTCTTTTGCAAGGGAAAGGCTGTGTGTGTGTGTGTGTGTGTGTGTGTGTGTGTGTGTGTGTGTGTGGCAAATTTATGAAAGAGCTCTCTATGTATAAAGGTATTCTAATTTTTATATATCTTTAAGTGTTAATTTGAATTGAAGTCATAAATATTTGTGTATTGGATTTATAAATCTCTTTTCCTTTGTGGTTTTTTCTTAATATTATGTTGTAAGATCTTAAAATGTACAACACATGAATCTGGCTGGTGACCCGTAGTCACAAAACAAAGAACTTCCCCTACCTTTGGGCTTAGTTATGGGCAACAAAGAATAGGAGAGCTCATTCCTTTCATAGCAGAGGCCAGAACACTCTTATGTTTTTACTCCTGTGGTCCCTAAATACTCTGTGTAGGTTAAAAGAAAGCATTGGATTTTTTCCTTCAGATTGCTTTTGTTAAACATTGTAAGAAGCCTACAAGCTTATATTTACGTTGGGGAGTTTGTTGTCTTTCAGAAAGTTAGTTTAGGAAATTACATTGTAGTTATAGTAAATAGATGCATTTTCCCCAAAAACAAAACACTTGACCTTTATAAATATGAAAACTTCAAGTCAAAATTCAAAGTTTGGTGATAACTTGGGCTAAACATTATAATCGATTTTGGAAAACATATAATCATAGAAACAATACCTGCCTGCTTAATTTTCAGTTTCCAGATATTAAGCAGATGGGTCATAATTAGCTGGACCTATTACTGTGAAAAGGCATGTCTGGAAATGCAGCTGCCAGAGGAGGTGACAGGAATTATTAGAACTGTTAATAGGTGGAAGAAAACAGAAGGCTAATGAACTAGTGCATAAAGTAACTAGCTCTGTGTTGATGTGCATGAAGTAAGATTGGAGAGATGTATGATAAATTTGTATGAAAATTAAAATCAGGCCTTTTGAGTAACCGTAAGGATGGCAGAGAATAAATAGTGTATCTTTAAGAAACAGTCACTGCTTTTGAGATTCTTTTCTTTTTTGAATACTCCATTGTTTTACAATGGAGTTTAAAAAGGATCACAGAGGATTTTTTTTTTTTTTTTGCTCATAGAATTATATGCTCCAAAGTGAGGGATATTTCAAGGCATATAAAGACAAATGGAGAGACACTTTCATTACATTTATTGACATGTTATTGTGCCATCTGCTGGGACAGAGGAGACAGAGAGACTTATACTGCAGCACGCACATCCCCTAGTCAGCTAATTTATTACAGCCCCTTAGCTTTGCAGCTCAGCTGCAGGGCATGTGCCAGTGCCCCCCTTTCCTCCGTCCCCAAAGAGCACCAGCAACAGCTGAGCTGTAGGGATTGTTAAGTCAGTCATCAGAAGATGACATTTCATTCTGCACAAATTGTCACTCGTGTAATCAACACCACATTATGATTTGGTAAAAAATTTTAATTTTTATATTTTAGATACCATAGTTGGACTAAAACAAGCAGAAATTGTGTTCTAGTACTGAGAGCAAAAGCAGCTAGGCCAGGGACATTTGAAATTGGACGTTGTGAATTAAGAAAAAAATCAGAAATCAACACTAAAATACATTATTTCTATTCCAGTCCATTTTGAATATAGCACTACAGAGACAGAAGGATAAGGGAATACAGCATGTGCTCAGGGAAGGCAGCCACTGGCTACCTCATGTGAGCACAATTAATGATGCCCACATCTCCATGCTTTAGTAATTTGTTTCTTGCCCATGAGACACTTGAGGCACAGCCAGAAGCTCTGCTTACCTTAGTCTCTCAAGGATGAAGACTCTTTCCTCCTCTCGAACTTCCCCTATAAAAAGAAGAGGAGATAACAGGAGCATCTCACAAAGGGGAATTAAGTGCTTGCTCCAGGGAGTGACACAGGCAATTTCATTGACCAGAACAAATCATGTGGCCATCTCTAACTTTCAAGGGATTTGGAAATAAAATTCTACAATGTTCTCAGAAAGAAATCTAGAAAATTTGTAAATAGCACCAATGACTACCCCAAGAAATATACCCTACAGTTTAAGATGCAAGACACATAGTATAGCTAGCATAGAACAAAGACTAGCTTTGCCCACTTGTGATATAAAAATAGTGTTGGCAATGCCTATCCTCTAATTCCTGTGGATGGTTAGCAAAGCCATACTTAGTAACAGCCTGGAAGAGAAAGAGGAACCACTGGGGTGCTGGGAGGTCTGAGGGTCTTGCCCTGTCGTCCATTAGTGTTGAAACCTTGAACAAATCTCTCATACTTCTATATATACTTCACAGAAGAGGTTTTTGTGACAAACTGAATGATGTAAATGATCTTAAAAGACAAATCAGAAGTAGAAAAACAGCCAGGGAAATGCTAAATTAACAATAAATGAAAGTATGCTTTCTCTACCGATGCTCTTTACTATTTAAAAATTCTTCCCCCTTCCCCTGCCACTGGTTCTGAGATCACCTAGCCATCAGTCTTCTTTCTTTCTCATCCTTGCTTTGTTGATTAGCAGGCATTCCTCTTCTACAATATTTATAGCAGCTATACCCTTATGTCATGCCTTGGGATATTTTAAAGACAGAAAAAACTCCCTGGTGTTCCTGCCTCTTGGACCTCACTTCTATGGTATGATGGAGGTAACTAACTTTAGGATTTGTGCCAGCCCCGGCAGAGAGAAGGCTTGGAAGGCTAAGATAGGTGCTCCACCCTTGGAAAAGCAATATTAAGTAATTCAAGATTCAGTTCTACTCCTGATCAGGAGACTCAGAGGAATCTGTTGAGCTTTCAAAACTACAGTTCTGTCTTTGCCATCACTGATGTTGTTCATGCCGAAGACAAGAAGACAACATCAAGAGTCCATATAGCCGTGCATCCCCACCAAGGCACTCAGAAGGGACACCTGCCAAAAAGTAGAAAGAGAGGCTGTTGGCAAGGTATGTGAGAGCAAGGACCAGGAACAGATCAGGAGGACCCAAGGGCAGAGTGAACCAAGGCTTATGAGGAAGAAAAGGCTAAGATAAGAGGGCTTTTAAGTGTAGAGCAGGAACAAGGAAGAGGCCTGCTGCTTGAGGCCAACTGTGTGATGTTGATGGATAGCAAGAAGAAAGCAGAACTCCTTTCCTCCCATTTGCTCCTGTCTTCTCTGTCAAGGAGAGTGATCTCTGGGCTGAATAGGGTACAGTGAACATTGTTAAGAGAAAATTGAAGCCCAAGATGGGTGAAGAGATTATGCGAGAGCATGCATCCCCTGTAAATGAGCCGAAGTTTCTGGCTCAGAATGAATTACAGAGAAGGGCTCTTTAAAAGAGGTATGAATGGGTTTACTCATCTAAGCGGAGAGACCTGATGATGGAGGAGGGGAGATAAGCAAATGCCCTGACCCTGAAATTGTAGGTGCCATATTTGGAAAAGATCCTGGGTATCTAGTTCAACCCTTACCTGGTGCATAATTAAATATACATGTAAAGGTGTTTTTTATGGATATTCAAGAATACTCATATGACAGGCTCAGCATTCTCTGTTAGTATTTTATTCTCTTCCTTAATGCTGAGTCTTTAACGTGGAGATTGTTTTATAACTGACAAAATTATTCATTCCTTTTTTCCTCTTTTCTTTTCCCAAATATTTGTTGAGTGCATACTATGCCAGTGTTGTGTAGGAAAATAAATACGACATATTTCTTGCCCTTGGGTGCTTACAATTACAGGGAAAACATCGGAATTTAGTTGTTTACTCAACAAATATTAAGTGAAGAAAGGGCAAATACAAACTTAAAATAGAATTGAAAGTCTTAATTCTCCCTATTGAAAATAAAGGAAGACACTTCACCTTCTCTCTTCAGAATTCTTTTCTCTGTCCTTCTCTGTGTATGTAAATCTTTTTAGTGGTGAAATAAGTTTCTGGCCTGGAGTGTTTGCTCCTAGGCCTGAGAATCATCTCTTGAAATGTGGCTATTATGGAAGATAAGGCTCTAACTCCCATTTCCTAATTCCTAAGAGAGGAGAGAACTGACTTCAGCTGTCACCAGCATCCAGATCATTAAATTTACCCAACATAACAGGCTGTATCTATTTAAAAAAAGAAATAAAGAAAGCAAGCAGTCTATTTTTACAATCTCTTCAGCAGATTGTCGGTGATGTGTATCACTTTATGGTTTAATTATTATTCAATAATCAAATTGTTTTCTTTCTCTTCTTCCTTTGTGGAAAGGTTTTCTGAGTTGGAAGATTTTGTTTTAAACAATATTTCTCCAACAATAACTGTTATGTGCTAGGTACTCTTCCATACCCTGGGGATAGGCATTACATAAAACTGAAATCCTGTCCTTATGAAGTTTATGTTCTAGGAACATAGACACCTAACAATAATACAACCTAAGAAAATAACACAGCAAGTTAGAATGAGAAATGCATGTATAAACAATTATGTATAAAATATGTAAGCTTTTTGGATGCCCAAAGGAGAGAGGGGTAAATCTTCCAGGGCACTTGAGGACTGGATGCTTGAGATAAATCCTAAAAGATAAATGGTCTTGAGAATGGTTGCTTTGGGGAGGAATGGGGCTGGTAAACTGGGATACACAAGATATTTGATCAAAGGAGTGGAAATGGCAGCAGGGTACATTAGGGGAAATCTGTGTATTTGACATCATGTCATTTGATAACTGCCAATAGATAGCGATAGGGATTTTTATGTTTTCTTGTCCTTTCTTTTCCTCTCCTTTCTTTCCTCTTATCCTTTTCTCTACTCTTCGTGAGTGATACTGTTGGTTCATTGAGCTTACCATCAGCTAAAATCTTGAAGCTTTCCTACACACAATGCTCTCGAACTTTTTCACTCTATTTTTTTTTATGTTATGGTTTGGATCTGAAATATCTTCCCCCTGCCCAACTCATATGTTGAGGACTTGGTCTTTGATGCAACAGTGTTCAGATGTGGGGCCTAAGGGCTCCGACCTCTTCAATGAATTAATCCATTTATAGATTTATGGATTCATGGGCTACTGGGACATGGTACAGCTTACAAGGTGGGGCCTAACTGGAGGAAGTAGGTCACTGGGGGCATGCCCTTGAAGGATATATCTCTTTATCCCACTCTCTCCCTCCCTTCCTGGCTGATGTGAGGTGAGCAGCTTTGTACTACTTTGTGCATCTCACCTTGTCTTTATGCCTCTCCACAGATGCATATGGAGTCATCTGACCATAGATTGAAATCTCTGAAACTGTGAGCCGAAATATACCTTTCCTCCTTTAAGTTAATTTATCTCTGATATTTTGTCATGGCAACAGAGAGATAATGCACCTTATTTGTTGGAATACTGTTTTAGTCAGTTTTTTGTTTGTTTGTTTGTTTGTTTGCTGCTGTAACCAAAAGAGCTGACAAGAAAAATTTTAGAGGAAGAAAAGTTTATTCGGAGCTCATGGTTTCAGAGGTCTCAATCCATAGACTGAACTATGGAGTGAGACTGTCCATAGACCTAGGCTCCATTGTTCTGGGCTCAAGGTGAGGCAGAACATCATGGCAGAAGAGTTGGTGGAAGAAAGCAGCTCAGGACAAGGCCACTAGGAATCAGAGAGGGAGCTTTCCTCACCACAGACAAAATATAAACCTCAAAGGCATGCCCTCAGGGACCCACCTTCCTCCAGCCACACCCCACCTACCTACAATTTTCACCCAGTTAATTCCTATCAGGGAATTAATGCATCGAAGGCTCTCATAACCCCATCATTTTACCTCTTAAACTTTTTTGCATTGTTTCTTACATGAGTGTTGGGGAGGCACCTCACATTTAAGCCATAATACTGTTAAATCTCATCATTATATGAGTCTGTGCATGTGTGTGTTGTATTGTGTTTTGAAGAAGAATTGAAAGAAGAAACTTTGGAATCAGATGATAGTTGTCTCCCCCTATTTAGAAGTTCATCACAGGGGAAAAGAAATCTATTGTGTATGTGACTCTTAATACTGGTATATGGTACTTCAGGAGACTTCTGTTCCAGGAAAAGCTTTTAGAAGTTATTTGAGTACTGACCAGGTATATTTCTCAAATGAATCTCTTGGAGAGAGGGGGAGGTCTTGATAAATATACATACCTCTGGACCCCACCCTGGATTTATATCACAAATCTAAAATCAAATTTATATCAAAATCAAATTTGTACCACAAATTCAAAGATTTCAGCCTTGAGCCCAATGGACCAATGAAGTGAGGCAGAGGATGGGATGGTATGTGATGGACATTTAACATCCACTTCCTTCTGTTTTCCTTTTTTCTCTCCTACAAGGACCAGGAATTTATATTATAATAAACTCCCAAGAAAACATCATATACATTGAAATTTAAAAACTTTAGGGAGGATTAATGCACATTTTCTTTGAGAGCCTTACCAAGGCTGGAAGCCCCTGATCCTATAACATCCTAGAAAGAAGAACTAGAAGCAGTCATTTTCTTTCATGTATGGGCATCTGATGCCCCTATAATTAGAATGACAAAAGAATTTATCTTTCAAACCAGGACACTTTTGAGAGTGAAAGGAGGTACTAAAAATAACTAGTTTTTGAAATATTTATTTATTAACGGACAGATTAGTTTCCTTACATTAATGGACTCATAGAAGGGTTATATTCAAGCACTAATTCAAAATTTAAATTATTTTT
Organism: Urocitellus parryii; assembly: GCF_045843805.1. Lineage (NCBI taxonomy): Eukaryota > Metazoa > Chordata > Mammalia > Rodentia > Sciuridae > Urocitellus > Urocitellus parryii. The sequence goes on from NC_135532.1 coordinate 78,060,816, forward strand.
CTAAAAAAGTGGGATAACATATCTGTGTACATCAAAATAAACTTTTAAAAATGTCTGCATATTGAAAAGTAGAAATTAGAACATAAGATCAAAACAATTACCACCTTAAATCAGTTAATTTAAAAAAAATTGTCTCAAAAATACCATGTCACTGTATTTTTCTAAAGAATGTGTTTTCCCCTGGATGTGGTCTTGCTATGTCAAATCTTTAAACCAAATTATCTGAATTTTCTTCAAAGTTGCATTTTATGGCTAATAAATCTGAGGGAACCTTCAGTTGACCTCTGTAGACCAGTTCTCACTAGCATACTTAATAGGATCAGAACCAATTTTGTTAAGTGAATGATATTCTCAAGTCAATTTTTTTCCTCCTTGACAAATTGGGATCAAAGATTTCAGCCTTGAGTTTAATGGACCAATGAAGTGAGGCAGAGGATGGGATGGTATGTGATGGGCAGTTGCATTCATTTAACATCCACTTCCTTCAGTTTTCCTTTTTTCTTTCCCACAAGTCTCTGAACACTCAGCTCCCTGGATGCCAAGCTTGAAGAAGCCATGTTGTCTAGAGCAGGAATTGCTTCCTTCTCTCCACCCAGGATTCGGATTGGTTTCTGGGTCATTCTTGAATTTCAGAGCCCGTCTTACACTTTTTTATCTTCTTGATTCTCCGTTGTGCTTCCTGAACAATTTCCTCAGGATTATCTTCCAGTTCACTGATGCTCCATTCAGCAACATGCAGTCTGCTATGTGGCCCATGCATTGTGGGTTTCTGGTGGTCTGGATGGCTCTGTGTGGGATCAGCATGATTCATCTCATCTAGTGTTAGACTACAGAAAAATGGCTACTTTTAAATATCTAATTTCTTCAAAAAGTCAGTTCCCAGAAAATAAACATTAAAGATCTTATTTAAATATTTGGTAGGTTTTTTACAACCAGATCATTATTTAGTTTCTGATTTCTCAAGACTGGCTCTGTAATTTAGGGTAATTTTTGTGGATGGACCCATGAATGTGATGTGGGTATATGTTGGTTTTGTCCTACAGGGCATGCTAATTGCTTTGTATTTCCCCTTAAAACTTAATTTTAAGGTTGTAGTCACCTTGTGAAGGGTAGGTAAAAATGAAAACTTAAAATAACTAATAATTACATTCAGCATGGATGATATATTACTCTGACAGAAGAATGTTGATTAGATCTGGATACTATGTCATGTTAAAGTTAAGTTTAAAATATGAAATTTTGTTAGTCACATATGTTCAGTGATTTTTTCCTTCCTTTTAGGAAGCTCCTTATGCTGTTTTTTAGGGTTTGTGTTTCCCTATGCATTCATGTGAGCTTATTCTTTTGTGAAATTAAAAATATTTTTGTTAGGAACTGTAAGTTTATCATAAGAAGCTAAATACAATAATCCAAACAAATTGAAGAAGAATGTACAATACCTACTTAGACACTATAATGTAAGAGCAGGGCAGGAGGCATATAGTGTGTGTGTGTGTGTGTGTGTGTGTGTGTGTATGTGTATGTGTGTGTATATATGTATAAATGACATCCTCTAATATTAGGCCAGACTGAGGAACAAGTGAATACTAGAAGTTCTAGTAAGAAGCCAGAATCTATCCTAGTAAATCATTTAAAGCAAAAAGCAACACAGATATCCAGTTCTTCCAAGAGTCTGACAATCCAAAGAGGTGCAACAGAACATTGTAGAAGAGGCTAATATTACATCTCAATACTTCTCTTGGGTATGTATAACTTTGTCATTGTTGTGTATTTATTTATTTATTTTTGTTGGATTAGATGAGAGGGAGGAAGAGAGGGATTAAAGCATTAGATTTTGAGAATCAACAAGTCTGTCAACAATTGATAGTACAAATAGGCAGAAAATCAGTAGAGACATAAAAGTACTCAACACCTTCTAAGAAAATGAAATAGATACTTATAGAACTCTGAATCCAGTTACAGAATACTGATTCTTATAATATGCCCAAACTACATAAATCAGTATAAACTAATCTCCCATGCCAGAAAGAAAACTTATCAAGTTTAAAACAATTGAAATCATACTAGCTGTATTCTTTCACCACAGACTCAACTCAAGAAGATAGTAAGATAAAAGAAAATCTATAAAAACTTGGAAAATAATCACACTTCTTATTAATCTACGGGTCAAGAAAGTCTGAAGAAAAATAAAAGAGACACTAAACAGTGAAAATAAAACCTTCAAAAACTTTGTGAGGTACAGCTAAAGCAGTGCATAGAGGTAAATTGATAGCATTAAAAATACATTAAAATGAGGAAGAAGCTCAAATCAATAAATGTTGTTACTGCCTGAGGAATCTTGGGCAGTGTGTATGTGTGTGTGTTGGGGATGGGGGCTTAGAGAGCAAAATAAATGAAAAGGAAGCAGAAGAAAGGATCTAATAAAGATAAGACCAGAGCTTAATAAAATAAATTTTAAAATGGAAGAAATCAATGAGACAGAGACCTAGTTGTTTGAAATAGTTAATAGAATTCACAAATTTGTAATAACACTGATAAAGGAAAGCATAGACAAATTTTCAATATCAAGTATTAAGTGGGATGTTAATTATTGTAGATCCTGAAGACATCAAGTGTAACAAGGTAATACTGTTTTGCATTGGTATGCTTTGGGTTCATGTGTAAGAAGCTTGGTCCTCAGTGTGGTGATGTTGGTAGATAGTGGGGACAAATTACTGGGTCATGGGCATCATCTTTGGAAGGAGATTAGGATTTTGGGGTGGGTGGGTGGGACAAGCTAATTCCTGAATAGTTAATTGATATAAAAGAATGAGCCTTGCTCCTGCTTTCTGTCTGTCTTTCTATCTTACTGTGTAATCTCTCCCTTGTGTGTGTTGGAAATTCTTCCTCCATTGCAACGCCACCGGCTATTTGGTCCTCACCAGAGAGCAAACAAATGGGAATGCTGGGTCTAGGACTTTCAGTGTCTACCACTGAGCGATAAATAAACTTTTCTTTACACAGCGTCTATTCTTAGATAATTCATGAAAATAACAGAAAATGCATTAGTACATCCAAATAATTGAAAACACAAACTAAATTGAGATGAAATAGTTCAATTTGTGGAAAAGCATAAACACCACAACAAGAAGAATATTGGATGATAGAATGACCATTAAGGAAATTAAGTTCCTAATTTGAAAATCACCAAAATTGTCTTAAATATCATGGAGAATTCTACCACACATTTAAAGAAGAATTAATACTACCTCAATACAGTTATTTCCAGGAAGTAGAACAGGTAACAATTTGCAGTTTATTTTATCAAGCAGATATTAACAGATCATTAACATGGAAAAGATGGTGTCAAAATAAAACAATGAAGGAATCCCAAAATCGACAGGCCAAAGTCTATCATGAACTCAGACATGTATTCCTAAATAAAAGTGAAAGTTCTGAAATAATATACATTATTTACAATCCCAAGAAATCATATGATTGTATGGCTTGATGTAAAATTTCTTAGGACAAAATTCAAGGCCTGTGGATAACAAAACCAAATTGAAAAAAATAGGAATACACAGTGTTACAGGTTAAGTTTGTATCCCCTAAAGCATATATTTAGGTTCTAACTACACACTTCGGCCTTTTTGTAAGAAATAGTTTCATGAGAATAAAATTACCTCAGATGGGCTCATAAGGGAGTAGGGTACTGTTAGTTCTGTGTGACTTGCTTCTTAATAAGGAGAACAAGGGGTTTAGGGGAGGGGCCGCTGTTCAGTGGGATTTTTTTTTTTTTTTTTTTTTACTTATAAGGAGAGCTAGGGATTGGGGGGAGGAGCTTCTGGTTCAGAGGGACTTTTCTCCTTATAGGGAGAGCAAGGAGCTGGGAGGGGCTGCTGGTTCAGTGGGACTTGCTTTCTTATAAGGAGAGCAAGGTAAGCTCTTGATTCAATGTGCTTTACTTCCTTATATGATTTTCTTCTATCTTGTTGATTTTTCAAAGGCAATACAAGAATTCCCATCCCTTTAACTTTGAGTGTGTGTTACAGGTTCCCATGGGTGTTCTATTTAACAGGAGAAAGAGAAACCACTCTGATATATACCTAGCAGTGACACTTCAGTAACATACCAAAATGCTGCTCCTGTCCAACTCGACCCCAAGTCCCCTCATTACTGATGTCATAAGGTAACGTGTGTATGCCTTGTGTGTGGAATCAAGACTGAAGTAGCCTCTGAAGGCCTGTGTACCTCAACATGGTGAAACAATTTTTGAAGCATACCTGTGCCAGCAGAATGTCCTATGATCTCTTTTTAAACTAATTTTCTCTTCTGTGCCCTGGAGCCCTTAGTGGGTATGTTCTTGCAAATTCTTGAGATACATTCAAGGCTTCTTTCTTATGTTTGTGCAAACTACTTAGCATCTCTTTAGAGGCTGTAATCTGTCTAACAAGTACATCTTCCTTAGCCTCAGCCTTACATCCACTCTTCCGGCCCAACTTCAGGTTTTTGAAATGCATTTGCTCTGAATTCTGCCCCCCCCCATTCCTATAGTAAACCAAGCTAAAGGTTTTCACCAATATCTATGCCAGTGACTGCTGTGCCATCTTGAAATTTTCCTCCACTAGATTAAGTAGTCCATTGCTTTTAAATTCAGCCTCACACAGAGTCTTTGGACATAGGCAAAATATAATCAAGTTCTTGGTACCAATTTCTGTTTCTATTACCTTTTTGGGTGCTGTAATTAACATCCTCCCCCACACAAGAACAACTTAGAGGATGAGACGTTTATCCAGGGTTCATGATTTCAGAGGTCTCAGTGCATAAATGACCAACTCCATTTTTCTGGGCCCAAAGTGAGGCAGCATATCATGTAACAAGGGCCCAGCAGAGGAAAGATGCTCCCTCCATGGCAGCTGAGAAGCAGAGAGAGGGGAAGAAGCACCCTGCCACTTCCAGTGGGTGACCCAAGTGACCCACGTCTTCCAATCCACATCTTCAACCTACATCCACTTACCACCCACTTATCCCATTGCAGCTAGGAGGGTCTGATTAGGTTATAGCTCTCACAGTCTGATCATTTAACTTTGATTATTCCTGTATTAATACAGGAGCTTTTGGGGGTCACCTTATATCCAAACCATAACAGGCTGCAAGCCTGTCTACTCAGAACACTGAGGCACAGGATCACACATTCATGCCTAGCCTGAGCAACTTAGAAAGACCTCATCTTAAAAAGGCCGGGGAAGTACCTCAGTGGTAGAACATTTGCCTAAATTGGGCAAGGACCTGGGTTCAATCAGTAGTATCTTGGAGGGTAGGGAGGAAGGGCTCTCAAGAGAATGAGTTCCACAATCATGTGAGAATGCAGCAACAAAATGCCAGTCTACAGATCTTGGAGAAGTTAAGTCCTGCTAATAAATAATCCAGTCTAAGCTTTTTGTTAAAGAAGCATGAAGGGACCCAATCATCTGGGAATGCCTCCATTTCTCCCCACTTTAAGAAGGACACTTTGGCTGGTTTTAGGATTCTTGGCTTCCACATTTTGTCTTTTGTCACTTTGAGTATATCAGCTTGCTGTCTTTAGCATTTCAGGGGTTCTAATGAGAAATCTGATGAGAACCTTATGAAGAAATTATGATGAACACTTCTTTCTTCACAGTGCCATAGGTATTATGGCTGTGCTCTACAGTGTCTTACGGAACAGAACATTTTGGTATATAGTGATGTGAATGACATGCTACCATACCTTTGACAGTAATTATTTGGAAGAAAAAGGAATTAAATACCTGAGTGTAGATGTGATGAAGTCTTCCAAAGCCCAAAGTTATTAAGAAGTTTTTAGACTTGAAATGACAAGACCATTCAATTACTGTACAAATTTTAATTTTTAAAAAAGTAAATAAGTACTAGTCTTCATAACCACTGAAGCACTGTAGTCCTTTCTTACTACTATTATGAAAATGGAAAAAATTCTGGAGACCCAAAAGGGAGGTGACCACTGGGGATCACATCCAAGCATGACAGGGCAATTACCTGCTCTGATGTCACAAGTTTCAAGGTGTGGGTATATAAGAGAGTGGCTGCGCCTGAATTTTTGTCCATTAGTACAGGAAGCTCTTGGTAGTGACCTATTGAACTCCCAGATAGTTATCGTGTTTGGTGGTTGGTGGTTGGCTGTTGGTGGGGGTGGTCTTTGGATATTGGTTCTTTGATTGGGGGTTTTTGTTTTGTCTTGTTTTGGTTTTTGATTTTGATTTTTGTTTTAGTCTGTTATTTATTTATTTATTTAGCTAGCATCCTTCGTTGGTGTTCTGGCTTAGGATGCATAGCCAGAGTAGTGAGACTAGTGTAGTGTTGCAGGAGCCCAGCTCCTGCAATGAACTGGTCTTCAGGGACCATTATGAAATCCTGAGGGACATTGGGCAAAGCATGTTCAGCCAAGTGATACTGGCCTGTCATCACCTCAGTGGGGCAGAGGTGGCAGTGAAAGTTCTGCGGAAGACAGAGCAGAACCTATTGGAACCAGATATCATGAGGAGCCTGGAGCATCCCAATGTGATTCAGTTATTTCAGATTATTGAAACCCCCAGAAATACCTACATCATGATGGAGCACACAGGTGGGGGACAGCTATATCACCACATCCTGCTGAATAGCATAGAGGAGGAAGAGGCCCTGAGACTTTTCAGACATAGTGAATGCCGTGGGCTGTTGCCATGACAAGGGCATCATGCATGGAGACCTGAAGGCAGAGAACATCATGATAAATGACACAGGCAGCATCAAACTGATGGACTTTGGCCTCAGCACTAAGTTCACGGCTGGATAGAAACTGACAGGTTCAGGGGTACTCTCCCATACCTTGCCCCAGAAATTATCCTGAGGCAAGCATCTGAGGGCCCCCCAGTGGACATCTGGAGCCTGGGTATTTTCCTTTATTTTATGTTGACAGGAAGCTGCCCATTTATGGAGTGCACTGCTCAGGATATACAAAAGCACATCGTGGGAGTAAGGTACCACATCCCTCACCATGTTCCTGTTAAAGCACAAAGGCTGATCTGCAAAATACTGAATACAAAATACTGTGAATCCCAGGAAGCAGCCTACAGCCAAGCAAATCCTTCAGCACCAATGGCTGAGGCAGGGTGAGCAGTGTTTACCCCATCATTATATTGAGGCACTCCCCAAACACCCAGACCCTCAAATAATGACATTCCTGTGGGATATGGGTTGTGATCCATACAAGACCTGGGAGTCTCTGGCCAAGAGAGAATTCAATATGGCCACGGCTACATACCTAATAATCCAGCACCAGAAAAGCCAGGGTGCAGGCCATGTGTTCCAGGGGAAGCCTTTGCCTCCAGGGGTTGTGCCTTACCCACGCCCAGGGATCTTTCCCATTTCCCTGTCCTCCCAAAGAGAAATGCAAGGGAGTCTGCCCTTTGCACCTTCCCCTCACCCTGTAAGCCTTAGCTGCTTGAAGAAACCAGAGTCAGGGAAGAAGGGCCTCAGAAGGCCCAGCCTACCTGCCATTCCCCTCTACTTCCTGCCTGTGGGGACCCCTGCACTGATATAGCCTCCCAGCCTAACTCTGGGCAACCCCATGACAGAAGAATGCTCCGGAAAGGGGTTACTAGGATTGCTGCCTGTGTAGACAACTGTGCCGTTGCTTGCCACATGACAGCAATAAAGTGGCTCCAATGTGAGAGGGAAGAAATCTGCCAGATTTCTGAGAACCCTGTGTGCTGTGGATCCTGACATCTTGGTGCAGACATTGTGATGGAGACTCCGAAGATGTTCAAACTACCTCAGGTTTCTCTGCATGGGTTCCAGCTGAGAGCCCTTCTGGATCTCCTCTGCCCCCACCTGTGAAAGACCTCAGAGACTGTTTTCCCTGGGACACTGCCCCCTTGTCCTGTTTCTTTGCCCTTTTTCCCATTCTTCTGAGATTTTTCTTATATATTAAGAAAATTATTGTTCCAAAGATTAAAAATAGGCTGATTAAAAATAGGAGGGGGGCCTCAGGTTGAAGGCAGGAGCCCACCAGCCATCCTCTCCACGTACTGGACCACTGTTCCTTCCTTTCCAGTACATTAGCCAGAATAGATGGTGACTAAATTGCCTTGAGCCGGTGTAGAGCATTCACTTGATTTGGCCTAGTGCAGACAGACTCATTACCCTTGACCTGGTGTGGATGGAGACTGTCCTAGAGCCAGTGTAGACATGACTTATCTTTAACTGGTGACCTTTGGCAGGAATCTCTTTCTATGGTGTGTGGATGGAGGTGGGGGTGGCAACTGTTGGAGAAATCACAACTGAGAAAGCATGGGAGACCATCATGTTCTATGACATTCTCTTTATGGTACTGTGTGCAGGGAAGGTACTGTGTGCAGGTGTGGAGATGTCAATCCATCTTATGGATGCATTTTACATTAAAGTGCACCAATGTGGAATTGCTCTTATCTTTGGGTTCTATTAACACAGTTTGTATAGCAAAGTGCACCCAAATGAAAAGTAAGAAATGGTCAGGTTAGTCAAAGGGGCTGGCTTTGGGCACCTTCCATCTCTGATATTTCCCCAGGGCTAGCACCTGGAGCTGCTCTGACAGCAACTTCCTGTTCTTCTCCTTTGGTGGTCAGAAATGGATACCTTTGTAAAAAATGTAGGTCAGTGTTTTATAGCTTTCACTGTAGAGGTCTTTTACCTCCTTGTATATTTCCCTAGGGTTTTTGAGTGTTCAACAGATTAATTATTGGAGTAACGGAAACTGATTGACTTATATGTATTGATCTTGTATCCTTCTATTTTGCTATTTTTTAAATCAGCTCTAGACGTCGTCTGATGAAGTTTTGGGGGTCTTCTAAATAGAGGATTGTATCACCAGCAAACAGATAATTTGACTTCTCTTTTTCCTCTTTGTACTCTTTAATTCCCTTCTCTTTCCTGATTGCTTTTCTAGAGTTTAAAGGTCAGTGTTGAATAGGAGTGGTGAGAGTGGACATGCTTCTCTTGCTCCTGCTTTTAGAGGAAATGCTTTCAGGTTCTCTCCATTCAATATGATGTTGGCCTTTGTTTTATTATCTATACCCTCTATGAGGTTGAGGTAAGTTCCTTCTGCCCCTAGTTTCTCTAGTGTTATAAAAATGAATGGGTGCTGGGTTTTGTCAAATGCATTTTCTCCGTCTATTGATGCAATCCTATGATTCTTGTCCTAAACTCTATTCATGTAATGAATTACATTTATTGATTTTTGTATATTGAACCAACCTTGCATCTTTGGGGTGAAAACCACTTGATCATGGTACACTATCTTCTTAATTTGTGTTTTTGGATGTGGTTTGCCAATATTTTATTTTTTCATCTATTTCATCAAGGATATTGGTCTGAATTTCTTTCCTTTGATGTGTCTTTGGCATCAGGGGTACAAGCCTCATAGAAAAAATTTGGAATTGTTTCCTCATTTTCTGTTTCACAGAATAATTTGAGGAGGGATTAGCAATAATTATTCTTTAAAGTTCTGGTAGAACTCGACAGTGATTCCATCTGGGCTTTCTTTTTTGGATGGCTCTTAATAGCTGTGTCAATTATATTACTTGACATTGGGTGTTAAAATTCTAATTTTCAAGGGTTCTGTCTTTTGGCCTCCACTTTAAATATCTTTCTTCAAAAAGTGTTTTACAATGCAAGGCTAGCTAAATTAATTTAGTCTATTTATTATTCTTTTGCCTAAGTTATGTTTTACAAAATTTAGTTATTCTTTATTTCACCCCAATCTCATATAATTTAACATAACTTCATACAAAAATTCTGTCTACAAATTGAGATACTCCAAAGTTCAATTATAGAATTTTAAAAGTAAGCCTTCTACATCATTCGCAGTGTCAACATTTAATATGTTAAGTTCCTTTCTTGCTTTTGTATTGTTAAAATTGTGGGAGGCCATTGTTTTGGACTAAGCTGCTTATGCTAGTCCCAGAAAACTAGAGACCAAACTAAAATGAGGTCACTCATTATGAGGCCAAGTGCATCATAATCAGACTGAAATTTTAAGGAAACAGACTCCAAGACCCACCAGACCTCAAAACAGACTCATCCTAAGTCAACATAATTGGGCTCTGCTTTAACCCTGTAAGAAAATTAACCTGATATTAAACAGTAATTTTTTTATCTATTGTTCTGTTTCCTTGTGCACACTTTAAAAACCCCCTCCATTCTGCTATTGCCTGGTCAGAGATCTCATTCAGTTTTGCAGAATGGAGGCAGCCCTGATTTATGGGTTACAAACAAGAGCCTATTAGATCTATTACTTAAATTTGTTGTAATTTTGTCTTTGTCAGTAGGGATACATTTTAGTGTCCTGTGGTTTTTAAATCTTGTTACTAATAATCCTAATCATCTAAACATTTAGAAAGTTGAAATTTTGGGGACTTTCATTCATTGAAAACATTGATGAAACATTTCTAGTTTAGATAAATATGACCCAATCTTAGATGGCTGATTAATAAAAGGAATTTAGTACCATTAGAGGACACTTAGGCTGATTTGAAAGTTATTTGTTCAAAAGCTCAAATAGTTCCAAAAATCTTACTTATGGCAGACAGCAGAGAAAACACATGCTACTACCATGTATTGAAATCAGATTGTCACAAAAAATATGTAGTTCAGTTAAACTGTGTATATAACATGATATTTACAAATTCTTAATAGTGATTGCTACTATTTTGATTGGTAGACCATCACAACTTGTTTGATTACAACTGTGAGTTATGTTTATCCACACCAAATTCCAAGTACATTTCCACTCCATATGTTTTTTTTCAGAAAGAATATGATTTTACCATGATACTATGCTATCCAAACTTGTATTGAATTATTACTCAAAGATAAATTTATCTTTAGTTTAAAATTTTTAACAATGATATTTACATTTGCACAGATTCATTCAATTGAATTTTATAATGACATTTTGCTGTAGTAATATCAGATATTTTACCTTCAACCAAATGAAATTTCAAGTGCTTTCTTTGATACCATGAATTGGATGACAAACAATTGAATTGTTATTGAAAATAATTATTTCCAATTTGAAGCATTTGAATACTTTTTTTAAAGTGGCCTCATTTAATGTTTATAAGGTATTTCTGCCAATGAATCCAGCACATCATTTTGTAGGGAGACTGACTTTTCCTTTCTCCATCTCAGGTTCATGGTTGGGGCCCTTCTAACAAAAGACAGGTGAAGAAGAGAAAAACATACATATTTATTTAATGTAAGTTTTATGTGACATGAGAGCCTTCATAAGGAAATGAAGACCTGCATAAATAGTTAATCTATGTATTTTTATGCTCAGTTTGATGAAGAGTGGACAGTTGTGAAATATAACAGTGCAATCTAATGTAATAAACTACAGGGAATTTGGCAAGGTCTGTTTGTTCAGATTCTCCTCTGTGACTCTTCATCTTCAAAGGACGTTCCTTCTACCAGGTTTAATGAGAGTACCTCTCAGGAAAGTTTTAGGACCTGCTTTAAGAGGAGATCAGAAAACCTTGCTAGGCTTTATAGCCTGCTTTAGTTGAGAAGGTGGGAAAAAACTAGAATGACCTTCCTGCTTCTGCTGTTTTTCTCAAATTGCTTCGGCTTAAAATGCTCAATATGTCAAAGTGCCATATTCTGGAGTAGTGTATCTTAAGCCCCATTAATTTCATTTTTTGTATGTACACAACAGATAGAAATAAAATTAATTTAGAGGGGGCAGTTATTTGACTGAAATGAAAAGCCATGCTTTGTACTTTCCACAGTTGTCTGCATTCGTGCACAATCTTTGGAAATAGGTAAGAGAACTTTAGCAGATTTTTGTCTTCTGATTTTCATGGAGTCAGTAATGTTGTCTAATCCCCTTGGAACATGGTATGTGTTAATACAACATTTTGGAATTTGTAGATTTGTCACAAACTTTCTCATGGACAAACTATTAGATTTTTCATTAAATATTTATTTTAATTTTTTTGAAGAACATTAATGCCAAAGTATTTATTACAAATTTAAAAAGTGTTATCAGATAATAACATACTTTAGCAGTTGTAGATTCATGTAGTATGTTATCAATGTTAAAGCCACATTCATAGTTAAGTCTCTAGCAAGAGCAATTAGATAGGGCTCAGCTCCTACTTTCCATAAATATTTCACATACACCTTGACTAAAATGTCCCAAGTTTTCCACTGACTCCATTGTATCCTGGCTTGCTGACTTCAGACAGTTCTCAAACCAAGGCCAGGGTCACGGCACATTGGCTACTATGTCAAGAGGCAGCAGGGGCAGCGGCACCAAATCTTTTCTTACCATTAGTGTAGATACAAAGAGCTAGTTGTTCCTACCAACCAATGCCCTAGTACACTTCTTCTGTTTATTTATATTTTTGGCATTCAAGCTGTTTTGGAAAAGGGAGGTGTTAGTTATATAGTATTACAGATTGCATTATCCAGATGTGGATGCTGAGGAAGTTTGGAGTCCAAGATGTTTATTTGGAACCAACAACTTTGGAAGAAAGAAAAGGCAAAATTAGAATTAGGAAGAGGAAGATGTGCCTCTGGGATACAAGTTAGACAAAATCTTGGCTAAGCTGGCAGGAATCTCTGGAGCAGCATGGCTCATCAGAAGTGCTCACATTGGGTTGAAGTAGCCGACCTTTACACCTGTGGCACCTAGTGACCAGCTGCAGACTATTCTGGAAGGGCCAAGTCCTTCAGTGGGACCACTCTGCAGCTGAGGAAGACCCTAAAGAGGCTGGCAGCTAGGGACTGGCTGTTTACTGAATCTCTCACAGATGGGCACAAGACCTTTTTTGGAGAGTCATCTGCACATCACATCTTTATCTCCCACAATTTGTATTCAGATGGGATTGGGAAAGATGGGATAGGTTATCTCTGGACATCCTCTGATCTAACCAGAGTGATGATTTGCAACTGTACATGTCTCATATATTACTAGACAAGCTCATAGTAGAAAGCGAAAGCCTTGAGTGGTGATTGTTACAGGCTGTGGCCCACTCAGGAAGTTAATTCTGAGATGGAGATTGGTATGCAGGAGGTTCATTAAGGAGCACTCTTGGGATCACCACCCCTGGAAAGAAAGGTGCAAGAAGGAGAAGCTGGCCTGTGATTCAGCATCTGTAAAGGTCAAGCCCCTGGTGAGCCAGGAAGTTGGGCAACCTTCATACCGCATGTTAACTAGGCTTTGGATGTGAATGCCATGGGGAAACGCTGTAGCTATAGTTGAGATGACATCGTCATCCAAAGCAATTCTGATGGGGGCTAACAGCTGTGGATTTCTGCCAGCCCACTTGGCATTCAGGGAGCTTCAGTCCTGAAGAGGGCCCTGGGAGGCACATCACAGAATCCACTCCTGAAGTCTTTTAAACCCATCCTAATTAATTTATTTTCTCCCTCTTCCTTCCCTCCCTCCCTCCCTTCCTTTCTTTCCTAGGGATTGAACCCAGGACCACTTAACCACTGAGCCATAGGCACATTCCTTTGTATTTTTTAGTTTGAGACAGGGTTGCTGAGGGCCTCACTAAATTGCTGAGTCTGACTTTGAACTTGTTATTCCCCAGCCCTCAGTCTTCTGAATCACTGGGATTACAGAAGTGTGCCACCATGCTTGGCCCTTCCTAACTTCAATGCAACTATTAATATTACTTTCTTCATTGATGATACTTTGTTTATTGTCATCCTGGACAAATATTGAAAGAGAAGATATTTACTGACTGTGTAGAAATCTGGACAGTCCCTGAGTAAATCAGGAAGATGTCACCCTATCTATAACGAACGTGAAGGCATGATTTCTAGGGAGAAAGAATAACTTGCTTTTAACAGCCTTGAAGGTAAGATGCTGTTCCAGAATCTTTTGAGCTGATTTACTTGGTTCACTTGGGGTTCACTCAAATGCAAAAGGATTTAAGGAGATTATTTAATCCATTTTGTCTTTAGTGTAGAATACAGCGCTTTTGTATTTTTCAGTGTTTTCTTTCATTTCCAGTAGCCCCTCCAGAAGTATGTCTGCTGCCCTGTCCTGGACACTCAAAAGACCCCATGCCACCCAGGGCTGTCTGACTACAAGTCCTGGCATGCCCTGTGTGTGATTATCTGGGCTCACTCTCCCTTAGGCTGTGAGCAGAGGATTTTTCACAGCAATTGTAAAACATAAAAAAACTCATCCCCACCAATCTTCACAAAGAGCCCGGGGAGTCCAAGCTGTTCCAAATGAGATGCTACTGCCAAAACCACACGGTGAAAGATTCTGGCTACAGGAGGGATGTGAGTGTGTTTCATTATGAACTCCAACCGGGGTTGAGAGAAGGTTCAAATACCTTTATTTAGCTTTCAATCATCCTCATGCCTGGAACACAGTGCTGGACAATTGGGAAGGAGGAAGACACAGCAGGAGGATCCAGGAACTAGACATCAGGAGCCCTGGGCTCCGGCCCCTCTCAGCCACTGATACTCTGGTTCTCTGGGGATCAAATCAAATCATTATCTCATGCTCACTTCCTGGGAGAGGACAGTTGAGAGAGGCATGCAGAAAAGGATTTGTTTTTCCTTTCTGGATATAGCTTGTATAAGGAACCAAGAGAATGGGCATGGGAAAGAGCAAAGGAGCTATGCAAGTTTATTCCGAGCTGTGTATGCTCCACCACTAACCCAAACCCAGTGCACAGGCCTTTTTCCTGACTTCATACCTTGCAGGCCACTCTATCAACCTCTTGAGAAGATCTTGAGCCTTTCATATCACATATCTACCTTAAGGGAGGATTCTATTTGGACTTATTTGGACATGCGTTTGCCCTTAAACCAAAAATTATGTCTAGGAGACTAAAGTACTATGATTACTTAGACTTAAGCATTACTTTTCTGTTGTTCTCTGTATCTTGCTATTCTACTAGATAAACATTGAATGCTCTCTCCCATATGTCTTTTTTTTTTCTTTTGGTGGTAGTACTGGGGATTTAACTCAGGGTCCTCTATCACGGAGCCCTCTATAAGAGAATTTTATTGTGTGAAAGAATCTTAATAAGTTGCTGATGCTGATCTCGAACTTGCGATCCTCATGCCCCAATCTCCCAAGTTGCTGCTGTTATAGATATATATCATGGTGCCCAGCTGTTCTTCATGTTTCTTAAACACTCTGTGTATTTCCTATTTCTTTATATATCATTGTGCTTCATTTTTTCACGTCCTCAAATATATATTAGATTTCACTCATTTTCTCTTGAGCCGGTTCTCATTTGCTACTTAACCTACTCATTGGGTTTTCAAGTTTTAATGATTAAGTTTTAATATTTAAAATAAATAGGTACTTTGGTTTTGTCTTCAATTTGACTCTCCTGTTTTCATGATGCCTGGGGCTTTCATTTTCATTTCTATCTTATTTTATGATCTCTTTCAGATTGTTTTACCAGCCACTCTAGAATTGGTGCTGTGACATCTCCTGATCATTATGTCTGCTAACTCCTATCAGGTGGCTTCATTTCTGGTGTGGGTTGTAATGTTCTACTATAAACTCCTGCTGCACTGGGGTTGATTTTTTTTTTTCCTGTGCAGCTCACGAATTCCTCCTTGGCTCCATTTTGCATTTACTTTTGGTTGGACTTCCAGGCTTCACTGTGCTACAACAGTTTTCTAATAGTCTTTTAGTTTGAGCTAGTGGTACTGTCTGGACATTGTAACTTCCACTACTATATCCGGTGTGGGGTTTCTCTCTCATAACATTTTTTTTGTCTGTTTTGTACTCAGATTTCCCACAATTCCAAGCCTCCTTTTTCCCCCCACTCTAGAGTTGGTAGGTGGAGTTCTTCTAGTTCCCTTGATCCAGACAGGGCCTTTGGAATGCCTGTGTGGGATAAGGGAGTCTTGTTTCTGGCTTCCTGCCTTTACACTGCCTGAGGGCTGTGTCTTTTTTCCAATGGGCAAGATAAAGCCCTTGCCCTTGGCATCCAAGGTTGATATCTTATCTATGCTTTTTGGGCTCTTCTCTTATTGGTTGTTGGGTACCAGTCTGGTTTTGAGTTATTATTATTTTTTTAAATTCTGGTTGCTCCTTTCCTTGCTTTCTCTGTTTCTGTCTCTCTCTCTCTCTCTCTCTCTCTCTCTCTCTCTCTCTCTCTCTGTGTGTGTGTGTTCCCTTCTCTCCATTCCTTCTTTTGAGTGTAGAATCTGAATCCACATTATTGCTCCACAGTTTTACTTGGTACTCTTGTGTGTGTCCAATTGGACCCCCAGTGTTTGGGTATTGTGGTAATTGTGGGACATGGGGTGCAAATCAAACTTGTTTACTTTGTCCAAGGACCCTGAGTGATCTTTGAAAAATGAAATGGATCATGTCACTCCCCCAGTTAAGACTGGTATTGATATACTATTGTGCTTAGAGAAATAAACTTCAAATTCCTTATTTTGGTTTAAATTGTCCTAAGAATTGACTCCTATTTTCCTGTCAAGCAAAACTCATGCTATTTCCCCTTTATTCAAACCAGCCTTTCTTGCCTTAGGGTTACTCTTTTGCCTGAAGTGACAGGTCCCTTCAGCTTTTCATGGTGACCTCCATCCTAATCCAGATGATGAAATTGTCAACTTTCTAAAAAGACTGTCCTTATCATTCTGTCCAGAGCAGGACCTGAGTCCTTTTTTCCATAACATCCTGTTTCATAGTCTACATGACATTCATCATTATGTTAATTAATACTGCTAATTTATGTTTTTACTTGTTTATTGTGGAGGTCAAGCTGATGGGGATTACTGGTGGAAAGGAAAGAAATAATCAAGGATGAACCCAAGTTGTGGGGCTTAATCAGGAATTCCTGTTTCAAATCTTTATGTTTGAGATTTCTATTCTTCACCCCAATGGATAGGTCAAGTGGGAAGTTGGATAAAAAGTTTGGAAATCAAGTAGTTGCCAGGGATGAAGATATAAGCCTGAGTGTCATCTGCATATGGATAATATTTAAAGTCATACAACCAGATGGTAGCACCCAAAGGAGGAACAAAGTGCTGTTAGAAAAGAGAAGGTAATACAACTCGTGAAAAAATTACCAATGTGGTGTGATCATGAAGTAGCACCTTCATTCTCCACAGAAAAGTCTTAACTAGGCTTCTCCAGAAATCTTTCCCATGGCTGATTTTAGGACTGTCAGCAAAAGATCTCTACAAAAGAGTTCAATGTAGATATACTTCCTATTTTCGTGTTGCCCTATCTTAACTTGGCCACTGGCCAGGAAGAAATTGGCACTCTAGTTGCTGGACACCCCCTTACTACTTTTTCACAACATTTATCCAGTATAGTAGTTTGTAGAAATGTGCAAACAAAGCCTCTGGCCTTGAGATGGGCTTCACAGAGATGTCTACATTTTTAAGATAAGTTACCAATTGGGCTCCATGGTAACAGCTGGCAGGGGGAGGAAAGAAAGGGGAGAAGAAGCTCTCCCCTTCTCAGGTGTTGTCCTTGAAGGGTTAACTTGCCCAAAACAGTGAAGGAAAAAGCTGCTTTTATGTAAACTTCTGTAGACTGTGAACTTCTGAGCCACTCCCCTTACATGCTGGGTATAAAACTCTGAAACTACCTGAACTCGGGGTTCAGGGGATTGATTGATTACAGCAAAAGCTGTGCCCTCTGAACCTGGCCACAGCTAAATAAAACTGTTTCCTGCTGTCTTTAATGCCTTGTCTTGTCTGTCCCTACAACAATTAGAGGTACAAGTTAATGCCCCTGAATGAATTCATGCACAATGAGGGAAGGGCTTTTCATGAAGAAACTAAGCAGCATTATCAAAAAATAATTTAATTAACTCTTGTTCCTGCCATTCAGAGGTTTGGGACATGGTGACTTTAGTGATGGATGGCTGCCCTGGGTTGTCAGAGGAGGATAAATAAACTTGCTTGGCTTTTCCTCTAACGTGACTTGTCCTCTCCAAACAAATGTACAAC
The DNA here is from genome assembly GCF_045843805.1 of Urocitellus parryii. Lineage (NCBI taxonomy): Eukaryota > Metazoa > Chordata > Mammalia > Rodentia > Sciuridae > Urocitellus > Urocitellus parryii. Next base: position 78,078,771 of record NC_135532.1, read on the forward strand.
ATACTTTCTTAAATATTGATTCTTTCCTCCTATTCTACAGGAGTGGGTGTGGTGGGACCTGACATAGGTAACACAAGGGTATCTCCCAGTAAAAACAGCTATGACTTAAATCTCTGAGAAGTAGCCTTTGGGGCTCCTGAGAATGGACCAAAAGAGAATTTTCTTCCTTCTTTGTTTTGGGGATAGAATCAGACTACTCATTTACAGTTCGAAGGAGCAGAGCAACATTGCTAAATTTTCTGGAATGATTTAGGCCAATGTGGAAATTATGCTGTGATATTTTGAGATATGTGATAAGGTTGAAGAATAGTCATGTGTTCTGAGTAATAGAATGAACAGGCTCTCTGTCTGCGCCAGCTTCCGTGAGCCACAGATCATGGGGGGGGGGGGATAGTAGGGGATAGGAAAGGTAGCAGAATACAACAATTACTAATTGGGCATTATGTAAAATTGTGGATGTATAACCGATGTGATTCTGCAATCTGCATTTGGGGTAAAATTGGGAGTTCATAACCCACTTCAATCTAATGTATGAAATATGATATGTCAAGAGCTTTGTAATATTGTGAACAACCAATAAAAATAAAATCAGTTATTTTCTAAAATAAATAAATAAATAAATAAATAAATAAATAAATCTAACTTACTTACTGCTTTCATTGTCTGACAGACTTATTCAGGCTATAAATGTTTGTCTAGAACTGTAGATTGTTTATGCAGACTGTGTGGCTGCAACTGGGACAATAGCCAGGCCATTCCTTTATGATTTCAGTCAAAACAAAATAATAATAATAATGATAATCACCCTTGTTCAGGAAGCAATGAGGAATCTTTTAAAATTCACATTTTCATTGATCTTTCCTCATGAACAGGATTGAAGTTCCAAATGAGATGCATTTTCTATAATACATGTGGTCCCCCATCCTGAAATAGCTGTTGTTTTTGTCATTCTGATTCTCTGAATAGACAGTTGGAAATAAAGAATAAGTTTTGGTACATGACATTTCATTTTTGGATAACCAGCCACCAAAATTCCCAGGCATTAGGATTAGTATATTCATCTCCACAGGTGCCCAGAAATGAAATGAAATGTCATCTAAAGCAGTAGACACACTTCATTGCTATTACACCCCAAACTTTCCTCCAGTAAAATATTTTATTAAAATTAAATGAAAAACCAAAACCTGTGCAATGGTTGTTCAAGCAGCTTTAATGGGCTTTAGGATAGAGTACACCCCTGACAATTCTTAAATGGATAGTTTACTATTCATGGGACAGCTGTTCAAAGAATATTATGCTCTACTATTCTTTCCTCATTTTTCTGGCTGTGTTAAATCAATTAAATTGCAACTTATAAATTTCTGCCCAAAATCTCTCAGAAAATAGTTTTCATTTTTATTTATAGGTACAGTATGTGCTTCCTGAAAATGTTTTCCCTCTCACTGAATCATTCTTTTCTTTCTTTTCACGTAGTTATTCACTTACCAAAAATGTATGTGCCTTGTTACTCTGTTTATTCTCAGGGTACAACTGTAAGAAAGATGATCCAAGTCTCTTGATCCCTATAGAGTTTATATTTTAGCCATGTATGTAGATAACAACAAAATAACAGTGACCCGAGCTTCTCCTCCTTATTATGTCTTTACTTTTTATCAGTTACTGTTCTAGGTGAGCTCACTTCATTATAATGATATATATATATATATATATATATATATATATATATATATATACATACATTTATATACACTTAATCATTACATTAAGATATGAGAAGATCTTATGAGATAGTTTCCACTATTTCCCCCCTTTTAGGGAGAGGGAAGCAGATGCAGAAGAAAATTTTAAATGGTTTACCCAAGGTCATACTGCTAGGAAATGGTCCTAACAACACAAGGTAATAAATACTCTATGAGAAATGGAAAGTTCAGGATATTGAGTAAATATGAGAGACTCTTTATCTGATTCAAAGAACCTCAGCTGCCATAACAAAACACCATAGACCAGGTGGCTTCAAGAACAAACATTCATTTTCTAACAGTTCTGGAGGTTGGAAAATCCAAAAACAATGTTCATCCAGGTTGGGTTTCTGGCTTATTGACAGCTGCCTTTTTACTATATGCTGACACTGTGTGTCAAGGTGGGGTGAAGGAGAGTGAACGCACACACACACACACACACACACACACACACACACAGAATCAAGAGAGATACTCCTGGTGTCTCTTCTCAAAAAAGCACTAATGCCATCATAAGAATCCCACTTCATGAATTTATCTAACTCTGTCCAAAGACCCCACCACCAAAGACCATCACTTAAGGCTAGGACTATAACTTATGAGTTTGATGGACATAATCCAATCCATAACAACTGACTTTGTATGTTTTTTGGCCAAGTATTACAGACTCAACTAAGTTCAGAAATAGTATTTAATAGCTACAAATGAAAGTATTTTCAAAGCTTACACCTCTGCCAAATTCCAACATTATTATACCTAGATTTCTATGTGACCTTTGGGTTTTTTAAGGTCTTTAGGCTTTGGTTTCCTCATCTGAAATTTGGGGGAACACTTATATTGTTGCTGTACGTAGGCATATACAGATGTCCCTTGGTATTCACCAGGGGCATTGGGTCTAGGACCCCTATCAGATACCAAAATCCATGGATGCTCAAGTCCCTATATAAAAATGATGTATATCCTCTCAAATACTTTAAATCATCTCTAGATTACTTATAATACCTAATGCAATGTAAATGCTATGTAAATATGCATCATACTATTTTGTTTAGTGAATAATAATAGGAAGTAAAAAACTATGTATCTTCAGTAAAGACAAACATTTTTTCAAATATTTCAATCTATTGTTGGTTGACTGCTGATATCAAGTATAAACTATTTTATATGTGAATGGTGTATATTTCCATTTGTGAGCATGCATGTGCATGGTGAGTGGTGTGAGTTGCATGCATGTGAGACAGGGCAGTAATATTTCATACCCCATATATGTTAGTTATTTAACTTTAGTTTTTAGTTAACTTCTTTGTAAAGTAGATATATGTTATCTTACTTGATCATCACAAGTCAGGTGTTTGCATTCCCATTTTGCTTGTATAGAAATTAAGGTCAAGCTTCTTTTCCAGGTCATACATTTAGTATGTGGCTGGGCTGAGCTGAGGCACATGTTCAGACCTCTGAATCCTTGGTCTGTGTTTGTCCTTAGCCCCATGGTTGCCTGATGCTGGCGAGCCTTCTTTGGATACTTGAGCTCTGAAAGAGATATTCATTCTCTGTGGTATGCTCATCTGACATTTCATTTTGTTTCCTTGCTGATTGCACTCCATACCACAGTGGTGAGAGTTTTGGTGCATTTTGAGGTATTGATTTTCTGTCTCCTTCATCGCAAATACCCTAGCTGCACCTGATTCTATTTGCCTCACTTCAGCTCAGAGAATGCAGCTCCTGGAGAGCTCCTGGTTTGTTCTTGCTCTGCTGCAGACTGGCAGCTACCAGATGTCAGGGCTTAGAAACCAGACAAGTTCAGAAATATGGACTGATTTCACTTATTTTTTAAATTAAAAGCAATTTTCTTTTTGTATATAGAAATATGTATGTAGTTGTATAATTTCTTATAAATCCATACATTGTGTCTTGTTTTCATTTTCTTTTACCTATTCTTTCTCCATCAATATCAGCCTCTCTCTTCTCTCTCCAGCTAGTCCACGTTTACTATGTACAGTGTGCCCTTCCAAATAATTCTCAGTGATCATAAAATCAATGCAAATATACATGTTTATGTGTGTGTGTGTGTGTGTATAAAATTAAAATATATTTGTGGTGTATTTTACAAAGTCAGGGTATTATTCTTAAGATGAGTTCATATTATAGTTATTTATATTTCATCTTGCTTGCTTTATTCACTCACCAAGACATTATAGATGTTTTCCCAGGTCAATCGATAGAACTCTATTTATTTATTTTTGCTTATAAAAGGGAAAATTTAAGATACACACAAAGATGAAGAAAACAGTATGTGAATCCACATTGGCTATCACCAAGTCTCAACAATGGTTGACATTTTATCAATAGTATTTTATTCAGTCACAAAGGCACACAGTCACAGTCCCACGGCCTGCTGTGTTCTGCTAGCCGCCCTGCCATCCCAGCTAGCCCAAAGTCAGTGTTGCACCTCCCTTGCAAGTTTTCAACAGACTTCATCAAAATGCCATCTCAAATGGAACCTGCCATGGAAACTATGATGTTTACATTTCACAAATTTGTCAGGGATAAAGGCTCCTTAAACCAACGAGGACCTGAGAGTACTCATGGAAAAGGAGTTCCCTGGATTTTTAGAAGAACAAAAAAAGATCCTCTGGCTGTGGACAAAATAATATTTGTCTTTTTTTAAAAAAAAATATTTTTTTAGTTGTGATGGACTGTATTTATTTATATGTGGTGTTGAGAATCAAACCCAGTGTCTCACACATGCCAGGCAAGCACTCTTCCACTGAGCTATAACCCCTGCCCCAGAAATATCTTTTTATAGTTGGTTTGTTTAAAGATTCAAATGCCAAACTTTTCATTTACCTAATATAAGTTCTAATTATCTTTGAAATTTATAAAAGTTTTTACTCCCTCTCCTTGTTTAATACTTTTATTTGTTGAAGAAGTCAAATTATTTTTCTTCTAGAATTCCCCCATCTTCAAGATTTGGCTTATAATATCCTCATGGTGTCATTTAATACATTCTTCTATTCTGTGCTTCTTTTAAATGATTTGTTGACTATAGAGGATTGACTAGATTCAGGTACAGTTCTTTTAACTTGAATACTTAACAGCGGATGCTGGGCACTTCCTGCTGTATCACACTTAACATCTGATGTTGGGCACTTCCTGCTGTATCACACTAGGATGTTAAAGTGTTGGCCAGCCCACTTTCAGTAATGCTGATATTGGCCTCTGAGTCAGGTGTGGTTAGCTTCATCTCACCAGTATAAGCTCCCCATCCACCTTGACCTGCTGGTTGTACTATTCAGTCATGAACATTACCTACTAATGTTATTTCACTCAGAATTGAAAAATGATTTTTCTAAACCTATTAATCTTTCTACATTTCTTAGATGATATGCTTCTATGACGAATTCTCCCTGTTCAATTGCCAGTAATCAAAAGAGAAGTTTGTATAGGAAAGGCAGAATAAAGGATTGGTTCCTTTTATTTGTCAATTTTTTTTGAATAGTGAGTGAGTGCTTTGGCAAACTCCAGTGGTGATCAATAACATTTTTTTTTGCACTGTTAAATTTTTTAAATATATTTTTGATGTCTTTTAGTTTATTGAAACTATTATTCTATTTGATGCTCAAGTAGTCCTATCCTCAGCCAGTAGAAACCTCTTAGAATTGTTTCTTCCATCTTATTTGTCAAGACTCTGATAGTTTTTATGGTTTCCCTACTTTCTGGCACAATAAGGTACCCTAGAATACACAGTGCACTTTCTACTCTAGACATGGATTGAGTTACTTCTCCAAGGAGAACTGGTTCCATTTAGTGGAAAATGGTATTTAGAGAACATAATCTTTTTTTTGGTAATATTTATTTATTTATTTTTGCATTACAATTTTTAATACACCATTATATCATAATTTATCATATCTCTGATTATATATAAGGTATGTTGACACCAAATTCACATCTTTATACATGTATTTTGTATAGTGATGAGGGTCTCCTTTCACCATCCATGCTATTCCCCTTCTCCCTCTCTTTCCCTCCCACCCCTATTCCCTATCTAGAAGTAATCTGCTTCCCTTGCTCTCTCTCCCCACCCCATTTTGAGTCATAATAATCTTGGTTCTAGAACTCATTATATTTTAATGACTTTATTGTACCCCAGTATACCATGAGCTATTGAACCATCCCCATTGCTTGTATCCAGTTTGCCTCCAGTTCTTTTTAGATCCTGTCTTTCAATTGCAAAGTCACATAGAAGGTTCAAATACATTGTCCAAGAAACTTGCTGTGGCTCTTAACATGTGGATGTTTGAAATTCTTAATAAAGATTCTGATAACCAAACAGTTTTTGAGCAACACATGAAGATTTCAGGAAAATAATTCTTCAGCTGGGTAGAGAATTTCTCCTTTGCTTCTTGGAGCTTAGCTTTAATAAGATGAGAGCTGATGCCCTCCCCTCCTTTCCTGTCTTGGTTGGAGAAGAGTTTTCTTTCTTTTCCTTGGGAATTATAGTAGAAACATATTTTCTGTTTCCTGTTTCTAACTGTGCTTCTGGCACAGGAAGCATGCTAGCTCTCCAAGTCATACAGCAGCTTGGACCTCTCATAAGCTCCATACAACTCTGGATGGAAGTGCAGCTGTGTGCCATGTTGGCAGTACATTTTATTCTCACAGAGGGCATTCTGGCCTTCTTGATTCTATATTTTATTTCTTTGCCAATCATCGGACAGTGTGCAATGGAAGAAACAAAATTTATTGAGAGCTTTCAGTTCTGTAAATAGCAATAACAATTCCTGGCTGGTTACAAAGTTCCCCAGATGCATCCTGCTATATAACCCTGATTTTTCTAGTTCATTGTAAATTCACAGCACTATACTAACTCTGCCAACTGTCCCTCTTTTTGGTTTCCACATAAAAAAGAAAGCTCCTGCTAACACTTTTAATAATGCTTGTAGACTTGAAGAAAAAAAAAACTTTTGTTGGAGTATAATATACATTACAGAAAAGTACACATAAATATACATCTTGATGAATTTCCACAAACTGAACACATTCATATGACTTGTACTTATGTCAATAAATAGCACATTATAAATACCCCAAAAGCCTTTTTTCTTTTTCTTATTTTTTTTTAATTTTAGCCATTTTTAATATCTGAAAACACAGCATTTTGGTAGAGAGGTGAAAGAGCTTCTAAATTGACAGGCATGGTGATTTCTTTTATTAACTTCTAAACTTCATTTTTAATTATAACATAAAAGAAATAAAAAATGAATTTTAAGATATATTCCAAAATACATGCCCTATTTTAATCTCTCTTTTCTTTAATATATATATATATATATATATATATATATATATATATATATATTAGTTGTAGTTGGGCACAATACCTTTATCTACCTTTATTTTATTTATTTATTTTTATATGGTGCTGAGGATCAAACCCAGTGCCTCACACGTGGTAAGCAAGTGCTCTACCCCCAAGCTATAACTCCAGCCCACCCCAAAGTCTCTTTATGCTCCTTTATGTAAGTATCTGTCCTTCTGATCCTTAAAAGTACAGATTAATTTTGTCTGGTTTTGTACTGACATAAATGGAAGTATATACTATGTATTCTTTTGAATGTGGATTCACTCAATATTTGTGATGTTCAGCCACATGAATATGTGTTTATATATGGATTATTCATTCTAATTGTTGTATAATATTCTATCATGTTTCCCCACCATGATGTATTTATCCATTCTTCATTGAATATTTCCAACATTCTGTTGAATATTTTCCAGCTTGTGTCTATTACAAATAATGCTGCTATTGATATTCTAGTGCTTGTCTTTGCTGAACATGTATATGCATTTCTATTGGGCATACACCAAACAGGGGAATTTATGGTTATAGTGAATGTAACATATCCTGATTTATTAGATAACACCAATAGTTTTCTAAAGTGATTGTACCAAATCAAATTCCCACCAGCAGTGTGTGTATTTGGATGAAACACATCCTCAGTAACTATTGAGATTTTTCCTTTTTTTTCAGGTAAATTTATATACTTTTGAGTTGAAAAGGACTTCCAGAATATAGAATACTTGCTAATATCAGCCTTTAAGGTCTGTCTGAAGTGTAATAATACATAGGGGTAAACTAAGTTGGACCTCTGATAACATCCTAATTTATTCAACCAATGATAGGAAATAAATCAAATGAACATTAAGGAGAAAACTAGGGGTTTAGTGTCTTCAGAGTAGTCAAATATTTCCTGTTGATGCTTATTATTGCATAAATTTATGACAAAATAAAGCAAAAATGTCATTCCCAATTCTATTACTGTAATGCACTAATAATTTTTAGACTCCTCATCTGCAAACGTATCTGAATTGTATATGGCTGCAATCATAGTATAGACATAATTTTATAGTGTGCTTTTTTGAATTAAATATTATATGTCAAACACTCTCATGCCATTTAAATATTTCAACATTTTATATCTAGGTTACTTCTAATGTTTTATTGTTCTACAAAGCTCTGTAGAAAATATCTTTACCAGCTTACTTTTTCTTTTCTATTTTTAAAAAATTAATCCTTTAGGCAAAATTCCTAACAGTGGGATTACTGAGTAGAAAATTGTCAATTTTTTTGGCTCTTGATTTATCATTCATCTTTCTTTCCAAAAAGCTTTCCACAAGTTGTACCAGAGGAACTTGACCTTCTTAGAAACCATAAGGACTTACAGCAACAAATACTTTAATAGGTTCATAAAAAACTAAAATACATGGCAGATTGCAGAAGCAAATTCCTGGCATTTGAAAGATTTATTGCTCAGTTTTATTTGTAATAGACAAATCATGAAACAACCCCAATTTCTACCAGCAGGTAAATAGATAAACAAATCATTATATATCCATAAAATGGAATATTATGTAGCATTTAGAAGGAATTATTGATACACATATGACCACATGGATAAATTGTGAAATAATTATACTGAGTGAAAGATAACAGAGAAAAAAGGGTGCATACTGTATGATTTCATTATATGAAACTTTATAAAATGCAAATGAATCTCAATGACAGAAAGCAGCTCAGTGGTTGCCAGGCACATGGGGTGCAGGTACAGAAAAACCAGAAGGAAGGGTTACCAAGAAGCACATGGAAACCTTTGGGATTGATGGTTATGTTTATATTCTTGATTGTGGTGATGATTTTATAGGTATATACATATATCACAACTTACCATATTGTATACTGTGAATATGTGTAGTTTATTGCGTACTGATTATACTTCAAGTTGTTTTAAAATAAAATTTCTTACTCAATATTTCTAACTTTTTGAAGAGCAAAAGAAAATAAGGAATAGAAATGACCTTAATCCATTACTATTATGTAATACAGTGGCTTTAAGGAACACAATTAAACTTATTGAACTACATAATTATGATGACAGCAATTCCTGCCTCTCATTTTGTGTACCCCAAAAAGATATGTTCAAGTCCTAATACAGAAACCTATGACTGTGGTATTTTTGAGAAATAAGGACTTTGCAATCTTTTGGATTGGGAGGTCCCAAATTCAATGACTCGTGTCTTAGAAGAAGAGGAGACGGTGCACAGACAAACACAGAGAAAAATGCTGTATGTGGAAGGAGGCAGAGGATAGAGAGAAGCTGCTCAAGTCAAAGAACACCAAGAGTTGCTGGGAGCCACCAGCATCAAGGAAGAAGGAAGGGAGGATTCTTCCTGAGAACCTTCAGAGGCTCCTTGGCCCTGCTGATTTTTGGACTTCCAGCATCTAGAACTGTGAAAGAATAAATTTCTTTTGTAAGCCACAGAAGTGGTTATTTGTTATAGTTTTCCTTAATACATACAGCAATGTGCTTTTACTAGTTAGCACATTTATTTATTTTATAAATAAAGTTGTGGGGGAAATACAAGGTGTGTGTGATTTTTAAGTTCTAGGATGAAATTTTGTATTTGAAACAGTACATCCTCCTTTGTTCTCTCCTTGCTTCAAGGTCTGATGTTCTGAAGCTGAGTGTCCATTCATATTTTTTATATTATAGAGTAACACAGTGGTTCTCAGAGCATTGTCTGTGCACCCTGAGAACCTCCAAGAGGGAATCTGGAGTCAAATATGTTCTCATTTGGCTATTTGCACAGCATTGGCATTTGCAGTGACAATGAAAATGCCAGGGAGGTCAAACTGCTGGCACCTTAGGACAAATCAAGGCAAAACCGCATTTGCACTGGTAGACATTTTAGTCTTCATCTCCATGCACTGGCAGAAAACAAAGAGTAAAGGTGTTTGACTTAAGAATGACCTCGATGAAGCAGCAAAATGATTAATTTAATACAATCTTGATCTCTGAATACATATCTTTTTAATATTCTGAGTGAGGTTATGGGGAGTACAAATAAAGCCCTTCTGTTGTATGCAAAAATACAAAAATAGTGCTTGTATGACTAAGTTCTGAGCTGAGCTGTCAGATTTTCCCATGCACACCATTTTTATTTGACAGATAAACTGATTATTCAGATTTTTCAGACTTGGGTACTTGGCACATAGGTCCTGCCAGGCTCAGAAATTCTCCTTTGGAGGAAACCATCCCAGAGACTTTTTGTTTTTCTTTTTTCTGAGAATGGCATTTCCTGTAAAAGTTTAAACACAGGGAAGACCCAGGGAATCACAAGGATTTGTCTAAGGACACATAGCTCAGAATAGTAGAGGTAGGTTTGGACACTAGGCAGCCATACTTTAGGCCACTACCCCTCCCATCCACTGCATGAGACAGGTGGCTTTTCATATTTCATGCATCCCCTCCTTGAGAGAGAGTCAATGCTGCAAAAGAAATGCCAGGTGGAAAAACCGACAAGTCAGATATTACACAGCCACTTAATTTTTATTTTATAATTTTCACAATCTGAGCAACCAAGTAGAATACATAAAAAAGACAGTAAAACATGGTGCAATAAAATTCACTTGACCAGAAATCTCAACATCCATGCTTTTGACTCCAGCTCAGCTTTGTTTCATTTTAATGTCAACTGTTTTGGGGGGTCCAGCATTCACTTTGACAAAAGCTGTGTGGAGTTGCAAATTGAGACATAGTGCATGGATTCTATGATTAAGGACTTCAGACTATCCAACAGAAGGCCTTGAAGGCAGAAAGAAACGCCAAGGGAAAAACATCTCAGCATTGCCATGTACAGATGAATGCCTGAAATAAATATTAACTGTTATTTCTACAAACTTTCCTACTGTTTTATATACTTCATTTCCCCCATTTGTGAGTCTGCAATGTATTTTGGCAACATTACGGGTTTTCTGCTCATGATGAGTCTTCTCAGCGTGGGCTGGGTCAGTGTTTGTAGCTCAGCTGGCTGGTGCCAGAGTGGAGAGCTCCTCTGATTTGATTCCGCCCCAGGCACTGAAGGATTTTCAAGATTTTCCTCTTAATATTTGGCTTTACTTGATAATCCTAGAGCATGCTGGGAAATCTCAGCAAGAGGAAATATTTAGTAACCACAGGGAGGCCTGCTCGGAGGGCTGTGGGTAAGTATGAAAGCTTATGAGTGTGACTGCTAATGACTCTTGAACGTTCTGCTTGTCACAGGGTTTTCCTGCAACACAAAGTATGTAGGTTTATGAGGACAGGGGGCTTTTAGAAAACTCAGCCATCCTCAGAAACACAAATGCATGATTGAGTCATTTCCCAAGAGAAAATCCACTAGTCAAGAAGGTATGTGGAACCATATGGTTCAGCTTGCAATTTAGAATTTCAAAAACAGGAGTTGGCAAAGGGTTGCATGCAGTTTTTGCCTCACGTTTTTATCGTCATTTTTCTTGCTGATTGGTTGAGTGCTGACCTTTCCCTTAGCATATGCAGGCTAGAAGGCATGCTATCTACCTCAGATCAGTGTTCGAGAAAGTGCCTGATTCAGAAACAGGCTTTCTAGCTAAGACAGTGACTAAATTTCAAAAGCTTGAAGGTTTTCTCTGTGCAAACCAACATCTTATTGCTTTTTTTTTGATTCTTCTCCTCCCACCCCACCAACTCTGTGTTTTTGTTTGTTTGTTTATATGTGGTCACTAAGACTCTCTGTCTTGGAGATGCTTAACAGATTTGGTCTGGGTGCCCAGGAGGAGGGACCGAGGATGGAGGCTTTGCATGACATGTTGCAGGAGGGCAGGTTTTGCTGGCTGGGTGACAGTGCTCTGAACATGCAGCAGATGTGTGAGAAAACTGACAGTGGATGATCTTAGTATTGAAGGAATCCAGCCAGATGTGGTATATGTGTAGCAATGACCCAGAGAAGTACAAGAAGACTAGTCTCATGACCTTGTACCAATACAGCCTTACCGATGATAACTAGGATAACTCTGTGATCCCATATATGCTGGAAATATCCCCAGTTTAATTTAACTGAATTCAGTTCACATTTATTGGATTTCTACTAAGAAAAATGCAAGAGGCTTGAACATAATTAATTCTTGCGATTTAGGTTATCCTCACTTTAAATGGGAGGAAACTAAGAATTAGAGGGAATAAGTGGCTTATCCAAGTTCATACAACTGGCTCTTCTTGCCACATATCTTCATTTTGATAAGAAGGACGGCTTTCTTCTCTGTGACAAAAATAAAATCTCATTCCTCAGTTGGACAGACTGTGAGTTTGGCTTGTTCTATTGATTTTTTCATGGCAGAATATTAAGTGAGGCATGACAACATTCAATCAATTCTAGATCCATGGAAACTTTGAGAAAGGTATGTGTGTATGCACACACACTAGTATACACATGTGTAAATGTGTAAAATACAGTGATATTCTATGGTACCGATACTAAAATAGAAATAAAATGGTATGATAATTTTTCCAGGGTAGATGCTGGGACACCATGACACTCTCTTAAAAATCTCTGCCTAGTGCTAGACTTCTCCTTAGACTCAGTAATGGGAAAAGCCCATTGCTGTTACCATTTGGAACTTCCAATGTCTATGTAACTTCTTGATTTGTTCATAGACAAGTGGGAATTATGTCCCATTTCTTCTATTATTCTAATTTAAGGTAGCTCAAGCCTCTGCCTTAACAAAATGAGAAGGTCTTCACAATCTAAAATTCTCACGATGCTGTACAAATTGTTTTAAAGAATAACTATAGAAAGAATACATCCCCACTCACTTCATGAAGCTCATTGTGGCAGACCTGGTAGATTCGCTTGTTTGACTTCTATGTCAACCTTATTCTTGTCTGCTATTCTGTGTACTGCATTTGCCAGGCATCCTTGCTCTGAAGGATTTGGATATGGTTTAGGTTCTATTAACCAGGTACAAGTTCTAGATGACATGATGCAAGAGAAAAGTGGCTTCAGTGACCAATAGCTCTCCCAATTTTCAGATTGCCGATAACATGCTGTTTTGCTGAAGTTTTTTGCTGATTCTCCAAGGTGTTTTAAGGGAGCTCAGAAAGAAAACACAAAATAATGTTAAGGAATTTGCTTGTATGACTGTTGGAGACTGGTAGCAAGTCCAGATTTATTTTGTTAAATACATGCCAACTATACATTTCCTTTTAATATTTTTTATTTGTAGATGAACACAATACATTTATTTTGTTTTTGTGTAGTGCTGAGAATCCAACCCAGTGCCTTCCACATGTGAGATGAACATTCTACCATGGAGCTACAACCCCAGCCCATATGATGTAAATATTAACCATTTTTTTAAGCCAAAGTATATATACAAGCATAATTACCTAAACTATCAATAGCATGACCAAATTACTGTTGAAAAATACATCTAGTTATGATTTTTGCTACCCTTTTATAATATCTACTTGATGGCAGCTATCTGTATTTATTTATATAAAACAAAACAAAGCAAAAACCAAAAAGCTTTTCCAATGTTTAAATTTTTTTTAAAATTAGTATTTAAAGCATTTTTAATCTGGAGCCAGGAACAAGCCATACTGTTTCTAGGGAATATATGTATTTTTGTAATACTTCCTTGTATGTTGGTCTTCTGTATTGGGAGCATAGTTGGACCATGTGTAAATGCCAATATTCACCTTGTTAACTTACAAAACCATAAATTTCATATGGTTTATATAGTGAAGACTTCAATTCACAGAAAAGTGAAAATGTACATTCTTCTTTTCTGGGAGTTAAATTTGGTAGTCCAAATTTAAGAAAGACAAACTGTCTGGACTTTAGCAAATTGATCTACAAGTTAGAAAGGTCACATTGCTGTTTTCATCATTGACAGAAAAAAAATATGATCATAGTTTAAAACCAGATCACTCAGGCCTGGCTATGTAGCCTGAAGTAATTGATTTGGTAAATGGCACTTTCTCTATCTCAATGATAGAGGACAGCTAGCCTCACTTTTTAATTGGGAAAGTTGGCAATATACATTTATGGTATTGCCACAGGTCATAAAACTTGCCTCCTAATGGCAGAGTATTCTTTGAAACTTATTGGGCACAACACTACTGTTTTTTTTTTGTTTGTTGTTTGTTTTGTAGTTGGACATAATACTTTTATTTTAGCAGCTATTATGAATACAAACAACAATAAGTGTTGGTGAGGATGCGGGGGAAAAGGTACACTCATATACTGCTGGTGGGACTGCAAATTGGTACAGCCAATGTGAAAAGCAGTATGGAGATTTCTTGAAAGAGTGGGAATGGAACTACCATTTGACCCAGCTATCCCTTTCCTCGGGCTATACCCAAAGGACTTAAATACAACATACTACAGGGACACAACTCCATCATTGTTTATAGCAGCACAATTCACAATAGCTAAACTGTGAAAGCCACCTAGATGCTCTGCAATAGATGAATGGATAAAAAAATGTGGCATATATACACAATGGAATATTACTCAGGATTAGAAGAGAATGAATCATGGCATTTGCAGGTAAATGGATGGAGTTAGAGAAGATAAAGCTAAGTGAAGTTAGCCACTATACATTTTCTATGCTTTTAATCTTTCATTATAATTATTAGCACATATTAATTGTACAAAAAATTGGCTCCTTTGTGACACTTTCATGTTTGCATATAATGTACTTTGATCATATCCCCCTCCTTATTATTCACTTAACATTATCATCTCCAATTTCTTCCATTTTCCTGTGAATCCTTTAATCCTTAGGTGGATTCTCATTTTAAATATTCCCTTTTAAAATTGTTTCAGTTGTGATTATTTTAAAAAACATATAATTCACTGTTCTTGCTCTTTTAATTGGGTAATCAAATCCATTTACCTCAATTATTACTACTGATGTAATTTCATCCATCTTCTTTTGTGATTTTTGTTTGACCAGATTCCTTTCATGCAATAAGAATTTCAAACTTTTCTTGTGAAGATAACCGGAGGTTGTCAAGATACTTATTGACATCATTTAATACATATATACAGACAAGAAGACCCATAAGAAGCAGATTATTATTTTTTATTTTACCATGCAATAATTTTTTAACATTTTGGATGGGTTCAGATATTACTGAAACTGGTAATTTCTAAATTTAAATTGGGACAAAGGGCTATGTGCAACATAATACTATCAGCATGCACCAAGAATGCAGATAGAAAAATTAATAGCCACCTCTCAGATGAAGGACCAGGTGCTGGGCTGACTCTTTCTGGATGTTATAGTCAGAAAGAATGCAGCCATCTTCCAGCTGCTTGCCTGCAAAGATGAGCCTCTGCTGGTCAGGGGGAAATACCTTCTTATCCTGGATCTTGGCCTTCATATTCCCAATGGTGTCACTGGGCTCTACTTCCAGGATGATAATCTGGCTGGTCAAGGTCTTCATAAGATTAGCATTTTGACTTGTTATCAAATATGAAGAGACCAAGAACTACCAGTCATGTCCATCCACCCATAAAGCACCACATCACCACTCAACAAAACCATTTGACATTGAAGCACAGATTATTTTTATCTTCATTATACACCTGGGGGAATTGAGCCAGTATGGTTGTCAGGCCTTGGGCTACAGAGCTGTTCTATACAAAAATAGGTTTGAACCAAGATCTCCTGGGATTGGGCTCCAAGTTCACTCCTTTCATCCTTCTATGTTGTCTTCAGAGTAGAGAGATTCAGTAATCTACCTAGAACTGAAGAAGATGCACATAAATGATCAAAGGAAAAAAGGGGGTCCCAGAAGGAGACCTTCAACTGAGGATTAATAGAGTTTTGAAACTGAGCCACACTTTGCCTTGTTTTTGTTTCCTCATCATCAGAAAATAAGGATGTTTGCTGTAATATAAGTGGCATTTAAACATAGGGTCCTTTTATATTGGTCCTAGTATTTCAACCATGATGAAATGAGACTCATAAAACCATGATTTGGAACATAAGTGAATGGTAATTTTGTCAGTTTTCTTGAAAGCTAGAGAGATATTAAGAATATTGTTGAACGAGTCTGACAACAAGAAGACTTAAGACCAAGTTCATTTTAATGACTCACAAAAGAGATGTAAGTGCGGAATTTCACTCTGTTGAAGTATTCAGTTTTATTGTTCAGAAGAATTTCTTGAGAATTTTCTCAGGGTCACTGAAGTTAGTTTTGGTAATTAGTTTAGGATTTGAGGGGAAGTAATAGTTTGGTTAAATGAAACTTTGATCATTAATTGTCCAAAATTGTGTGATTTAGGGATAAGCAACTATTTGCAGGGTGTGTGTGTGTGTGTGTGTGTGTGTGTGTGTGTGTTGGGGGGGGCGGTGAAGGTGAAGAATCTGTAAATTTAACAGAGCTTGATTTTGTTTGTGAAATCTATGTAATTTTTCAAGACTCCCTTAGGTCACAGCAGAAGCATTCTAGACTCAGTGTCATGTCTCCTTGTTCAAATTATTGTCCCTCATGGTAGTGTGGAGTTTCTGATCAGAGATCTAGTAACTTGAACATTATTGTGAGAATCATATTGAAGTTAGCTTCAGAATCCTGGTTTTGTAGATCTAAGTGACTAACATCCTTGATAGAATAAGTGGCAAATTTCATTTCCAAATAGAACATAATGATTTTAAAAGAAAAAAGGAAGAACCTTTAAATTGGCAAAATCCACAATTCTAGGTCTTAAGATTTGTGCGCAGACATAAACAGAGGCTAAATTTTAGTTTGATGCACTGATAATATAAGTCACCAAAGTAGGATATTGGTGATTGATGTCCCTTTTCTGATGGAGTAGCACCTCTACTTTGTGTTAGTATGGGATGTGGGCTGCTCTGTGACGTGGACTCATAGGTAAAGGATTAGTTGCGGTGATTTTTTAACATGTCTCCTATTTTCTTTACAAGTTTTACAGATACTGCATTTGAAATATTTTTAAAGTCTGTTGAATCATGTAAATAAAATGCCAACTCCATAGCTTGGATTCAAAGATATTCCTTGTCAAGTCCCTACCTGCCATTCTGGTTTCAACTTCCATCCTCCATCACAACCTCCAAAGACACACATGCAGTTATAACAACCTGCTTCTCAGGCTTGCTTTCTGAATACATGGTGCTCTCACTGCCTGCAATACCTTGGCTCGCCTTTCTACCTTTGTAATCTCAAGACCCAGATCCAATACCACTTCTTCCTTGATTCTGCTCTGCTCTTGCCACCCAGAGCTGCTCCTTCCTCTATGCTTCCAAAGCACTTTACAAATTTATCATTTTATGGAATTTACCAACTGTATTTTAGTAATCTACAAACTTCAAAATATTGCAGTTGAGTGAATATCCACCAAAAGTAGACCCATAGGGTTGAGCTCTCCTCTTTTTTTTTTTTTTTTTGTTGTTGCCTCACACTTTTTTCTTAATTATCCCTGCGGAGAAAAAAGACTAGGATTTTTGGAGTGTGTTTTAGACTTTAGCAAATGATGGAGCAGTTAAAGAGGAATAGTACTAAGAAACAACATCAAGAGGGACAGGATGAGGCTATGTGGACCTGCTGCTCTCCAGAGGCCGTCTGTGTTTAGGAGATGCATGAAAAATAGGCATACATAAATTAAGGATAATCCTTTTTTAAAGGATTACTCCTAACAGGATACTGTAGCTTAAGTCTAGGAAAAACTGGCATTAAATTAAATCACTTGCAAAAAAATAATCTTTTTTCAAGAGTTGATATTTCTGTAAAGCTCACACTAATCATATATTCTATTTTAATATAACAGAAATAAATATAAGTAAATGTTTATGCTGAGGTATTTTTAAAATAGTTCAGTTTTTTTGAGTTAAAATTTGGAAAAGTATAGTGATCTGCTAACCATAATTTTTAAAAAGAAGAGCTGTTTAAAGCTATAGACTAATCTTGTAATAATAGTATCAGCTATCATTTATTCAGTCTACCTATTAAACCCCAAGAACTGTGAAGAGGTGCCTTGCATATATTTTACTTAATCTACAAATAGCTGTAAGTAGATACAATTATTCCCACTTTATAAAATATGCAGCAATACCCCTCAAAAGATAGAATGATATGCCAATATTACCAACTTGCCAATAGTTAGGCCTTTTGCCTCCAGAGCACATAATCTTCTTACAATCCTAGTTGACTCATAGAGTGACCTCTGAGGAATAATATCTATGACGAAATAAAGAGCTTACCATGGGGACTTACGGTCCTGACCTGAATATAACTAACCTGCAAACTAATACCTATGACTCAACAGCAAATAATTCTGCTAGTTAAGAAAAACATATTTAAAGACAGTGAAGTTTTATTCAACCCTAAAGAAAAAGGAAATCATGCCTGTTTGCAGGAAAATGGATGGAACTTGAGACCATTATGTAAAGCAAAGTAAGCCAAAATTATAAGGCCAAGGGTCATGTGTTTTATATGTGGAAGCTAGAGAGAGAAAAGGCAAAAAAGGGTGGAGGTCAGGTGGGGGAATCTCATGAAAATCAAATGGAGATTAGTAGAGGGAAGGGGCTGGGGGTGGGAGTGGGAAGGAAGGAAGTACTAGAGAATGATATTGGCCAAATTATATTGTTACATTGTGTACATGTACAAATATGTAACAATAAATCTCATCATTGTGTACAACTATGATGCACCAATAAAAAAATGTGGAAAGAGGAAAAAAAGAAATATTACATATGCTTTAAAATGTTGGGGAAAATTTTTTAAAAATGTATTTAAGAAGTCCATCTGGCAACCCTAAAGCCATACCTACCATACACAAGGACTACGAAAGCATCTGGAATAGATGGTCATATGTAGTTATCTCTTGAGGGTTATCCATTACTGTCCAGCCAGGGGCAGGCCTTCTGGCATCAGGCCAAGAGCACCATGTAAAAGCTGTGATTCAACACCCCTGTGTATCTGTGACACAGTCCTCACTCTTTCCTCTGCTTCTCTTGACTTCTCTTTTCTGTGCCCAAGGCTTGGTCACAGCATACCACGTTATCTCCCTCATTCACTCTCTGCCTTACCAGCATCCTATCTCTTCTAGGCACAGCCTCAGTGGGTGATTCCCTTGACAATGGTCTGGCCTTTGGCAATGCAGATCCAACTGTCCTTACAGATAGCATCATCATGGTGTTTATTTGAAAAGTACTTTGAAGACCACTTGTATTAAGATTATAATAGCACCGAGGGCCTTGTAAAATACCTGAGTTGAACACCTCTGGGGAGTGGGACCTGGTGTTCTGAACTTTGACAAGCTTTCTGGTTCACTCTTATGTGTCCAATGTTTTGTTAGTACTGCCCCTACCAGTTTGATGTGGTCCCTAGGCACCCCTATCCTTTATGTCACCTCTGCAATGACATCCCACCATAGGAGGACTCACAGGCCTAACTGGAATATATCATTACTCTCTTCCAATAATGTGGTGATTTATATTGCTTGAGCCTTTTAGAAATCCAACACTAAAAGTGATTGCCTGCCCTTTGCAATTACAAATGGAATTTTGCCTTTATTTTACAAATAACCCAAGTTTCCCCAAAGCATCATCTGTATTGGATAAAATAAAGCACTTAAT
Source organism: Urocitellus parryii (assembly GCF_045843805.1). Classification (NCBI taxonomy): domain Eukaryota; kingdom Metazoa; phylum Chordata; class Mammalia; order Rodentia; family Sciuridae; genus Urocitellus; species Urocitellus parryii. Next base: position 78,098,475 of record NC_135532.1, read on the forward strand.
GTTTATAATTGAAATTTCACTAACCGATGCCACACTTACATAATATAAGATCTCAATTTTCAGTAAAATGTTTTCTAAGTTTTTCTGGGGGGTCCTAGGAAGACAGGGGTCTTCAGCTGTGCTTTGATGTATGTTGCTTTTGGAATCTTTTAGGCTATGCCTCTCCATGTCACCAAAGCTGATGGCCTTCCTAAAGATGTTGATGTCTGTCTCACCCTCAGATGGAGTTGTTCTCTGCTCATCCCTTTATAGCCAAAAACCCTTGAGGATTGTGTTTTCTAGGCATCCTAGTGTCATTATGCATTTGACATAGAAGTGAGTAGGAGGATACTTACCTTGACTCTGCATTTCATTTTTTCTACCTAAGTAACATTCTTACTCCTTTGCTCTTCAAAGTCCCTCATTTTTGTATGTAGCTCCTCTCTCTGATGCCCCGTACAAATATAAGATTGTTTTTCTAGTCCAACCACTTCCCTAAATGGTTACAAGTAAACTCTGCACTCCAAGCAAAACTGCAGTGCAAAGTCTGATCCTTGTAGACCCTTTCACCTGTTCATCATGCTTAGCCATTGAAGCTCACTTAAATGTAGGTTGGGACCCCAACACATGCACATGTGCACATACATGTTAAGTTCCCAATTCTAGTGATTTTAGAGCTGCTAAGAGAATCCCCTGGGAAGAGCTTTGAATAAACTTTATCCAGGAGGGTAGACTGTCAGAGGAAAAAAAAAAAAACCTGCCATAGTTTGGATTTTTTTTTTTTTTAGAGAGAGTGAGAGAATTTTTTAATATTTATTTTTTAGTTCTCGGCGGACACAACATCTTTGTTGGTATATGGTGCTGAGGATCGAACCCAGGCCGCACGCATGCCAGGCGAGCGCGCTACCGCTGAGCCACATCCCCAGCCCATAGTTTGGATCTTAAGTGTCTCCCAAAGGTCCATGTGCTAAAGACTTCGTCCCTAGTGTAGTAATTTGGGGAGATGGTAGAAACGTTAAGGGGCGGGGCCTCGTGGATCATTACTGATGTGCCATCAAAGGGGATTGTGGGACCCCCATTCTTTCTCTTTTTTCTTTCACCCTCTGGCCATGAGGTGAATGTTCCTATTTCCCCATTCACCCCCACCATGCTCTGCTGCCTCACACAGGCCCAAAATCAAAGGATGCACCTGATCATGATCTGGAATCTTTGAAATGATTAGCCAAAATAAGCCTTTTCTTTTTATAAGTTGATTGTCTCAGGTATTTATTGTAGTTACAAAAAAATGACAGCCCCAAAGGTACAGCTCCTAAAAAAGTGATTTATTTTTCTTTTGAAAAACAACATCTGATATTTGAGTTTTAGAATATGAAAGGAAGGAGAGAAACAGAGAAGTGAACCACATGCAGGATTTAACATTCTAAATGTGACCCATTTTCCCCACCTTCCTCCTTCTTAACCAAGACATGCCAGCTGTCACTGAAAGCTGTTTCTGAACCAATAACCATTCCTTTATCAGAAAGGAGGATAAAATCTCAACAAAATAACAGATGATCAAATACCATTGGTTCCTTTGACTCTGGAACTGCTTTAGAAAGGAAGTTGCATCTTTGCAGAATTATTATTATCAATCAGCTTTTATTGCTTCAGCTTTCTTTATTGCATTCTAACACACAAAGTAATGAAAACATATAATAAAGAGAATAAAACACGTAATGCATCACTGTGCAGATATTGCAATCATAGCAAATCCAATGTAAATGCCCTACAGGGAATACTTGAGTCTTCCAATACATTGCTAACAGTTTGCATGATAGTACATTACGTTATTTATCTACTAAAGCTGTCATGCTCTGCTAAATATCATGCTAACATCAACCCCAAATAGCACCACTCCTTCCCATCCTCCAAAGGGGAAGCATATTTCTTTGCTGTCACTGGTTTTAATGTTTGCAAAGAGTAGCTCTAGCTCCTGAATAATTAATGCATAAGGATTACTAAGCTATGGGTAGTTTACAATTCTAGCCCCTCTTGTCTTTGCAATGTTGCTTGCTTTAATATGCACTTCAAATTGGAACTGAGAGGTAGTAAAAGCCATTAAGACAGCATAGAGCTCAGTCAATAATGATTTAGAGTTTGGACGGATCCTGGGTTTTTTATTCTTGGCTCTCAAGCCCCATCTGCTGTTCAGGCTCTGCGTTGATCTTCCTTTTCAAATGCTTCTCTGATGGCAGAGTTTATGCTTTTTTGGAATTACTTAAAAGAGTTGACACTCCGCAATCTGTATACGGGGTAAAAGCGGGAGTTCATAATCCACTTGAATCAAACCGTGTAATATGATGTATTAAGAACTATGTAATGTTATGAACAACCAATAAAAATAAATAAATAAATAAATAAATAAATAAATAAATAAATAAATAAAAAAGAGTTGACACTCAAAAGTTCAAGTCAAGCACACACTTCCTCTGTGGAATTTCCAGCTCTGGAAGAACATTGGCAATAGGTAAAAGCACTTGGAATATTCCTGCCATATATACATGTCAAGCAACCTTGTAATCTCATACAATATGGATAGTTAGTGAATGTTGAATATTGATAATTATAAGAAAGCAACTCACCATAGAGAGACCAAAGAAGGGGCTTCCAAATTGTCTGGGGCGGGGGAGGGGGGCTTAAAAGAAAGGAGCGGCAACTTTCCCAGGGAGAGGGTGGCAGAGTAATAATTTGAATACTGGATCTGCTATGTGCTGCTTCGTTTTCTGCTCAGTAATGCTCCTACAGATAAACTCAGACTATAATGATTCCCATGTGCAGTGTGCTGTGGCATCCCAAAGTGCAGAGATGGGTCATTTTTGTAGCCTCACCAAATGGAATGATTTAATGCTCCAGAAATGTCTAATGAGAAGACATGAATATGGCAGGGTAAATTTCTTTTGAGTGGGCATCAGAAAGGGAACTAGTTGCATCTAGAAGCCTAGTAACACAAATTTATTCCTCTTGGTGCTTGATCTAGGGATGAACACATAATATGCATAGAAAATTTGTCAATATATTTGTGGGATGGTGTTAAATGGGAAAATGTGTTTTGACATTTTAACCAAAGATTGGTCTACTTTTAAAGCCTAGTTGCTCAATAATACGATCTCTTGCAACACTTTCCTTCTGTTTGAAGTTCCCCAAATGTCCTCATTGAATAAAAATTTTTTAACATTAAAAAATAACTGTGTAGATGCTTTAAGTCTGGTTCTTTAGATTGACAAAAGATCTGTTTGCTTAGGGTAGGGGATGCTATTAATTTTTTTTTTTTAGGTTGTGTGGGCAAAGGTCTTTGACTAAGTGGACCCTGGTAACCTACATGTTAGCATAAGTCTTAAAGGTCAGCCTTGCTATTTGCTCCTCATCGGTAGCCCAAACCTTATGGATTATAATTGGTGCTCTGCCCTTTCCAGTTTCTGAATTGTTGCTAGGCCTGGCCCAGGGTTATATGGATGGGTCTTATGTTGTGGGTAGAACAAATGGAAGTGAGGCTAATATGTGCATTGCTCCATGACTGTGATTGGTTTTCTAACGAATCATTTGTCAGGAAAAACAACAACAACATAAGAGTTGAATTATCTGTAGAGTAAATGACCCCATGGTATGGTGTATGATGAAATTACAAAGTAAATATCAAAATCTCTAAGTATTTTGACACTGACTACAAATCAGTATCATTCTTTATGTCACATTCTTGATAGATGAACCCAATTCAGTCAGGCTCCTCCACAGCTTGCAATGCAATGGAAGCATTGGATGCGTCCTTAATCCAATGGGTTGGTTGATGGTTGCCATACATTGATAGGGGTAGAGACGAGGGGAGTCTGGAAAGATTAAGGGAGACCACAAAATGGTACTTTCTAGTCCTAGGGGTTCTTCCAATATCTTTGTCCTATTCTTCAAGGTGTCAGGGCCCCACTCTTCTTTCCCGGTGTTTGTGATTCCTTATATCAGTGACCCAGGCCCCAGATTCAATCCCCAGTCACAGGAGGGAAGGGGAGATGATTGTCCATACCAGGGGGGTTAGATAGAACTAAGCAAAGGTTAGATGAACTTCACTTATTAGTCAGAGGGTGACTGGAGACTGCTGAGTGCTGGTTCTGCTACCACACTTCTCCTGTGGTGGTGAAGGTGGAAGGCCTCTCGAGGTCCTACATTCTTGTTTGTGAGCTCCGTCCTCTCTTCTCCCTAGTCATGAAATTGTTTCTTAGCCTGAGGGACATGGGAGCATCAAAGATTCTATTTTTTCAAATTTGTACAAACTTGTCCCTGCATGATTTCATGCCACTGCCTCTTCCCTCTACTTTAATATTCCTAAGGCAGTGAGTGGGCGATTCATAGCTCACTTGAGTTGGGGGAGACACTTGGGGAAACACAAGAAGAAAATCCAAGGAAGAAAGAAGTTGATGTGGGAGGGAGATTGAACACAGCTAAACCCTTTAAAATGTCATCCTGCAGGATTTGTTATTAGATATGCTAATAACTAAAGTCTGTGGAATCGTGGATGAGAAATGTAACCACTCTGTGCCTTCAATTTTTTTTCATTTGTAATCAGTGTAACAATCACATCTGACTCCTCAAGTTGTGAGTGCTGAAAGAGACAATGCATGTATATAAAATGCTTCATCTAGTTCTGGGCATGTCACAAACAGATATGCTCAGTGTTAAGGAGGAAATGTGAAAGAGTTGCCACTCTACCCACTATAAAAGGTGGAAAAGCTAATCTAGCTTCTTGAAGTTTCTAGTCAGGGACTGAGTCTTAATCTGAGCATCCCTAGACATGTGAATCAGGGGAATATATTTGGGATTTAAAACCAGAGCAGCTGGGTTTGAATTCTGATTGATTGAACCACTTATAATAATTTAGCCACTCACTCACTATTTTAGTTTCCTGAGGCTTCTTTAACAAGTTACCACAAACTCTTAAAATAACAGAAATTTATTCTTCCATAGTTCTGGAAGCTAGAAGTCCAAAATCAGTTCAACTAGGCTGGAATCAAAGAGTCAGCTAGGCTGGGTTTGCCTGGAAGCTGTAGGAGAGAATCTGTACCTTGTCTATTCTAGTTTCTAGTGGCTAATAATAATCTTTGGCTTACTGTTATATCTTGCTGCATTGTCTCTGTATTTCATCTTCTCTGCCCTGTGTGTGTGTTTGTGTGTGTGTGTGTGTGTGTGTGTGAGAGAGAGAGAGAGAGAGAGAAATCTCCCTCTGCTTCCTTCTTACCAAGATACATGTGATTGTGCCCAGGACTGATACATTATATTGTTATATTGTGTGCATGTATAAAGATGTCAGAATGAATTCCACTATTATGTATAATAATAATTCACCAATAAAAAATATGGAAAAAAAGATGCATGTGATTGAGCTTAGGGCCACTAGAAAATCCAGGATAAATTCACTATCTTCAACTCCTTATTTTAATCACATCTGCAAAGATCCTTTTCCTTGTAAGGTAACATTTTTGAGTTCCAGGGCTGTTAAAGGTTATTGTTCTACCTACCATATATGACCTCTCTTGGCCTCAGTTCCTTCATTTGTAAATTGAGAATAATAGTACCTAAATTGAACGTTAATGTGAAGAGTAATTCAATTACACATGTGAAAATGTCTCATTAATGTCAATGGATTGTTAAAATGAACCTTTAAAAATCCATTGAGAGCTGGGGATGTGGCTAAGTGGAAGAGTACTTGCCTAGCCTGCAGGAGGCCCTAGATTCAATCCCCAGCATGGCAGCTCACACAAAACCCAGTTGAGAGATATCTCAACAGCTGTAGTATGCAGCCTACACTTCCTGAAGTAGCATTAAGATAATCTGAAGTTGAAAACCACAAGAAGTTGGGTGTTTTTGTTCATCTTAAACATTGCAGGCCTACTCTTTGCTGGACACCTTTCCAAGGATTGAAATTATAAGGATAAAAATACCCTGATCTCAAAGAAATTGTATTTCATGTGGAATGAAAAGATGCATGAAGTTTGAATACACTATGATAGGCAGCATGATAGGATGTCACCAAGGGGCCTGTGGTGTGGATCGGGTAGGGCTTGGTCCAGCATGGAGAAGCTGGAGAAGACTTCTGGTTATGGTGTTACCATTGGGAGAAACTTAACTAGCTTATAGGTGTAACTGCTCCCCAGTTGTTCTGAGAAGTAAAACAGACAATTTTTAAGCCTTCTGGCTCTTGAATTTTGGAATGGAACAGATGATAATGTTGTAGAATGAGATGAAAACATAGTTATTTGCTGCTTGACTCCCCCAAAGCTTGAAGGTCACCGAGAATTGTATTAGAAGAGATGCTTTTCAATTTAGCACAGGGAGTCTGGGAAGTCCTCGTAATCCTTTCCTCCCACTTCCCAATTTAAACATGTCTGAATCATTAATAATCAAACCAAATAAATTATGAAAAACCCTGTGACAGCAGGTGGGTTTGATGGAGCTAGTCCTGAAAATAGATTTGTAATTCTGTTGTGTTGATGGGAAAGAAGATGTTGATCAGGATGTTCCTGATTCATTATCATGCTAGCAAGGGCTGCTGCCTCATGATTTCCTGTCAGATCCCTTGTTCAGCTTGCAATGGAGGTAGACATGGGAATGTGTCATTCCTAGTTATTGGGAGAAAATGTTGTTTTCTCTTCCAAATGCATTGTTTCAGCACTCTAAGTAATTATTATGAGAGCTAACAATTGTAGTTCCACTTTCACAGAAGCTGATAAATTATGGGGATCCTACTGAAAGAGACAGGGCATATTTATCAAAAGATAACAGTTTCCACTAGCACATTCCAATAAGTAGCAAATGAGTGGTTCAAACAAAGAATTTTAAAGACATTTGGAAGAGAGTAAGACTGGGAAAGACTCAAGAAGGTGGATCCAGAGATGAGCTTGAGAATGTGGGCAGTTGGGAGGTAGCTAAGAAGGGTTTCTCAGAGACACAGGAAGAGTGGCACCAGTAAGAGACAGAGAAAAGAATGTGGTGATGTGCATTGGGGCAGGATTTATATCTATATAGCTAAAGTAGTGTGACTAGAGCCATATAATTTTAAAATAAAAATTTGAATCCAGAGGGTTAGTCCAGATTCATTCATTCATTTACTTATTCACCAACTACTCACTGAGAGCCAAATTATGTTCTGGTTGTGACCTTGAGGTGAAATAAGTTTGTATTTTGTAATGTTAGCAATGAGAAGCTAAGAATGCTTTTCATCATTAGAATAAGTATGGAAAATAATAATTTGGGAAATTACTCGGCTGCTTTGTACAGACTGCATTAGAATGGGGAGATAGGGAAAATGGAGAGACAAAATGAGGAGGTTAGGCAGGTGAGGTAGCAGAAGGGAATGAATGCAACAGGTATTACTATTCTTCTGCAGCTGATCCATTGTTTGCTACATGTCTGTTTCCCCACAGTACTGTGAGCACCTCAGAGGCACAGGCCACTCCTGTTTACTGGGTCTCTCTCTTCCTAGCTGCTATCATTGTGCCTGGTGCAATGTAAGTTCTCAAAAAAAAAAAAAAAAAAGGTATTCTTTAGCAACAGAAAAGGAAGAGCCACAGCTGGGGGGACACTGATCCAGGATGTACTTCTGCTCTCACTGGTCAGGCACTTGTGACATGGAGACAATAATGAGGCTTTAAAACTGATTTAAGTTTCTAAGCTGTATGTTAGGGAGAGAAACAAAGGGGCATAGCTTTTAAGAGTGTTTCAGGATCTGGAGTGGAAGGAAAAAGGAAGTTTATTTTGAAAAAGTATATTATTAATTCTCAAAATCTGATTTTATACTTGGGAAAAATGCAAATTAGAGAAAAGGCCTTAAACATTTGCTTTGTCAATAATAGGATGTATTTGAAAAGATTATCATACTTTAATAGTAATTCTAGTCAGAGGAAACATAGCATAAAGTTAGGCTTCAAAAATGAACAAAAACAAGGAAACTCTCCTCCCATGTACACTGATTTCATATAGATGCTCCTGGGACCATTGCTGGCTCTGCCGACGGATGTGATGCTGGACAGGACTTTGACTATTGACTGTTGGAACAGCTGCTGCCATCTCTGGATGAAATTTAACCATGCCACTATAAATCAGGAGTCACCAAATATAGTTCCCTGGTCAAATCTAGCTCTTCTTTTATTTTCATAAAAAAATCCCATCTACTTATTTGCTTGCACCTAATTTATGACTACTTACATGCTTCAATGGCAGAGTTGAAGTTTTGCAAAGAAACTCTGTGGTCACCCAAACAAAAATTACTTACTCTCTGACCACTGTTAGAAGTTTATTGACCTCCTTAGCAAATGAAATCCAACCCTTCTGGATTTGTTTGCTAGGATTGCCATTAAAAAAATACCACATGATGAGGGGCTTAAACACTTCTGGAGACTACAAGTTGAACATCAAGGTGTTGGCAGGGTTGATTTCTTCTGAGTTTCACATATTCACAGTTTTCTCCATGTGTCTTCACATTTCTGGGTCCTTACAACCTTTTCTTATGAGATGCCAATTATAATTAGATTAGGGCTCAACTTAATGATCTTTTAAAAATCTTAATTACCTCTTTTAAGTGCTCATCTTCAAATATAGTTATCTTTTGAGGTACTGGAGGTTAGGATTTCAACATATAAATTTGTGTGTATGAGGGCAGGCACAGTTTAGCTCATAACAACTTCCATTAAGGGATGCTTACCTAAGATTTGAAATCCAGACAGGAGAGTTCTATTGGTTAAGTATGTAATCAGGCTCCTACATCTCATTAGGGAAGACAGGTGTAGCTACCAGTAAGAGGAGGATTATACTCAGGAAGTCAGATGTTGATCAGCAACAACAGTAAAAGAATTAGCCCCAACCTTAATTTACATTCCTACTCCAAATGTTAGGAATGCCAGTTTCTCCACAATACTGGGGAATTTAAAAAGTATATATTTCTAACCTGATAGTGAAAGGTGGTATGCTGTTGCTATTTTTAAATTTCCCTGAATAATAAGACAGAACATTTTCCATATGCTTACTGGATAATTTGTTTTTTTCCAAGTATTCATACCCTACTGCACGTAGAAAAGAGTAGGGGCTCTTTCTAAACTGGACTTAAAATTTTTAACTTTATATTTTAATTTTATGGCTAGTTTCTTTTTATATCTTAACTTTGTAGTAACTTTTTTCAGACAGATTCTTTAACTATTTTGTTTAGTAAATTTGTCAATTTATTCCTATGGTATCTGAATGTCACATTAACCTTCCAAACCCTATTATAATCTTATAAACTCAACTTTCCTATTTGGACTAGTTCATAATCTGATGATATTTTCTTTTATATATGTGAAAATATATATTTTCTAAATATATAGCTAATTATTCTAATTTCATCTTTTGATATCAGTTATCTAAGCAAACATATATATGTAGGTATGTTTTCTGAAATCTGTGTTTTTCTTTTTTTGCATATCATTCTATCATATCATTGAGACACTGATTTTACTGATACTGATTTTGTTACCACACTTTCATAGCATATTTGATATCTGATGTGCCAAGCGCTTCTTTCCAAATCATTTTTGTCTATGCTTACTCCTTTCTTTATAAACATTCACATAACCTTATTAAAATCCACTTGAAATATCACCTTGGGATTTTGATTGGGTTTACAGTGAATTTATAGATTAATCTTGGAAGAATATTTATCATTATTATACTAAATTATTTCACTGGAGAACATTGTATGTCCCTTAATTTATTTGATAATTTTTTTAAATCCTTTAGTAAAGTTTTATCTTTTTGTATAGATTTTACACAATTCCTATAGTATTCATTCCTGTGTATTTTATGGTGCTTCTTGCCATTTATGTATGTGATATTTTCCTTTATATTTTCTAGTTAGCTATTGTTCCTCAAAGGGAAAGCTATTGATGTTGCAAACTACATTGCTACCAAATATCACATGAAAAAATAGACTTTAGATTAATTACAATCCTAAAAGCAAAAAATAAAACTGTTAATTCAATATAATGTTGCAAAATATATGATATAGAGGTGGTGAAGATTTCTTAAGGAAAATAACAGAAACAATATGAAACAGTCAAACAAAAAATAATGCATTTGATTATGTCAGAATAAAAGTTTTCAGTTCAGTGGAGGAGACAGACAAATGACAGGTTGAACGAACATTCTGGCAATGTGTAAACCAGCCAAATATAAATATCTAAAATATATAAGAAACTTTTTAAGGCTGGGGATGTGGCTCAAGCGGTAGCGCGCTCGCCTGGCATGCGTGCGGCCCGGGTTCAATCCTCAGCACCACATACAAACAAAGATGTTGTGTCCACCGAAAACTAAAAAATAAATATATAAAAAAGAAAGAAACTTTATAAATCAACAAGAAACAAAGCATCAATCCTAATAGAAACATGGGCAAAGATTTGAACCAGTTCTTCACCTAAAAGGCTATTGAAGGTCTGGAGATGTAGCTCAGTGGCAGAGAACTTGTGAGAGGCCCTAAGTTTGATTCCCAGCACAGAAAGAAGAAGGAAAAAGAAAAGCATCTATTGGAGATATGAAAAGATGCTCAAATTTATTTGTAATTAGAGAAATGCAAATCAAAATAACAAATCATCACTTTTTATTTGGAACAAAAGTTGGAATGCTGAATAATACTCAGTGGGACGTAGCGAGTAGAAATGTTAGTGAGTTTCTTGGTCGGCAGAGGAGGGATGATAGGTGCAGCTGCTCTGAAGTACAGTGTGGCACTGCTTAGTGTGACCACAGATGTAGATCTGGACATGGGGAAGTAAGGACCCAGTCTTTTCTCTTCGAGGTGTATGTCACAAAGAACTCACCACACAGGTTAATACAGTGATAGATATTCATTCCAGAGTTTTCATGAGAATTTGGAGGAAACCTCGCTGTTTCTCACTGTGTAGTGACAAATGGGCACCCTGTGGATGACTATGCAGACATTAAAAGCAACAGAGTGGATGATAACCCAGTGCACGGTGAAAAAAGAAAAAAAGTTTTAAAAAGTGGAATGAACTGTACAGTACAATACTATTTGTGACAATTTTTAATGTTAGTCACACAATATAGCACATGTCTTGCTAGAACACATAAAAATGAATAAATAGGCTTTGAGTGAATTATTGCTCATTAAGGGAGGAAGTAGACTGGGAATGAGGACTGAACATGAAAGAAAATGGATGAATAAGTGAACGCATTTGAACATTTTTGAAAAACTGCAAAAAGGAAAGGATATGAATATTTTCTCCAAAAGTTGTGCCAGCTCTTGTACGTGATTTAGTTAACACAATCTTTACCAAGCTTGGGATATGCTACTGCAAAGTATTGACTTAATACTTGTAGATATTGAATTACCAAGTGCCTCCGCCTTAACAATTGCAGAGAGATCAGAGAATTATTGCTTTGTGCTTCTGGTAACTCCTCAGGATGTGTGACTGAATTATAAATACCAGGCAGCAATAGAAAGTACAGTCATTTTGCTTTTACATTAACCACTCTGAGAGGGATGTCTTTACCTTTGGCAGACATAGTGACACCACTTTGACCAGTATGTAGTCTCTACCAGCCTTTTCTTTCTGACACCTGGAAGCCAGGAGGGTTTTCTTTTTCGAGACAGATGATGTACTACCAGGAAAACCTTTCCGAAATAGGAGCGTCTCTCCCAGGTAAGATTAAAAATTTTAAAGGAAATGGAGGACAGAGCTCTGTTGGAGGGTCACTGTGGTGAAGTCAAGATCCCACCCCCACACCCATTTTTGTCCACCTTTAAAAAGCTTAGATGGCTTTATTCATCATTTTGCACAGTGTCCCAGGCAGATATAACTGCCACATAGCAAGAGATGAACTCAGCAGGGTGTAATCATAAAGTAACTTTATGTTTTCTCCTGTGGCCCTTTCAAACCAACTCAGTGTGCTTGTTAAGTCCGATAGATTTTCCAGTAACTTCTAGATTATAAAGAGTCCTGGATCACTGCAAGTCACAAGAATAGTCTCAGTTCATCAATTTAAAGGTGCAGATAATTTAATAACAAAAACTCTGAACTTCATCTAAAGTTTAAGATTTTTCCCTCCCAACCCAATACTACCTTGGTCTGAAAAGCTAAAGATGGAGAGGGAGGGGAACATCATCTTCTATCTTTTCCACCTGGGGCCTTATTTCTCTTTATAGCTCTTTCACTCCACCTCACTTAGATGCTTCTGCTTCTTCCAGGATTGGAACTGCAGACAGGAAAAAGATAGGGAAGTTCTTCCTTGTAGAAAAAGATGTTACCTGGAACCACAGATCATTCTCATGAAATATCAAATTTTACAGGGCATAGAAAAATAAAGAAATTAAACCAAAGATTCTTTTTAATGAAGTGAACATGACATTGTCACCAAATACTGAAAATATTGCATTAAAATCAAGCTGCAAATTTCCATTTCAATTGTGAATAGTGAAGCAATTATCCTAAATTAAAAAAAAATTAAACAATTCAGCAGCACCTTAGAAGATAATACACCGCAACTGTGTAAAATGTATTTGAGTGATGCATGGCTGGTTTGGTATAGGAACTTATCATAATATATTTCATCATATTAATAGAGGTACATTGGAAAAATATGGTTGTAATTTCTATAGTTGCTAAAAGGCATTTGATAACATTTGACATCCTTTCTTGATTTTAAAATTCCATTAAATTGGAATACATAGATACTCCTTTAGCTCATCTCAATCATACTTAGTGGACAAACTCTAGAAATATTCCCACTAGAGTCAGATATAAGAGCATGTCCACTAATACCATCATTAATTAACATTACAAATACATGAGAGAAATACCTATTGAAAAAGAGAAGGTAAAATTATCACCCTTTGCATATGATGTGATTTTTTTTAAGCTTGGAGGAACCAAATATTAATTTTAATACTACTGTAAACAATAATATAATTGAGGAACATGACAGCTACCAAATTAACATAAGAAAATAATTAATTCATATATAAAATATTTGTATATTTATATATTATATATAAATTTAACCACCAATTACAATATATAATGAAAGACCCCATTTATAGCAGCAATAACAAGATAAATGAACTGGAGGAAAATGTGCAATGTCTATACAAAGAAAACTTTATAATAGACTCCTGAGGTACATAAAAACGATAACTTGAACACATGAAAAGATATGCAATATTCTTGGAGAGGGAGATGCTATATCATAAAGAAGTTAAGACTCCCCAATTTACTATACATTTAGTGTGGATTTCAATAAAATAATAATAGGGAATCATTACAACAGACAATCTGATATTTCTCTATTTGAACATTACTGTTCAATACTTAATTTCAGTTTTAATCCCTTGTGTTAGCCATTTTCTTCCTTTTTTCATAGTTAATGATTGTCTAATGATGTAGTCATATCCTTAGCAGTTTTCTGTGTTTCTTTGTAGTAGACCTCTCTTCTATGGTCATTTTCCATTTAATCAAGTATAATCTTTAGTTGTAAATATTGAGGGCCTGCAGTGATAAATTCTCTCAGTCTCTAAATTTTGGGGAGTGTCTGGACATTTTTTATTTGGATTGTTTTCAATGTTTGCTTAGCTAGGTACTATGGAAGTCTGACAGATGTTTTTTCTTGGTACTTTAATACTACCTTATTGTCTTCAGCTTTCCCTGATTGCTGATGAAAAAGCAGATGTGGAACCATTGCTCCTAAGGAGGTGATTTGTCTTTTCTCTTTGGATGCTTTAAGAAATGTTTCCTTTGTCTTTGGCATTCTGCAGTTTATTCTATTGAGTCTAGTTGTAGGTTTCTTCTTCTTTATCCTGTATTGGGTTAGTTAGACTTCTTAAATTTATGGATTCATGCCTTTCCTTAATTCTAGAAAGTTCTTGTCCATTATTTTTTCAACTCTTGCCTCTTTCAAATGACTTTTACATTTTTCTGGAATGCCAATTAGATCTTGTTGATTTTTTCAACCTCTCTCTGATCCTTTCTTCTCTTTTCTTAACTGTGCTACTTCTAAAGAGTTTCTTCAGTTATATCTTCAAGTACCCCACTTACTCTAATAAGGTGATTCTAAGTTACTCCTTAGGAGGTCTATTGGCTTTTAAAATTTTAATGATTTTTATATATAAATATATATGTATATATTATAAATATATATTATAAATATATATATATTATATATATATGTGTATATATATATATATATATATATATATGTTTTTCTTTTTCTAAAGCTCCTAAAATAAAATCAGAGTATATTCAGGGTTTTGAACCAAAGCCAAAGCATTATGAGACAGTTTCCTGTTCATTCTTCTACCGATTACTATAAACTGTTAAACTTCGTAGTAATTTAAAGCTGTTTTCATTTTTGGCAATATAAATATAATGTCATACTGGGAATATTCAAATGCCTTCCTCAGAACATAATTAACATGGCAAGTTAGCTTTAAAATGAAAATAGTAAAATGGAAGTCACAAAGCCAAGTAATCTGGAAAAAAAAATATAGTAGTGTCCAAATTAGAATTTGCCATAGTCTACTCACTTTAAATAAAATTTTATATAGTGTTCATACTTCAAGAATTTTTAGATAAATGGGGGTTAATGTAATTATGTTTTATCTCTGTCTATTAATGCATAGACACTTCCTTGGCTTCTGTGAAAAAATTATTTTCCTGGTAGAGTACGGCATAAGCAAAGCCATGACAAAATCAAGCCAACAGATCAGTTTCTCATAAATTCTATTTTTCTTCCATGAGATTAAAGAAATAACAAATGAGAGAGAATTGTTCCAACTCTGCACTGAGAAATCCATTCCCTGGAAGATCACATTTTATAGTTAATATCATGATTCCATCATTTATCTCAACAGAAAACAATTATTACATTCTGAGTTTTTGATCTCCCACTTCACCAATAGTCATGTCCCAACTCCGTCTTGACTGTGGCTGTTCAACATAGAGTTTAGTTCAAATAAATGTTGTCCTAGGAAATCCCCTAAAAGCACAATATATAAGAATAAGCTGTTATAAATACTTTTTTTTAATTTTAAAATATTGAGTCACTTTTAATAAACATACAAAAAAATATAAAGAGAAACAAGATATAATTTTTCTGATGCCATTTCTATTTTTGTAGCTTAATCAATGTATGAGAAAGAAAGACTGCATATTTTAATATATACAATTTGGTGAGCTTAGATATGCATATCATCAACAAAATTTAATAAACATATTTATGAAAAAGTTTTCTTATGTTTCTTTACTGCTGTTTTTCCTATAAACTCACAGAAACAGAATAAAAAAAATGACAAGTGTTTGCCAGTGGGAGAAATGGGGACATATTGGTCAATGGCTACCAATTTGGACCTAAAGTACAGCATAATGACTATGGTTAGTAATAATCTATTGTATATTCGAAATTTTCAAAAAGGATAGATCCACATAGACATAAAAAAGTAACTATATGAGGTGATGAATATTTTAATTAGGTTGGTTATGGTGATCATTTTTATTATTTATATATATACCAAAATATAATTTTGTACACCTTAATTACATGCAGTTTTTCTCAATTATACCAATAAAACTAAAGATAATTGTTATGAAAGTAGGTCTCATATTAAGTGTTCTGATAAAATAATATGTAAATGCTAGTGATTCTGAGATCACTAAATCTATTGTTTCACGGATTCAGTGACAGTGGTATTGTGTTTAACTCCTCATGTATGTACACAGCTTCAGAGTTCAAGCTAGAATTCAGCCTGATCAATTTGATTTCATGAAAATGCCTTTTAGAAAAGGGAACCTGCTATATTCCACAACAGCTTAGTCCATGAATGGGTAACACTATTCAGCAAGTATATGTTGTTAGCTATAACTTTTTGTCTTAGTTTTAGGTAAGAGAAAGTTTTCTATTACCACATTTGAATTGTAATCCTTCAAAACTTTAGGACACTTATATTTCTTCTCATTCTTCTTTTCAAAGTGCATAAATTCAAGTTTTCCATTGCTTTTTACAAAACAATGTTATCATCATTTATGCCTCACCCATTTTTCCATATTACCCCTAAATCAAAACATCTTAAACTGAGCATCATATTTTCACATGAAATTAATAAGCATTCATATTAACCTGAGTTAAAGTGTTTTGTATCTAGCCAATGCTGCTTGCATATGAAATACTGATTTTTCTAGTTTTTTTTTTTTTTACAAAATGTAATTTATTTTGTGTTTGTAAAATTTTATTCTATAAATCCTTTCTTCTTTCCTTCCATTCCTCCTTCTGTCTCCCTCCCTCCTTCCTTCTTCTTTTCTAGGTTATGGAATTCTAACCATAATGAAGAACTAAGAAGGATCTAGGATTTCATCTAACACCTCAGCCTGCCCTAGTTTCAAGGTTACTATCAGAAAACCAAAACCTCTGAGTCAGAGGCAAAGGACTTTATTACAGCAAAGCAGCAGCCAAAGGATCAGTATTTGTATTGGTTCCCAGAATTCACACATGATGCTACAAACAGTTTTAAGGTTATCTATGCACACAGTGGGTCCCTGTACAGCAGATAAACTCTGAGCTTAGGGGTACTGCATTTTCTAAAATGGGTAGTAAATATTCCTATGCTTTGCAATGCAGGAAGACTTATTATTATAGTAGGCAGAAAAAAAAATTCTGCCCCTTGACCAGATAAATGCACTCTCTCCATCTTCTAAGGCTGCTCACTAACCATATCTCCTTGAAAAATATAGTATGAAAGGCTAAATCAATAATTTTGCTCATAATGCATGCAGAAAAGCACCAGACTCAACAACTACTTTATCTTTGCGTTATTGATTTTATAAGTTGTTCTTGATCAAATTTGGAAGTTTTTAGCATGTATTTCTTCAAATATGTATATTTTGTCCCACTTTCTCTCTTCTTTAGAAACTGAAATTTCATGTATGTTAGATTGCTCTATGGACCATTAGAGATCTTTATATTATTTGTCTTTTTTCTTCAGTTTCAATGATATCAATTGATTTGACTTTAAATTTTCTAATTCTTTATTGTGAAATGTCCAGTCTTTTCTTTTTTTAATTCTTTTTTTTTTTAGTTGTTGGTGGACCTTTATTTTATTTATCTGTATGTACTGCTGAGAATTGAACCCAGTGCCTCATGCATGTTGCTAGGCAAGTGCACTACCGCTGAGTCACAAACCCAGCCCCCCAGTCTTTTCTTAATCTCATCTAATTATATTTTTATCAGATATTTTATTTTTCAATTCTTAAGAATTATTTTTGCTTTTTTTTTTCTGAAGCTTCCATTTTTTTTCTTCTATTTCCAATTGTTTGTGTAGTCTTAAAATCTTAGAGTTAATCTATAGTTTCTCTCCACATTTCTATGCCTGCTGAATTTGTCTTTTCATGGACTGTTATGGTTTGGATGTGAGCTGTCCCCGAAAAGTTCACATGTGAGTCAGTGCAAGAAGGTTCAGAGGAGAAATGATTGGGATGTAAGAATTTTATCCCAATCAGTGATCCCTTGATAGGGATTAACTGAGTGGTAACTGAAGTGGTAGGGTGAGGCTGGAGGAGGTGGGAATTGGGGAGTGGCTTTGTGGTATATATTTGTATATGGTAAGCCCAAGTCTCTTTCCCTGCTTTCTGATCATCATAATGTGAACTGCTTCCCTCCACATTCTCCCGCCATGATGTTCTGCCTCACCTCCAGTCTAGGAATGGAACTGGTATTCTATAAACTAAGACCTCTGAAACCCTGAGCCTTCAAATAAATTTTTTCACTTAAGTTATTTATTTCAATGGTATTACATTTTTAAGCTTCTTGATGTATCTTTAATGAATAAATTAGAAGAAAACCAAATGCCTCTGTAAAAAACATGTTGTAAATATATCTCACCAAGGTCTTAGGATGGTCCACACTGGCTGTTGGCCATGTAGCTCAGATTTGAATAGAGACTTTACTGTAAACTTCATATTAGATACCACACTGTGGCCTGGACCTAAGTCCAACCCATTCCCCACTCAGTCACCCACTTTTCACTCCTAATAATTGTATGCATGTTTATGGGGTTCAAGGAAATTATATTAGCAAACATTGGCTTCACTAGGAGTATTTTTAAAATAAAATGTAATTTCAGAATATGTTTTGGCCATTTCAATTGATACAGAAGAAAATGGATATTATACATACTAACTGGCAATGGTCTGAGTCTTCTCAGTGGGATAGTGAGAAATAATAATAATTAATAATCTTATAAATATGTCTAGAAAACAGCTAAAAATAAATGATTCTACAGTTTTGGCAGGCCAAAAATATTTATTAGTTGATTAGTTTTCCTCTTTTATACACTAAATGTTTCAAGATTCATTGTAATAAGTGAATCCCTCTGATGTGGCCTTTTATATACCAACCATGTTTTAGGCAGGTAATTTCTTCTAAACTGAGCATCAGTTGAAAGCATTTTAAATTACCTTACTATATATAAAACCAGGTTGTTAATACATTTTTGAGTATTAAATTTATTATTATTATTCATATTAGTTGTACAAATCAATGGATTTGATGACATATCCATATTATATATTTGTATATTTTACTTAGCCTTATCAAATATTATCTGTCTTAGTCAGTTTTTTCAAAACTGTGATCAAAAATCTGAGAAGAAAAATTTTAAAGGAAGAGTAGTTTATTTGGTGCTCACAGTTTCAGAGGTCTCAGTCCATAAATGATTGACTCTATTTCTCTGGGATCAAGGTGAGCAGAATGTCATGGCAGAAGAATGTGACAATGGAAATAAGCTCAGGACATGGCACCAGGAAAGTCATGCCCCTAATGACTCACTTCTCCAGTTACACCCTACCTGCTTATAGTTACCATGCAATTAATCCCTATCAGCAGATTAATGCACTGATTAGGTTAAGAATCTCATGACCCAATCATTTCACCTCTAAGCTTCCTTGCATTGTTTCACACATGAGCTTTCAGGGACACATTATATCCACATCATGACATTATCTTTATGCCAAAAATTCAGGATTTTTTGTTTACTATTTTTTATTTACTATTTCTATTTCAACACTTTCTTGTCCTATTTTATTTGAGCTTCAGTACTAGCTGTATTCCAAAGCTAAATATTATAGTTTAGAATGTTATAGTTTAACATTGAGAATGATATAGTTTAAAATATATATCTGTGAAATGTTTTTGAATTTTAGATAAATGTTGTTTTAATGTTTCAACTTTTCCATAGATTATGATTCATCTCTGAAAGTTACAGAATTTGGAGGCAAAATACTTTTTTGTGGGTATAGGCTGCAATTTTAATGCATTGTACAAATAATCTGTGATTTATTTACTTTTTTCCAAGCATAAAGGGCAACATGAGTAGATGGAATTAAATAATTGACTACCAGGAAGATTCAGAATCTCTATGCATTTTTGCCTTTCCTCGTCCTTAAACATTCTATGAAATTCTGAAAATTCAAGCCAAATTCTTTTTCCAAATGGAAAATTTCTGTGGAATTTTTTTCCCTAGCTCAATTGCAGTAAATCATTTTACCTTTTATAAAAAGAAATACATTCATCTTATATCTTTTAGTGTGACATAGACAGACTAAAATCCCTCATTTTATGTTCAGGAATACTTGGGAAATTGCCAATAGCTAGACAAGATTAGAAATGAATTCTTCCTTAGTGTGATCCTGCCACCACCTTGATTTTAGGGTGCTAGCATCCATGACAATGAGTGAATGTATTTCTAGTGTTTTATACTGAGTTAAGGGTGCCTCAGGGAAACAGTTTACACCCCCATGAACACACTGGTTTTGGAAATATAAAAACTATTCCTTTTTATTTGTTTACTTTTGCATATCAATGTACTTTCAGGTTATAATATATTTTGGGCATATAGTTTCTTTATTAAAGCATTACACTTTATAGTGATAATAATATTTATTCATAACTCATCTTGTTTCAGATAGCATTTAAAGCAATTTTCAGGGATACAAATGTATACTGTACGTTATATCTAATAATAATATCTTCTTTGGTCTAATTAAATACTTATCAAATTATTTTGGACACTGTATAAATGGCAACATAATATAATTTGTATCATTTATATTATGCTACACTAAAAACAAGTTCTCAATTTGGTTTTCCTTAAATTTTTTGTAATCCTCTCTGAAGGTCAAATTAGTCATTACTAAATTCAATATTTTTAACAGATGACAAATGTTAATGTAGTGGATTTTGTTTATAAAATATTTAAATATTTTATTCAGCCACTCAAAATTTCCATTTCTGATTCTCATACTTTAATAAAAGAAAAATTTCAAAATAATATGTATTTGTTCATTAAGTTTGAAAACAAATTGAAGTTTCTAAATAACATTATTTATAAGTAGATTTTCACATGTTAGCTTTTAGTTTTTAGAAAATAACCAAGTATAATAGTATTATATTTATTCATTACTTCGATGTTTGTTATATTACTTAGGTAAAATATAAATATTTAATCACTCTACAATATTTTTCACATATGGTCACTTGTAACTTTCTGGATATTTTCCTGACATTTATATTTTAACAATCTTATGAATATTCTCTTGATTAAAATCTCACTTGAAATCAAGTATAGTATTGATTGATGAAAATAATATTTTCTCTCTATGTCATGGTGGTTTAATTAAATAGTGAGTTAGAGGTTTCTGAATTTCAAATAGTTACATTTCTAAGACTGCATAACCTGTAACATTTTCAAATCATGTAAACATATTACCTATGCTACAATACAGGGTACTTTAAAATTTTAAAGGTTTTGAAGACAGAACACTTCATATGAATTGCATTCTCTTTATTTTTGCTAGGACAAATTTGGTATATATTGTATGGCTACAAATTAATATTTTTATGAATCAGTATTTATAATAATATAGTTTTTAAAAAACATGTTTTAGTCCATTAAATTTAAGAACATTCACTAAAATTCAACTAAGTGTTACAGTTTGATTTAATTTCATTATATTTTTGGTACTAGGGATTGAACCCAGCAGTGCTTAACACACTGATCCACATTGTCAGTTCTATTTTTATATTTTATTTAGAGACAGGTACCACTAAGTAACATAGGGCCTCACTAGGCTCCTTTGAATTTGTGATTCTCTTGCCTTAGCCTCCTAAACTGGGATTATAGGCATGTTCCACTGTATCTGGCTTAATTTTAAAAGAATACTAAAAAATGTTTATTCATTTATTTCATTTTTCTGTCTAATTTTATATCAAATATTCAAAAATGCTAACAAAATACTTTAAATAATATTTAGTTGGAAAATTAGGATATTTAAAAACTATAATTTCTCATAGAAATTAGTAAGTTGAAATATAAAATACATAACAAATCTTTGTAACTATTTGTGTGTGTGTGTGTGTGTGTGTGTGTATGTGTGTGTTTGTATTTAGAGGTGTTTTTTTCTGAAGCAGTGGCCAGAATTTTTATTTTTCTTTTACCTGAGTCATCAATAGAAACTTAATTTCTGCTACTAGGGAATTTATCAAATAGATACTGATACTTGTATATTAGCTCACACTATTAAGATCTGGCTAACTGACTGATGATATGATATTTATAATAAACACATAGTGCTTATAATAGGGTCTGTTCTAGGGTCTTTTCATGTACAATCCATTGAATGCCCTGAAGCTGTTCAGGGAATGTCACTTTAAAATGTCATCTTGGTATGCTGATTATTTTAATTTAAAAGCCCAAAGAGAGCAGCAGATGATGGAGAGGATTTGCTATGATATTCCCTTATCTGCTTAAAGACCACCAGACTTGGCAAATGAGAAAACAATTGTCTTTGTTCCCTCCCTGAGGTTTTATTAACTAAATACAGCAGAGGAAGAAGACAGGAATGTCAGCACACCCAGAAAGACTTTATCACAAGCTAATATCTGTCTCCTGGGCCCATTAAAGTTCCAAAAGCAATCATTTATAAAATATTGTCAGACTCATTCAGTTCCCCTAAAAATAATTTACTATCAATATAAAATTGCTTAAACCCTACCTAAGTTTTGTCTTCCCTTAATAAAGGGAGTATTTAACTTTAACCATATGGACTGCCTTTGAGTTTTATATTTTACATGGCTCCCATATAAACATTAGCAAATATGCCCATTAATAAATTTGTATATTTTTCTTTTGTCAATCTGTTCATTACCAATTTCTTTCAACAGATCCAATTATTGAAACTTCAGAGGGAAATTTTGAACATCCATTTTCTTTCCAGGAATTCTATGAGGTGGATACACTTCATTATTCACTATCCTAATGTAAAATACAAAGAGTATAAGAATTTTTTTCAAACACTAAATGCAAACCCAGGCAATCTGGATTTGGAATATGTGCTATCTTAATTCCTCCTCAAAAATAAACTATTAAGAACAACAAAAATCAAATGTAACTATACTATGTTAATTTGAACTTGAAAAAACAACCAAAAGTATGTTATAGCTATCATTCTAAGAATAGAATTTATCAATTCTCTGACTTAAAATCACTCATTTCCTATAAATATTTTATTGGGATAGTGGCCTATTACCATACTGTCTTTTATATTATATATTCTGCAATTTTCTTCACTGTTAGCTTCCATAATTCTAAATATCTTATTCTATGACATTGTACCTTTGTTTGTAAATAATAGGTCTCCTTTTACATCTTCAGGAGAGATAATCCCCTAATCCTAAGTGTTATATCATTATCTTCTAGGACTAAGAAATCTACCATGAAAAATTCCCTGATTTCTTCACTGAAATTATATGTGTCTCTTTTAGAATAAACATTTTTTCTTCTGTTATGCAAATCCTATTTAGGGACAGCCATTAGATTCTGTATCTCAGTTCAGTCATACATCTGTATTCACATATCTACCAACCAAAATTGCTCTAGCATGTTTAAATAAAAGTGTGCAATCCAATGGAAAACTAGTTGAAAGAAGCATAACAAAATCTCATAGGAAATATTCCTAAATTACCAAAAAAGTTAGGGTAAATTGTAGAAGGCCAACTAGCATGTGACCCCAACTGTCTCCCCTTCTGCTGATTGGTGTGGCATCATCATTGCTCACTCTGTGATCTGGTTGCCTAGGTAAACAATTGCCCCAATCTTTTAGGGTGGAGCAACTGCATCTTCCTGCATGGGCGTGACTTCCTACTTCCCCATGGGTGAGCTATGCTCACCTGTTCCTTTGTAATATTACCGCTTGGCCTGTTTGGGATAGAATGTTCCATAGAAACAATCTTTGTGTGTCCCTTTCTCTTACTCTGCCCTTGGATGTGGCCTACCTAGATGTCAGTCAACCTGCTGACAGAGAGAGATCATGGAGCTAGACTCAGCCCCCTGAAACCTGACCCCTTGCCTCATCTGAACAGCTTCTTCTCAATAAAAGGGGTCAGCTCTCTCTCTCTCTCTCCTCCCCCTTTAGCACCCCAAAAGAAAAAGGTATCTATGTCTCTTATGTGGCTATTTCGTGCAGCCCAATTAGACCAGTTCCCCTAGAGTGACCCCTGAGTGTTTTAGTCACCAGGCAATAAATTATAATTCCAACTTAGAAAAATGCAATTTATAGAACTGGATTTACAAATATTTAATAAAAATAACAGAATGTTACTTACTAACCTATATCCTATATAACTATTTTCTTTAGACTGAAATAAATGTCCTCTTATTTAAGACTCAAAATAATTTGAGGTTATTGCTATTATTCAATCATACATTTTCTTAAAAATGACAAGATTTATCAAAGTATTGATAAATAATATATTTTTCAAAAATATAATTTGAAAATTATGAGAATTTTGGAAAAAAAAACATAAAAAGAATCTTGACAAATCCTAGAGAGTCCATTAGAAAAGTGAGAACCAAATAACCAAAGAGAAAAGCTGAAAACTTGACTTTCAAGTTTTCTTATTACACAGAAAACCCAATTAACACACTTTTACACCTTTCACAAAATGATTTTCATTTACTTTAAATCAATGAAAATTACATGTAACTCCAGCTTAAACCTGATATTCTAATGCAAAAACATTCCCCTATGGAGTACTACATTTATATACTCCTTTTTTCTTCTAACAAAGTTGCATAGTGAATCAATAGCAGTTGTTAACTGCTGTGGTCCAGAGACTTTATATTTGCTCATACTGTATATCTGTAATAAAACTTTAAAATTATGGATGTAGAAACATTACATGGATGATAATCAGCAATCTCAAAATATTTAGGAAGTCTATTAAACTGCTACAAAATGTCTTATTTGCAGCTTTTTTTGGCACTGAATTTGCAATTTAGCACTATGAGAATGCTTCCATTTGGTCATCAGCTTAGCTAAAGCACAGATAATTTGTACAGATTCCAAAGATGATAATTAAGGTTATTACAGTGATAACCCCCAGCATATTTGCAGACTTCCTAGGCAGCAATAATAACCAGCTCATCATCTTTTAATTAAAACGTAAGTCATCCTGTTTTCTAAAAATAAAGTTGGGTCCCATTTTATTGTCAGCAGAATGGTATATTCAGTATATTAAACAATTTACTTTAGTTTTCATTTGATATCAGAACCCTCTTCTTCTTATAAGACCAATGTAATCAAACTAAATTTAAAATTATATCACAATGCATATAGTATTCAATTAAATAATAATATTAGTACTGTAATCATTTTTTATGGTTATATATTTTCCCCAATGTTATTTCTGTATTGAAACATTATATTTATGATTATTTTGAAGGTTCATGAAGACCAACAGATGCTGAACCAAATTTATAAATAAGGGAGAAATTTGGGACAAGAAATAAAATCCCATTACTTGCTTAAGGTTTATAAAATAGAGCAGAATTGGGATGTTTTCAAAACTATACAATACAGTTTGCTTCCTTGGAAAAATTATTAGGTATTAAAGATATATATATATCTATATATATATAAATCTATATAAATCTCCCTTACTTATTGAAATCAAATGAGCAAGTTCAGTTGCTCCTGATAGCTCAGAAAAATCAAAGTAATATATTGAAATAATTTGTTTTAAAAAACTAAACACAATTATATTGACTCTTATTATTGCTATTTATATTTCAAAGTATCATATTAATTTCTGATTTTTGACTTTCAAAATATTTGTATAGAATTTTTTCCCATTTCATTATCCTCAAGCCTTTCAGCTGTTATCTTTTAACAGTTTCATTGTTTCAGATCTTACAGTTAAGTCCTTAATCCATTCTGACTTGATTTTTATAACTGTGAGAAATTGTGCCCAAGTTTTATTTTTTTATTTTCCAAGAACCACTCATTAAATATGATTATTTCAGGAAGTATTATGGTTTGCCTATGGGATATTCCCCCAAAAAACTCATATGCAGTGTAGGAACAGGCAAAAGTAAAACAATTAGATCATGTGAGTTGTAACCTAATGAATGGATTACTCCATTTGTTGGATTAATAATTTGAATAGATTTTTGGGTGGTAGGCAGGAAGTATTTCACTGAGGATATATGCCCTGGGGTTTATATTTTGGCCCCGACTCCTTGATCTTTCTTTCTCTCTCTACTTCCTGGTTCTTATGAGCTGAACAGTTTATTTTTGCCATGCCCTTCTGCCATAATGATCTGCCTCACCTTAGCCTTGGGGCAATCAAGTCAGTCAATTATGTACAGAGACTTTTGGCACTTGAGCCCCAAATAAATATTTCTTCCTTAAAGTTGCTTTTATCGTGTATTTTGTTCATATTAAAGACAAATTGAATAACTAAAAATTGGTACCAAGAATTCCTGTCATGGTTGTGACTCACTTGATTCAGAAGCCTTGGGAACTATTTTTCAGGAGGAATTTGGAAAAGTTTGGAGATACAGGCTGGAGAAGCCTTAGAATGTTGTAAGCAGAGTTTAATGAGCAATTCTGGTGGGAGCTCTGAAGAACAGAATGCTGATAGAAATGTGGAAGTAGACTGTGTTCCTGAGGTTTCAGACAGAAATGAATACTCCACTGGGAACTGGACCAGAGACTATTCTCGTGTTACCTTCAGAGAAAGAACTTGTTGATGTTTTGATCTTATCCTGAGATTCTGTGTGAGGCTGAATTGAAAGGTGATGGGCTAAATAATCTGGTATAGGAAATTTTAAGGCATAGTAGCATTCAGACAGTGACATGGGTATTGCTCATAGATTTTACCCAGGTTTTGCTAGCAGAAAGCAAAGAAAAAATGATTTTAAAAACTTGTAATTTGGCCAGAAAAGTGAGTGCAAATTGGAGCCAAGGAAAGTGGTTGCTAAAGAAATTACCCACAGTATGGAGAAGCTAAGTGCTTTGCACAAAGACAAATCCTTGAAGGCATTTCAGAAATTAGATCACACCTGTTGCAGGCATAAAAGTGAAAACTCATTTAAGATGAGATGAGTGGGTGCCTTGCTCATTCAATGGTGCCTAGGAAGTTATTTCCCCAGGATTCATTTCAGTGCTATCATCTGCTCAGGCACTCAAAGGCTACTGTAGCCTGGATACTGTTTAAACTGATAGCAGACCTTGTTGTTGTCCACATGTTCCTCGATTTGCAGGAGTTAAGAGGTCGCAGGCACTTCCACCAAGATTTGCCTGGGAGGCCAAGCAAAGTGTAGCAGGGTAAAAAAATCTCTGCAGGGAGCTCCTGATAGGGTAGTGAATACAACTGTGAGGATAAAGCTCAAGATGCAATGGAGACCTCTGGAATTAAGAGATGCCAGTAATATAGAATACCTGTGGGGAAAAACTGCTGTCTGCAGACAGGGCCAGCCAGAGAAAGAGAGTGAGAGAAAGGAAGGAAGGAAGGAAGAAACAAAGTGAGGACGGATGGGAGGAAGGGAGGAAGGCAGGAAGGAAGAAAGTAAGATTGAGCTAGCTTGTGGACTACAACCAGGTTACAGGGACAGGGCTGCCCGAGATGATTGGAGCTCACATCTCAATGCCTTGTGCCCTGGATATGAAGGTATAGGTTTTGTTTACCCAGCTGTGTTTTAGTCTTGATTTGGTTCTATCCCTTCTTTCTATTCCCCCATTCCTCCCTGTTGGAATGGAAATGTTTACTCTGTGTCATTGTATATTGGATATGTGTAATTGCCTTTGATTTTTCAGGGGCTCACAGCAAAAGATTCACCTCAAGTCTCAGAGGAGACTTTAGATTTGAACTTTTGAACAATGCTGACACTGTTAAGACTATGGGAACTGTTTTTCAGGAGTTTTGAAAAGTTTGGAGATGCAGGCTGAGAAGCCTTATAGTTTAGATATGAAATATCCCCCCAAAAGCTCATATGGCAATGTAGAAAAGTTCAGAGGTAAAACAATTAGATTATGAAAGCTCCAAACTAATTAATAGATTAATCCATTTGAAGGATTAATAATTTAATTTAAGTAAATTACTAAGTGGTAATATAGGTAGATAGGGCATGGACGGAGAAAGTAGGTCACTGGAAGTATATCCTTGGGATTTATATTTTGTCCCTGGTTCCTGGCTCTCATGAGCTGGGAAACTTTTCTGGCTGTCATCAGCTGGGAAACTGTCCTCTTCCATCCCCTTCTGCCATGAGCCAAAATAACAAAATAACCTTTTACTCCTCTAATTTATTTTTCTTGGGTTTTGATCACATACATGGAAAGTTTACCCTGAAAGCATAAACATATTAACAATGTTGATGCTTCCAGTTCCTGAACACAGGATATCTTTTCATTTGTGTGTATGTGTAGGCCCTCTTCAGTGCCTTTCATCTGTGTTTTACAGTTTTCATTGCAAAGCTCTTTGAATTCTTTGGTTAAATTCCCAGGTATTTAATTCTTTACACCTATTATTAAAGACATTGCTTTTTCTTGATTTTTTTAATCTCAGATATTTTGCTATTGGCACAAAAGGTACGCTAGCTATGTGCGTCTACTATTTTTGTATCCTGAATGTATTTATTTGTTCTAAGAAATTTTTGGTGGTATCTTTTATTTTTTGCAGGTAAGATTAAGTCATCTGCGAACAAAGAAAACTTGACTTCCGATTTTCTAATTCAGATACCTGTTCTTTTTTCTTTTCTGATGACTCTGAATTATTAACATCCAGTCTAAACTGTTTTGTTAGGGCAGCTCAAGATGGTTGATACAGGGCTTTTTACAGTTCCCTTCTAATCTTATTTTGAATTTATATTATACTCTGATTGCACCCTCATGAGTGATTTCAGCTGTGCAGGGTAGAAAAGAACAATCAACCATGTAAGTATAGACTTTTCAGTTCAGATAGAACTGATAAGTTTCTGGCAGCTTATCACTTAAAAATCAAGAAA
This sequence comes from Urocitellus parryii, assembly GCF_045843805.1. Classification (NCBI taxonomy): domain Eukaryota; kingdom Metazoa; phylum Chordata; class Mammalia; order Rodentia; family Sciuridae; genus Urocitellus; species Urocitellus parryii. Next base: position 78,126,847 of record NC_135532.1, read on the forward strand.
CAAAACAATCCTTAGAAGGGAGACAAAAGAACCAGTTTCCATTCTTCCTATTCATGCTCTATATTATGATTTTAATATATTGCCCATTACAGATTCTAGAGCAGAGTAGTGCTTCTAGTAGGGATTTCTCTGACAATGACAATATTCTGTATGTGGCCTGATACTAACCACTAGATATATGTGATCTTTCAGCCACTAGACATTTAATTTTTGGCCAGAGTAAATTAAAAAGGAAATTTTATTTATTCAAATTAATTTAAATTCAAATATCATTTATGGACATTGGAAAATGTATTGGACAGTGGGATTCTAAAATATTCTTTGGATCAAGCAACTATGTGAGGGAAATTGCCTGTGAAATTTAGATACTTTTTCACATATAAGATCTTAAAATGAATCTATAAAGTACAAAAACTAAAACTTGCGTGATCCTATCCTGCTCCATTACTTTAATGAGAAAATTGGAACAGGGTTGACAAAACCTAAGGAAAAAAAAAAAAAAGGCCAGGAACTTTTTTGTTTCAAATAATCACACATAAATACCAAAAAAAAGTTCACAATTAATACTAATAGTGTTAAGACATGACATTCTCAAATATGGTGTCTGCATCTACACAACAAATTATTCAACAAATATTTCTCAGCTGCCTTTCATGAATTAGGCCCTGACAACCAACACATTTCAAAGTAAGAGAATCAAAGTTTCTTTTTTTCACAAAACATATTTCAGTGGATGAGATGAACAATAAATACAGAAACAAAAGAAAAAGTAATTATGAGACACTGAAGATCATAATATTAGAAGTGTGTTACAAGCAATTATAGTCTCAGGCCAAACTTCTGAGTCAAGAATTATCTTGGCATTTATTAGATAAAAGTAAGCCAGAGTAACTGGAACAGAATCAGCAAAGCTGATGGTGGGCAGCAGCAGAGTAGAAGAAAACCAAGGAATAGGAAAGGTCAGAGGAGGTAGGACCACGTAGACCCATGTTGAGGGGCGAGTTTGATTGCATAGGAAGAACAACAACTTTCTTGACATAATTTTGAAGAAAAATAATAAAAGCTCGATGTCTTGTAACAATTTCATTATGCGTCCCCAGAGCTTGAGAGGCAAGCAGGAAACAGGGTTATAGTCAGAAAGCTTTTGGAGAATTTCAGGGTAAAATGCCTAGTCTTTAGACAGACAGTGATGCTTGAATGCGAGAAATGTAGGGTGCAATTACAGTTCACTGAATGCCAGGCAAGGAGACCTCTGAAATGTGCAACACTGGTAATCACTTTTCTATTTCTATGTTAGAGTCCTATAAGTCTTTCTGAAATCAAATTATACTCAAATATCTTAATAGGATTGAAAAATTATCACTGTACTCCTTTAAAATTGTGTTTTATGAATGATCCCTATGAACTAAAGTGTATCAAATATATTTTAAAATGCTAACATGTTGTATGGTATAATTCTCTTTTGAAAGATAGTGATATTCAAACTTTTAGTTTTCATAAATAGTCATATATGCTTTGAAAATAATTTATGACCCCAAATACATCTGTTTTATTTATTTTTAATGTATGTTATATCTATTTGTATTTGCTATATTAGAAGTTAGTATTGGGAATTTAAAAATATTAATTCACTAATTTATTCTAAATCCACAACAGTAAACTCAACATATAAATATGTTTATATTTATATAAACATTGATTAAGTATTCCAAAGCCAAAACACCTAAAGTGACATTGTTTTCATTTGTGCTAATATATTAATGACTGACCTAACAGGCAGCTGGGTTCTCATTCCTACCTCTGCATTCAGTTAACTGTATGTTGTTTTTATTGAAGTACATGAAGAAAATTTACCCTCAGACAGAAATTTATGAATATATAATTTGTATGCTATACCAAATTTCAACAGGAGGCAGTTCGTATAGAATCATAATCAATACAAATTAAATTTCTGTATTTGATTATACTATCTTGACCATTGAAAGGCTCCCTTACCAACATTTGATATTATAACTTCAGAGTCCTTTGGGAAATACTACTTCCATTTCATACACAAATAAGCTATATAATGAAAACTATGTTTATGTAATAGCAAATGCCTTTGTTAATATTACTTACCAATTTTATCAACAAATACTTTGTTTTGTGAATCTGTCAAGAATTTGGTGGCAGATGCAAGGTTTCCAATATTATATTTGGTTGAAAGCTCAAATTTTATTATTGACAACAAGTACTATTATTTGTTTCCCTTGAATAGTCAAGTCCCTTCCATTTTTCTTTGAGACAATGTCTGTAAAATATGCAAATCTGAATAACCATAATTTGCCTGCCAGAGTTCTTTCTAGGGAAAATGGTGTTAGAGAAAAAAAAAAAAAAAGCAAAAACTAATTCAGTTTGCAACTGAAGCAATCACACGGGTGAATTTCCTGACAATAACTGCATACCTGGGTAGACAGCAGTAATTTCCATTTCTTCACACAAAATAGTGGAAAATGTGCACTTAAGTGTCAAATTTAGTCAAATCAATAATTTGCGCTGCTTTATAAAGTATATTCTCAATTTAAACTTGCATTCCTTTATAGCAAGTTCCTGGTGGTCAAAATATAATGAATGAAATGGTGTACTGAAACTATATTCATTTATGATATGATGCCATTTTTACCCAAAATTGTTTTTGAAACACTAATTCGAGCTTTAACCAAGTTAAGGATTTTAAAACTTATATATATATATACACATACATATATATATATATATATATATATATATATATATATATATTTTATTTGTATTTCCCCAATGTCTTAAAAGATTTTCAGGAGCACTGATAAGTCCACAGAAGACATTTTGAAAGACACTATGACAAATTAATTAAACTACATTATGCATTTACATGTAAATAATTGTGTAAATCTGTCTGGAATACAATTTTTCATTAATATACTAAGGAATTAAGACTGAAGAGGTTAGATTGCCTCAACCTGTGAGAAGTCTTTATCAAGTATACAGAGTCCAAAGCACATTCAGGAGCATACCAGAAGGTTTTGATTGAACTGCAGCCACAGTTAAGGTCTATACATTTTATTTACCTTTTGATATTACCAGCTTTAAGACCACAAATGACTAATCAGACATCTAATCCTGCTTGTACTTTAAATATTTTTTAAAGATTTTTTATTTAAAAATGTTAATGGTAAATATTATAAATATTATAGGGTTTGTTATGTTTCAAATACAATTACATGGTGTAATGATAAAATCAGAATAATTAGCAAATTTATAAATACAAATATTTGTTATTTCTTCATCTTTGAAACATTAAACATTCTCTTTGGTTATTTAAATTTTATAATAGACTACTACTAGCTATAGTCACTATACTGTGCAAAGAACACCCAAAATTATTCTTTCTTTCTCTTTGAAATTTTCTACACATTGACTGAGGTTTTCCTCTTTCTTGTGCACCTCCCCACCAACCAACATGCTACAGTCTACTCATATGAGTCTTTTTTTAATAAAGATTCCACATACAAATGAAGTTTTAAAGCCTTTGTCCCTATGTATATCACCTGATTTTACTTAACATAATGACCTCCAATTTTATTCATGTCAACAATGACAGGATTTCCTGTGTTTTTTCTTTTTTAAGGCTGACTAGTATTCAGTTGTGTATCTAGATTATATTTTTAATGTATCCATCCTTTGATGGTCATTAAGTTGTTTCCATATCTTGGCTAATGCTGCAGAAGAAGGTAGTGCAGATATCCCTTCCATGTACTGAAATCAATTGCTTGGGGTATTTATGAAGAAGTTATTGCATCATAAAAAAAACAATTTTTAGATTAAAAAATTTTAGTTGAAGATTTTTTAAAACTCTCTATATTATTTTCTGCATTGTTTACTCCAATTTACAATTCCAGCAACAGTATATGAGGGTTATCTTTTCTCCAAACTCTCACTAAAACGTATCTTTTATCCTTTTGATAATAGCCAATCCATCAGGTGTGAGGTGATACCTCATTGTGATTTTAATTTCCATTTCTGTGATGATTACCGATTCTTTTGAGGAATGTATATTAAATCCTTTGCCCATTTTTAATATGATAATATTTTGATGTTGTGATTAAGCACTTTAAGTTCCTGTTGTATTTTAGACATTAACCATTTTTCTGGTATATGATTTAAAAATATTTTTTCTCAGCCTGTAGGTGTATCTGCATTCTATTATTTCCTTTGCTATGCAGAAACTTTCAGTTCTCTGCACTTCTGTGTGTTATTGCTTTCACTAACTATGTTTTGTGAGTCATGTCAAAGAAATCACTGCCTAGCTAAATGTCAGGGGCCTTTTCCTCTATTTTTGCATCCAAAATATGCAAATCTGAATAACCATAATTTGCCTTCCAGAGTTCTTTCTAGGGAAAATAGTGTTAGAGAAAAAAAAAAAACTAATTCAGTTTTTTTATAGGCTAAGGTCTCATATTTAAGTGTTTAGCCTATTTTGAGTTGATTCCTATATAAAGAATAAGCTAGGGCTGGGTTGTGGTTCAGTGGAAGAATGGTTGCCTACCATATTTGAGGCAGTGGGTTTGATCCTCAGCACCACATTAAAATAAATAAAATAAAATAAAGGTATTGTGTCTGTCTACAACTAAAAAAAAATTAAAAAGAAACAGGAATGGGATAAAGGTCATTTTATTTATTTTATATGTAGATATTCAGGTTTTATAATACCATCAATTGAAGAGATTGTCCATAGTGTGTATTCCCATCAAGTTATTTGAAAATCAGTTGACCACAGATGTTTTATTGACTGACTTTCATTCTATTCCATTAGTCATTGTGTCTGCTTTGATGCCTGCACAATACTGTTTGATTAGTACAATTTTTTCACAGGTAATTTCTTATTGGATCTTCTTAATTATACCTGACAGTATAATCCATTTTGGTAAAATTATACAAGCATTGAATATATCATATTATATTAGGACCCCATTTTGTGGGTAAGCACAATGATGGAATGGCTAGAATGAGATGAAGTCTCAGTGTATTTTTATTTTGAATTTCTGTAATTTCTAGAAATGTTGAACATTTCTTCATATATTTGTTGATCATTCATATTTATTTGAGAAGGGTCTGCTCAGTTCCTTTGCCCATTTATTAAGTTGTCATTGTTGTTGTTATTATTATCATTATTAAAATTAATTTTGGTGTTAAGCTTTTTGTGTTCTTTGTATATCCTGAAAATTAATGCCCTATCTGAGGTGCAGGTGGCAGATGTCCTCCATTCTGTTGGCCTTCTCTTCACATTCTTGTATCTTTTGATATGAAGAAACTTTTTAGTTTGATGCTGTTCCATTTATTGACTTTTCATTTTATTTCTTGTGCTAAAGGAGTCTTGTTCAGGAAGTCAATTCATGTGCCAATATGTTGAAGTATTGGGCCTATATTGTCTTCTACTAGGTACAGGATTTCCAGTCTAATTCCTAGGCCTTTGGTCCACTTAGAGACAATTTTTGTGCAAGGTAGGAGATAGGGGTTTACTTTTATTCTACTACATATGGATTTCCAGTTTTCCCAGCACCATTTATTGAAGAAGCTATCATTTCTCCAGTGTTGCCATTGTTCTTTTGTTCTTTTTTTTTTAACTTTGTCTAGTATAAGGTAACTAAATTGTTATGATTTTTTTCTCTGTATATTTTCTGTACCATTCATCTCCTTGCCTATTGTGAAGCCAATACCATGGTGTTTTTGTTATTATACCTCTGTAGAATAATTTAAGGACTGGTATTTTGATGACTACTGATTCCTTTTTCTTGCTACAGATTCCTATAGATATTCTTGGCCTCTTCATTTTTTTCCAAATAAATTTTGTGACAGTTTTTTTTATTTTTATGAAGACTATCATTGGAATTTTGATGGGAATTGCATTGAATCTGTAAAACATTTATGATAGTATGGTCATTTTGACAATGTTGATTCTGCCTCTCCAAGTACATGAGAGGTCTTTCCATTTTCTAAGGTCTTCTTCAATGTCTTTGTTTATTGTTCTAGGTTTCATTATAGAGATCCTTTGTGTCTTTCCTAGGTCTTTTATTTTACTTTTTGAGACGACTATATATGGGATGGTTTTCCTTCTTTGTCTTTCAGCTGATTTATTATTGGAGTACAGGAATGCAATTGACATATGAGTGTTAAATTTCTATCCTGTTACTTTGTTGAATTCATCTATCACTTCTAGAAGTTTTCTGGTAGACTTTTTTGGTTCTTATAAATATGGAATTATGTCATTGGTAACTAGGGATAGTTTGAGTTCTTTCTTTCCTATTTGTATCCATTTAATTTTTTTCTTTTGCCTAATTGCTCTGGCTAGGGATTCAAGGACTTTGTTGAATAGAAGTGGTGAAAGCAGTCATCATTTTCTTGTTTCTGGTTTTAGAGTGAAAACTTTTGGTTTTGTTTTTTTTTTTTTTCATTTAGAATGATGTTGGCCTTGGAATTGTCATATATAGCTTATATAATGTTGACATATATTCCTTCTAAACCTAGTTTTTCTAGTGTCTAAACATCAATTTTGTAAAGTGCTTTATTCTTCATCTATTAAGATAATCATGTGGTTCTTGTCTTTAAGTCTATTTATGTGATATATTACATTTTTTTCTCTTGTGTTGAATAATACTTGCATCCCTGTGATGAGTCCCACTTGATTAAGGGGCACTGTCTTTTGAATGTTTTTGTATACAATTTGCTAATATAGGATGAATAATTGTTGCATCTGTGTTCATCAGGGATCTTGGTATAAAGTTTGCTTTTCTTTTGTCTTTCTCTGGTTTTGATATCAGAGTAATAGTAGTTTCATAGAATGAGTTGGGAAGAGTTCCCTCCTTTTCTATATCATGGAATAATTTGAGAAGGTTTCCTGTTGATTCTTCTAAAAGCCAGGTAGAACTTGGCTAAGAATCTATCCAGTCCTGCTCTTTTCATTGTTGGGAGGCTTTTGATGGTATCTTCAATTTTATTTTCTGAAGTTGGTCTATCTATGTTTTCTATATCCTCCTGGCTCAATTTGGGTAGGATATACGGCCCTAGGAATTTGTCAATATCTTTGAGATTTTCTACCTTATTGGAGAATAAATAGTTTCTGATTATCTTCTCCATTTCAGTAGTACCTGTGGTGACATTTCCATTTTCACCACAGATTTTAAAAATTCAAGTTTTCTCTCATTCTTTTAATTAGCTTGGCTAAAGGTTTATTAATTTTGTTTATTCTTTCAAAGAACCATTTTTTTAGTTGATTTTTTTAAAATGTCAATTTCATTAAGTTTGTCTCTAATTTTGATTATTTCCTGTCTTTACTGTTTCTGGTGTTGATTTGTTCTTATTTTTCTAGTGCCGTGAGATGTAATGTTAGATTATTTATTTGGTATATGTCTTTAACTTTAATGAATGAGCTCAATGCTATGAACTTTCCTCTTAGAACTGCCTTCAGAGTGTCCCAGAGGTTTTCATGTATTATGTCACTATTCTCATTTACTTCTAAATATTTTTTTAATTTCAACCCTGATTTCTTTTACTATACATTCATCATTAAAATGTGTATTATTTAGTCTCCAGGTGTTAAAGTAGTTTCTACTTTTTGTATTATCCTTGATATCTAATTTCATCCCATTAATCTGATAACATGCAAGGTATTATCTCTATTTTTATTTGGCAGGAGATGCTTTGTAGCCTAAAATTGGGATATTTTAGAAAATGATTCCTGTTCTGCTGAGAAAGTATATTCAGTCATTGATATATGTCTGTTAAGACTAGATTATTGATTATATTTTTTTCCTTCTGTAGGTTCTTTATTTAGATTTGGTTTAGATGATCTATTTATTGTTGAGAGAGTTATGTTAAACTCATTCAGTATTATTGTGTTATGGTATATTTAATTCTTGATATTTAGCAGTTTTTTTAATGTATGTAGTTGTTCCCTTATTTGGAGCATACATATTTATGACTGTTAATTCTTCTTGTTATATGAGTCCCTTAAGCAGTATGAATGATCTTCTTTGTTTCTTCAGATTAACCTTATTTTGAAGTCACTTTATCTGATATAAGAATGGAAACCCTTGTTTGTTTAAAAGAACCATGTGAATGATAAATGTTTTCCCATCCTTTTACCCTCAGTCTGTGGATGTTTTATCTATGAGGTCAGTCTGTTGCAGACAGCCTACTGTTGGCTTATTTTTTGATCCAATCTGCAAGCTTATGTTTTTTGATTGATAAATATAAACAATTTACACTTAATATTATTATTGAAAGATGCTTCTTACTTCCTGTAATTTTGGTTTATTTCTACTTTTAAGTTGAATTAGCTCCTCCTTTGATTTGAGTATTCTTTCAGTGTTTTTTTTTTCCCTTGTGCTGGATTTTTTTTTATTCTCTATTTCTTCTTGATGAAGTATTTTACTGAGTTTTGTTTATAGTGCCAGCTTTCTAGTTGTGAATTCTTTTATTAACTTTTGTTTACTGTGGAAAGTCTTTATTTCATCTTCAAATCTGAAGCTTAATTTTGCAGGTTATAGCATTCTTGGTTGCCATTCATTTTTTTTCCCAAGCTTGATATATATTATTCCAAGACCTCCTAGCTTTGAGGGTCTGAGTTGAGAAATCAACTGAGATCTAGATTGTTTTCCCCTCTTTATGTGACCCATCATTTTTCTCTGGCAGCCTTTATAATTCTATGTTTATTCTCTATGTCAGGCATTTTTATAATAATATGCATTGATGTGGTTCTGTTGTAATTTTGCATATTTGAGATACTGCATGCCTCTTATATTTGATTTTCCATCTTGTTCTTAAGATTTAGAAAATTTTCAGACATTATTTCATTAAAATGATTGTGCATTCCTTTGGTTTGTAATTCTGAACCTTTATCTATCCCAATAAATCTTAAGTTTGGCCTTTTAAATGTTATCCCATATTTCTTGGGAGTTCTGTTCATGGTCTCTTATCATCCTTTCTTCATGGACAACTTTATTTTCAAGATTATATATTTTGTTTTTATATTTTCAAGATTATATATTTTGTTTCATTTCCTGAAACTCTGTCTTCCAAATGGTCTATGCTATGGTGATGCTTTTCAGTGAATTTTTAATTTGGTTTATTGATTCCTTCATTTCAAGAATTTCCAACTGATTATTTTTTCATGATCTTTCTTTATGTTAGTATAACTCACAGACTGAGGGGAAGCCCAATGATAGCAACAACCTATGCAAACAATGTATAATAGTAGTCTAGGTACTTAGTTCTTATTTTGACATATATAATGTTAATTAGTACAGTAAGCAGAGATAGTAGGATCAGCAATTTCCATGAGTAAGAACAGGAAATGATCATAAATTATGTTTATCATAAAATCAAATAACAAGTACTGCCTATTATTGCTGCAGCATTGGTGGTGGGAGTCGATGTTGTATAAATCAATTAGTGTTAAAACAGAATTTGGCTGTTAGAAATAGAAAAGAAGAGAGGGAGACAAGGGAAATAGAGTAGTGGCAAGGGAAATTTTAAAAAATCAAACTATGCTAATCAAAAGCTCTAATCCTCAAAAAAAAAAGCATGGAAAAATCTTCAAAAAAGCCTAGAAATGAAGATAAACAAATATGTATATGTATAGATGCTCTTGAATCAATCAGTAAGTACATAAACAAATAAACTGAAACAAACAAACAAACAAAAAATAAACACACAAAAAAAGTGAAAAATCTTGGGGAAATGTTAGGAAGTTAAGGAGTCATTTCCACTACAGTGGACAAAATACTGAGTCATATTATTTCACTGTCTGTACCTGACTGATTTTTTTTTTCATTTCTTCTTGAGGTATGAACTGACCATTGGAGTACAGGCCATGTGTTTGTCATGTCCTTCCCTATTATTTTGTTGCTCACTGAGTTGCCAGTTGGGGTTTAAGACTTTCCAATTTTTCTTCTTGGGAGATTGGTGATGAGTGGCATAGGAGGGGCTGTTCATTCTATTCCCAAGGTGTGTTCACCACTGGATTCTGTGAGAGGAATTCCTTAGGTTGCAGGAACTTAGGTTTAGTATGGACTCCAGTAGTTTTATTTGTGGTAAGTTGCTGGCAGTTTTCAATCAATATACCTCTTGAGTCTTGAGCCTGGTAAGCCTGGCTCAGAGGACTGGTATGCCCATGTATGTTGGGAGACCACACATCATGAGTCTCTCCAGGGTTCCATTCATTGTCAGGGGAACTTATCATTCCCTGCTTCTGTTGCTCTTGGATACTGCCCTTTCTGGCCTCTCAGGATCAATCACCAAAATCGTAATGAAGTGGCTGGCTGGGCCTGGTAATGAAGTGGTGGGTTGGGCAGGCCTAGCCAGGTGGAGCCAGGCTGGCCAATGATAGGCAATGGGCCCAGCAGTAGCTGGGTGGTCCAAGTGACAAAACTGGGGACTGGATAGTCTGGGCTGCAGGCTGGGTAGTGAAGTGGCTAGATAGCTGTGCAGCCAAGTAATGGGCCTTGCAGGCCAAGTGGGAATCCATGTGGGGGTTTGGGGGCTCAGAGGACTGGGGCCAGAGGGCTAGGCAGGCTGGGACTGAGCAGGTACTGGAGACAGTGGGCATTGGTGACTAGATATGCTGGGCAAGTTGAGATCCAAGTGCCTTTACACCCTTCCTTTCAAATTCCTGACTAGCTGTAGCTAACTTTGTAAGCCCTTGTGAGAAATGGGATTGATAGGGTTAGAGAGAGCCAGGTTCTCCCCAGCCTCTTAAACTTGTGTTTCCCCAGAGAAATACTGTCATTTTCTGATTTTCCCTGCTTTTGTTAGGTTCATTCAAGTTTTTGCTAGGTTCAGATATATTTAGGTGGACCTAGCCCCAAACTCACAGATCTGGGTTTCCAGTTTGCTTTTGTGCTGCTGCACTATTGTGGAGTATTTTAAAAACCAGTAATATAAGGCCTTCAGCTTTGTCTTTGATTATCCAGAGTTGTGTTGTTGTTGTGTTGTGTTGTTTTTTACTTTTTTATTGAATCTATAGATTGCTTTTTGTATATAGACTCTTTAACTTTATCAATTTTTCTAATCCATGAACATTGGTTATCCTTCAATTCATGTATGTCATCTTCAATTTTTTTATCGAATATTTTATAGCGTCAAGGATATAGATTTTTTTCTTTAAATAAATTTACTACAGTGTAGTTTTTTGGATGATATAATAAAGGCATTTTTGTCTTGATTTCTTTTTCAGATATTTTGTTGTTACTGTATGAAAATGTTGCTTATTTTTGCTATTTGTTTTTGTGTCTTGACATTTTCTTGATCATAATGGAATGAAACTGAAAATCAATGATAAAAGAAGAAAGGAAAAAGCAAGCATCACCTGGAGAATGAACAATAGGTTGCTGAGTGATCAATGGGTTTTAGAAGACATCAAGGAGGAAATTAAAAAATTCCTAGAGTTAAATGAAAACACAGACACAACATATCGGAATCTATGGGACACATTGAAAGCAGTTCTAAGAGGAAAATTCATTGCTTGGAGTTCATTCCTCAAAAAAAGAAAAAACCAACAAATAAATGATCTCATACTTCATCTCAAAATCCTAGAAAAAGAAGAGCAAAACAACAGCAAAAGAAGTAGAAGGCAAGAAATAATTAAAATCAGAGCTGAAATTAATGAAATTGAAACAAAAGAAACAATTGAAAAAATTGACAAAACTAAAAGCTGGTTCTTTGAAAAAATAAATAAAATTGACAGACCCTTAGCCATGCTAACGAAGAGAAGAAGAGAGAGAACCCAAATTACTAGCATACGGGATGAAAAAGGCAATATCACAACAGACACTTCAGAAATACAGAAGATAATCAGAAATTACTTTGAATCCTTATACTCCAATAAAATAGAAGATAGTGAAGGCATAGATAAATTCCTTGAGTCCTATGATCTGCCCAGATTGAGCCAGGAGGATATAGACAACCTAAACAGACCAATAACAATAGAGGAAATAGAAGAAACCATCAAAAGACTACCAACTAAGAAAAGCCCAGGACCGGATGGGTTTACAGCAGAGTTTTACAAAACCTTTAAAGAGGAACTAACACCAATACTTTTCAAGCTATTTCAGGAAATAGAAAAAGAGGGAGAACTTCCAAATTCATTCTACGACGCCAACATCACCCTGATTCCGAAACCAGACAAAGACACATCAAAGAAGGAAAACTACAGACCAATATCTCTAATGAACCTTGACGCAAAAATCCTCAATAAAATTCTGGCGAATCGGATTCAAATACATATCAAAAAAATTATACATCATGATCAAGTAGGATTCATCCCTGGGATGCAAGGCTGGTTTAATATACGGAAATCAATAAATGTTATTCACCACATCAATAGACTTAAAAATAAGAACCATATGATCATCTCAATAGATGCAGAAAAAGCATTCGACAAAGTACAGCATCCCTTTATGTTCAAAACGCTAGAAAAATTAGGGATAACAGGATCATACCTCAACATTGTAAAAGCAATCTATGATAAGCCACAGGCCAGCATCATTCTGAATGGAGAAAAATTGAAGGCATTCCCTCTAAGATCTGGTACAAGACAGGGATGCCCTCTCTCACCACTTCTGTTCAACATAGTCCTCGAAACACTGGCCAGAGCAATTAGACAGTCAAAAGAAATTAAAGGCATAAAAATAGGAAAAGAAGAACTTAAATTATCACTATTTGCAGATGATATGATTCTATACCTAGCAGACCCAAAAGGGTCTACAAAGAAGCTATTAGAGCTAATAAATGAATTCAGCAAAGTGGCAGGATATAAGATCAACACGCATAAATCAAAGGCGTTCCTGTATATGAGCGACAAATCCTCTGAAACGGAAATGAGGACAACTACTCCATTCACAATATCCCCCCAAAAAATAAAATACTTGGGAATCAACCTAACTAAAGAGGTGAAAGATTTATACAATGAAAATTACAGAACCCTAAAGAAAGACATAGAAGAAGACCTTAGAAGATGGAAAAACATACCCTGCTCATGGATAGGCAGAACTAACATCATCAAAATGGCGATATTACCAAAAGTTCTCTATAAGTTCAATGCAATGCCAATCAAAATCCCAACAGCATATCTTGTAGAAATAGATAAAAGAATCATGAAATTCATATGGAATAATAAAAGACCCAGAATAGCAAAAACAATACTAAGCAGGAAGTGTGAATCAGGCGGTATAGCGATACCAGACTTCAAGCTATACTACAGAGCAATAGTAACAAAAACAGCATGGTACTGGTACCAAAACAGGCGGGTGGACCAATGGTACAGAATAGAGGACACAGTAACCAATCCACAAAACTACAACTATCTTATTTTTGATAAAGGGGCTAAAAGCATGCAATGGAGGAAGGATAGCATCTTCAACAAATGGTGCTGGGAAAACTGGAAATCCATTTGCACCAAAATGAATCTGAATCCCTATCTCTCGCCGTGCACAAAAGTTAACTCAAAATGGATCAAGGAGCTTGATATTAAATCAGAGACACGGCATCTGATAGAAGAAAAAGTTGGTTATGATCTACACGCTGTGGGATCGGGCTCCAAATTCCTCAATAGGACACCCATAGCGCTAGAGTTAACAAATAGAATCAACAAATGGGACTTACTCAAACTAAAAAGTTTTTTCTCAGCAAAAGAAACAATAAGAGAGATAAATAGGGAGCCTACATCCTGGGAACAAATCTTTACTCCACACACTTCAGATAGAGCCCTAATAACCAGAATATACAAAGAACTCAAAAAATTAGACAATAAGATAACAAATAACCCAATCAATAAATGGGCCAAGGACCTGAACAGACACTTCTCAGAGGAGGACATACAATCAATCAACAAGTACATGAAAAAATGCTCACCATCGTTAGCAGTCAGAGAAATGCAAATCAAAACTACCCTAAGATACCATCTCACTCCAGTAAGACTGGCAGCCATTAGGAAGTCAAACAACAATAAGTGCTGGAGAGGATGCGGGGAAAAGGGCACTCTTGTTCATTGCTGGTGGGACTGCAAATTGGTGCAGCCAATTTGGAAAGCAGTATGGAGATTTCTCGGAAAGCTGGGAATGGAACCACCATTTGACCCAGCTATTCCCCTTCTCGGTCTATTCCCTAAAGCCCTAACAAGAGCATGCTACAGGGACACTGCTACATCGATGTTCATAGCAGCTCAATTCACGATAGCAAGACTGTGGAACCAGCCTAGATGCCCTTCAATAGATGAATGGATAAAAAAAAATGTGGCATTTATACACTATGGAGTATTACTCTGCATTAAAAAATGACAAAATTATAGAATTTGGAGGGAAATGGATGGCATTAGAGCAGATTATGCTAAGTGAAGCTAGTCAATCTTTAAAAAACAAATACCAAATGACTCCTTTGATATAAGGGGTGTAAACAAGGACAGGGTAGGGACGAAGAGCTTGAGAAGAATATTTACAGTAAACAGGGATGAGAGGTGGGAGGGAAAGGGAGTGAGAAGGGAAATTGCATGGAAATGGAAGGCGATCCTCAGGGTTATACAAAATGTCATATAAGAGGTAAGGAGGGGTAAGTCAAGAGAATACAAATGGAAGACATGATTTACAGTAGAAGGGGTAGAGAGAGAAAAGGGGAGGGGAGGGGAGGGGAGGGGAGGGGGGATAGTAGACAATAGGACAGACAGCAGAATACATCAGACACTAGAAAGGCAATATGTCAATCAATGGAAGGGTAACTGATGTAATACAGCAATTTGTATACGGGGTAAAAGCGGGAGTTCATAATCCACTTGAATCAAACCGTGTAATATGATGTATTAAGAACTATGTAATGTTATGAACGACCAATAAAAAAAAATAAATAAAAAATAAAAAAAAAAAAAAAAAAAAAAAGACAAGAGCACAGAGAAACCTACAGAAATGTGACATGGATATAGGAAGTCTGGCTGAAGTTTGTTTATCTATCTATCTATCTATCTATCTATCTATCTATCTATCTATTTTTGGTACCAGGGATCGGTCGACTCCAGGGATGCTCAAACAATGAGCCACATCCCCAGCCCTTTTTTATTTTTGAAATAGGGTCTCACTAAGTTTCTGAGGGCCTCCCTCTGTTGCTGAGTCTGGCTTTGAACTTATGATCTCCTGCCTCAGCCTCTTGAGCCACAATGATTACAAGCATGTGCCACAGCACCCTCCCTGGCTAGGGATTTAAAATATTGATTTTAATAATTTAATCATAATTAATGAAAAGAATTTTGACAATATTTATGATTAATGTGTCAAAATCTATAATAGAAAAGATGAGCAGTATGAAAGACAAGTGAATTATTTTAGCAGAGAAGTAGAAAATACAAAATAATCAAAGAAGTGGTAGATATAAAAACAAAATAAGGTGAAGAAAACAGTTGCCAGGTTTTCTAGTAGATTTAACACAGTGGAATAAGGAAGCAATGAACTTGAATATCAGTCAATAAAAGTTATACAAACTGAGTATGGAGAAGAAGCAAGAATAAAATAATCAAAGCAAAACAAACAAATAGGACAAAGTATCCAAGAGTTTTGGGACAATATCTAAGAAAATATATTGGGATATCAAGCAGAAAAAGAGAATGGGGCAGAAGATATAAGGGATATATGGCCACAAATTTTCCAAAATTTGTGGCATTAAACTAGCTATATATACCGCTCATGTTCACATTGACATAACCAAATGACAGGAAAAACAGTGAAGACAGCAAGAGTTAAAAAAAAAAAAAAAGAAAAAGAAAAAGAGAAAATACTCATTACATCCATAAGCAAATATATACATATTTAGTGAACTAGAAAATTATGCAAATAGAAGGCAATGGAATGACATTTTATGTCTGCACTGATGGAAACAAAAAACAGAGAAAACATTCAAGGCAGTAAGATTGTGATGCCATATAGAAATTCTGAACCACACAAAGAAATCAAGAATGGAGGAAACTGAATAAATGAAGGCAAAGTGGAAGATTTTCAAGTGAATTTTTATTCTGACTTAATTTGAAAATGAGAAACATGGGGGAGGGGATTCATTGTGAGTAACTATGTGGAGTTGAGTTTTGTACAGACTGGGTTTAGGATACATGTTAATGAAGGTGAGACTGAAGTTGAGGGAAATTAAGGATGTAAACATCCATCTTGGTATGTGTTAATTGAATATGTTTCATTTGTTTTTTAGTTGCTAAATAACAAATGACTACACAGTGTTTAAAACAACACAAACATGTTACCAAACAGATTTTGAGAATAAGTATCTGGCATAGTGTAGCTGGGCTCAAAACTAGGTATCTCACTTCTCTGTCAGACAACTTGAATCTTGTTGTCTGCTGAATTGTTTTCTTGTCTGAATGCTGTGAAGAAAATCTGCTCACAACATTATTCTTATTGGCAGAACTCATTTGCTTGTGATTGAAAGACTAAAGCTCCCATTTCCTTGGTAGTGGTCAGCCGGAGCACACTCTTTGGCTCTAGGTGCTGCTTGTTTTTCATGACATATGAACCCTTCCTTCTTTAAGCCAGCGACATTGAGCTAAATACTTCTGCTTCCTTGACACTCTGTCTTTCTTTTTTTGACACAAGCCAGAGGAATCAATCTGCTCTAAAAGGGTCTTAGGCTTGGGTCAATCTTACTTTAATCATTTTGTGTCGAGAAAAAAAAATATTGGGAAATTTAAACACATATTAAATAATCCTCTTACAAAACTTCCTTAATACAATTGAACAATGAGGGAAAATAATCTTACTTAGAATTATGGCTAACATGGAATGAGTATAATTAAAGTGAATAGGATCAGTGGTTAGTTCTGGGGCACTAGTATCAGCAGAGGGGGAGGACGAGAATGGAAGATGTGAAGGAACAACACTCTAGTAAAAATTGAATAAAAATTTTAATACACTGAAAATCAAATGAAGGAGGAGTGAGAAAGAAACTATGTCAGATGCCATTGACAGATTGAAAAATGAGAACTAAGAATTATGTTGGGAAATAAAAATATAGACGTCATCAGAAGTATTGTTGGGATGAATAAATTGGAATTTTTAAAAAATATTTTTAGATCACTTTAGACTCACAAAAATTCTGGCCCTAGGCACTCCTACAGTATAAATATCTTATATCATTATGGCATATTTGTCAACATTAGTGAATCAATATGGATAAGCCATAATTTAAGTCTACATACTATTGACATTGGCATAGATTTCCTCTTAAGTCCTTTTCCTATTTCAAGACACCAACCAACATATAATAGTACCTTTAGAGGTTATGACTCTTTGGGCTCAATTAAGCTATAAAAGTCTTGATTTCTTTCTTATTTTTGATGATCTGACTAGTACTAGTCAAAAATTTTAAAAAATTGCCTTCTCACAGCTTAGGATTTTTTTTCCTCCTCGTGGTTTAGGAAGGATGATCATAAAAGTATGGTGACATTACATCACAATAAATACTGTCAAATGGATTATCATTTTGATGTTGATTTGATAATCTAGATAAATAATATTAGTATTTATCAAACTCAACCACTGCAAATTTCTCTAATTTTTTTCTCTCCATGCTCCATTCTTTGAAAGAAAGACTTTGTACAGCCCACTTAAGGACAGAGCATCTATGTAAATTTATTTGGAATTTTGCATGGGAGATTATTTTTTCTTTCCCATTTATTCATATATTCAATCATTTATTTATATCATTATGAATCCTAAATACTTATATTTTGGGTTATAATCCAAGACTTTATTTATTTTAATCTATTTACCTACCTGCTCATTTATCTTCAAATAAATCCTTCTATATTATGCTAAATATGAATGAGTTAATACTGATTTCTACAACGCTAACTACTTACACCATAAATTATTCTATCTTTTCCTGCCTTATTATGAACTTTCACTGTTACAGTGAGAAAATTGGCTCCAATGATCTACTATCAATTTACTTAACTAAAATTCTCATGTATTACAATATCAGAGTTATTAATTTGTATCCTTATAAAAATTTTAAAACATAAAATTATAAAATTTATATCCTAACAGACTTCAATTATTTCTAAAGTCATGTAGGTCTGTCCTTTTTCTCCACCGCCACCCCTTAAATTGATGGTTTCATACATTTGCAATAGTTAGGTTATTTTTTCACAGTCTGAATCCTATCCTGGGGTTCTTTATTTTTTCTATCCTGGGATTCTTGACTTCATAATTTTTTTTAATTCTGCATATATGAAGGTTAACTTTTGTGAGGTTCTATGTGGTTGAACAAATTTTGAATTTCAAATATTCGTTATGTTATCAAAGTTATAGTTTCACCATTTCAAATATTCCCAGTTCTTCATCTATTTTTCTCCTACATCTCCTCCAAATTCCTGGAAACCACTGGCATTTTTCCTTGTTTCTAAAACTTGACTATTCCAGATATCATATAACTGAGATTATAGAGAATATAGCCAGAGTGATTTCTTTAGCAATACAAACATAAATCTCTACATTTTTGTTTCAATGGCTTTTTTAAAAATAAAACAAATTAGTAAATTAATAATATTCAGTTGTGTAGATGTTTATTCATTCACCTGTTTAAGGACATCTTTATTGCTTCCAGTTTGGGAAATTATGAATGAAGCTGGTATAAAGATTGTGCAAATTTTGGTGTGAACAAAAATTCACTAGAGTATACCAGTGAAAATGACTGGGCTTGGTGTTCTTAATTCTCTTTCTCTTTTGTTATCATTTGTCTTACAAATTTGCCTTTAAATAGTCTTGTGCTTAAGTCAGGCTTACCTGAATAATCCATCTGGAAAGAAAATGATTTATAAGTGCATCTGAAACATCCTGTCACAACTTAAATTATTGTCCAACTGGAGACTAAGGGCTAGTAATTTGGGGAGTCATTTCCATCCAAATTTTTTAGAGACTACATTTTGTTTGTTTTATGTGTGTTTCAGATATTTTAAGCCTACAGCAAAACTGATAGGAAGTTACAAAAATTTCCCACACATGCACACAGCTTCCCCCATCACCAACTTCCCTTAATTACAATGGTACATTTGTTATAATTGATGACTCTGCATCATAATTTAAAAACTTAAAAAAATTTAAAATTCATTGTTTACATTAGGCTTTACTTTGGTTTTGGATAGTCTATGGACTTGAATATAGGTATAATATTTATTCACCATTTAGCATCTTATAGAGTATTTTTCACTGCCCTAAAAATCCTCTGTGCTCTGCTTATTCATCTTTGCTTGACACTTTACCCTCAAACCATGGCAGCCATTAATTTTTGATGGTCTCATATGGTTCAAAAAAAAAAAAAAAAAATATATATATATATATATATATATATATATATATATATATATTTCAAATCAGACACATATAGCTTTTATGATTGCCTTCTCTCATTTTAGTAGTATATATTTAAATTACTTCCATGTATTATTATGACTTGATAGCACATACATTTTAGCACAATATAATATCCATTGTCAGGATGTACCAGAATTGATTAATCCACTAAAGGATATCTTTATTGCTTCCAAGTTTTGGTAATTATGAATAAAACTGCCATAAACATTGATACATAAGATGATTTTGGATGTATGTTATGTTTTTTACTTCTTTTACGTAAGTACCTAGGAGTAAAGTTGCTTAATCATATTGTCAGAGTATTTTTAGTTTTGTAAGAAACTACCAGCCTGGGTACAAAGAAGTATACAATAAAATGGTATTTTAGGGTATAATATAAAAAGTAAAAAATGGTACCAAGTACAAAATTTGGTATAAATTACAAAATGGTGTAAAATGATCACCATTTTTCATTCTACAAGTTCTTGTTGCTACACATCTCCACCAGAGTACATGATTTTGGTGAATCTCATAGGCTGAAACACTATCTTTGCTTAGCGTTTTTTTGTTGTTGTTGTTGTTCACATTTTAATCATAGCATTTGATGATATGTGACATAAACAGTCCCATATGTATTTGGCATCTGTGAATCTTCTTTGATTTGGGATCTATTCAGGTCAGATCTTTGGCATAATTTTTAATGTGATTTTTCATTGTTGAGCTTTAATAGTTCTTTTTATATTTAAGAAGACCATTCTTAATTAAATACATCTTTTATAAATGCATTCTCCCTGTTGTTGACTTGTCTTGCAATCTCTTTACAATATCTTTTGTAGAGTAGATTTGTAATTTTAGGGATATCCAGCTCATCAATTATTTCTTTCATGAATCATATCTTTAGTGTTATATCTCAAAGTTATAACATGCTCATTGTCATACCAAAGATCACATGCATTTTCTCCTGTGTTAACTCTAGAAGATTTATTGTTCATAGTTAGATGTATGAATTATTTTGAGTTTAAATTTTCTGAAGTGCATGAGTGGTGTCTGAATTCATTTTTTTACCTGTTAATATCAAGTAGTTCCAGCACTATTTATTGAAAAACTCTCTGTATGCTCTATTAATTTTATTCGTCATTTTTCAAAATCAGTTGATATATTTATCCCTCTGTTTCTGGGTTCTATTCTGTTCTGCATTTATTGTTGTCACTGAAGAGGCTAATCAGATGGAAGGAAGCACATGAAAATATGTGCAAATTCATTACCTCTAAAGAATCTACAAACTAAAACCATAGTGAAATATTATTACACACTTAAAAGAGGCTAGATAGAAAAAAAGGAAATAAAAAAGAGGGATTTTCATAAAAATAGAAGGGATATCAGTAAAGGAAAAGCAAGACATCAGTGGAGAGGGAAGACTGGAGGGAAAGGGGAAGAACTGAAGAATAGAAATAGCAAGTACAAAAACATTTAGAGAAACTGAGAACAAAATATGTGGAACTGTCTAACACAAGATATGATGAAAATTGTTTATTAGTTGTGTTTTGTTTTTGTTTTCTTGTTAGCATAAATAATAGTATCAGCCAGGATTGTTCAGGTTATGTTGTGGCTAAATGATAAAACAAAAATACAGTGCCACCAGAAAAAAAGACTTTTTTTTTTTTTTTTTTTAATTTCAAGAAGATCTTTTGAAGTTTAGCATCTGGGAAATCATCAGTCTTGCCAAAGCTCCATACCAACAAAATGGTTGCCAGGTGGCACATGACTGAAACTCTCAGGGGTCACTCCAGGGGAACTGGGCTAACTGGGCTGTGCAAAATAACCACACAAGAGACAGAAATACCTTTTTCTATGGGGGCGCTGTGATGGCTCCCCTGATCTTAAGGGTCCACAGAAAGAGAGAGAGAGAGAGAGAGAGTACATGCTGACCCCTTTTGTTGAGGAAAAGCCATTCAAATGAGGCAAGGAGTCAGGTTTCAAGGGGCTGAGTCTAGCTTCATGATATCTGCTAT
Source organism: Urocitellus parryii (assembly GCF_045843805.1). Classification (NCBI taxonomy): domain Eukaryota; kingdom Metazoa; phylum Chordata; class Mammalia; order Rodentia; family Sciuridae; genus Urocitellus; species Urocitellus parryii. The sequence goes on from NC_135532.1 coordinate 78,148,274, forward strand.
CAGAAGGTTGACTGACATCTAGGTAGGCCACACCCAAGGGCACAGTAAGAGAAGGGGACACACAATGGGTGTTTCCATGGAACTTTCTATCCTAAACAGGGGAAGGGGTAATATTACAAAGGAATGGATCAGCATAGCTCCACCCATGGGGATGTAGGAAGGCACGTCCCTGCATGAAGACACAGTCTCTTGCACCCTAAAAGATCAGGGCAATTGTCTCAGTTACCTAGGCACCAGATCATAGGGTGACTGACAATGCCACACCAGTCAGCAGCGGAGACAGACACAGTCCTGTGCTAGTCAGCCTCCCACAGTTTAGCATCTGGGAAATCATCAGTCTTGCCAAAGCTCCATACCAACAAAATAGTTTATGTATCCCTACAGCAGGTTAAGAGAGAGTGGAATATCATTGCCTGCCTCATGTGCTTCATCATGAGATGATTTGAACAGTCATTCAAGTGGATGCTTGGAAGACAAATAAGTATATTAATATACATTAAACATCATTGCCCATTAAGGAAATCAAGTTGAACCTACATTAAGATCTCACTATAAAATGGCATTAGTCAATTTGGGCAGCTAATACTGTCGATGGGGCAGCTTAAGCAACAGACATTTTTCTTCTAAAAATTATGGAGGTAAATATAGTTAAGCATTTGTGAAGGGAGAAATCGAGTGAGAGAGATTTTAATTTAAAAAATGTGAATTTTGTATATGCGTGGGGAAACTTTTATGACACCTTCAGTGTATCTCTCCTTATCAGTGATTCCAAGCATGGAAGGCTCTTTCTCCATTACACAGATACTTCTCTCTGAGGAGTAAAATAAGCCAGATTCAGAAAATCAAAAATGAAATGTTTCCCCTCACATGCAGAAGGAGTTAGAGAGAAAAAATGGGGAAGTGATTTCACAAAAATAGAGGGCAGATTCAGTAGAGGAGAGGTAAAGGGTTAGGGTTGTGGGAGGCAGTGAGGGAAAGAAGAACTGGGGAATAAAATTGACCAAGTTAAGCTATATGCATGTATGAATATAGCACAATGAAACCTGCTTTTATGTATAATTATAGTGCATGATTGAAAAAAAGTCTGCATGTAAATAAATAAAGGAAGACCAGAAAAGTAGAGGAATTGGAACAGAGGAAAGGAAGGAAAGAGGAAATACTAGGGAACGAATGGGAGTAAATTCTGTGTATATCTGAATATGTCACAATGAGACCCACTAATATGTATGATTATAATGTAGTAGTGAAAACATTTTAAAAAGGCAGAAAACAATTGAGGAACTTGGGGCAATAGAAGAGGATGAAAGTGATATGTTGCCATATAGATCAAGTAATCCTCATAGTTTCAGAAGAATAAAAACTGGTGTTAGCTATACATTCTCTATATCATAGATTTTAGGTGTTGACTAATAATTGAGTTTAAATTATAAATTCAGGCATTAATTAAAGCAGATGAGATTACTCAGTTATTACTTGGCAAATGTAGAAAAGTATTCAACTTTATCACAAGGAAGCTGCCTTGCACACATGATATTTTAGCGGGTAGGGAATGTAATGTGGATTACATAGATTAACTTATTCCCTATCATCTTAAAAGGTTACTTCAGCAAATATATGTACAGTAAATGGAAAAACAACAACAACAACAAAGTATTCAGTATGTGCTCTACTGATGTTCATTAATATCAACTAGTAAAAATTACCACCTTCAATCTTGGGTAAAGATAAAATGAAATGCAATATGTTTTAAACAACAGCAGAATATCTTCACCTATAAAATTGAGATGATAAGAAAAAAATTAGAAATTTAATTGCCTTTTCAATAGACATGATGTTCCTTAAATAGTGAACACCATGAGGGGAAAATAATGAGGAAGAATAAGGCAAGATGACATAAAATAGGAGACAGGCAAAAATATGAGAAATTTCAGAAACAACGAGTAGAAAAATGTATTAAATTTTGATGTCACATTGTTATACAGAATAACTCAGCAAGTTCTTCTTTTTAATAGTTAAGTACTAGAACAGATGCTACTTTATCGTGCACCCTTTCAACTATACCTATCCATAAAGGTGGAGTTGTCCTTGTATTGTGGGGAGCCTTGAAAGACTGGAAAGATAGCAAAAGGAATTTCACTTCTAACCCAAATCAATGGGAGAAAAAATGAGGAAAAGAAAGAAAAAAACAAGATTATCAAAATTAAACTTTGATCTCTTATCTTGAAATCAAATTTATTATGAATCCCAGGCAATGGATAAAGTTTTTCCGAATAGGGAGGATTTTATTAATACATTGTTCCTATTTTCCTATCCCATACTACTGGATTGTGAATTGACTTTGCATGAGTTTTTAGGAGTTAAAGAATTCATTTGTTAACTCAGCAACTCTGAAGAATAAATCTATACGTTTGCTTTTTTATTTACTTCCAAAGTGATTATACTAGGCTTTAATTCATTGAACCCATACAATACATGTTATTCAATGGGGAAAAGGCAAATTCCCAAAGCAAAAGTGATGTATTACTTCTACAGGAAGCAAGAATGGATGCTGGATAGACAAAATGAAAACTGTCTATAAAATCCACTTTAAATTGTAATTGCCTTTTCCATTTTGTAATACCTTTATTTTTTTCTCCAACAAGAAGATAAATGCAAGTTAGAACTCTGATATAAGTCAGGTAGTTTACTTTCCTGAATGACCTTGGACACAATGTATTTGGCTATATAATTGCCATTAAGGAGAATAAATTAAGTAAATATCATCATTGCTTATTTATATGCATTACAATTTTTATTTTATTGTATGTTCTCCTATAGGCTCTCTAACAATATTTAAAAATTCTTCTTGTGTGGTTTAGGAAATTTATCTAGTTCTGTATACAGAGTGATTCTAAACCTTTGTTAATTCCCTTTATATTACATTTTTCTATGACTAGTATTAGAACAGATGGTACTTTTCTATGTACTAGAACTTTCCATTTTCTAGTTAAAAACCTCTTTAATTTTTGTCATTACAGATCTATTTTATTGCATACATTTAGCTCCAATGAATATTAGGCTGATTTGCATCTTTTCTCATTGTTCCATAGTGTTAAGTTAATTTCATAGATTTCATAAATTCAATATACCCTCATGAATGTGTGTAAATTTTAATTAAATTTTAATTTTTTACTTTTTTCACATTCTCAGTAATTTTTTTCTATTTCTTTCTTTCTTTCTTTTCTTTTCTTTTTCATTTTTTTTTTTTTTTTGGCAATATAGGGGAAATGCTTCAAGTGAAGTTTCTTTTAGAAAGCAAATATCCCTCTCTCCTCAGTCTGGCAATTAATTCTCTTTCATTCTCCCTGTCTCATAGAAACATGGACAGCAAAATACAAAACAATCTGAATTATTACCTTAGGCAAAAGACAGCTCCAGGGCACACTACTGGACTAAGACACATTCCACATACTTTGGCAAACAGAAATTAAGTTAAATCGCTTAAGTTTGTGTGTGCATATATATGAACTTTATACATATCAAAATATTTGCTCATTATTGCCAAATTTAATTTATACATCTTCCTTAAAACATCAAGTTTTATAAAAATAGTTCCTTAATAAGTAACTGGTTGATTTAGAATTCAGCTAAAAGCATAGATATATTTTAAACCTTAGTTTGTTTTTATATATTGGCAATTTGCCAGCTAGTAAACATGTGGTGAATTAGTCTAGAGAGAGAGCATTTCTTGAAAATGTTTTGAAGAAAACTATAAAGTTGTGAGTTTACTTTTAAGTTTTGTTATAAAATATTTATAAAATATAATAATAGAAAATTTAACATGTCCACGTCTCCTACTTTTTCAGAAACATTAAATAAATGCATTAAGTATAGTAAGTATAGTAAAGGACAGAGGATTCTTAATCAGTTTCAAAATTTCCTCTCACGTTGAGTCACTTTCCTTCCAGACATTAGTGTTCTCCTAATATGTCACCACACAATTGAACATCTGATGTGTTATCTGATTTATCTTCATGGAATTAATACAATCGTCATAATTTGCCAATAATAGATTTCTATGTTATATAAAGGTAATTGCTTTATAGTAAAGCAATGTGCCATGTTTTTTTACTAAAATAATTCCATTATACTTTCATGAGGAATATAAAGGACGACTACTTTCTAAATAGAAAGAAATATGTTTTTCTAAAGATCATGAATATCATAACAAATAGTCATGAATCCAGATGAAAGATTTGTAATACATTTAAAACATATATTGATATCTATCTAGATCTGTATGAAATTATAGGGAGTAAAATATCTTTGGCAAATAACTCTTTGTTTATTAGAGGTTTTGGATCATGGTTTCTTTAAGAGCCTCTATTCTTACAAAGATATTTTCATTGACAGCAATAATATTTATACAATATTTCTCTAATTCAGAATAAGTTTATATAAGTATTACTTATTAGTTGTCTATTGTATATATAGATAAATATGCTTTATACTTCAATATAAAAATAAAGCTCTTATTTAATGAAATATTAGGCTAAAATTTCACCATATTTTTTCCCTCAAAAACTGTATCTTTCATCCTCAGTTCATATTATATTCTGAAGTCCAAAACAGTATTTCTTCAAATTGAGTGCTCAACAGGCTAGTAAAGCATTTGTTTTTTTTAATCAACATTAAAAATATGAACAAGTTGTCATTTTTAATTCTCTGTTATTCCTGTTCCTATAAATTTAATTATACAAAATCACCATTCATCTTCTCCTTTATGCAGATGCTGCTACAAAGATATTACGATTTTATGCCTTTTAAAGTGGTGATATTTTACTAGTTCTAGAAATAGCACTGAGATGTATCCTTTTTAATATTTTACTTAAAATCTTTTAAAGAAAATTGAGATTGCTTCTGCCATTAAAACTGGATTTTATTTTATTTTTTGGTATATTGTATAACACCCATAAGAAGGTGAAGTAGAATAAATGTCAGAGAAAATATTCAGACCATTATTCTCAATTTATTTTAAGAAATGAAAATGCAAAGATTTTTATTTTCTGTTTAAATTGCATCATTCTGAATAATAGACATATGCATTTAAATGTATCTATTTATATATCTCTAAATATATTTGTATCAAGACAGGGGGGAGAGAGAAAACTTAAGTGAAAAGGTAATATTTGGATAGATACAGACACATGCTTTTTTTTCCCCCTCTCAAAATCCCTAGCAGGGAGTAGTGAGCTTTTAGAGGTTCTGGGGTCAGATGCTTGTGTACTCATTGACAGAGATGATAATGATGCTCCTGACAGCACTGAGATTCTGCACGCTGTATGACAACAAGCTTGAAAAGGCATCACTGAAGGTGATAATAATGAAGACCAGGAGGAGGACATATTTCAGACTGAGAAGCTTGGAAGGCATTATCAGTCTGATGGAACTGGCTGAGCTCTAGATCCATGTGGATGTCATTCTTCTTTTATTGTGAATCCTGCTGAAATAGATACCCTGTACTCCAGGATAGGCTTTTTGCTACAGCGAAAGAGACTGCAAAATATTCTCCATGCAAGAATAAGTTTAGAAAATGATAAACCCACATATAGGGGTAAAATTTATAGGGTATAAGACTTGAGAAATCATCTGTGGATTTTAATTTTATCATAAAATTATCATGGCAATGATGTTACATTTTAAACTTTGTTTTTTTTTTCCTTATTAATATAAATTAAATATTGGCTTTCTTGACTTATCACTTACCTTCCAAAACATGTATGAAGCAGGTCAATGTTGCATTTTAATAAGCAAGTTTCTAGTTCCACTTAGAACCTTCTGCCTATCATGCAGAATATAAGAGCCTTGCATTCAACAAGGGGATTACCTAAAAAGAACTGGAATCTTTGTCCTCAAATCCCCCAATCAGCATAGATGAAGAACTATACAGGAACATCTCTGAAGGGCACGTTTATAGAATTCATGGGATCCATAAAACTCATTACTCAATTTTTAAATAACAAAGTGGAGAAGAAGCAGATTAGAAAATGATTCTTATTTTGTTGTGCAGGTTTGATCCTGGTATAATTTTAAGAGATTCTGATTGAGTTCCTGACAGTCACTGCCCCTTGAAATTGTGGCATACTGATGCAGATGGCCCATCAGGGATATGCTCTAATTTTTTTTTTAGGAGAAGGCTTATTAGACTTATAATGGGCTGTCCAATTTGTACCACAGTAATGTTAGGCATGAAACCCTAAACAGTTGTTTATTCGCAAAGTATCCCCTTGTAATTAAAATGACCATGGTAATTAATACACAAGAGCATGTTATATATTCTGATCATTTACACTTTCCATTAGTTCAAATTTTTAGCAAATGCTATTAACCATGTATGAAAACTCAAGTGGGGTCTAGTTAGCTAACATTCTAGGATGTAGGATTTCTGTTCATGCTATCCTTGGAAGCTTACCATACATGGGAAGAAAAAAATTATATATATATAAAATTCACCAACAAGACTGACAAAAGAGTGACCAGAGTATTGAAAAAGTCTTACAAAGGGTAAGACACACTAGGTGCTTTTCCCAAGTTTTGATCAAACTTCCTTAAATTAATTTCTTCCTTTAAAAGAAAGGGATTGTGAGAAGATGGCAGAAGCAAGCTAGGTAGTAAGTCCTATACTTCTCACAACACAGAAAGGAAGCAGTGAAGGAAAAGCAGGATGGAGAGGTGGGTGACAAAATAAGTGGTCTAAGATTCAATATTGCAAAGTCTTAGACTTGGAGAAACTTGAAGATAGGTTATCAGAGTAGGAAATAAGTGCAGAGTCCCCTAATCCCAAACCCAATCCAGGGTAGAGGAAGAGTAGCAGGGTGGGAAGAATCTCTTCAGCTCCTATACATAAAAGAATTTAGAAAGACAGACAAAACTTAAAGTTTTGGGTGGTGGGTTTGTTGCTCCATTCAGCAAAGAATTGAAGAACAGGATGCAGGCATAACAAGAAGCAGCACAATTCTCCAAAAAGAAGAGACCCTTGAACCAGGAGTCTGGTGGGAAAGTTTGGGTGAGTTATTTTTATGGTCTCTGGAATATTCCCCTTTCCTCGTCTCCTGCCCTGCCCATGTTGTCCTCACTATTATTCATTGTGTCCACTTGTCTATTTTAGTTTTTCTATTGGATCTCCCAGTTAGAGGCAGTGCCAGTCTGATTTGGTCTCTGTTTGTGTCCATAAGCACTTTCATCAACTGGGAAGATCCTCTCCATGCTCCTTTGGGCTGGTCCTGCCCCTGACCTCCTCGTTACCATCTTGCCCTGGCTGCCTATGCCATTATACATCTCTCCCAGTAGTAACAACAGGGTCCTTAAAACAGATCAAACAGCTTAAAACTAAATCATGAAAAGACAACTGAAACTGAGGATCCTCAGCCATCTTGTGGTGCCCTCAGTGGACTAGTCATCCCCTTAAATAAGCACAGAGTCTGGGAAGATTCTGTTCTTAATTTGCCCAGACAGATGCAATTTAAATCAGAGGGAAGTCCCTTGCAGTGGGACCTCTTAAAAATCCAGCCAGAAAGCACTTCTAGATGGACCATTACTAACTGAAAATCACTGAAACCCTCTCTCCCTCCCTGTCTCCTTGAACAAGGGGAATGAGATGGTGGGGACCTATGTGGGGAAGTGCCCTTAGCCCTGCTCAGCCTCTGCCACTGACAGGAGGATGGAAAGCCCTATGCAGCATCCTCTCAAATCAGAGAGAAACAGCAACAAAGCAAATTTAGACCTGAACACAGGAAAGTGTATTCACCAGGCCCAGACCACTGACATTGGGAGGGAGGCACATGCAAAGCCTGGGGATAGTCCCCAGTATGGTAAGGCCACAGCAGAGGGAAGCTGCCTGAATATCCAGTGACATAGAGACCTGGTTCCCAGATGGTGGTATCCATGAACAGAAGAGTGGTAGGATAAATTCCCTGAATACCCTAGGAAATTTAAGCTGAAGGCACCCACAAAGACAGCCAGAGGGGGATAAGTTAAGGCAGAAGCTTACCAGAGCCAAGAAAATAGGAAGTGGTTGCTTCCAAACTTAACTGGAACCCAGACTGATCTGTGATCACAAATGGCGAGGGAAAGAGCATTGTTTGCATCCTGCTGGGGTCTTGCATCATCCATAGTAAGCAAAGGGAATCAACATCCACCATTCATAGACTGGGGCAGCAGAAACTATTGTCCACCTGAACCACCTGAGTCCCTTCACTATGGTGCCCTAGAAAGCAACATTAGTCAGGGGAATATGTCTGCCTACAGAACACCTCAAACCAGTGTTCCTGCACTCATAGACAGCCATCAACACTGCAAAAAGGATCATGTAGAGGCGAACAGGTATATGGTGACCCACAGCAATGACAAGGACACTTCAGAGACTGCATTCTAAACTCCTGCAAACAATAGAAATAGCCAAGCCACAACACTGTAACCTCCCAGCAGCCAGCTGCAGGCCCCTGAGCTGACAAACCAGAAGCTGCTGGTGGGAGGTTCATAGGAACTGGGGAATTGACTCCTGAGCCCCTGTGCAGTCTATAAAGAGTGATGGACATCTGCTAAATGACCAAAGCCCAATGAAATCCAAACCAAGATTCAACAAGAATTTTTTTTCACCTTAACATTGTTTACTATGGATAACTCTAACATCAACTTTGATCACATAAATAACTCTTTAAATTGAATGTTCATTGTTACCCTAATAGCCAACATTGTATCTTTAATTCATTTGAATGTACTTCATCTAATGGTTTAAAGCATTAATTAGAGTCAAACTTCATGTCTATTTTCCTGGTTCTGGTTTATATGTGCTCTTCTTACCTCTGTCCTTCCTTTTGCACTGGTTGCTACTACCTCAAATACCCAGCATTCATCTATTTTTCCTTTCTATCTTGGTGTGAATTATTCTTCTGTATATTTCATTTTTCTCTCATATTTTTTCTCTTTTTTTCTTCTTGTCCAATCTTTCTGCATCCCTCCCTTTTAGCCCTCATTTAAAGTTATATTAAGTATATTAAGTTTAATAACCAATTTTTGACCTATTCCAGAACTTGTATTACAAGTTTATACATAGATTTGTGGAAAGTTGGAGAACTATAGCAACGAGTTATTTTGTTGTTGTTATGTTATTCTTTATAAGTTTGAATAGAATGAGGCATGGCTCTGAAGTGATTATAGTAAATAGAATTCAGTTGCATCAAAATGTTCTTTGAGTTAAAGTAAGATGTAAGGAAGAAAATCAGAGAGAAACTACAGGAAGTGAAAGATCACTTTAATAAAGAGATAAGGATTCTGAAAAAGAATGGAAGTGCTGGAAATGAACAATTCAATAAACCTAATTAAAAATGTAATGAAAAGCATTATTAATAGATAAGCCCACTTTGAAGATAGATTTTCAGGCCATGAATACTAAGTAGATAATCTTTAAAATAATGTTGACCCTAAAGAAAAGATGTTAAGAGATCATGAACTAAATGAATATTTAAGAAATTTGGAATTTAAGATACAAATTTAAGATTCATTGGGATAGGTGAAGGCTCTGAAATATAAGTTAAAGGGATACACAATCTTTTAAATGAAATAATATCAACAAATTTCCAAACTTTATGAATGAGGTAAAAATTAAAATACAGCAGGCATATAGGACTCCAATATAGAAATCATTATATAAAATACATACACTTTAAGGTACATGATATATATATATATATATATATATATGTATTTTATATGATTATTATTGTTTATATATGTATATATAATAATCATATAAAATACATACACTTGAAGGCACATGATCATAAAAAATGCGTAACATAGAGTATAAGGAAAGAATTTTACAAACTGCTAGAAAAAATGAGGAGTCACATTTAGAGGTAAATAATTCTAGATCTCAGCTGTTTTTCAACCCAGACCCTTAATGCTAGGAGATCTTGGACTAACATATACCAAGGTCTGAAAGAAAATGGATGCCAATCAAGAATACTATACCCAGAAAAAGTAAGCTTCAGAATTTGAACATGAAATAAAAACCTTCCAAAGTAAACAGAAATGAAAAGTTTCAGAACTAGAATGCCTATATTATAAAACATAATCAAAAAACATTTCATGAAGAAGAAATGAAATATAAAAATAAAAGCCAGCATAGGGAAGATTTACACTAGTAGAATAGTTAATTAAAAAAATAATCAAGTCCAATTTAAACATTAGAAATAAATAAAAAATGATAGGAAATAAAAAGTATCTCTCAATAATAATGTTGAATATAAATGGTCTAAATTCTTCAATGCATAGTTTGGCAGATTGAATTTAAAAACATGACTAAATATAAGCTGTCTACAAGAGACTCACTTCAGAAGCAAAGACATACACAGACTGAACATGAAAGGATGGGGAAAAAAATAGACACCATTCACATGGGATTCATAAACAAGTAAGGGTATCAAATAAAGTAGACTTCAAGCCAAAATTAATCAGGAAAAACAAGAAGGTAACTTCATGCTGCTTAAGGGAATCACACATCAAAAATATACAATGACCATACTTATGTGCCAAACAATGGAGCACCTACATATATTAAAATTTAAAACAAAACGAAAACAAAACAAAAAAAACCTCTTCTCTCAGTAGATATTTCCTTTGAACTGATGTCCTCAAGATATGCTTTAGGTGAACAAGGACACTGAAGGGAAGCCTGGAGCTTAGGCAAGTTTTTTTTTTTTTTTTTTTTTTTTTATAATGTTCCCTATGTGAGTTAAGCTGAAATCAAGATATGTCCTATTTTTATGTTTTCTAAAATATTATTTTAAGTTTTTGGAATTCAAAGGGAATCTTGATGCTTTATTTTATTCTTAAAATTAAGAACAGTTCCTGGATATAGGAAGCCAACACTGGAAATTCAGCCTTATGGGAGAATATAATTCATTTTTATGTCTGGATAACCTGTGTGTGTCTGTGTGTGTGTATGACATTTTACACGTCATTAGAAAATGTAAAATTATTAGTCAACAGAGCACTGTTCTTCAACACTTCCATGATTTGTAAAAGACAAACTGGAACTTTAATGAAATTGATCATATTTGTTACATTTTTGCTGTTGGAGTCTGTATGAGCATCTATATTTTGAGCCTATTAAGATAATCTGTATGTTAATAATTAATTACATCTTAAAACAACTAAAACTGGTCATCCTTTGTTTCTTCTTTTGAATAAATAAGAGTAGTCTTAACTCTTCTGTCACACAAAAGTTCAATTTTCCATGAGAAATATTTGAGAAAAGCAAAAGGCTAGCTCCTCTTCTTGTTTTTACATCATGAAAATCTTTCTACATGTAAGACTATTCATCTGGAAAATTTTGATCTATGTGATTATTGAGAAAAATCAAATGGGTGGAATAAGAACATATTTTGTATTTTTACAAGGCTCTAGAGAATGTCAAATCCCTTATTTAATATGACAAAAATTATTTGCCTCCTACTGTGTGCTATATATTGATTGTGTAGAGATTCAAAATAACGCATCTGTTTTCAAGGATTTTATGGCCTAGTGGAAATAACTGATGAGTAAATCACAATGACAACTCGGAAAGATAAGGACAATGGTTGAACTATTAATAAAATTATGATCCTGTATATTGTAAAAATTGATTTTATTTTCTTTGAGTTTCCAAATAAAGATAACTCTTATGGAATTTAAGAAATCCTTCTCAATACTAAGAATCAAATAGACCACAATATAATAATATCAGTGATACTATTCTATCACCATTGGATAAATCATCCAAACATAAGTGAAGTAAACATTCCACTGAACTAAAAAAATGCAATAAATATTATGAACCTAATAGACATCTCCATGGGACATTTTCTGAATAGGAAGGGGGAAGTACATGGACTGAATTAGCAATTTATATTTTATGGTTTTATAATTATGTAAAATAAGCCCTAATGTTAGGTATAACTAAAATGAACCATTTAAAAAAAGAAGAACAATGGAAGGAAGAAAGAAAAGGAAGAAGGAAGGAAAGAAGGGGAAAAGAGAATAAAAGGAAAGAAAAGGAAAAGAAAGGAAGTAAGATAGAGGAATTTTGCAGTCCTAGATGAAGACAATTAACAAGTGGATTAAAATTTACCCCCATAATTGAATGATCAGAGTTGAACTCTTTCATAACACTGAAGATGCTGCTTATATATACAGCAACCTCATTAAAAAAATTCATTATGTTTTCTGCATCTGCTCTGCATTTCTTTTTCTTTTTTTTTTTCCTTTAACTGACAAGTAGCTTTCAATATAAAACTCCTTAATCATCTTTGTTTGTTTGTTTGTTTTTAATTCTAATGAATACAGTTTATGTAAGGTCAGGCAGCAGCAACCAAAAGGAGGCATATTTTAAAAAGCCACTGACTGAGTCCCTTCACTATGGTGCCCTAGAAAGCAACATTAGTCAGGGGAATATGTCTGCCTACAGAACACCTGTAGAAATCCTCAAACCAGTGTTCCTGCACTCATAGACAGCCATCAACACTGCAAAAAGGATCATGTAGAGGCGAACAGGTATATGGTGACCCACAGCAATGACAAGGACACTTCAGAGACTGCATTCTAAACTCCTGCAAACAATAGAAATAGCCAAGCCACAACACTGTAACCTCCCAGCAGCCAGCTGCAGGCCCCTGAGCAATGTAGCAGGATATAGACACAAGAGAAAAAATACTTAAAAATACTTGGGAATCACTTATGAGAGAGTTGAAATATATATATATATATATATATATATATATATATATATATAACTACAGAACCCTAAAGAAAGAAATCAGAGAAGACCTTTAAATATTAAAAGATCTACCTTGCACTTGGATAGGCATAATTAATATTATCAAAATCACCATATTACCACAAACACTATACATATTTAATGCAATGACAATCAAAACCCCAATTGCATTCCACATAGAAAGAGAAAAAACAATCATGTTATACATCTGACAAAAAAATAGAGAAAGACAAAGAGGTCAAGAATAGTTAAGCATTCCTTAGCAGGAAGAGTGAAGCAAGTGGCATCACTATACCAGACCTCAAACTATACTACAGAGCAATAGTAACAAAAACATCATGGCATTGGCACCAAAACAGACTGGTAGACCAATGGTACAGAATAGAGGACACAAGACTAACCCACAAAATTACAACTGTCTTATATTAGAAAAGATGCCAAAAGCATGCATTGGAGAAAAGATAGCCTTTTCAACAAATGGTGCTGGGAAAACTGGAAATTCATATGCAACAAAATGAAATTAAATCCCTATCTCTCACCATGCACAAAACTCAACTCAAAGTGTGTCAAGGACCTAGGAATAAAACCAGAGATACTGGGTCTAATAGAAGAAAAAATAGGCCCTAATCTCCATCATGTGGGGTTAGGCCTCAACTTCCTTAATAAGACTCCTATAGCACAAGAATTAAAATCAATAATTAATAAATGGAATAGATTCAAACTAAAAATTTTCTTCACAGAAAAAGAAACAATCTATGAAGTGATTAAAGAGCCTACTTCTTGGGAACAATTTTTTACCCCTTACACATCAGATAGAGCACTAATCTCAAGGATATATAAAGAACTCAAAAAGCTAAACACCCCCCCATCAAAAACAAACAAACAAATAACCCAATCAATAAATGGGCCAAAGACCTAAACAGACACCCCTCAGAAGATGATATACAATCAATCAACAAATATATGAAAACATGTTCATTATCTTTAACAATTAGAGAAATGCAAATCTAAACTACTCTAAGATTTCATCTCACTCCAGTCAGAATGGCAGTTATTAAGCACACAAACAACAATAAGTGTTGGCGAGGATGTGGGGGAAAAAGGTACACTCATATATTGCTGGTGGAACTACAATTTGGTGCATCCAATAGGGAAAACAGTTTGGAGATTCCTTGGAATACTGGGAATGGAAACACCATTTGACCAAGCTATCCCTTTCCTTGGTTTATATTCAAAGAACTGTAAAAACAGCATACTACAGGGACAGAGCCACATCAATGTTTATAGCAACACAATTCACAATAGCTAAAAACTGTGGTGCCAACCCTGACACCCTTCAGTAAATGAATGGATTTTTTAAAATGTGGTATATATACAAAATGGAATATTACTCAGCAATAAAAGAGGATATAATCTTGACATTTGCAGGTAAATGGATTGAGTTGGAGAAGGTAATGCTAAGTAAAGTTAGCCAATCCCCCCCAAAACAAATGCTGATTGTTTTCTCTGATATAAAGTGGCTGATTCATAGTGCAGTAGGGAGAGAGAGCATGAGAGGAATAGATGAACTCTAGATAGGGCATAGGGGTGGGAGGGGATGGAAGCGGACATGGGCTTAGAAATTATGGTTGAATGAGATGGACATCGTTATCCGAAGTACATGTATGAGACACAAATGGTGTAAATATACTTTGTATACAAGCAGACATGTAAACAATTGTGCTCTATATGTGTAATATGAATTGTAATGCATTCTGTTGTCATATGTAAATAAAAAATAAATAATGTGGCAGAATGTAAATTTTTTTAAAATGTGATTACATATCTGTACATACAATATTTATTTAAGAATAACCAACTTTCAATATGCTATAATATTAAAGAAAGAAAAAATCAGTAAAAAAGCTAAAACGCCAAGTCAATTTTACATCAGTGTTTGAAAAAATTGTTCTATTTTATTTGGAGGATGAATTTCAATGAATTAAGTACACCCTAACCATCATTGGGTTGCTCCTTTAGCTGTTGTATTGAAAGCATCCCTCTGGTACATGTAAACCAAAAATACATTTGCATGAGGAATACATTAACTTATACTTAGAATGATGCTTCATTGTATTTCACTGTGTTTATTCAAAACAATTTTAATTAGCTCCAATGTTGGAGACTCTGTAATTCTTTAATGAAACTACACAGACTGCTTTACTTGCCTTTTAATGGTTAAAACATTATAGCAACTTTATTCTACTTTTTTCACTAAGGAAGCCTGCCAGCTGTAGTCCCGGTACAATTATTGCTTTCACAAAGTGCACTAAATCTGTCAACAAGAAATAGATGAACTACTGTATAATAAAGTTGTTAAGGAGGTGACCCAGTTGTTATACCACAACTGCTTCCTCTGGCAGAGAAAGCTAGACAAACCTGCTGATTAACCATGTCTTATTGGCCAACACAATTAGAGAAGACTTTCCATTTTCCCAGTATAAATAATGGGAGATTTTAAGGGTTTGGAAAACATTAGGCAATGTTTTTGTCCAATTTCATCCAAATGAAAATTTATGAATGGAGTAGAAATACAATATGAGCAATCTCAAATCCTTTAAACAACACAGTTGAATGAAGGAGAATTAATAGCATGGCTACCATGTATCTGTTTATACTGTTTCCATCCAGTCTTAAATGAATGTACAATTGATGTTACACTTTCAAGATGAAGAAATGGAACACTTAGTTTATTTATCCCAAATTCTATGATTTGTAATAGATTAATACAGACCTCACAATAAATTGAGTCTTAATATAAAGTTCTTTCTGCAGGTGATGTATGAATACATACATATATGGCTGTATGAAAGTACCTACCATGGGGTTGGGGGAAATCACTTTTAGTTACATCAATTATTTAAACTCAAGAATTTGGGGGGTAAGATTTTTATTTAAATGCAATTAAAGAAGGCATGCATAGGTTCAGATGATCCAGCTTGATGAATTTTAGCAAACTGGCTACATCTGCGTGCTCATTCAGATCAAGGAAGGAAACCTTATCAACATAATTAAGACCATAACATGTTAATTCCCTTAATATACCCACTGCCTGAGTATATATACATAGTAATGTGCAATAAAGTCAGACCTGCTTCCTGCTTGGTCTCCTCAGCCACATTCTCCTCTACCCTGTTCTGTGGACCTCTTTGCTGGACAAGAGAGAGCCCACACATATACTCCTGACAAATCATGAAGGATGAAATAAAAATTATTTTGAAAACTTTCTAATTCTTGAGATTTTTTTTCTTATGCTCTAATGTGCAAGCTTCATTTCCCTGAGGACAGTTAATTTCCAAAGGCTTTCCACAGCACTCTCTTCATGTCTTTATCCCAACTCTGTAATTCAGAACTCTAGGATTTCTCTTATTATTTGCCTTTCTTCCTTGTACAGTAAGTGTCTGAAGGACAGGGATCATGTCTCATTAATATTTATATCTTCTGTACTTAGAAAAGTGTTTAGAATATAGTTGATAGACAACTGGATTTTGAGAAAATAAATGGAAACACTAATTTTAGTAACAATATTCTACATTATACAGACCTTTTCTTTCTGTGATTACTTGTAAGAACATTAAGAGGAACTCAGAACAATTTTAAAGGCATCCTCAAAAATGGTTTTATTATTCTTTAGAAGTTTTGTATATCAATGGACTTGCATAAGTATTTAGCAAAGTGTGACACAAGAAATATTGATAATAAATTATTATATATACGTCTATAATAAAGCACACTATTTTATTTAAAATATAGATAGATGCGTATATATTGTTGAAAATGCATGTCATCTAGAACACCATAAAGAAATGAGAATTTGGTTTACTCTACTGGGAAACTGATGGGCAGAGTAGTAAAAGAATATGCCTAAGTAAATAGGACAGACAATTTTGGGTAAATATTGGGCTTTTTATCACGAAGGAACTATTTTACAAACAGGTTTTTAAAAAATACCAACATCAGGTATGTAACTATAAAGCCAGTCCTGTATGATTGTATAACTTACATGACTATTTGGTGGGTCATATATTTCTGAGAAATGAGGATAAATTATGAATTTCTATGAATGATATGAAAGATCTACAAGAGCAGGCATACAATGTTCTCTTTGGCAGATATCTTCCATACTTTCACTTGTGGTTCTTATTCATCTATGTGTCTTAAAAATTTGATATTGGGTGGCTGATGCCTTATCAGGTTGGTAGCATAGAACCTGAATGCCCGACTTTGGGCACAATGTTCACTTTCACATACAAAGTTGTTCTTCACTTCAATGCACAGCACCTAGAACTATGTCCCCTACTAAGTATAAAATATCATTCTTATATTTCTAACAATGAACAGAAGTCTTGGATCAAAACTGAGAAAGAACAAAGGCATATATATATATATATATATATATATATATATATATTAGATATATATAAAATAAAAGATATAATTATATATGTAATTATAAGTATATATTATTAAATACATTATATAATTTATCATGTATCATTTTTTTCCACTGGAGTACAGAGTAGAATAAATATCTGTTTTCCTCAATAATACAAATTTACCTAAATGAGCTGACCCTTCTAGTCCATTCTGTGACAAACTACAGAGTTTAGGAATTGAAACCATGATCATTTTATAATGAGTTGCTGAAGGCTTTATGTTAGTCATATTATATATGAAATGTTTGTATGTCGTGAAGTGAATCTTTGTGCTGATTTATTTATTACGGTATAGGTTTCAGTTTTATCATTTAACTATTTTGTGGAAATTATTAATTCCTCAGAATTATTTAATAACATTTGTGAAAAAAGATTTTTATATTATATATATTTTATTCATCCAAATATTCAAATCTACAAATTTTATGATGACAAAAATAAAGCTCTTGGGCTGGGGATGTTGCTCAAGCCATAGGGCGCTTGCCTGGCATGCGGGCAGCCAGGGTTCAATCCTCAGCACCACATACAAACAAAGATGTTGTGTCTGCCGAAAACTAAAAAATAAATACTAAAAAATTCTCTCTCTCTCTCTCTCTCTCTCTCTCTCTTAAATAAAATAAAATAAAATAAAGCTCTTTACATTCCTGTTCACTACATCATAATGATTAAAACAGTCCATAAACTCCTGTTTTAAAATAATTTATAGTGTATGTAAAAATCATTGTACATTAAAGACAAATATAAATTTAATCTAGGAAAAAATCCATGTGTTATAACATTAGTTGCACAACTATTATCTTTATATTAAAGCAAAATATATTTATATTTTATTGAACATTGATAGCATCAATATTATTCTTAAATTAGTTTTATAAGTATGTGCAACTTTGGAGAGTTCATGATCCTCAGACTGATTTAATAAATAGAATATATGTTTAATAAACTTTACTCTGTGATTACATAAATTTAGGGAGTTTATAAAACTTTTATTAACTATACAAGCTCTCACAGAGCATTTCTCAAAGGCATATTGCAGTGTTTGCAATTTTTCAAGGTAAATAAAAGTCATGCATATATACTAAAATTATGCAGCAAAATTGATTGCTCAAAAGCCATTATATGTACTTAATATATTATAAGACATCAACATAAATTTAGAGTATGCCCCAATTACTTTGATAAACTTGGATTTCCAATCAAGTTTACTTTTGGTTGGTGAATCTCCAAATCTACACCCACCATTTTTCTCTCTGCATACCTTGCTGAGGAGGCAAAGCATTGGTGTTCTTGAAGTCTAAAGTCTCATCATAAATATAATGTTTTCTCAACCATATGGGCATAAATTTGTAAATGTACTATAATAATGTATCAGTTAATGGAAATGATACCTAATAAATTGAACATGGCTAGATCTGGAAGATATGAAAAAGTTGCCTGGGCTGTAACTCATGCTTCTCAAAACCAACTCCTATACCATTGTCTTCTCTCCCAAAATCCATGCTCACTTACTGCTGGGGCATTTTTCTTTACCAATTGACTGAGGAAGAAAAATCTTGATCCTGATCTACAAATAAGTATGCATTACATGCTAATTTGGTATGAAAGTAGCTAGATACTCCCAGAGGTTGCCATAAATGACAATAGTGGAGGAAAATACTTCCAGAGTGCAGAAATTTAAGTAGTAGATTTTGGTGTTTACTATGGATAAAGTGATAAGTGACCAGAAACATGGATTTGCAGTCACTGTTTTACTTTCACCTCAATAGGGTAGATAATGAAAAAAATAATAATAAGACTGCCCCTATATTTAAAAAAAATCATGAAAACTGAGAAATCTGGGCCTTTAAGACTGAAAGTTTGGCTCATTTCAGCAAGTTAGGAATCCTCAAGAAGGAGAGCAGAGAATATAGAGTATTGGTAGTGTTAAAAGAAACACCAAATACCAACTGCGTTCTCATTAAAAGATGTGTAAGTATATTTAGCTCACTGGATTACAGAGAATTCACTGAAGTGACATGGTGGTGGAACTTTCTGGAAATTCATACTCTGGGGTGCATATAGAAACCATTTATAAGTATTTTTTCACATTTTGGAACCCACAGATTTGATGAACAGAATTGCACTAAAAACCCTGAAGTGTAAAGGGGGTGACTGCTGAATGGTAGTAGCTAGATGCTGGAGAAGCTTCGGCCTTGCCTGGAATGCAGTTCTAGAAAAACTGAACAAACTACACAACTACATTTGCTTTTTCACAGAGCAAGCAATACAAAAATCAAACTTTTAGGTGAGAGGAAATACATTGAAAACTAGATAAGCCTGGAATCAAAAGTGTTTTCCATCCTGACGCTACATGTTAGAGAAGGTTTGTTCCCTCAGTTTATCAGCACAAGCAATGATTGCTCTCTTTTTTTCTTTTTAAGGCTATCAGGAGTCTAATTAAACTGAAGCATGAAGTTTATTTCTTATTTACTGAACTTAGTTCAGTGTCTCACAATGTAACTAAATATGCAAAGACATAGTTTCTTTAACAGTTTATCTAACTAATCAGTTTATTCCCTATAGATCTTCACATATATATTTTTCATAGAAACCTAAATTACTAAAGCTGTAAAATCCAAACAAAAAAACGGTACTAATAAGTATTAAAAGTAGCTGAAAGTGATAAAGGAGTCACAGATAATACTAAATGCAAACAAATATAAAAATGTTGAATTTTATAGTTTTAAAATAATCTAGGAAAACTAGTGTTTATAAGATAATATTATTAGTACTTTCTATTTTATTTTGACAAAGGAAAAGCATGTTTTTCAAATCATGCAAAATATATATGTATTTGTTTATATGTATTTGTTTATATATGTATATATTATTGTATATATTATATAATATAGACTCCATAATTATCAGCTTATAAATTATTATATACATAATATATAAATATATAATGAATGATTAAATATTTGTCTGGATTTGAAATTTTTTAATAGTTCTTTTCAAAAAGAGCTCTGAATTGATATATTTCCCCTGGAGAAAGAATTATATAAACATTATTTTAATAGACATGTAGAACTTCTTCCCAAATCTTTACTTACACTAAATAACATTTTATTTTAGAATACAGCACTCCCTTAGCACTGATAAGGAGAGCAAACATGTGTCTCCTTTCATTGTTAAATTCAGCACAGCTAACTTAAAGAGCTTCAGATTCCTCCATGTTTCACTAATAAATCCCTTTCAAAGTTATTGTCGACTTTCATCTCCCTTTTGAACTCTATGATAGTGCAGTCTATGGATTCTATAAATCGTAGACATTTTTAGCCTCATATCACAATGCTGTCATATTCCATAATATAAGATTGAAAATCCTAAGGAAACTCAAGTTTTCAACTAAATAAAAATACTTTTGACCATGTCATTTCAATTCATAGTAAAATTTACTGAAAGATAAAGTCATGCTTGCAGAACCCAGTTTAAGATAATACATTGACTTTATGCATGGATCCTCCTTTTAGTGGCTGTGGTTCATGATGTGAGAATTTATAGAGTAAGGTGCTATTTGCAGTTTAAGAAATGTGCATTTTGGGGGCTAGGGATGTAGCTCAGTGGCAGAACACTTGCCTGGCACATGTGAAGCACCAAGTTCAATCCTCAGCACCACATAAAATAAAATAAAGACATACTGTTTACAATGACCAAAATAAATAAATAAATAATAAAGAAAGTGTATTTTTCCATGCTACTTTCACTCAATTTGCACCTACATATCATGTTTTAATTTCTATCACTTAAAAGTTCCAACAGTATTTAGATTTAAAGAAACAATTATCAATGGAAATCATAACCTAATACACTGTAGCAGACCTTTAAGTCCTACAGTCTATTGGTAAATTTAAATGTTATGTTGTTTTGTTTTGGTTATGGCCAGCTGCCTTGCAAAGTATCTTCAATTCTACCTCCCCACACTCTGTGTGTTGAGGTGATGGAAAGGCTGAATACATTTTCTGCAATCACTCCCTGTAGTGTGTTGCTTTGGATAAATTTTGTTTTAGTTAGCTATTTCACTATTATGACTAAAGGACCCAATCAGAACAATTTTAGGGAAGAACGATTATTTGAGGGCTCATAGGTTCAGAGGTCTAAAGTCCATGGAATGCTGGCTCCATTTCGCAGGGCTCAAGGTGAAGCAGAACATCATGGCAAAAGAGTATGGCAAAGGGAAGCAACTCAATTGATGATCAGAAGCAGAGACAGACTCCATTGGCCAGATGCAAAATATATACCCCATAGTCACATCCTCAATGAATCACTTCTTCCAGCCACACCCCAACTGCCTCCAGTTACCACTCAGTTAATACCATTAGGGATTAATTCACAGACTAGGTTAAGGCTATAAACCCATCATTTCTCCTCCAAACCTTCGTGAATTGTCTCACACATGAGATTTTGGGGACCACCACCTCTAAATCATAACAAATTTATTAAGAGATAGTTAGGTGAGTTTTGGAAGACATGGGATACAGCCTAACCCAGGAAGGATTCATTCTCTGACTTCACATATGTAGACAATGTTGGGTCATTCAGCAGTTTTCTGAGTGGATATTTCCTGACTTCTGTTCCTCTAATATTTTAAACAATTTTGTAAGTCATTCTTTTTCTGGATTTATACTGAAGATATTTTCCTTTTTTAATCCTTTTTTATTGTTTTGGTTATCCTTATTGAACATTGATAAACATGTATTTGAATTATAATATTAATTTTGTCCATTGAAACACTAGAGCAAGTTAAAATGCTCCTTGGGAATTCAACCCAAAGCCTCACACAAGTTAGGCTAGAGTTCCTCCCCTATGCTACACCTTCTTTTTTTTTTTTTAGAAAGGTTTTGGTAACTTGCCCAGGCAGGCCTAGAACTTGTAATTCCCCAATATCAACCTCTAGAGTAGAGTATTAACATGCTTAGTGTTTAAGCATTTTTAATATTTTTTTAAAAAATTATTTATTTTGAAACCTTTCTTTTAAACCATTACCAGCACATCACTGGATACTATTTATAAATACTATTATTATTATTATTATTATTATTATTTATTTTCTCTTTTAATTAGTTTATACTTTCAGCTCCCCATCCAAATAATACTTCAGTGATAAATTCATAATTCCATTATATTTAAAATAATATTAACACATTGCCCACAAAATCTTATACTAATCTATTTATAATCAGTTAAATTGTTTTCACTGAATCTTCAATGTATTATATAGGATTATATCAGCATGTGTTTTTTAGTTTTATCTCAAAAGTTCTATTAATCCATATTTACATAGAAAATAATATTTTTACTTTATTAGACTAATTAAGTTTTAATATAGCATTTAATTAGCATTGATAAGTGTGTATCAATAATGTTTGAAAAACTATTGATTATTAAAAATTATTGATTATTATTTTTCAGGTATAATAAATTATTCATTGACAATCTATTTAGAGAATTTCCACAGTCTTCTTACTACTTTGAATTGTCTTTTCTGCAAAACCTCATTAGAGAGTTCATATTCTTCTTAATCTCTAAATATTTTTCATAAATATCAAAAAACTATAGTTTAAAGTTTAAAAGGAAAGGGGCATATGATTCCTTCACAGAAAATATACCAGCCTGTCGAAGGCCCATAAAATTATGCCTATGATTATTTGGACACATCATTTTAATTGGATAAAAGTTTGAAAATTACAGTGAGTTTACATTTCTCAACTACAGAAGTATAGTTTTAATGATTTATATCTTCTACCTTTCTTGCAGCAAAGTGCAGATATTTGAATGAGTGGTAATGAATAAGACTTGCAGGTGGCTTGAAAAATAAAATTATTATTTTTTTTTTTGCTTCTTAATAACGAGGCAAACAAGAACAAAGAAAACTGACAAATTTTTTCCCCTCATCTTTGCCATTTATGACCTTGACTTTGATACTGGAAGATGAAACAACCATCTTGTGTACCTGTGGGTAGAAATAAAACAATCACATGTTTAATAGAGGAAGAGAAATATTACTGAATTAATAACAGAACTCTGCATTCTGATGCTTTTACAGGGTCCTGTACTCTGTAAATTTGACCTTCTTAAGAACCATGATGAATTTAAATCAATGTTGATTTTTTCCCCAGATATTTGCAACTCAAACAATTACTGATGTAAACAAATTTAATGTTCATTAAACATATCATGTAATGAAATTAATCTCATATTATCTTGTAAGTATCTTAATTAAATCTTATGCTATAGACAATCCTTATGAATTTTAGGTTACACTTGGCATTGCTAAAATATATTCTTTGCAGTAATAACATTTTGTAATCTTTTGATTTAGCATATAATTTGATATAATGTCATCAAAGTGACAGTTTTCAAATATGTGTTGACAGTAATTATTATCAGATTTGTGATCCATTTACATAATTATTTCATATACCATCAAAATAAAACAAGTAAGAAGTGGATTCCTTACTTCACAACATTTAAGTTACATGAGAATATGATGGTTGATAAGTTTTTAAAAGATCTTGGAATTCCTTTCTATAACTTGTTTCTTGTACAAAAATTAAAAATTCATTTCTAGCTTATGGTGATTGAGTAAATTTAGGCTTTGATAAATGGCTACTTTCTACCATACATAAATTTCTAAAAGAGAGCATGATTAATATGTAAATGTTTCCAAATATGAGGTAGTTCTTTTTTTTTTTTTAATCAGAAATGGGACCTAAATTATAAGCATGGGCCTGCAGAGCTTGCATTCCCACCAGGCCTGTGTGAGCTTCTATACAAAATAAAACTGACATTTCATGTGCCATGGATTTTTTTCTTAATTTTGTTTTTGTTTTTCTGTTTTCCTTTCTTTCTTTCTTTTCTTTCCTTCCTTCTTTCTTTCTTTCCTTCCTTCCTTCCTTCCCTTTCTCTTTTTCTTTCTATACACACACATATATGCACACACACATTTATATATGTTATATATATATATATATATATATATATATATATATATATATATATATTTATAAAGCCATACCCCTCAACATGATGGTATTTTAAGGTGGGACCTTTAGTGTTGATGAGGTTTAGATGAGGTCACAAGGATGATAACTCTATAAGGAGATTGATATCTTTATATAAAAGGGAGAAAGATCAGAGTTCTCCGTCAACCATGTGAGGGTGTAAGGAAAAAGCAATTTCAAGCAAAGAAGAAGCACCTCTCCAGGAACCAAATATGCAGGCATCTTAATCTTGGACTTTCCAAAATTTATAACTATTAGAAATAAATGTTTGTTCTTTATTGCACCTACTCTTTGGTATTTTGTTAAACACTCTGAGGTAACCCAGCTTTTTAATACTTTTTTTTTCCATTTCATATATTTCTGAAACCACGATTCATTGAAAACCCAGGGTTTGTCATACTAAAAATATTTCCACCAAGGGTAAAAATTCCATTTGTGCTGGCTGTTGCCCATATTCGTTCTTTCACCAGTTCAGGATTTATTTTATACATTCTCCTGAGGTAAAACGGTAATGAAGTCAGTATATTCATACCTGGGCCATCTTCTCTGGGAATTTAATCTAGGCAGAATGTTTGTAGACCATGACTCATTTAGGATAAGAAGACGACTATGCCCAGGGACTTTTAACCTGAAATTAGACATTGTCTATGAAACAGATCATTAAAGACAATTCACGGAACCAGAATTCTCTAGTGTAAAAAGAATTATAGGTACAATTAAGCGTCTCAGATGATCTTAAAGTTATTTTATATGGACCTGGAAATGTTTAAAGAAAATAATGTTTAAAAATCAAGGTGTAAAAAATAACAATATAAGCCTAGGTTTGCAGACATTTTAAAAGTAAAAACAAAGCAAAGTATACCTAAACTTCCTGTAACTGTTTAAAATTTTGTAATACTGCAGAAATCTAAGAAGCATAAAACAAATTATTTATTACCTCTCTTTCTTTTCTAATTCTAGTTTTTATGGAAGTCTGTCTTCATTACCTCAGAACAAATGAAACACACACAATAACACAAAAGTACCTTTGTGATTAGAAACAAGTGAACAATGTTTTGTTTATTCAAAATATTGGTGTTCATACTAAACAATTATTTTGTGCTAAAAATCACATACTTGCATTTAATGAAAATTTAAGTAATATACATGTTTCATAGATCAAAATTAAATTATAAAATAGTTTTGCACACCATAAATTAGATTAATAAAAAGTAAAACTAATGTCTTTATATGGCAAACACATATATCTTAAAAAATATAAGTTTATTGTTTCCATTATTTTTGAACCAAATGTGTTTTTCTTAATTTTATATATGTTTTAATTAGTTAGATATGACAATAGATGCCCTTCAATAGATGAATGGATAAAGAAAATGTGGTATATGGGCTGAGTTTGTGGCTCAGAGATAGAGTGGTCACCTAGCAAGCATGAGGCACTGGGATTGATCCTCAGCACCACATAAAATAAAATAAAGCTATTGTGTCCACCTATAACTAAAAAATAAATAAAAATATTTTTTAAAAGAAACTGTGGTATACATACACAATGGAATATTATTCAGCAATAAAGGAAATAAAATAATGGCATTTGAAAGTAAATGGATGGAGTTAGAGAATATCATGCTAAGCAAATAAAGTCAATCCCCAAACCAAAGGCCAAATGTTTTCTCTGATAAGTAGATGCTAATCCATAATGGGGAGGGGCATAGGATGAGTGGAGAAACTTTGGATTGGGCAAAAGGAAGGGAGGATAGGGGAGAGGGCGTGGGATAGAAAAAATGGTGGAATGGGATGGACATCATTACCCTAGGTATGTGTATAATTGCACAAATGGTGTGAACCTCCTTCATGTATAACCAGAGAAGTGAAAAATTGTGCTCCATTTGTTTACAATGAATTGAAGAGCATTCTGCTGTGATATATAAGAACAAATAATTTTTTAAAAAAATAAAATATAAATAAAATACAAATAAAAATATCAAGTCCAATTATGTCTTTTCTTTATCATTTTGTGTTCATAATTAAATATAATGTCCACTAACATAACAAAATAATATGTTTCATTGCTAACAGAAAGATGGATGTGGAAGAAAAGGAAGAGGATCAAAGTGCAAGGAAAGAGAGGGTGACAGAGACACAGACAGAAATTCTTGAATGCAACAGAATTATAGTTATAGATTCTGCTCTATGAGTATATCATATTATGTAACTTTAAATATTGGAAGAAATATGTAGCTTAAAATTGTTAAGAACCATTATTTCTTGGGAGTGATCATGCAAGCTGTCAGAACATGAAATAACTGTTGGATGTCATTGTTATTCTGTTGTTTTTCTTTTTTTCTTTTTTTCTTAGTGTTTTAAGTTTGCAGAAGTAATTGATATAATTTGATCCATGAATATATTATTTAAAAATAAAATAATGATCCCAATATAAAGAATGACATTTCATAAAATAATCTGCTTGAGACAAGAATAATTTGAGACTACTTGTAATTAATAATAATGTAAAATTATTCTCCATTGCCTTAATATGATTGAATTATTTGAAATTAGTGTTGCTGTTGGTGCTATAAAGTTCTTAATTAAAGGAAAAATAAAATTAAAAATATATCCAAGCATTGTGAAATATATATATATATATATATATATATATATATAGAGAGAGAGAGAGAGAGAGAGAGAGAGAGAGAGAGAGAAACTGTAATCTCCCTTTCCAGTGGTTACAACATGTAAATAAAGAAAAAAAACTTGAACTTTTAAAATGGAAATAATGTCATATCTCAAATACTGATCATACCAAGATTCAATTGGGTCAACAATTCCATGTCTATCCCATTGTAAGGAATTATTTATTAATTTTTAGCATGATTGAGGACATTCAATCCATCTTCTCTTTACTACTAAACAAAAATACCTGAGTTGAGTAATGCTGGTTAACCTTCATTATTAGAGATATTTTCTAGTAATTTGCCTGCATTTTACAACATCTTCCCATTTTCCACATTTCTTTTTTAAGATAAATGGATTTATATCTCTTCCTTCCCCATTTTAAGAACACAATGTAGTTGCTACTTTAGATGAAAATTGTGGAATTATTTCCCTCATTGCTTCAGGACTTTTGCTCACTATTATTAAGGTGTTATTGCTAAAATCTCTGCTGATCCACTAGCATTCAAAATTCAATGTAGTACTTGCTTTAGAAAATACTTAGATTTGAAAAGCAACAATCTACCTCACTTTTTCAGTTTATAAAATAGGCTTTTCTTTTTATTTTAATCCTGATTATGCTCTGATTGAATTACCTTCAATTCAAAGTTATATACTGAAGAGCACATTCAATATTCTCTGTATGTGTGAGATAAGAAAAAAATAAACCACATACAGGGAGCCTCAATACTATCAATAATGTTTTTCTTGTTGAATTGTTTGAAAATCCTTGGGTTTTAATATTCATAAACTTGTGAATTTGTATGAGACTTTCTATGCATCAAACAATTTATATAATCTTAAAGAGAAAAGAAGAAGAGTGAAAACAGTCACATAGAAGTAGGGAAAGGTTATGTGTTCTCCTAATTATTGAGAGAAGCAAGCATAATCATTGAGAGAAGCAATCATAAATTAGCATAGGCAATCAATTGACAACAGTGTAAAACTAAGTGCATAAGGAGAAAGAAGCCGTGTGATGTAGATTGTACTATTGAATAGCTGATAGAAATTGTACTATTGAATGCTGATAAAAATTATTTTGGAAAGCAAAAGACGAAGCATATGAATGTTTTGATGAATAAAATGATTAAAATTTCATTTGATCTTTATATCAAGACCAAATGAAATTTGGTATTATACTATAAAATTAAGTAAATATTTTCAAGTAATCATAGAAACAGCAGAATACATGGTAAAACTTCCTCCTCACCAGCATAAAGGCACTTTGAATCATAAATATTATTTAGCAAATGATTAATTTGGATTCTGTGGACACCCAATTGGTCAAATTAATTATATCCTATTAACCAGACCACACAAGGTTACAGCAAAAATCCCCTCTCCTAGTTTATGTTTTAATAATCTTCTACTCCATATATTTCTCAAACTGTACATGGTTTCCTCTATTTCACTTCTTTGGGATCTATCTCTATATTTCCTCTTGGTATCAAATCTGCCATCCACTTCTGCTTCCCAGAAGTTCTCTGCTTATTTTGGGATACTATATATTGTCTGGTTTACTGTAATGACTCCTCATTCTTTTCCTTCCAAGCCATATTTAGCTATTTCCAGTCCATTATCTATATTATCATCATTAAATTGATGCCAATATATACCTAATAACATAATTGTAATCATTAGCATAATATCTGCTATGTAAGTAGATATTATATTCTACATTGCTTTATGCATTTTATATATACTTGGTCATATTTTTCCTCATAGTAAGTTTATGTGGTTAAATACTATTAAAGAGTTTACTTTAAAGATGAAAATAATAAAACATACAGATGATTTATAATTTGTCCAAGATCATACAGGAATTAATAGTTACATAGATTGATTTAGCCCCACTCATATCTGGAATAAAGATTATGTACTCTCTGGGTAGGATCCTTTGTTTCCCAGTAATTATCACTGGTTATCAACTCTTCACTCAAGAAACATGCTAAAGGTTGAAAAGGGATTTCCTTTTATTTCTCTTTTATTAAATAAAAAGTCATTTTATTAATAAAACTTTAAAAAGTCACTTTGACATATTAAATAAAATCAAGAGGAGGTGAGAAAAAAACATTTTTCATAACTTCTAGACACCACCTATTAAATTCAAAGAAATAGACATTTTTTTGAAGAAATAATCTGGAATCATCCATGTTGAGGTGGTTTGAATCATACTTATAGTATTTTCCTGAAGATCACATATACAAAGCAAAGTATGCATGCACTGAATACCCAATGAAAGATGATATGCCTTTTAAAGTCTAGTTTATCACAGTATATGTTTTCTATTCTCTTTGGGCTTCTTGAATGTGTACCCATATTTCTTTCAATTATAAATCCCACCCCCAAGCCTTTCAATATCCTCTGGCATTGGCCTGTTCTTCCCATTTACTCAATATCATCTCCTCTTAATAAATTATGTCATCATGTAATTATTAATGACCTAATAGCTGATGGCATATTTCCATTTTATGAGGCTTTGTAATCCTAAATGCCACATATGGATCCTAGTTTTTACTGGAGGGAAGTTATATTATTTCTTAACTTACCCCATAAGAACAACATGTCTTCTCCAAAAAGTTTGGTAATTTCTGCCACAGTCCCTTATTTGTTCTGAGTTGAGGTCACCAAGTGCATTTAACTTTTATACCTCTCAATGCTTGCGTAAGAAGCATTACTTGATCAAAGACAAATATAGAAAATTTGAAAGAGATATATTACTTTAAAGACGTTTCTGGATCTTACTAATTTTTTTAAAAGAAAGTGAGTATAAATGAAGCAAACAGGAAGAACAACTGTTTTGGTGACTCAGACCATTACCTCATTGATGAGAATGTCACCACAGTCAAGACAACAATTATGCTTTTTTTGTTGCAGAATGATGCTTTCTCACATAATGCCTTTTAAATTGTCAGGACTCTATGACACATTTTGGAAATACTCATATTAATGGAAAAGAGAGAGTTCACATCAGAATAATGGAGAGGTGAAGTATTTGATGTATTTCTAATGTGATTTACTTGTTATCTCTCAAGACAGGTAATTTCAAATTGGTTCTTGGGTGAAAAACTTGAGTTGGTTAGAAGATTTTCACCTTCATTGTTTTCTAACTTCACACTTTTAAGTATGTAATCATTAGTGCATGAGTGTGCACAGTGTTAGGGAAGTCATTAACCCACTGAAGACACTAATTAGTGCATATCTCTTGTTGAAGAAAATGTCAATAGTACTTCAAAATATTCTCATTAAAATGTTAATAAAATATATATATTTGAAAGCAGTGAAGTATTTTTGCCAACCCTGAGACAATTTAAATAAAGCAGAAAATTCTCTTTATACTGTTGGTAGCAAATGTGAATAAGCACCAATGCAAATTTCTTATTTTTTTCTTATGGAAGTCCAGTCTTATTTGGGGTAATATTGATTTAAATTACAGGTTATGTTTTCTAATATCCATTATAGTAATCAAAAGCTATGTGAGCAGGTGACTAGGTTGAAGCCATCTTTTCATCCTCTCAAAAAAGGTATAGAAATAGAGGCTAATACTGTCATTCTTCTCTTCCCATGTATGTTATGTTTAATATTGAGTAAGCTGACATGATAGCAGGGACTTAAAAATCCTTCCAATGTCTTCAAATGACTCTGTGACTAAATGTTATGTGTAATATTGAATAGACAAAAAATTCTATATTTGTTTGTATTTGGACATCATACATTTTAGACTACTAAAATACAAACTTGAGAGAATATAAATCTTATTTGATTTATGCTATTAAAATTTGGGGTTTTCAGTTTGAAGAACCAATTTGAATCCTAATAGAAGCCCTGCCCACAATAGAATTCTAAAAGTGTTCCTCTACAATTCACTTTTCTTAATGTGCAGACATTAATCTAGATATTATAGAAAAGGTGACTTGCAAATTAAAGTAAGGTTATAGATCTTAAAATAGGAGATTACTTTAGATATCTGGATGGGCTCAATTTAATATCTTGAATCTTAAAAGCAAAGAAATTCTTAACAGCTATTGTGAGAGAGATACAGTAAAAGAGCAAGGCAAAACGGAGGTTAGAGGAAATAAAACAGTGAGAACCCAACGTATTTCAGACTTTAAAGATGGAGGAAGCAAGCTAAGGACAGGAATGCAAGTGGCTTAAAAAAAAATAGAAACTATGCCTGGCATAAGGCTGAGAAACAGGGACTACAGTCCCACAGTCTATGGAGCTGAATATTGCCAATTTCCTAAATGATACTGGAAGCAAATTCTCCCCCAATGGCCTCTCATAAGAAACAACAGCCCTAATGACATCTTGATTTCAGCATTGTGAGAGCTCAAGCAGAGTTTGTAGGATTTTATAAGAAACCCACCTGAAACCACCTGTATTTCTGATAAATAGATCAGTTAGATAATAAATCCAGATAGTGTTAAGCTGCAAAGTTTCTGGTAACAAAAATACATGGGGAAATAATTTAAAAGATGTTCAAGTTGAGAATTAAAAGTGTTCTTTTATGTAAACACCTAAACTGATTCTTTCAAGACTGTTTGACGTTTACAATCTAATATTTGTTAGTAATAAGATTCAGAGAACAACAAGTACAAAAAAATTAGAGCAAAGATGAGAAAAAAAAATCTGTTATAAAATTTTGGGTATCTAGTAAAAGCAAGTCAAGTTTTTCAGAAATTTCTCTGTCTAGAGAAAGTATAAAAATTACACAATTAATGTAGAAAGAAATATTCATCTTGTACATTTTACAAAGAATAAAAAAATTAAGGAAATATTGAATCAATAATGAAAGGAATTGGATAACCCATATTGTTAAGCAAAGCACTTCTACTTTTATTTATTTTTTTGTTTTGAGAAAGTTTAGAGTTTTGGCAAAATTTAATTTATTTTGATGACTTCATCAGTGAAGCATAATAAGTAAAGAAAGTCTAGAGCCCTTGAAATTTAAGAAACTAATAAATACTCTCTTTCATATTTAACTTAAGAATCTAAAAGTTTACAAATTCAGGGAAGGATAATCTTGGTGTAAGTCAGAGGTTTTGAAGATTTTTTTTATCTGATATCACATCAGCAGGAGTGTCCAAGTTACATCAAATTTTCCCAATTTAGATCATAGTCATTCTATTTGTAAGAACAAAAGGCAAATATAAATGAAAATATCTGCTTCTTAGGTTTCAGACTTTTTTCTAAAAATAAATATGATAACTTACACATTATCAAAGACAACCATTCAAGGAGGTAAACTAAAATGAGAAATTATCACAAAAGCAATCCTTAGCAACAGATTTGTATTATCAGTAGCCTACTATTAATCAACATAGACTGTAAAATATTAGTATTATAGATGTACTACACTTAAATAAAAATCAGATCCAGTAATTACACTATTGACTATACAGAAGTTGACCTTTCCAAGACTTCCAGAGGACACTTAAAACCAGGGATAGCATCATAACACACACACATGTGCACGCGCGTGCGCACACACACACACACACACACACACAATGTTTCTATTTGTTTGCTTTTGTTTTTTACTTAAAGGAAACACTTCACAACTTCTCTTTGGCATACCCAAATTGGCAGCATCACTGCTCCTGTGCTTTGAGGCTATGATAACTAAGACAGCTGCTCTGAGAAATTGGACATAATGAACGGTGAGAAGTTTCACATCCTGGGCAGCACAGAGCAGAGTGGAATGAAATTTAAACATGCCACTCAAAACAGGGCACAAATTAAAGTTTATAAATTGTTTATTTCTGAAATTTTCTATAATAGTTTCAGATTTCAGTTGACTACAGAAGATTGAAACCACAGAAAGTTAAATTGAATAAAGGGTGAGGGAACCATGGTAGATCCAAAGAAAATAAAATCAGTACATTTAAAAGTTACATGCATTCCTCTGTTCTCTGCAGTATTATTCAGAATAACCAAGATATAGGGGAAAATGTGTCTATCAATGAATGAATAGATGAAGAAAATATAGCATATAAACAATGACATACTATTTAGATTTAAAATAGAAAATAATGCAGGTATAAAGAAACTAAAATAAAGATAACTTTTGAAATGTAGACTTATAAATGTAAATTAACATTAATTTCTAGAAAACCAATAATAATACACATGCTTTAGGAAAGGGAATAAACCTAGAGTGAAGTAAGATCATTAGGCTGAGGAGAGTTAATTCTAAATTTAGGGATTTTACAATTAATAACTTAATGATTTCATCAGAAACATTTTAAAAAAGAAAAATGCTTAAAACCTTTAACTAGCAGTAGGAAAACACAGAATCAATTAAGAAAGTAATGCAGAAGAAGGCAGTAAGAAAAGAAGATGTATAGGATAGAGAAAAAAATTTGAAGAGACAAAACAAGATGATGAGTTTAAGCCAAAATATGATAATAACTACATTTAATAACTAGTTAAATGTGATGGATTGATTTATTTTGAGAAAATGTAATCAGTCTGTTTCCTAGATAAATAGTAAATTTGTTGTAAGTCTAAAAATAAAATGATGCAGGTTGAAATTCAAACAAAAATTGTAAAGAAAACTATTTCAATATCTAGAAAAACTGATTTTAAGGCAAAAAGCATATTGGAAATTGTTGCTTAGTGCAAAAACTTGTAATATTCAACAAAAATAGAAAATTAGTATATCATTTAAAACTTTCATACATTTATAGTATATTAATCAAAAAAGATAAAATCCATAAATAAATATAGTAAAACTATAAATATAGTGAAAAATTTAATCACTTTCACTCATTAGTTAATAAAACAAGCTGGAGAGAGAGACAGATATAAAGATAAAAGATATGAGATAAGTAGGGAAGAAAAGATTTTAATAATGGATTTTTTTCAAAATTTGTCTAGCGGACATGTATACAATAATTTCTCAACATAATAACATATCATATAAAAGCAAACAATGTGATATTTACCATTTTGCCAATGAAAAATATATCAAAGCTTCTAAAATGAATTTTTAAATACCTCCTTATTGTATCACTGATAGATACATGCTTTTTTTTCTATATCTTGGTTAATATGAATAATGCTGCAGAAAACAGAGAAATGCATGTACCTTTTCAATGTACTGATATTATTTCCTTTGGATCTATCATGGTTCCCCCACACTTTATTCAACTTCACTTTCTGTGGCTCCAATTTTCTGTAGTCAATTGAAATTTGAAACTACCATAGAAAATTCCAGAAATAAACAATTTATAAGTACACTAATTTTCACAATAGGTTAACTCTAATTTTCAATGAAAATAAGCTAAATATCATGTTTTTTTAAGGTCTAGAAATACCTTACATTTTAATAAATTAAGAAATATTTGCAAATTCATGTATCAGGACAATAATGGAAACTAGAATACATTTTAGGCAATTTATAAGACTGCATATTAAATATATAGTGCTTGCTGGGTGAGATGGGACAGGCCTATAATTTCAGCAGTTTATCAGGGTGAGGCAGGAGGATTGCAAGTTCAAAGCCAGCCTCAGCAACTCCCTGAGGCCCTAAGCAACTAAGAGGCTCTAAGACAGAGTGATACTCTGTCTCTAAATAAAAATACAAACAAGGGCTGGGGATGTCACTCAGTGGTTATGTTCAGTCAATTGAAATGTAGTGTAGATAAATGCCAGTGAAAAGGAAACACAATGAGGAAACTGATTATTTGTATATGATTAAAAAAAAAGCAAAATCAATTAGAATTGGAAAATAAAGAAATTAAAAATCATTAGAAGAAAAATAATTCAAAACAAACCTACATATAATGTGGAATTTTAAAATGCTAGGATTAGATTTTTTTTTGTACCAGGGATTGAACCCAGGAGTGCTTAACCACCGAGCCGCATCCAGCCCTAATATAATATAGTATATAATATGTAATATGTAATCTAATATAAATATATATTTTATATATATTAGAGACATGGTCTCGTTTAGTTGCTTAAGGACTCACTCAGTTGCTGAGGTTGGGTTTGAACTTGTGATTCTCCTGCCTCAGCTTCCTGAGTCGCTGGAACACAGTGCCGGGTTGGAAATTAGATCTTTTAAAGCTAAAAAAATCTGAAAGACTGAATAAAAACATGACAGAAAAATAAAAATATCATAAATAGGGAAAGAAAATAACACCAAAGCTATTATATACAAATTAGTACGAAATTACTGAACTAAAATAAGGCAAATATAAAATGTTTATGAACAGTATCATATTTCTAGAAAATAACATAGTTGGCCAAATAGAGATTAATAAAAAATAAAATAACCGAAAAGCCTTAAAACGATTAAATATGAAGCATCGATAGAAAAAAAAAAAATCTCTAAGAAGAAATTTCCAGATTTGTATGTGTTCTGTAGGGTGTTGGAAAACATTTATGAAATAAATGAACCCTCATTTAAATTTGGAAAAGAAAAACATAATAAGATGATAAAAAAGTTAATCTATTTGATAATATCAATAAATTTAAAAACTAAAATGTATATTTATGTGACAAAAATTGTTACAATGGGTTACAAAACTTCTATTGAATAAGATACTATTAAAATAAAAGGAACCAGAATGATTAAATCAAGGCATTTACTAAACATACATTTGTAAATACTAAGTTATATAATGCTAATGTAATTATAATTATATTGTATAAAATACATTACTGGTGATGTGTTGCTAAATAATTACATAATATCCAATTAAACAGGAACATGCATACACACACATTCTAAATATATGTTAATTCTAAACTCCTAATAATATTCTTAAAAACTATATCACAATTAGAGCAAGAAGGAGAAACAGGATATTCATTATTCTAGTTTGAAGAACTAATACAGGACTCTCAGTAATATGACATACAAGGCAGTCAAAAAAACAAGGGTAATCAACAATTGAAAAGAAAGTTTAATAAATTGATTTAAGAAAATAAGGTTACCATATAAAATAAATATTAGACTTCATGATGTAAAACAATCAAAATAGGGAGAGGCAATGTCACCTCCAGAAAGGAAATGATACTCAAAACTATCCTAGCCAGAGTGAACACACTAACTTGTTAAAATGGATTTTATCCTAAAGCCCTTTCTATCTAGAGTTCCCACATTCCAAACTCAGTATGGAAACAAAGGAAACCTTAGGACTATAACAAACAGCAATGTTTTAACCAATCAAAGGCAGCCAACTCACAACATTATGCAGATGTTGAACTGTAATCAATGAGCTGCTTTCTCTACATTGCTTCTACATCTAGCCTATTGAAAACCCTTGCTTACTGCTGGGTGGAGCTCTCTGAAACTCCATGGGTTCAGGATTCTGGTGAATTCACAAATCATTCTTTGCACAAATAAATCCTGATAAATTTAATTCCTCAAAAGATTTTTCTTTGACAATGTGTTAGTCATTGAAGATTAAGACTTTATAATTCTTAATCTTCAATGACTAACATTTTCACCTCAGTCATTATCTGGGAATATGAATCCAGGGAAAAGGGCTTGGTGAGTTCCACTTTGATCCATAAGAAAAAGCAAGTTAATTCAAAACTTAACCAAACACCAATAATTACCTAAATTCTTATTCAGATTTCTTAACAGAGCAACTTCTGTATTATGCTGTGCCACCCTATGTAAATCTTGTTAAAGGCAGAAAATACACTAGCCATGTGGACATGAATATTCTTTCTCCCATAGTAGCATTTCTCCTTGGAAATTCTGATGTTGGCATTTTGTTTTATACTTCAATCTTGAGATTTTGTTTTAAAGTGAAAGTCTAAAATATGACTCAATCTTGAGTCCGCCAATTGGCATACACAGAAATGCTATCATATAAAGTCTCTTCTTGGGATGACAGCCTAATTTTTTCCTACTAGTCTTTCTGCATTGTGAAGTGAAAATTTCTATCGGGAAATTTCAGTAAAACCACTGGATGAAATATAAATTTGGCATTTCAATTTGGCTGTTTAGAAGTTTTTATATAACTGGATAAAAGGAGATTAAATAAAGGGGAAAATAATCAATAAAGATTACTAATATGTAAAGAACAGCATGCAGAGTTTATAAATATTAATTTACTTACAGTCCCAAGAAAATAATTCACATCTTCAAGAAATTTACTTCATGGAATTTTGTTTCAAGTACCTTATCCTGGAGCCAACAGAATATCAATGTGAATGTTTTCAGTTAATAGTGGTCTATGCATTAAGTTACAAACAGATACACAATTTAGAAGCATATCCAATATATATTAATATGGTTCTCAACTATATGAAAAAACAGTTGTACAGTGTTTGAAATTTTAAACAATTATTTATTTATTTATTTATTTATTTATTTATTCAATTTTTTTTTTGTGTGTGTGTGTTTTCTTTTCCATTCAGGGTATTTTATTTTCTTCAAGTAGACAATCTTTGACTTTCATATGATCACCAATTCCTCTCTTTCCCTCTGTACATCTCTTCAAGTCCTTGGCTGTGATTTTGCATGCTGACCTTGGACACATGGGTACTGAACAAAGGGCAAGAGAGAAGGAGATTTGCCAAGGGCTCTGGAGGTGCCTCTCCTCTCAGCAACAGGGGTTCTTATTTACATGTAGTCCCTGGCCAAGGTCCTTTCAAGGCCAGTGTCCATGGGGACAGGAAGGTGCAGAGTGCATGGTCCCAGGAGGGCCTCCCTCAGGCCACAATGCTGGTTGTGCCTTCACAGGAGATGTAGGGTCCCAGCCTATCTCAGGCTTTTTTTTTTTTTTTTTTTTGCCAAATCTCATCGTGTTTCGCAGGAAAAGAAAAAAATATACAGAAATTTCAGATGTAATTGAGTATTCTTTTTTAAATTCAGATTTTCAAAACATATTTTTTTCAGGTGGTCCTTTTTGTCTTTGGCTTGCTGAGTGTAAAAGTTGTTACTCAGATGACCCTGTCCTTCTGCTCCAAAGGATTCTGGGGTGAACAGTCCTTCAAGGCTAGTGCAGGACATACATTGTACATAAGCCTCTGCAGTGTCCTCTTGTTATTGGTGCAGTTTCTGCTTTGTTTTTATTTAAGAAAAATAAATGTGATGTATTTAAAGAAGATTCTTCACCTAGGAGAGAATGAACAATAGCTAAATGTCTTCATATTTTAAAGCATAAATTATCTGTGGCTTTGTTGAGTGAAGGAAGGAGAAGCAAGAGATTGTTCCCCTAAACAATGCTTTTGACAGGTAACTCTGTGTGTGCATATTTTCATTTCAAAAGCTTATATTTTAATACTTTTTATTCTTTGAATGGTCTCTCATTTGCCTATTATTTTTAAAATGCATTTGTAAACTATTCCCCTTTAAGTATCTACATAAAAATGGAAAACATTGGTTTATCAAAATTACGTGTAAAATCTCAACAAAAATAAATTTTATAAATAAAATGATTTGTAAAAGCCTTCACTTACCTAAGCTTTTCTTTCTTGAATCCATAATCACCACCAATTTAAACAATACCTTTCAAGAGTCCATGTAGAAATTCTTTAAAAAGGATCAAGATATTCCTATGAATGACGAACTCATACCACAGACAACAATGTTTTGTGAGTGCACACACACACACACACACACACACACAGAGGAATATTTAAATATCCCAAGAATTAAATGCAAATAATTAACAGGCAACACCAATTAAGTTGTACCATGTACTATATACTAGGTGTTTGTGGGGTTAAGGAAGGAAAATTTCTAAATACAGATGTCCTTAAGTAACTTGTTTAAGCTGACACAATTGTACACACATAGTATGATTATATATAATGTGATGATTATACATGAACATATGTGTAAGAATCAAATTAAGGTAATTAACACCTCATTTCTTTAAACATATATCATTTCTACTTACTGGGAACTTTCAAAATTCTTTCTTAATAAAGATATAAATTGCTGAGAACTCTGATCACCCTATTGTGCTCTAGAACACTAGAATGTTTGTAGAGGTAAATTTGACTAAAACTGACTGAAAGGTTTTAGAAACATATATTGTTTTGTACAGATGGCTATCTTTTCACCAAGGAAATGGTAAAAACAGACACAACAATGTTGAGGTTGTGTTAGATCTGAAAAACCCCTCTCCTTGCATTACCCTTATTTTGATAACTGTACAGACTATTTTCAATGAAGTTTTTAACTCATTCTTTGTCTCCCACAATCTTACTTTCCCGTTATAAAAATTGCAAATTAATTTATGTAAATATTTTTTGTGATTGCTTATATTTCAGTTTTTAAATGAAAGGATCACTATAAATACTTGCTTGTTTCGCTTTCTTTCCAGAAGACTACCTTGTAATTACAATGTGCTTTGGATTAGAATCTCTAACTCTCTAACTTCTTGGGTTAAAGTTAAATCTCCTGGTAGTGTGCATTCTTGGCAAGCACAAGACCCCTAAATTTAATCCTGAGAATCACAAAAAATAAAAAAAAAATGAATGAATGAAAAGAAATATCTAACTTCTTATACCATTAGACCCTGTGTTCAATTAACAGAAATTTTCACCCATGAAAATTTACTCAGTATCAGCATATTGCCTTATGCATTATTGTAGACTAAGTGCGTAATATCTTTTATATTAACAAAGTTGAAAGGTTGCCAATGTGCATTGTTAATTATATGTATGCATATATGTATTTAATTCAAAACAAGACAATTTATAATTCATCATTATAGAAGAAACTTTTAGAAAGTATTTGAAAACTTAAAAAATATAATCAAAATTATAATACAAATGTAAATATTAAAGCACAAAATACATACAAAGCCCTTAGCAATGTTTAGCATCTTATTGCAAACACTAAACAAACAAACCAAGTAAGTTCCTATTTGTCAGTATTGAAGTCAATGTTTATTTGGCAGAGCTTTTCACTGTGCAATAGCTATTGTGTCTTCACATGTAGCTACAGATTGGCTTCTCAAAGTTATTATCAAGGGATGTTGGGGAAACAGTAGTATAATCTGATTGAGATGGTGCAGGAAAGTAGATGATGTTTAAAATTTTGGTTTCAAATATGTTCTCCTACTAATATTTGTGACTCAAATTAAGATAAAAATTAATACTAATAAAAATTTCAGTAAGATTGTTTCTCTTTATTTCATCAATTTGCTATTACTGGTATAAATGGAATGCTTTAACATCACGCAAATCTAGAGATCAGTCTCTATTCCTTTCTATTCTTATTTCTAAGAGCTAATAGTTTCCCTTCATTTAGATTTTGGAACTTACTTACTAATGAGAAACAATAATTTGAAAATATACTTCTTCTCTCCCTCTCCTGATTCAAACAGAAACAAGAAGAGTCCTCCACTAGGATTGGTGCTCTTGTTAAATACATTTATCAAGTTCTTGTGAAACCCTTCTCATTTTTAACAATGGAGGCAAACATAAATGAAATGTGGTCCATTTCCGCTTCTTGAATACCTTAAGAAGTTTAATTTGGATGGTGAGTTAGCAAACGAAGAAAAACTAAATACCACTCTGCTTATTAGTGTGATTTATTGAGGCAAGGGAAAATGATATTCTCTTTCTCTTTTGGATTTTTTTCAAGTTCTTCAAAGTTCAAAGAAGAAAACTTTCAGGTTCATGTTCCAATATTAATCATGTAGCCTTAGTACAGCAAATGAAAATCAAGGATTTGCAGGAAAAGTTACACCAAATAATTTTATTCAATGCCTATTGTCACAGTGCTTCGCAGTTTGATAGATACGACAATTGCTTAAGAACCTTGTTATGTAGACAGGGGTGTGTCAGAGAATGTTTTATAACTAATTCTGAGAAAAATGTGCATATATGTGCATATAATAAAATGTGCTACAAATTGTATTGATGAAATAATTATGAAAATAAAAATGATATATTTTATTATTATAAAAAAATAATATCCGTGTAGTCTTAGAAATTTATAGCTGAAATTTAGCCATGAGAAATGGAATTACTATCCAATCTAAAATTTCCTTTCCCAAGAAGATCCTTCCCATTAAAACTAAAATGAGATCTACTACAGAACTATTTCATGCTGTCATACATATTATATTACATTCATTGAATTCAAAATGGTTTCAGCTTCAGTCTTAGTTCTGAGTATGTTGAAACTTCAATCACTTGTCAGTGATGTGTATGACTGTTTCTGAACCAGATATAAATTCTGGAATACTGGTAGATCATTTCATTAATGTCTGTACTACTCACAATGCAATGGTTGCAAATACAACACTTTTTAAAATTAATCTTCAATATAAACATTTTCTCAGTCACTTTAAACCACACAATAAACAAAAAAAATAAGCCAAGCCATGACTAAAGTTTTGACTACTTCAAAATGACAAAATTTCCATTGAGAATGATTTCAAATTGCCAGTATAATATCACTGGATGCACATTCAGAGAGAGATACATAATAGTTATAGTATTTCCATCATAGAAACAATAGACACAAATAATATTAACAGCATGTACAATGGTAAAAGTGGTTAAATACTCAGAATTGATGGGCTTTGTGTATTTCTTTATATTAACATAATTTAGTTTTCAAGTTTAAATTATAATAATGTAACGAATTATCAGCTTGCAAAATTTCTGAAAAATGTGAGTTGCTTAGCACCCTTAGTATTAATAGTACAAAGAGTATAAATACACAATAGCTCCTAATATCATTTTTTACAGTTTTGTAACAGCAAAACACATATTCCACAAATAACTATACACATCAATCTTCTCCAGGTATCATGCACATTGTGGTTAAAATGAGAAACAGCCTTTTACATGACGTTCTCTTAAAGAGGATATTCCAGTGATCTAAGCAAAGCAACTCTACAGTGATGTGTACTACATGGAAATACTGGAGCAAGGACAGTCATGTCCTTAGGAGAAGATATCAATGTGTAAGACTTTTAAATCCTATCAAATTTTTATTCACATATTAAGGCAGCAGATTAATG
The DNA here is from genome assembly GCF_045843805.1 of Urocitellus parryii. NCBI lineage: Eukaryota > Metazoa > Chordata > Mammalia > Rodentia > Sciuridae > Urocitellus > Urocitellus parryii. The sequence continues at coordinate 78,190,251 of NC_135532.1, forward strand.
TATTTTGTATATGACAACAATACAAAATATAATCAGACTTTTCAGAAGAAACTGTGTGTTAGCTTTTTGTCACCATGTCCAAATTATGTGACGAGGACAACTTAGAGTAGAAAAAGTTTATTTTATGATCATGGTTTCAGATGTCTCAGCCTATGGTCAGTCTATATTCCATGCCTCTGAGCTGGAGATGAGGCGGACTATCAGGGCAGAACTGTGTGGTACAGGAAAGCTTCTTAGCTCACGGCAGACAGGAAGCAAAGAGAAAGAGAGGATGTGGGAGGTAAATATTCATGCCTCCAGTGACCTTGCTCTAGCCATTACCACCTAGTAATCCTCTGAAATTACTAATCCACTGATTAGGTTGAAGCTCTCATATCTTCCATAGCTATGAACTCCTTTCATAGGCATCTAAACATATACATTCCAGAATTGGAAACTAGAAACATCAAATAGATAGACCCCCATTATAAATATTGAAAAGTACATATAAAATTTGTAAGCAAAAGAAATCACTAAAAATATTCCTCAAACCTACGAAAATTGTGAAATAGTTAAATCTCCATAAATATAATTCCCCACACACACTCACACTGAAGCAGTTTTCCCTATGTGGCAATAATACACAGCAAATTACAAAAACACGTGTCAAAGACAGGGAAATCAATTATGAACAAAAAGAGCTCTCAGACCAGGTAAGCAATATAATCATTACAAAAGCAGAAGTAAATATAAGTTACTTGTGACAGAATGAATACTTCTCCAAAGTCAATATAGAAAATGATAATTAGCAAATTAAACAAAATTATGTATAAGTGTTAAAAATGCTAAGACAAATAAAATAGTTTTATGTGGCATTAATGTATATTAAAAAGCTATATTGCAATAATACAAACCAATAAATCATAACATGAGCAAAACTGAATTTATATATGTCAACTTTTGGAATTTTTTAAAATTTGTTTTAATTAGTTACACATGACAGTACAATGACCTTGACATATCATACATTTGAATCAGATGGGATATAATATCTCATTTTTCTGAGTATACATAAGGTTGCAGAATCACACTGGTCATGCATTCACATATATACACACAGTAATAATAATGTCTGTTTCATTCTACTGTCCTTCCTATCTCCTCAACCCCTCCCCTCCCCTCCCATCACTTCTCTCTACGTAATCTAGGGTAACATAAAAATAACTATTTTATTTGGTCTTTTAAATTAGAAGCCTGAGAGTATTTTCCATGTTGTACTTCCCAGGTAAATTTTAAAAAAATAGTTTTGGATTCATTTATTGAAAGAAAAGCATGATAAAATTCTGATGGGATAATACTATACATCAAATGAGATAAAATGGTTGTCTTTGCAATGATAAGTGTTATATAAACACATGGTATGTACATTGGAATATTTTATGTCCTCCATAATTGTTTTTATTTTGTGATAAGTTCTACATATTTCCCTTAAAAACTTCTATACATGTGATGCGTTACAAAGATATTACTTCTATAGAATACTTATGTGATATTTTGTTCTGTTAGTACAAGTGATTGTAATGAAACTAAAATTGTGTCTTGTTCCTATAAATCCAATTTTTATCAAAAAAAAAAGCTAGGACAACAGTATATATGTAAAATTGCCAAAGGAGTTCACCATTTGGGGTTCTAACAAATGCCAAAGAGGAAAACTAAATTAAACCAAAAGAAATAAATAAAAATAAAATTTAAAGATAATTTTTAAATATCCAAAACTTAAATAAAAGTCTTAATTTACCTTTTTTAAAATGGTGGACTGTATTCCCAAATCCATTTTTAAAATCAGTCAATTCCACAAATAATTAAATAATTTTCTGGAAAAATAAGAAAATTAAACTTTTATTCAAAAAAATGTTAAAAGTGAAACTATTATCAATATTTCTATGGGAAAATTCTACCATAGACTACAATGGAAGAAAATCTGAAAATATCTTGAAGAAAAAAATTCACCTAAATCCCAGTCACCTAAAAGACCCATTGGTACATCTAAATCATTTCTTTCCTCTCTCCAGCCACTCATTCAGCTCTGTACCTAATGGGCATTCCTATTTTTTTAAGGAGCCAGGAATCCTCTTGAATTTTAACCTTAACAACTGTAGGTCCCTCTGACATAGTCTCCCTCCAAATATCTACATGATTCAGTCTATTATCTCCTTTAATTATGTTTAATATCTCCCTTTCACAGAAAATTTTCCTGTTCACTCTATTTTAAATTATAATCTTAACTCCACCTTCATTATGCTCTATATCTTTCCCTTCTTTATTTTTCCATAGTACTTATTAGCTTTTAACATGTTATTCATTTTTTTAAATTTTGTTCTCACCTCTTCACTAGAATGAAAGACCTCTAAGACTAGCATCCGCCTTTTTATTTATGAGATTTTCCAACTGAAAAACAGAATTTGGACTTTGAACAGTACAATACATGTTAGTTGAACCACGTGATGGCTAGAAAATTTAGGATAAAATACTAGTGAACATTTAATACATTTAATTGAGAGATTATGAGAAATAGCTAAAGGGATCATTGGTGAAGATCTGTTATGATTATATAGAAAAATATAAATTACATAATTTTATGTACTGAATTGTGTGTATCTTCAAATTCATGTGTTGAAAGCTGTTCTGTTTGGTGATAGGACCTTTGCAGGGATAATTCAGTTAAGTGAAGCCATAAGAATTGGGATCAGTAGATCTGACATCCTTGTATAAAGAGATACCAGGAATGGTTGCTCTGCATACACAAAGGAAAGACCATGCAAAGACACAGCAACAAGACAGTAACTTATAATCCAGGAAGAGAGCCCTTACCAGCAATTTAATTTTATGGTTCCTTGATCATAGATCCCTAACCTCCAGAAATGCAAAAATAATACATTTCTGTTTCATGAGCCCCATCTGTGATATTTTATTATGGAAGCCTGAGTCAAGGAATTTAACTACCTATATAGTCTGTCAGTGTCAGATGCCTATACAGAGAAAGTCAACATAAATGATCAAAGGGAAATACTAGATTAAGCAACACAGTTATTGGTATATGGTAATGGATATAGTGAACTAGAACCATCAGTACAGATTAAGGGGGGGGAAATGTACATAATTCAGGTTCAACAAATTTTATAATTGGGTCAATGTAGATTCAGAATTCTTTGGGAAAAAATAAAACAAAAAATCCAGACACTTACTGGAAATCCCTTGACATTTAAGTTTGGGCAACTATTTCAGATTTTGTTTTTATTATAAAACTGAAAGCTAAAAAATGGCTTAATGTGGGAAGATTCAGCTCACACACTGTCAGTTGCTGGAATCATTATTATGATGTTCAGTGTGTTCAAATATAATCAAATAGACTAGGTCTTAAAAGTGATGATAATGAAGACCAATAAAATAATTCATTTTCCATGAAAACATAAAAATTTCAAGTTTAAATTTCAACATCATTACCATTTTTCATCACAACATAAGACCATGAAAAAAAACCCAAGAATTCTATGTTTATTTTTTGTGCCTATAATTTACACCTTACTTTTCATAATTTATTAAGGCCCCAATATTTTGGACAACTAAATCAAAAGAAAATGTTACCATGAAGCCCAATTGGTAAGTTATCTTAAAAATGTAGACATCTCTGTGAAGCTCCAGCTCAAGGCTAGAGGCCTTGTTTGTACCTTTCTACAAAATGCTATACAGGATATGTTTGTGAAAAAGGAGTAAGGGAGTAAGGGGGTGTCTAGCACCTGGAGTGCTGGTATCATTTCAGCCAGTGGCCAAGTAAAACACGAAAACAGGAAGTTCATCTACATTGAACTCTTTTGCAGAGACTCTTTTGCTGATAGTCCTAAAATCAGCCATGGCGAAGATTTCTGGAGAGGACCAGTTAAGATTTTTCTGTGGAGAAAGGGGGTGCCACTTAAAAATATTAATGGACATAATGTTAATTAAGTATTTGAAGCTAATTTTGTAAGCAATACATTTTAAATATAAATAATTCATTTTACTTTTATTATTATTTGTGTACTATTATTGATTACACTAGGAAAAAAAATAGGTGAGCAAAGTAAGTAGAAATAAGAGAAAACCATATATATCTCATAAATGTAGAGATTTAAGGGAAAGACATGGGAAACTTTTTTGGCAGGGAAGGGAGTACTGGGAATTGAACTCAGGGGCACTCACTCACTGAGCCACATCCCCAGCCCTATTTTGTATTTTATTTAGAGACAGGGTCCCACTGAGTTGCTTAGGGCCTTGCTTATGCCAAGGCTGGCTTTGAATTCAGATCCTCCTGTCTCAGCCTCCTGAGCCAAAAGGGTGACAGACCTGCACCATCACAAAGGACAGGAAATGTTTCTAAGAGAGAAAAGGCTAGGCAGCCTGGAATAAGGAAGGGACAGCAAAGGTCACCAAGAGGACATGCATGAGGACAGACATTTTAACATGCTTCAAACTGTTATAAGATAGTTTCTGTCTCCATCTTGTGGAAGGTGACTATGTAATCGTTATTGCCCTTGCTCATGAGACAATTAAAATATTAAGAATCAATCAACAAAGCACACACCCCTAGGAACAGTGAAGAACCAATCAGGAGAATCTTATCAACTTCTCCTTTTGTACCTTTAAAGGAAGGGATTGCTATAACACTTAAACAGCACTCTTGCCCCTCTCAGGTACCCTGCACCAGGAGTTCTGATGCTTTCTCTGCTTTCTCTTTCACTTTCCTTGCTTGTTTACCTCTCTCAGGTGGAACACAAACTTGATCAGGATTCCAGCTGGTAACATTTTTTATATTTTTTCATGTTATTTATTAAAACTTTTAAAATGAGTACCTATGTAAGTGCTTAAAAATGTTTTAAATTCTACTAAACTCTTATAGGTCACACATTTATAAATAGGTAGCATGTGTATGTTCACAAACCCTAAATGTTAGGCAAATGTAATTTTTGCAAAATAAATACACCAACAAAATTTGCACCAAGATCGAGAATAGACTATTAGGAAAATAGCAAAATACAGCTATTTTGGGTCACTGTCCCCAAGGGACTTCTAATACCACACAGTTGTTCAGTATCTGCTCCTTTTTATCTAGCCCCAGTTCTCAGCCTTACCTATTTTGCTTTGTGTAATTGGAGTATTAAAATACTTGTTTTCAAATATCAGTGTAAAGATATTACAGTTTTTAAAGTAATGCATACATTCTATGGCTTTTAAGACTGTTTCTATTAGATAGTGTTAAAGGAGTGTTTTGATTGACAATTATCATTTTTTGAAGTTATCTAACAGTGAATAAGGATAGATAATGGCCAGGCAATCATGGAAATAGGTCTTATTCAAATGTGAAGACCACATATGAGGCTAGATAAAATTAACAAGTAGAAACATTAATGGGCCTCATTAAGGCCTTTTTCAAAAGTAAAGGCCATGACCTTACCAGTGGGAGCATCTCTACCAACTCCAATTTCTTTGTCTCAGAGCAGCATGAAAATGAAAGGCAGATATAAACCTGTTATGGTCTGAGTTTAATCAATATAGATTATCGATTATAGTTTACGAAGTATTAATAAGGAGGATAATAGGATTATGTGATAAGTGTTATAGAATAAATAATGTTAAGCTGCTCTAGTTATAAGTTAGAAGAAGTAATAGTAGGACAGTATAATCATGTAACTATAAGACACAAGATTTAAGTTGGTAGAAATAAGATATAGAACAGTGTAAAGTGATAAATATAAGCCCATAGGTTAATATAGTTACAGATAGGTTAATAGAACAAGAATTAAGTACAAGGTATAGCTATAGACAAGTATAAGTAAATATAGCCATAGTGACTCCACTTTTATGACTCCCATGTGAAACGATGATATAAGCTGTTTCTAAGGTATTAAAAAATAATGTTTTTTCTGTACTTGATACAACCACAAATGTACTTGAACCCCCGGGATGTGGTTGTCTGGTTTTGCTCTGCTAACTGCTTTCTCAGCCCTTGTATCCTGCTTGCTTACTACTTGAAGATTCCATGGGAATCCATAGGAATTCTTTAAGTACTCTGGCCTATTTGCAGATAGGGACTGTTGTCCCAGAGGGTCAGTTGGACCCTGTGAGGAACAGTCTTTAGCCAGATAATAAAGACTCTAATTTTTTTTTCAAATTCAGACTTAGAGTGTTTTCTGAGCTATTGCCCCATAACAAACCAGATGGAAATTATAGGAAGGGGCTGGGGATGTGGCTCAAGTGGTAGTGCGCTCGCCTGGCATGCGTGCGGCCCGGGTTCGATCTTCAGCACCACATGCAAAGATGTTGTGTCCACTGAAAACTAAAAAATAAATATTAAAAAAAACAGATAGTAGGGGATAGGAAAGGTGATAGTAGGGGATAGGAAAGGTAGCAGAATACAACAATTACTAATTGGGCATTATGTAAAATTGTGGATGTGTAACCGACGTGATTCTGCAATCTGCATTTGGGGTAAAATTGGGAGTTCATAACCCACTTCAATCTAATGTATGAAATATGATATGTCAAGAGCTTTGTAATGTTGTGAACAACCAATAAAAATTTAAAAAAGAAAAAAAACATAATAAATTAGCATGCAAAAAAAAAAACAAAAAACTCAATTCTAAAGGACAGAATCAATAGCCTTGATATTTTTAATTGGTTCTTTTTAGTTACACTTGATGGTATAATTATATGAGTATTATCATAATCTAATTAGGACCCTAGTGTTCTAGATGTAACTGATAACAAGATTCACTGTGATACATTTATATATGTACATAGAAAAGTTATGTCAGATTAATTCCACTGTCTTTTAATTTCCTATCCCCCTTCCCTTATTCCCCTTTTTCTAATCCACTGAACTTCTATTCTCCCTCCTCCCCCTTATTTTGGTTTAGCTTCCACGTATCAGAGAAAATATTCAACCTGGCTTATTTCACTTAGCATGATAATCTCCAGAGGCATCTATTCACTAGCAAATATCATTAAAAAAATCATTCTTCTTTATGGCTGAGTAATATTCCTGTGTGTGTGTGTGTGTGTGTGTGTGTGTGTGTATATATATATATATATATATATATATATATATATATATAGAGAGAGAGAGAGAGAGAGAGAGAGAGAGAGAGAGAAACTTTTTCTTTATCCATTCATGCATTAAAGGGCACCTAGGTTGGCTCCATAGCTGTGAATTGCTCTGCTGTAAGCATTAATGTGGCTGTGTCACTGTACTATGCTGATTTTAAATCCTTTGGATATGTATTGAGGAGTGGGAAAACTGGGTAAAATGGTGGTTTCATTCCTAGATTTTTGAGGAAACACCATGCTGCTTTTCAGAGTGGTTGTACCAATTTGCAGTCCCACCAAAAATATATGAGTGTATCTTTTTGCCCATATCCTTGCCAACATTCATTGTTATTGGTATTCTTGATAATTACCTTTCTGGCTGAAGTGAGATGAAATCTCAGTGTAGTTTTAATTTTTATTTGTCTAATCACTAGAGATGTTGAACAATTTTTCAAATATTTTTTGACTGTATTTCTTCTTTGGGGAAGTATCATTTTAGTTCCTTTGCCCATTTATTTTTTTTTGGGGGGGGGGATATTAAGTTTTTTGAGTTTTTTTTTTATACCCTAGAAGTTAATGCCCTACTGGAGGCACTTGTGACAAAGATATCCCATTCTGTGCTCTCTTTTCATGCTCTTATTTCCTTTGCTGTGAAGAAGCAGAAGAGTTTTAGGTTGTTGCCATCTCATTTATTGAGTTTTGATTTTACTTCTTGTGCTCTAGGATTCTTGTTGAGGAAATCAATAACTGGGCTGACATGTTGAAATGTTAAACCTCCATTGTATTCTAGCAGGTGCAGGGGTTCTGGTCTAATTCCTAAGTCTTTGACACTTCACTCACTTAACATAGATTTTGACCAATGACTTTGGTAGTTTGTAAATGCCTATTTGACATAGATTTTGGTCAGTGCTCATACCCACCCCCCAAAACCTCAGAATCCCATAGGGTAGCACAACAAAAGGAGTTTTCCTACTATCAGTTCCGGTCCTGCATTGCTAGAGTTCCATCTCTTCTCATTGAAATAAATCCTACTCTGTGTATTCTTACCTTCCATTGTTACCCATGAATTTTATTCTTCAAATTTGAGATATGAACCCAGAAGTAAATTGGCAAAGCGGAGACTCTAGTCTCCTCTCAAAACTCTGGTTTCAACAGGTTGAACAAAACGAAAGAGTCATATGCAGCATCTGAGTTAGATTGAATTATTTTTAAAGATTTATGAGTCCCTGCTTTCACATCACTTACAGCATAATTATTAGTTTAGTTTCTACTTCCAAAATATTTATTCTAAATTGAACATATTACTCACAGAGAAGCAGCTTTTAATGTTTATTTTTAATAACATTTATTCTCTATCACCATCTCGATACACCGTAGTTTATATAAAGTGCTTTTTAAACGTTCCAATAAAAAGTGCATAGATTACATTTATATTTAATGAAGTAGTGTGTTCTTGATGCTGGGGATACTATAATAAATATAAAATAGTCTTCCTTCAAGGAAATTGTAAGCAACATAGAAAAAAATGGATTGTATATTTTATATTCTTTGTCTGTAACTTTATAATGCCTAAAGAGGTAATGTCCAGGAGATTTTGAATTTTATTCTCAGAAGGTCAAGCATTCACTTATAGTGGCAAATTTATGTCAACATCTCAATCTTTTCAACTGTAATGAAAATAACACCTACTTTGTAATATTGCCAGAAGATCAAAGGAGTGATATAGTGCAAATATTTTTGAAAATAAAATAGTAAATCACAAACAACAGTTACAATGGGCATAAATGTGTATAAGTAAATGCCAAGGATAAAAAAGAAAACATTGTCTTAAGTAAATATTATTGAGAAATAATAAATATTATTGAGATAAACAACTTACATAAGTTATGTGTAAGCAGATTGGTTTCTAAATAGATATTTTCAAATTCTTCCTGAGATGTCAGCAGCTGCTATTTGGAGATCAGCAACTATTTTCAATATGTTGCAGTGGAAATGAGACTCTCAGATTAAAACTTGTATTAATTTTCTCTTCATTAATGAATTAACTATTTGCATACTGAAACACATATTGTCCCAGGCTTGACTAAAGATAAAAGTGTAAGTCAAAAGTTTAAAACTGAACCCTAATATCATTTCTTACATTCTATGGAAGATGGGAATATTGCTTATTGTTTAAAATTGAGCAGATGGAGCAATGAGATCTAGCAGTCACAAGCAAGTTTTGTTTGGTTTTGTTTTGTTTTACTTAGTTACACATGACAGTACAATGACCTTGACATATCATACATTTGAATTAGACGTATATAATTTCTCATTTTTATGAGTATACAGGTTGCAGAATCACATTGGTCATGCAGTCACATATATACACACAGTAATAATTGTTTTTTAAAGGAAGTGTGATAATCACAGGTAAGCTATCCAAACTGAAGTTTAAAACTGAAGTTTTTCTTTTAGGTAATCAAGAGATTCTGTTACTGCTAAATTTCAGGAGTACCACTTTTGCTTTGTCCAAATTTCGTTAAGGTTCAAAAACATGTTTTGTTTTGTTTGTTTACTATTCTAACTCATGGCATTTCCTTTTTTCTAAAAATTTTAACCTTTCTGATATATGCTTGCTGTGCTTTAAAAAAATTCATATTGAAGTCTAATTGTAAAAATATAAATTGAATGAAAAAAATCAAAGATATTAAAGCCTACATATTGTCAAAAAAGTGACTGATGGAAAAATAAAACATGTATAGAAAAATAAACATGAATAGCCTTCCCCTATGTGAAAGGATGTATAGTTTCACTCATAATTAGAGGAATGTGAAAACAGCTTAGGGGTGACTCATACCTACTAAGATGGCAATTTTTAAAAAGTCGTCTTTCCTGGTAAGAGCATGGGGGAATAACATTTTCAACACTGATGGAAGAAATGTAAGTTGGTATAGCCTCTGTGGAGTGCAATTGGTAATGTATACCAAAATTACAAAGGAATATGCCCTCTGGTCCAGGAATTTTATTTTAAGCATATATCCTATACACATGTGTATATACAAAAGAAAAAATTACATTAAGAGTTATTCATTACAGCCTTGTTCATAATAGCAAGATTCTGGAAACATCAAAATATTCACATATAGGAAATTCTTTGAACAAGTTATAATATAACTATATAATGCAATGTATTGAACTTACAAAAGGAATCAAATAGCTCTATGAAAAGGTCTGAAATGATGTCTATGACACAGTATCAAAGAATTGTAAAATATTAATTTTAATTACAATTATAGCATAATTAATATGGAATATTTGCAAGATGATTAGGCAATGAACATTGCACTCTTGTAGGTACATTTAATCCTTCATGAAGAGGACTTCTGAGTGTGTATTCCTTCTCTTGTCTTTTTGCCTTAAGCTATGGGATGACATGGCAAGACGGCCCCTGCCAGAGAGTGAACCACTGATCTTAAACTTCTCAGCCTTCAGAACTGTGACACAATACATTTCTATCTCTAAGAAATGTCTCAGTCTCTGGAACTCTGTTGTAACAGCAAAAATAATATACACAATCCTTAAATTTTCTTTTTTCATTTATTTCCTAAAATATTAATTAATGAAACTAACAAAAACTACTGAGAGCATGTAAAACTATACAAAATGTTTACATTCTCTATTCTATTCTTATTGTAACTTGTCTATAACATCTATTATTAGTGAGAAATTCTCTAAGAAATAATAAATGGAGTCAATTGTTTAGGCTTCATTGTGGCACAAATGTTGGCATGGGGCAGAACACTCATGAAAAGATTTAACGTACTTATCTGAGAGGCTTGATGGCTCCTATTACCCTTCTGGTATGAGAGAACACAAACTGCACCATTCATGAGAAATAAGACTTTTCTGACTTCAAATCTGATAATGCTTTAATCTTGGATTTCTCCACCTCTACAACTGATTTTCATTTTTATAATGACCCATCTGGGTTATTTTTGTTATAGCAGCAAAAATTGATGATGATAGTCTTTATTCATGCAAGAGTATTAGTTGTTCAAAACCCGTTCTACAAGTTACAAATTTAAAGTAGCCATTGAAGTCACATTAGTGGTTTTGAAATTTTTTAAGATATAATTCTTTCTAATACAAAAAAAGGAACAAAAAATTGCAGGTATTGAGCTTTTTTATACATGATTTTCTTTTCCTTAAAAATTCATAATAGCTAAACTATGGAACCAACTTAGCTGACCTTCAACAGATGAATGGATAAAGAAAGTTGTGGTATATATACTCAGTGGAATATTACTCAGCCTTAAGGAAGAATGAAATGTTGACATTTGCCAGTAAATGGATGGCACTGAAGACTATCAGGCTAAGTGAAAAAAGCCAATCCCAAAAAACCAAAAACCAAATGTTTTCTCTGATATGTGGATGCCAATTCACAATAAGTGGAGGGCTAGGGAAGAACAGAATTACTCTGGGTTAGACAGAGGCGAGTGAAAGGAAGGGTGGGGATATGGTAAGAAGGCTAGTAGAATGAATTAGACATTTTTACATTTAAATATGATTACATGACCAATATAACTCCACATCATGTACAACCAGAAGAAAGACAAGTTATACTCCTTTTATTACGATGTGTCAGAATGCATTTTACTGTCATGTATAACTTAGAACAAATTAAAAAATAAGTTAAAAATAAAAAATTCACTGCTTTCATTGATTTTTTTCATCTTTATGATTAATTATACAGCTTATAAATAAATCTTCAATTAAAATTGCTCATTTTCTTTTTGGTACTGGGGATTGTATACAGGGGTACTCAATCACTGAATCACACCCCCAGACCTATTTTGTATTTTATTTAGAGACAGGGTCTCACTGAGTTGCTTAGCACTTCACCATTGCTGATGCTGGCTTAGAACTCATGATTCTCCTGTCTCAGCCTCCGTAGCTGCTGGAATTACAGGGGTGTGCCACCACACTCATTAAATTACACTTAATGAATATTTAATATTAAAAAATAGTATCCTGTCTGTTTTATTTTTTTAATTCTGTATTTATTATTAGCAAGCATTGTATATAAAATGATTGGTTCCCTCCTTCTAAATTTACCAACAAAATATTGCTTCAAGTTTTGAGACAATGCTATGGGCTGAATTGTGCCTTCTGCCCCATAGGTTGAGATCCTAATCCCAGAACTTCAAAATGTGAATACATTTGGAGATAGAGCTTTTACGGAGTAATTAATGTGAAATAAGTTTACATGGATAGGCTCTAATCCATTTTAACTGGTGCTTTTTTAACAAGGCACCAGTTAAAATTATTACCACATAACAAGGGGTAATCATAGGAAGATGCAGATAAATGTAGCCATCTATAAGGCAAGGCACGAGTCCTTAGGAAAAACCAGACTTGCTAAAACTATGATCTTGAACTTTTAGTTTCCTGACTCAAAGAATAAATTTCTGCTCTTTAAGTAATCAGTCTCTGATTTTTGTTCGGTAGATAGAAAACTAATACAGACTTCCACTGGCATTTTACACAGTTGTTTCTCTTTACAAACAAGTTTCTGGTTTACTTTACAAATGTGAGCAGTTGGATCTACATTTTTTATTTTCTAAACTATACTTAAAATATAATTAAACAAAACCAGTCAAGATACTGTATTTATAGAATGATATTTTTTAAAGTTGACTAAATCATTTTTAGATGAGATAAAGATATCATAGAGAAAAATGCACTGCATTGCTTATTTAAAACTCATATGGGTATTCATTTATAAATGTATCAACAACCATAAACATCATTTCAACTGTTTATAAAAGATAATTTTTCATTTAAATTTCCCTACTCTTCAAAAAGTCATACAATATTTTATTAAATGATCCATTTAATATAAAGTTACATATGAGTATGAGCATTTCTTTTAAGAATATTTAATAAGATAACTTTTATCAAATGTATAATTTATTATAAATTTAGTACATTAATGCTAAAACTGTATATCATTAAGAGTGTAGTACTTTTTATACCTTTTAGGCATAGGATAAAAATATGATCAATCTTAATAAGAAACCTTAAGAATCAAGTAAGAATAATGGCTGTTGGACACTTTTACATAACTTTTTGTACATAATTTTTAATCTACATTCCTTACTTCCAACACTCTGAACAAAACTGTTTTCACAGTTGGCATATAGGACTATTTTAGGAATCTCTGCATTGGGTAGATTGAGAAGGAATCTCCCCAGGTGCTCATGGAACTCAATATAAAGTGATGGAAGGTACATTCTATTTGTTAAAGGGAAGGAAATAGAGCTTCAAGAAAATATATGTATATATATATACACTGCTGTAAGCTTACTTTTCTTTCTTTAAAGGTTAAAATTTTTAAAGCTTTATAATCTTTATCTTCATGTTTCAAGTATTTAATTACCAAATATAAGATGAAAATTAAAATTCTGCTCTCATAGGTCTGGGCTAGGAAATAACTGCTGCCAACCCTAGACCTGTTGCTTCATTTGTCTCCCCTCTTGCTCCCCCTTAAAAACCTGTGTTTAGATACTAAGCCAAAAGATTGTACCCAATGACAGCCCCTATGAATATATGAGTGTTAGTCTCTACTCCCAGCTCAGTGAGTATGAGATTCTTTTCCTGCACCTCTGCATTTTCCAAAATAAGTGGGACTAGGTATTATGCCATGGTTTCTCTGTCCAGGGGGAGAGCCATAGGCCTTATACCAAGGCGGGAGTACAACTGGAAGGTAAGAGAGAGATTGTATTTCTAGGAAATTTTGGAGACCAGTACAACTGATGAGCAGGCCATGCTTGCACACAAAATGCAGAGACTGAATTGTTTCCCAGTCCAGGAAAAGGAACACATAACTCGGGTAAATAGCCTTGGTTCTCCATACAATTCCAAAAAGTGTACTGCTGTGTTGTAACATGTGCTTGACCAAGATATCTGACACTTACTTCAACTGTAGATACCTTAGTCTCTGTGAGAGAATCTGCTAGGAATTTCCATCCCCTTAATACCTTCCTGAACACTCAAATTCATGGGAGATTAGAATGGGTATATACATTAGTAGCCCAATAATATATTGTTGTAGGTACTACTTTATATAAATTTTGTGTTTTTTAAAGAAGCAGAGACAAGAAAGGATAGCAAATATATACTCATAGAGTTTGTTACAGTAAACTTTATGCTACCACTTCTGATTCTCATTTGTTCCTATGGATTTGAATTACCACCTATATATTTTTATACTCAAATACACCTTTGATTTCATCTCTTTTGTTCTTATATTTTGGTTATGTTGGCTAACTCCATTACTCTAGACCACATAGGAGACGTGCTGCTGTACTCATGGTAGCCAGAAAGGGAGGGAGGGAGGGAGGGAGGGAGGGAGGGAGAGAGAGAGAGAGAGAGAGAGAGAGAGAGAGAGAGAGAAGGAAAGGAGAGGGGAGGGGAGGGGAGAAGAGAAGAGGGGATGGGAGGAAAGGGGAGGGGAGGGGAGGGGAGAAGAGTACACAGGAAGATGAATTCTTCCAGGACAAACTTTCAGTAATCTTTCTCTCTCCATGACCAATCTGCCTAGAGTTATCACCCAGTTAGTCCATTCAAATTGTTAATACAACAAATGGATAAATCCATTGATAGGTTACAGTTCTAGTAATCTAATCATTTCACCTCTGAATATTCCTGCATTAACACAGGAGTTTTGGAAGACACCTCATCTCCAAACCGTATAGTAAACTTACTGTAATACCAGAACATAGCAGTAATCAGAACATTTGACTCACAGAGACCTATGATTCTGGCTAGTTGTTCATGGGGTCCACAGAAAAGAAATCAATATACAGTCTGCTAAATCATTACTTGATTTGTATAAGTAGAAAAATTTTAGGTTAAGTGTAAAGAAATCTAATTCCAAAAGAGGGAATCATGATATGTTAATCAATTTACAAGCATGAGTCTGTTTAGAGACTAGAACTTCTTGAAAGTAGAGACTAGGTGCTTTTAAAGACAAACCCCTCATGCTTCCTCCTATCTCAAGTTTGTACTAACTCTTTAGCTATATGTCAAAACTTTGTCTTCCTCTAGATACAACTCTTCAGCAAAGAGCAACTACTCCTGACAAATTGTTAGGACATTTGCATGTCAGAGGGTCATAAACAGATTTGAGAAGAACTCATGAAGCTCCACCTCATTAATTCTAGGGTTCTAATGGTATAGAAAATATCAAAATATCCATTTTAAGATAAAGAATAAGTGGTACATCTGACCCTTCCTACAACTAAAGGAGAGAAACAATACCAACAATACAATACATATTCTGTCTTACTCTAGCTCATTCACAGAGTAGAATAAAAATGTGTTGATTTTGAGTGGGTTTCAGAGAAGACCTTACACCATATTCAGGCCACTATATGAGCAGATTTTTTTTGTTACTGTTAACAAAATACCTGACAAAAACAACTCAGAGGAGTTACTATTCAGCTTGCATAGTAGCTGCACCTGTTGTTAAGCCTTCTTAGTATTTGGTATACCAGATCTATTATTGGCAAATAGATAGGATATTTGGAGTACCAGTTAAAAATCTACAGGTAAATCAAAGAGTGGGCACTGAGAATTTAGGAACAAAATATTGCCATCTTCTGCACTTAAGAGTACTCTCTTGACAAAAAGTTTTGGCTTATATATCATCCTTAGCTGAGACTAGATTATTTAACTATTGGCCACCAAGACAAAGATATTGTTTTTTTCATTTCTATTCAACATACAAATGGTAGTAATCAGAGCTATTAGGAAAAAGAAAAAAATAATTACTCAAATTATAAAGGAAAAAATGAAATTAGTTTGTTTTCTGATGAAATCAGATATATGCACTCACATCTTTAAAGATTTCACATAAACCCCAAAATCATGTTAGAACTAATAAATGAATTTATCAAAGATATGAAAAATCAACAAACAAAAATCTTTTGTATTTCTAAACATCAACAATGAAGAATCTAAAAAGAAAATGAAGACAGCAATTATAATTGTATAAAAATAATAAAAATTTAGGAATAAACAAACAGTTGAAAGACTTGTACATTTTTAAGAAAACTCATTTGATAGCTATTTTCTGCAGTACAATGTTTAATACGTACTACTATAAATTTATACTAGAATTAAATAATTAAGTAAATGAATGTCAGATGGTAGGTTTCTCAGTGTTGGAGTGAGAGTTTATAAAAAAAAGTGAAAACAAAACTGACTCATGTGTTAGTGAATTAGTCTTAAAGACACCAGTTTAAACTCATATTTGCAAATAGATACAAATACCCAGATCAATATGCACAAATATATGCTATAGCTGTCACAGTTAAGATAGCTAATGAACAATCACATCCCAACAGCAACAAGTATACCTACCTACCTAAGATTTGGTTCTAGCATCATTCTCAAAAACAAACAAAACAAAACAACAAAAAAAAACTATGGCTCTTTGGAGAAATGGAAGCTTAAAGAAATGGTGAGATAAATATACAGTATGAGCTACTCAGAAACAAAGAATTAAAAGATGAACTAATAAGGGTACGTCGGAGGATTGAGTGACTAGGTCAAGTAATTGTGGATTAAAACCCAAGATATAAAATAACCATTCAAGAGCCCATACTTTTACAGATGAATAAATAACTAGGAGAGAAAAGACTGATCTCCTTTGAAGCATTCCAAATCATTTTTTGTAAATATTTTTGTCCTCAAAGAGGTAGAATATGACTCCCCATTCTTTAAGTGGGAGCTGCATATGGTGACTAACTTCCAATGAGTACAGTTTATAAAGGAGGTAAAATAGCATTTTTACAAATGCTAATTTTTAAGCCACTTCCTCAGCCTGGTTATTATTAATAATGAGTGAGGATATTGTTAACATTAATAGTTACTGACAGTGTGTTGGCTGACTGTAGCACTTAAAATGTGGTATCCCAATTAGGATGCTGGAGTAGAAAAAGTGTATCAGATCAAAACAAGAAATCTGAATGTTGTTTTTACTAAAGAATGATGTAATATGGTTAGTTTCTCAATACAACAAATGTCTCATATTAATGTAAGTTAATAACAAGCAAACTGGCTTGGGTATATGAGAACTGTCTACTGTTTTCTCAGTTCTTTTCTATAAATCTAAAACTTTTAAGATATAATTTGTTAAAAATGCAAGCTGGGGATTTGGAAAAAAATTTCAAAGCAACTGATTTGGGTAGACTTATATAGTAGCATATTAGATCAGTTAGACTATACGTTGGTACTGATGAAATGTATTCAACTTTTATATAGTGTGTTTTGAGTATTCAACTTTTATATAGTGTGTTTTGGGTATTTCTTATTTGGTATAATAAGTGTGCTGAAAAAATAAAAGTAAACTATACATTTATAGTATTGATCCTTAACTATACTTCAGAATCTGATACTTGCCTAATTTTCATCTCCTTAAATGTACTCACTTTTCACACGCTGAAAAATGGTTTTCATAGTGTCCAATGTGGTCAGGTGTGGTGATGCATGCTTGTAATGCCAGCAGTTTGGGAAGCTGAGGGAGGAGGATGACGAGTTCAAAGCCAGCCTCTGGAATTAAGTGAGGCCCTAAGCTACTTAGTGAGACCCTGTCTCAAACTTTAAAAATAAATAAATAAATAAAAAGGGCTGAAGATGGTTAAGTGCCCTGGGTTCAATTCCCTGTACCAAAAAACAGACAAAAACTTAGTGTTCGATGTGGTTCCATTAGTTCATGTCTTTTCATTAGTTCATGTCTTTTCATTAGTTCATGTCTTTTCATTAGTTCATGTCTTCTCATAAAATCAGCTCAGTTATCACCTTATTTGGGAAAGTTTTCCATCTTTTCTAACACAAAGCTTACATTCTTTAACATTTGCATATCTCTCCATCAAAACACATCTTCTAGGTCAGATTTCTGTTATCACGTTTATTAAGAATTCACCAAACATAGGGCTAAATGTATTTCAGTGGCACAGCATAAGCATGTGTGGGACTCTCAGTTTCATTCCCAGCATATTAGATCAGTTAGACTAAATATCACTAAATACAAGGATAAGCAAAACCCATTTGTCAAACAAACAAAAACCAACTAAATTCCAAGAATAACATATGTGTTACATTTAGTCTACTGTGTCAATCTCTTAAAAACAATAGCCAACTCCTAATCATCTGTAACTGTGAATGCTATCTTATTTGGGAGTACAATTGACCATAAATATCCACAGGTTCTGCATTTCAACTGCAAACTGAAAATATTAAAACAAAAGTTTCACATTGTTCTGAAAAGCAAAACTTGAATTTTCCACAAACTGAAAATGATGCTGAATTATGCAGATAAAGTGGTATGTGTGTATACCCTGCTATAGCTTCCCATAATCTCATAGACTTGCAGTCTTTCTCCAACATTTGTTTGAACATTGTTCACTTGGCATCTCATTTGCATACAGCAAATCTAATTAGGACTATAGTGGCTTCATCTGTACTGAAAACATACAGACATATCATTATTTCTTTTTTTTTTTTTTTAAAGAGAGAGTGAGGGGGGAGAGAGAGAGAGAGAGAGAGAGAGAGAGAGAGAGAATTTTTAATATTTCTTTTTTTTTTTTTTAGTTCTCGGCGGACGCAACGACTTTGTTGGTATGTGGTGCTGAGGATCGAACCCGGGCCGCACGCATGCCAGACGAGCGCGCTACCGCCTGAGCCACATTCCCAGCCCAATTATTTCTTGAACAATACATCATCACAACTGTTTACATAGTATTTACATTATCTAGCTTTAGGAGTAATTTAGAAATAATTTAAAATATATAGAAGGAAATGCATAGGTTATATGCCAATATTACATTGTTTTTTATAAAGGACTTTAATATCTGCACATTTGGATGTAAAAAGGGATCCTAGAATCAATCCCCTATAGATACCAAGGGATGAAAGGATGACCAATTGGTCTACAAATGGAATGATGTTGACATGAGTTCATAATGGATTCAAATAGGCTCTAAATGCAATGACTAATGATCTTATAGGAAGAGGGAAATTTTTATAGAAGGACACACATACAGCTACAAAGCCAGGAAGGAAAAGGCACCAGTTGGAGTAGGTGGATACTAACCAAGGGATGTAGAGAATGGTCGGTAATGTGAAGCTAAGATGAAGCAACATTTTCCTAGAGTCTGCAGAAACAGCATGTCTCTGTTGCACC
Organism: Urocitellus parryii; assembly: GCF_045843805.1. NCBI lineage: Eukaryota > Metazoa > Chordata > Mammalia > Rodentia > Sciuridae > Urocitellus > Urocitellus parryii. The sequence goes on from NC_135532.1 coordinate 78,209,581, forward strand.
TTGATTTCAAATTTCTAGGCTTCAGAATGGTAAAACAAGAAACATCTATTATTTTAGGTAATTTATTTTGTGGTACTTTGTGTGGTAGACCTAAAAATCAGATACAATTACATTATTTTTTCTATACCATTTTTGAGTCCTCAGATATACACACATACTTGCAAAACTCTCTAACTATAAAATCTATCACATAATAATCTGTGTGTTTTGAGTATGCGTTATTTTATTTTTTGTTAGCCCTTTTTATTTTAATTTTTATTATATTTTATTAATGCATTTTAATAATTTGCAATAGTGGAATTCATTGTGACAATAATGTATGCACATAACGTAATCTGCTCCATTTCTTCCCCAGTACTTTCCTTTTTCTTCTCTTCTGCCTTTCCCTCAATACATTTCCTCTACTCTTCTGGTCTATTTATTTATTCTTTAATTGGTGCCTTACACCGACACATAAAAATGAAGTTCATTGTGGTATATTCATACGTGTACATACCAAAATTTACTCAATTTTATTCTGCTGTTACTCCCTTTTTTCCTTATTGATTCCCTTCCTCTACTTTACTGCTCTTCCTTCTATTTTCATGAGATTTCCCCCCCCCTTTTTATACATTCTTTATTTCTCTGTAGTTTTATGTAACAGATAAAACATTCCACCTTTGACTTTCATTCGATTTAAGCACTGGGAGCAAAGAGCACTATGATCTGCTCCTCATTTCCACGTCTATTCACTTAACCATAAAAGTTTATAAATTGTATTGTTATCACTGACTCTCTACAAGCTTGTGGAATAAACTCTTTTTGCCTCCATGAATAACCAAAGCAGTGAGGGATATTATAGGTGAAAATATTATGGACTATAAAAATATACAATACAGTGCAAATATAATAATAAGCAAGAACTCTCTTAAAACTGAAATTACTTATAATTTCTCTTACCCAAGCTCTGAAGAAACTTTCCATCAAATTTGAAATCAAATTATTTATAGTTTTACTATCTATATGACCTTTCTTTATTTTTTTCCCCTTTAAGGGTTGTACATGAAACCTTTGGGCCTTTCCAACTTTTTTGTCTTTAGATGTTTCCCTTTAAGTTATAACTCCAACCCCAAATAGCTTCTGTACTTTCTCATAAGCCATTTCTTACTCTGTAGGGAACTGATATAGAAGGTCTGACCTTGGTTTCAAAGAAAATTGAAAGAAGAAAAAGGGGTGGAAACTAAAGCAATGGGAAGACTTGCAATATTCAAGGTCAGGAAAAAATCAGAACATAAGCAGTTTTATAGAGGAGTTAGGACTAATTTGCTTTATCTCTGCTTTAGGTATCTTCTGTTTTTATACACTCCAACGATAACAAATATACAAGATACATAAATAAATTATTTTATCCCATATTGTTGAATAGTTATGCACATGTCAAAATTTCTATTTCTAAATTTGAATACATGATAAAGCACACACATATCACAGACAAGACATTTTTAAATGAAAGTTAAAACTTTATGATTATTTCTTGATTTTGTAAAGATATAAATGAAATGACAAACTATTTCTTGAAAATGGAGAATATTCACATTTACTTTTTCAAAATCAAATTTTCTATGATGAAATATTATAAAAAATATTGCATAAACTTTTAAATAGGGATTCTTGTAATTTCCTATGAAATGGATATATATATGTACATGTACATACACACACACACACACACACACACACACTTAGTGTTTTTTAAAGTCTTCTGAGAAGCAATTTGTAACTTTTAATTTCCTGTATTGGAAGATAATTTATTAGTGTTTATTTCTGAGAGATTTAAATATGAACTTATAATTATGTGCATCAAAGTACCACAAGCAATGTTAACACTTATTTCCCTCAGCTAATAAAATGGTTCAAAAGGGATTTCACAATACATAATGCCTAGAACAGGGGAAACAAATACATACTTAAAGATTTGGTTATATTTTACTATTTTAGCTTTGCACATACAAAAATTATGTACTTGAAAAAGTTATTATGTTTGTAATAAATTCTATATTTTAAACATCATGATCATTTCATGTGAAAATCTGATAAAACTATCCAATATTATAATATTTAATTGGAAATGTCAGAACATTTTCAAAATCAAGTTGAAAACATCCTAAAGTGCTATGTTTCTAAAGGAAAAGTAATTAAAAAAACAAAAAGTTCACATTTTAAATGCAACATTATATTTCAACATTTCCATTGAAAAAAATTTCAACAAAGTGTGCTATACATTATTTTAATCACTAGATATATTTCTACATTGTGGGTATAAATAACCTAAAGGTATAACTTGTATCTTTATATTAACTCCCTTATTCAGTAACACATACTGTCAAGATGGTCACAAGGATAATCTAAGCACAGATGATACCTTAGAGTTTGTAACATGACTTCAAATAAATTGTTTAATTCCATCCTCCAAGTCTGGAAAGACTGCCTAAAATCAAGGAAGTATCATAAGTATAATTTTGTGTCCCATATTGAACCAATTAATAAACACTAGGGACTAACTATGAATAAGATACAATGCTTACTTTAGAAACATTTGAATTCTGGAAGAACCAAATAAAAAAATCACTGTTTTACACAAGGACAAAATACATAATAGAAGTGTAATTCATGACAGGAAGTTGGGTAAGGTGCTTTGGGAATGTAAGCATAACACGTATTTAAGACAGACAATCAGGGAAGTCTACTTGAGAGAAATATCCTGATATTACCTACCAAAGATAGCCAAAGGAAAGGCAAAAAGGAAGACAGTGTATAAATGTTCAGAGGTATAGCACAGTAGAAGATCTGTAGAAAACCACAGGGATCAGAGATCTAATATCTAAAGGAAAAGTGTGGGGTCACTTGAGACATTGTGGCTGAGACATAGACCCTTAATGTTTCTGTTAAAGAGGTTGAATCTCATCTTGTTGAGGAGACAGCAAACTGTTGAAGGAATTTGAAAATAGAAAATCAAATTTATTTTTTAAAGTAATTTACTTTGCAAGATAGTTTCAAGAAAAGGAGAGTTTAATTAACTCAAAAGATAAAAGTAGAAGACGCAGATTAGTGGAAGTTTTGAGGGATAAGGTTATGAGTTAGATGGGGACCTGTTGAGCTTAACATATCTGAAGTCAGAATCATGCATGTGCAAAAGGCAAGGATTACAATATGAGATTATTCTATCCCAAATTGTGTACCTTGTCCATGTAGTTAGACTTGGATCCCAGCCAAATTCCATTTGTTGTATTTTCATAGATACTTGTCAAACTTCTTAATTGTAAGCAATGGAAGATGACTAACAACATAATTGGAAAATGAATTTACATAAAATTACTTTGGATTGAACATAGAATAACTAGAGATGATGAAGAATTACCTAACTGTCCAAAACCATGCATAGAATATTTTTGAACCATTTTCAAGTATGCTATCTACAGTTTGCAAGGATCAAATTCTTTACCTAAAATATGGTTATATAGCAAGTGCTATAGTCTCAAATCTGCACCCTTTCAAATCTCTTTCCATTTCTGGCTACTTTTTTCCTGGACTATTTTGCTAAAGGCCTAAACTAGTTTTCTGACTTCCAGTCTTTACATTCTGTTAAACTTCCTTACAATTATAACAGAAATATATTTAAAAAATCTCTTTACAAATATCAATAAAATTATATTATTTTTCTAAAATAATAACAGTTTTTCTTTTAAAATAGAAGATCCATTTTTATGAAAAGAGCTATAGTACAGTCTCAAATGACATGAAATGTACTTGGCTAATTAGAAAGGAATATAATAGTTAGAAATGTTCAGTATCATAAAATATCATTGCTTCCTAACCTAATTTGTACATTCAATAAAGTACCAATAAATGTATAGACAATACTTGGGAGAGACTATTGATCCACTGAAGAAAATACTCCCGTGGAAAACTTAAAACAACAACAAGAAAAGTGATAAATTTGACAAGGTTAAAATGAAAAAATATTAGGAGGCAAAAATGAATACAAAGAGAAAACAAAATAGTAGGAAAATTTGCAACCTTTAAATATAAGGGAAATATCTATAAAGGACTAAATACTTGTAATAGGCTTGTAAGAAAGTTGGATCCCAGACACTTTAGCCTTCCTCCCTCAACAGTTTTCTGCTCTCCTCATCTTCTTAATTTGCCCATAATTCTCAGGATTTTAAAATCTTATTATAATAATTTAACTGTAATTTTATGCAGGTATTCTTGTGATCCAGTTTTTAAGCAATGTCACCTAGCAAGGAGCATGAACATAAGAAAATAAAAGTAATTGAAATATAAAATTACAATCATTTGACCTTAGAATTGAGAAAATACATAGAATAATTGAACAGGAAAATGTATTTTGAATGAATTTGAACATCTTTCATATATTGTTGGCTTGAGAGATAAAGTTATGAGTTGTGTTTCATATAGTGGAATCTTAAAAGGTATTATCTTCTAGCACCTTCTCCCTCAAATCCTGTCTGTAGTCTTCTTTCAAATTTTTCAATAAAATTCAACCTCCATGTCTTTTTGTGTATCTTGTGTCCACCTTTCAATTATACCTCTAGCTAAATCTGTTTTTATCTATAATTCTGCCTCAGACAATACACACACACAAACACACACACACACACACACACACACACACAGACACATAAATATTCATACAAAAATATTCACACAAACAAACTCGCATATTGTTTTGGGTCTGCCATAATGATCCTTGAACTATAGACTGGTTCTCAATCACTTTTTTTTTTCTCTCTCAGTAATAAGACATGATCCTTATTCTTTGTTTCTGCAAAGCAAGAGACGATCCTGTAAGAATCCAATCTTTTAGATAGTACATGCTTATGCACATGCATGGCCTATGTGTTTATGTTGTTTGTGAGAGAAGTGGTGTTGAGGAGGACAGGTGATGAATGTTCTGCATTTATTACTTTTGTCAGTGTTTCAATTGCTTTTGAGATTTTTGTCTGCCAAAAGACTGACTGACTAAATTGAAGTAATAGGCCTTTTTTAAAACTCCCTATTCATACATTACCTAGCATATTATCTGCCTTTTAGGACATTCGTAAAATATGAGTATTGAACAAACAATTGAACAAATAATTAATAATAACCATATAACAAATAAAGGATAACATTCATTAGGTAAAGTAAACTGCTGTGATTAAGAATGCAGACTCTTGTATCTGCAACTTACAATATTGTGTTTCTTTGCCCTCAGTTTTAAACCTTTCCCTGTTCATTATTAAACAGATAAATAATATCTGGTTTCATAATAACTCTAAAAGCTCCATTAATTGATAAATTGCTGTAAAACTGTTTACATATCTCATCAGTAAAAGCTCAGTAAATAATTCTTAATTATATTTTTTGTAATATTATTATTCACAGATTTGTAAACAAGACCTTCTTTGTACTAAAGATATATGAAACATCCAAAATGGAATTATTTATCTAAATATGCACATTGGGAATAATCAATCCAATTTTTTTTCTTTTTTTCTCTTTGATGCTGAACATTGAATCCAGGGTCTTCTCATGCTAGCCAAGTACTTTACCATTAAGCTATAACCCCAGTCCAGTTTTTCTTCTAAAAGAAGTTTCCTCTATGTTCCCATAAGAAAAGAACATTGTAATATATATATATATATAAAACATTTGAAAATTCTGGGCCCTTCAAACAACTTTGCCTTACCTCTTGCACCAAAATAGTAGTTACATATAAAAATATCTTCTAAATTCGCCTGTAAATATTATTTTTTTATTTTTACCAAAAGTTTGCTAAACAGATTATTTTTTATGTTTATTTTTTTAGTTGTAGTTGTAAACAGATTACTTTTGATGTCTGAATAATGTAACCTTGCAACAGAAAGCATCAAAATGCTTGCTTATATAACCTCAATCATTATTTATGTCAGAGAAAATTATGATTTGTACAAATATATCCACTTTTATAAATCAATTTTCACTGAAATATTCTCAGGTTGCAATTAACAACTCAAGATATCTTTACCTCCTTAATAAAATAAACAGTCACATTACATTAACTCTTCCTCTATAAAGTCCCTGTGGGTGAATCATAATGTAGTTCCTTGAGAACTGGGGAAAAGCCATGCCATCCTCTTTGGAGAACTATTCTCCATTTATGAATCAGTTTTGACTTGGGCTGAATTCTTGACTATGAGGTGACAAGCTATTTTGGAACCGAACTGTAGCTGATGTAGGAGGTGTTACCTGACCTACCAAGCACAGCATTACTTCATCGTCAAAAGCAAGTGTTATACACAAAGTTGACCTCAAGCAGGAGATGAGCATTCAAGTAAGATGCAAGCGGTTTTAAGTGTCATGGCCCTAACTGAAGTTAGATTGCCTTTTATTCTCTCAACCCATGCTTATGGCCACGTATAGATTTTCCTATGACCAGTGCCTGAGGAAGAAAATAATTGGATATTGTTCACACATAGTTTCATTACAGACCTTTCCCTGGGTCACATTTAAATATAGTGGTGAAAGAAATTCTTCCAATGAGAAGAACTATAAAAAATTCATCTGATCATCAATTTTTCCCCCGGAAGAGAGATGGCAAAATGTTCTATTATTTTATCAATAGGGAATAGCCTCTCCTAGATGGTCAGAGACTTAGAAAGAAAATGGTTAGAATATTGGTGATGAGGGAGTATATTTGTTTCCCATATTAGTGTTTACTAAAGTTCAAACTTATCCTCTACTTCACAATAAGGTATCACTATATTCTGACATGTAATTGCTGTTAAACATGATTTTTTTTGCAGTGTATTCCAAAGGGATGTTTTTAAAATGTTTAAATTTTTCATGAATTTCATCGGGTATAAAAGAAAATATTGAAAATAGTTTACAGCACTTAGCATTATCTGTATTCCCTTATGAATGTACATAAATGCAGTTGAATATTTAATAAATCGTACAATTAATTGCCTCAAGCACTGTACAAATGATTGATGAATGTGATACTGTGAATAAAACTTGTGTGAGATTTGTGATGTTTGGGACTTTCTCTTTCAGACATGATGTTGTAGGGCACTCATCTATATATGTGTTTATGTCAAAAATAAAACTTTAAATATAATATGTGATATGGGATTTCATATATATCACATACATATGAGTTATACACACTCATACTCACATATATGCATATATCTACTTTAGGTTTTAGTTCTTTATACAAAGGAAATAAAGTGAGCAGTACCACTTCCACATTTTTGTGTCTGTAAGCTTTTATGAGAATATATTAAAACACCATAAGATTGGAGGCCAGGGTTAAAGAGAGCTGAGGTAGCAGAATTTGTGAATAAGAATACATGAGAATGCTAAGCACTGTAGATAAAAGACCCTGGAAATCTGCACAGGGGTTACCTCGAATCTCTAGCAGAATATTGAGCCAAGACTGCATAAGCAAAATTTCGTAAGGCTAAGAAATTAGTAACTATAGATTTTACACAGATTACATCTTAATAAATTGGGTGAAAAAGAAGGGGAGGACTGGGGCTATAGCTCACTGGTAGAGTGCCTGTCTCGCATATGTGAGGTGCTGGATTCGATTTCTCAGCATCACATAAAAATAAATAAACAAAGATATTGTGTCCATCTGACACACATGCACACAGACACATACACACACACACACACACACACACACACACACACACACATATATATATATATATATATATATATATATATATATATGTATAAAGGAGAAAAAAAGATGTTTACTTTCCGGCTATCAGTAAGCCTTTATACCTAGTCACCCTGTCCTTGTTAAGTGGGGTTGTAAATTTGTAAATGTATATATATATATATATACACACACACACACACACACACACACATACACACACATATACACACATGCTCTATTTCTATACACATACATATAAATACATATAGATTCACAGCGTTAAGATTTATGATAACCTTATATTAGGTAGAGAGAAGAGATAGAAGAGGAGAGGAGAGGATGGGGGGATAGGAAGGATAGTAGAATGAAACAGACATTATTATGTTGTGTGTATCTATTTGACTGCATGACCAATGTGATTCTGCAACCTGTACACACAGAAAAATGAGAAATTATATGCTATCTGATTCAAATGTATGATATGTCAAGGTCATTGTACTGTCATGTGTAACTAATTAAAACAAATAAAAAATAATACTTGACGCAGTCCGGCTTCAGCAAAATAACCCGGGGGGTGATGAACAACTTGTGTAGATTTATACAGCAGGAGTGGAAGCCCTTTATTGTAGGACAACAGAGGTATTTATACATTCCACACAGCTTATCTTAATTAACATAAACTAGATACATACATTCCACACAGCTTATCTTAATTAGCATAAACTAGATACATCAGTCAACCAATAAGGAATCTCTACACTTAATGGCTAGCTGGAGTTACTTCACAAACCACTCCCTCTGGCAAAATGCCAGGTGCCATCCAGACTTGTTTACAGACTCTAACAATACTAAAAAAGATTTATGATAAGAAATTGATTTATTTGATATGAAAACTGAAAAAAATACCAAGATCTGCATTTGGCAAACTTAAGACTTAAGAAAGCCAATGGTGTAAGTTCCAGTTCAAGTCAAAGTCCGTGTTCAATGGCAGGAGAACACTGATGTCAGGGAGCAAGTTCTTCCTTACTTAGCAATGGATAAGAGTTTCAATAAGGATGACCCATCGATTCAAATGTTACTCAGAAATGTTCCTTACAGACATGCTATTATGGTTTGGATCTGGAAAGTACCCCAAAAGCTCATGTGTCGAAGGCTTGATCCTCAGTGCAGATATGTTCAGAGATAGAGCTTTTGGAAAGTGATGATTCATGTAGCCTTTAACCTCATCAGTAAATTATTACTTTGGTGTCATTATTGGGAGATGGAACCTAGTTGGAGAAGTGGATCCTTGGGGACATGCCTTTGGAGACTACATCTTGTCCTCAGCCACCCCGATACCTTCTCCATCCCCTCCTCTCCTTTCCCTTCTCCCCTCCTGTTCTCTCCCCCTCCTCCTTATCCTCCTCCTTTTTCCAATCTCTTTATTTCTCTTCACCATTCTGTCCACTATGAAGTGAGCAGTTTTCTTATACCACACTCTGAGGTTCTGCTTCACCTCAGACCCAAAGCAATGGACTAAAAACCTATGAAAACAAGAGGAAAACTTAATCTTTCTTTCATCTAAGCTTGACAAATACCTAGAAAAATGTTTTCATAAATATCTAGGCATTCTGAAATCCTGTGGCCCAGTCAAACTGACATAGAGTTCGCCAATATAACATCATTATGCTGAATTTTATGGTCTCACGTAATAGCACAGTAGCCTTTGTAAGATTTAATTTCAGTGCCAGCATAATAGTAACAGCTTCCCGATCTACTGTTATATCTTCCAGATTGTGGTTACTAAATAAATGACAGATATATTGAGTGTTGTTTATTTTATAGTAAAAACTCTTGAATCTGGGAACCTAAGGATAGGAATTCGAGTGACTCTGAGATTTGCAAAAGAAATACATTTTTCCTTTTTCTAACTACAATTTCAAGTTTTGCTTTGCTAAACATTTTAATTCTTAAACTAGTCATGTTTTCAACAGAGGACAAGAATTTTTCATTGAATCTGTCACCTGGCTACTTAGGGCTCTTCAAACCATCAAATCATCAGGCAGATTATGAGTTGGACTGACTGATTTTGATTGCCACTATACGATAGGACCAAGGAGAAATATATAAGGAAAGCAGAAAATCCCTTTGGATATCATCTAATACACTAGGCCATGAAATTTTTAAGAATAATTGAATCATTATAAAAGTGGAATCACTCAATATATTTTAAGAATACACATTGAGTCACTCCACCAAGCAAGGAACCAAGATTAGTCAAGGTACATTCTAAACATTGAATAGGTAATGTAAGAGGGAAGTTGTATATGTTAGCTACAACCATGTGGCAAATGATAGAAATAATGATGCAAGGGTTATATATTTATTTCCTTATATTTAATTTGTTTACTTACATACCTATGTATATGAATTCAAGTATTTTCTTTTTTCTATGACTATTAAATACTCCTTCTTAAGTGTGCTATAAGACTTTAACTTCAAGCAACTTCAATCTTCTGAATCTACAGAAATTCCACCACTTTGAAACTCTTTCTTGCTAATATGAGCCTCATTTGTCTTCAACTTTTTGTCTCATGTGTTTCTAAGACAAATTTAGAAACTTCAGTATTATATGCTTCTTGTAACATAGAAAGAAACGTTATAATCCATTGTTTCAAGAAATTGCTTTGATAAATGATGTTGTTATAAAAATGAAATAATGTTATTATAAGATTTAGATCAAATGTGAAAATGGATAATTCTCACATTAAGATCAATATTATTTCAAAGTTAGAAAATAACTTATTGGGGCACAAGAATAATAAACTTTCTCTGCATTTGGGAAAATTTATATAGTAAGTCTGACATTGTGTGATTAGAGAAAGTCTAGAGAAGACATGTTTAGACTGAAATAAAAGGCAGGTACAAGGTCCAAAGGAGTCCAGCCCTGATAGATAACACAGAAGATATTGCACATCAGAGGGATACTGTGGAGCCCTTAAATATTCTACATTTGTAAGGGCAATTGAAATATATGTTAGCAGTGGATGGCCAGCTTCCCCCCTTAGGATAAAATTCAATGGAATAGTTTCAAATAATTTTCTACTGTTATGATCTTAGGGAACTGGTACTTTTTGAAATAAATTTTCCATGAGTTTGATTAAGAATGTGGAACTCAAAGTCAAATCAAAAACATTTTTCATGCCCAAAAAGAAAGAAAAAGAAAAGAAAGTTAAAAAGAAAGAAAAGAAAAAAATCTAAGCTTGATGGAAAATAGAAAAAAATTACTGGGGATTACTAGAGACTGGGAAGGATGCTATTAGAAAGAAGGATGAAGAATAGGAGGCACAAAGCAAGGTAGAAGAAGGGTGAATGGACATGATCAATATATCATGATTGTATGTGAATCCCATTACCTTATACAGGTAATATGTGCTAATAATTATAATAATTTTGAATAGCTTCTACAAAACAAAAGGAAAAAAATCAATAAAATGAAATGGCAAACCCAGGAATAGGGGAGAAATACTTGAAAACCATAAGAAAACCAAAACTTCGGTTATTTATTTTTGGTAGATACTACATTGACATGTGTTTCCTAATACTTTAATGATTAAAAATTCATTTTCGCATTAGTGATGTCATAAACTGCATACTGATGTTTACCCAAAGTTCATATGCTAAATTTAATTTTTGAAGTGATGTTATTTGAAGGTGTGGCTTTGGGAGGTGATCTGGTCTTCCACTTGAATATGATTAATGCCTAGGATTCCCAGAGAGCTCCCTAGTCCCATATGTCCAGTGAGGAATCAGTGAGAAGACTGCATTTCATGAATCTGGAAGATACCAGACATTGAATCTACTAATACCTTTACCTTGGAATTCCCAGTTTCCAGAATTGTGAAAATAAATTCTACTTCATTTAAGAACAGAACTCTGTGATATTTTTTGTTATAAAAACCCAAGAGTATTAAAACAAGTGGTCTTAATCCATGTGTTGTGTTTGCAATTTTAGGTATAAATTAAGTAGGCTAGTCTGTGAGAAATAAAGAAAAAAGAAATCACAAAGTTAGTGTTAGCCCAAAATGACTGAACCAGGTGCACACATCAAGGATCAGCAGAGTCTTTATTCAGTGGTGAGATCATTCATCTGGTGGATCCACTTTCTGGATAGAAAATGAGCCACTGGCCAAAGGATGAATCTGTGTTTATGTATCTTACACTGAGAGATGACTTAATTATTGACAGAGTGTGTCAGTTTGGGCATGCAGGAAACAGGTTTGAGAGTATGTGAAATTTGTTTTTACTGGACATTGTTTTTACTTGGGAAAGAATGGAGGGTCTGAGGTCAGCATTCAGTGCTTATCTCTTTCCCTACAGGGTCCCATTGTACTGTCACTGAGAAAGGATTTATTTGGGGAAAGATCAATGCTTTGGCTTCCTCCCAGAGACTGCCATTTTAGACTTGATGAATATCTCCTTCCCAGGAATTGTACTGTCACTGGGAAAGAATATATTGAAAAAGGATCAATGCTATCAATGTATTACCATCTTCCTCATTCCTTCTTCCCAGGCCACACTATTTTTGGATTTTCCATACCTTATAGGTAGAATATTTCAGGATTTAAAGTAAGAAAACAGAAAATAATCTGCCAGAATATTTTTTAAATAATGATAAGAATATTTCCTTTTGTATTTTAAATAGAGTATATCCACCTTGATTTGCTTTTCTATGTGATAGTTCCATTAAACTTTCTATATTATACTATTTTTTTGAAAAAACAGTCCAGATGTATTAGTAATTCATAAACATACTACAAAATATAATACACTGTTGTCTTTGTAAATTAGCATCCATTTTATAATTAATTTACAGCTCTAATATCTATTTATTTTTATTTAAATAACTCTGAATCATATAATAAAAAATATGCTACATTCCTCGCTTTTAAATTTTAATATATATTTTTACTTGTAGATGGACACAATGCCTTTATTTTATTTTTATGTGATGTTTAAGATCGAATCTAGTGCCTTTCACATGTGAGAAGAGCACTCTACCACTGAGCTACAACCCCAGCTCCACTATGTTTTTTATCACTTTAATATCTTCCATCTCTTCTTGCCATGAAGATATGGAAATTTGCACATCTTAGTGAAATTATGAAACTCTTACCATGAACTTAGAGATAATGCCTTACTAAACACATTCTCCAAATATGAATAGATTGATGTTTACTTCACAGAGATCTTGTGCAAAGCAAAATTTTTCAGGATGTGTAAATCATAGCAATATATTTTTAGTTAGACAAACCAGCAAACATATAAAAATAAAAGAGACTTATGATTGCAATGTTTAATTTTCTGCTATTTTAGTTTACTCTTGGACAGTGTATGTCAACACCCAAATTTGAAAAAAAAATTATTAAATCTTATTTATAGAAAAGCCAATGAAGAGTCTTTATTGTTAAACCCAAGGTATTTTATACTATAAACTACATTCACTACCCATGACTACTCAATCAACATTTCTTATTAAGGAAATGATGGAAGAAATAATAGTAAGGGAAAATGGGGACATTATCTACCAATAGATTATTTTTCATGCTATGGAGAGGTTTATTTAATCTCAGGAAAATTTTTATTGAGAATAGAGATCAAGCCATTTCTATGACAAGATAGATCCGTGTAGTTACTGACAGCTTGGCAGTTAATTAATCACTTGACACTTTCTCTGAAATAGTGTTTCAAAGACTGAGAAGCCAAGACCTTTGGGGATTCTACTGTATGACACCACATGTGTTCATCCAGAAGGACTCTGAAACTGTTGGTCCAATAAAGTTCACTACAATAACTTATGTGTGGAGACTCTTGACATTGTCAAAAATGCACTATTTTCTTTCAATATTTATGGCCATAGTTTTTTTTTATGCTTCTACTCTGTTTCCTTATTCTTCCAAATGAAAATGTGTATAATATATATTAGTAACACACAGTCATATAACTGAGAAGTGTGATTCACATGAAAAATATATCAAATCATTTGAAATGGTAGTTTTCTTTTCCCTAATCAATTGATTAGAGAGAAGGAAGGAGAGGGAAAAAAAACTAGAGGCCTTTATATTTAAAAACTATATTTCATATACACGTAAGTTAGACAGCTAACAAAGCATTCAAGTACAATGTATATAAAAATTAGACTGGTAAATAAACATTCAGACCTTAAACATTTACAAATTGACTTTAAAATTTTACAAAATCCTAGCTGGGCATGTTCATACATTCTTATAATCCCAGCTACTTGGGAGACTAAAGTGAGAGGATCACAAAATAAGGTAGGTTAATGTGTTTCTCAGTTTTTTGTTGCCATGACCAAATACCTGACTAGAACAACTTAGCAAATGAAAAGTTTATTTGAATTCACCAGTTCAGACATTGAATTCACAGTTTCAGTTCATGGTCAGCTGACTCCATTGCTCTGGGCCAAGGTGAGAGGTAACATCATGGCAGAAGGTTGTGGTGGAGAGAAGCTTCTCCACCCATAATGGCCAGGAAGCAGAGAAAGGGGAAGGAGATACAGGGAATATGAATCCTTCCAAGGCATATCCAAGAAGCCCCCCCTCCATTCATACCCAACTCAGCAGGTTGAAAGTGGGACCAATAGATTAGGTGACAGTTCTCACAATCCAATCATTTTACATCAGAACATTTCTACATAACACAAACCATAACAGTTAGTCATCCATTAATATTTAGACACAAGGACAATAATGGGCAAAAATTCATTGGGAGGAAATCATACTTACACATTAAGAAAATCCAAAAGTCACCAGGTGCAGTGGTGCATGTTTGTAATCCCAGTGATTTGGGAGGCTGAGGCAGGAGGATTACAAATTCAAAATTAGCCTCCAGAACTTAGTGAGGCTCTAAGTAACTTAGTAAGACCCTGTCTCAAAATAAAGAATAAGAAGGAGTGAAGATATAGCTCAGTGGTAAAGCACCTCTAGGTTCAATTCCCTATAGCAAAAAAAGAAAAAAAAATCATAAGCCAAAATCTAAAACCACATGGAACCTTATCAAAACCAATCAAAAGCAAAGAAAACTGTTATCAGGTGGCCTTAATACTGGCCCTGTGTGGAAGGAGCTAAGTATCTCTGCCTTAGAGATATTCAGTATAAAGTTGAAAAATGGTATTTCAAAAGTTTCATCTCAAAAAAAAAAATCTGGGAGAACAGAGCTTTGTGACAGAAGGTAGAATTTCATATATTTCAAAGAAGCACAAAGGAATTTCACAGATCTAAATCCTGAGTGCTAGAAGCCATCCTTATCACATCTAAAGGTAGAAAATTTTTAAAAACCAGCCTCTGAATCTTCCCAAATTTCTGAGGGGAGGAACTTCCATATTCAGTACAATTCAAAGGCTCAAAGTCCTTAAATACTTCAAATATGCATGGAATGTGTCAACCTCTAGAGGTGACCCATTCAGTCTGTCCTGCATGTCTGCATACTACATCCTTCAAATTGATTGGAAGGATAGTCTTTGGTATTTACTGGAAATTCTTCCTGTGAGATTGCAAAGAACCAAAGCTCTTTACTACCCTTTTTTGTCTTGGTTTCTTGATGAAAACTCACAGACACTTTCAGAACTGCATTTTGGCCCTACAGTTACATGTGGGGAGGGGTGGGATGGAAGGGGAATCTTCTCATTACAACAAGTTTGAGGCCAGCCTGAGCATTTTGGAAAGACCCTAAAAAATAAAAAAAATAAAAGTTTAGGAAATTGGGGGCAAATTACCAATATAATTTATTTTTCTACCTGTCAGATTAATTTACATCAGAGCTCCCTCTCTGTGTTTACCACCATAGTTTAATCTTAAAGACAATGAGGCAGCCATAGTTTAATTAAGATTAATAGGGAAAATAATTCAAGTAATTTTATTAATTTTAATCTGAAATCATCTATGACATCATCTACCAAGGGACATTGTTTTTCAAATTTTTAGTAATTTTGGATATATAACCTTCATACACACTTTAAAATCCTCCAGGTTTTAAGCCATAGTTATTAAAGGAATTTGGCAATCAAATAAATTAAAATAGGCATATCTTTCTGAAAGAGTATTGGATTTATGTATATATTCTTTTCTCAATTAAAATAATACCACTGGTTACCAAAGACCCAGATGTTGAAGATCGAACTCTGGAGAATTGGCGAAGTGTAGAAATCGAGTTTAATTGAAAAAAAAAATTGAAACTGACTTCTTCACAGAGGAGTCAGGGTTGGTAAACAAAGAAGTGGGAATTTCCTGTCCCTTTTATACATCTTAGATTCCTTTTGTTCTCCTGCCCTCTTTTCCCCTTATTTGTCCCCATGTTATCTACCTGACCAGTGCCAGCGTAAGGCAAATGGGCAGGGGAAGGGCCAAAGTGTGGAGCACTCCAGGCAGTAAGGTAATCACCAAAAAGTGAGGCAGGTTACCTTAGCCACAGGTGGGAGCCAGAGCTAGGAGAAGAGCTTTGGAAGGAAGAGGGGGGAAGGGCAGCATTTGTTTTTCTTACCATTTGGCCCTCACCTTCCCGATTGGACCCAATTATTTATTATCTACTGACTGGCTTTTTGTCCCTTGGCTTCAAAAACACATTAAATATGGAGGATAAGAAAATACAATTGATTTCCTTGAAATATATTTCAATAAATCCCATTTTCCAAAAAAATTAAAATATGAAATATAAATAAGTTAACAAAAATATGAGTAACTCTAAAATGTAATGAGTAAAACTTTCAGTTTCTGTCTACCTCCTCCTTCTGAGTCTCTAAGAATGGATAATATTTTATAGTGGATTAAATCATGATTCCTAGTGGCTTTGTTGTATATTGTTATTTTGAAATTACATGACTTTTTAAAAATATATTTTGATAGCATGTTTTTTCTTTTTCTTTCTATTATAAATAATGATTTTGTAGTCACACATGTGATTATTTAGAAAGATTTTTCAACCTAGATGCTCTTCAATGGATGAATGGATAAAGAAACTATGGTATATATACACAATGTAATATTATTCAGCATTAAAAGAGAACAAAATCATGGCGTTTGCAGGTAAATGGATGGAGTTGGAGAATATATTGCTAAGTGAACAAGCCAATCCCAAAAAACAAATGCAAGATGTTTTCTCTGATATAAGAATGCTGATTCATAATGGGGAAGTGGGGAGGGTAGCATAGGAGGAATAGAGGAACTCTAGAGAGGGCAAAGGGGAGGGAGGAGGAGGGAGAGGGCATGGATGTAGAAAAGTTGATGTAATGAAATGGACATCATTACCCTAAGTACATGTATGAAGACACAAATGTGACTCTACTTTGTGTACCACCAGAGACATGAAAAAATTTGCTTTATATGTGTACTATGAATTAAAATACATTCTGCTATCACATATAACAAATCAAACAATTAAAAAAAAACAGAAGGTGATTTTGAAGTGAAGAGAATTTCCCCACAAACCTCTCAAGGTTTGAAAATTGAATCTGCTGAAATAAACTTATAACTGTTGAATAGGAGAAAAGACATACAAGTTCATTGTATGCAAGGTAAAATCACAGGAAAATGAAAGCCAATGACTCAATGAGGTTGAGAAGTCTATATACCCTCTTAATAGTACATCACAGGGTCATGTGAGCATTGGAAGTTTCTTGTCTCACATACCAAAAGGATGAAGAACCCTGATGATAGAGAGTGAGAATTCAGTAACAGATTTATTAGAAATAGATTTATTAGAAGCCAACAAGGAAGGCTCCCACAACATAACAGTGATCCCAAAGAGGGTTTCAAAGAGGAGGCTCTCTGTCTACAGATTTTTACACTGTTCTGATTAAGAAGTAACCTTTCTTGGAGAGTCCCCCTTGATTGTTCTTTTTCTCTGACTCTGTTGAAAGTGTATGATTTTAGTTTCTTATTCTCAAATTGAATGGTTTAGTGTATTTGTTAACCTGCATTTGTCCTGTACCTGTTCCTTAAAAAAAAAAAATGCATGAATTCAAAACAACTCTTTTTTTTAATATATATATTTATTTTTTTTTATTGATTGTTCAGAACATTACAGAGCTCATGATATATCATCTTTCATACATTTGACTCAATTGGGTTTTGAACTCCCATTTTTACCCCAAATACAGATTGCAGAATCGCATCTGTTACATACTCACATTTTTCCATAATGGCATATTAGTGACTGTTGTATTCTGCTACCTTTCCTATCCCCTACTATCCCCCCTCCCCTCCCCTCCCCTCCCATCTTCCCTCTCTACCTCCTCTGCTGTTGTTCAATTCTCTCCCTTTTTCCCCCTCCCCTTGCCCCTAATAACCTCTTATAATTTTGTGTATCATTGAAGGTCTCCTACCATTTCCATATGTTTTCCCTTCTCTCTCCCTTTCTCTCACCCATTCGTCTTTGTTTACTGTTAGTCTTTTCCTCATGCTCTTCCTTCCTGTTCTGTTCTTAGTTGCTCTCTTTATATCAAAGAAGACATTTGGCATTTGTTTTTTAGGGCTTGGCTAGCTTCACTTAGCATAATCTGCTCTAATGCCATCCATTTCCCTGCAAATTCTATGATTTTGTCATTTCTTAGTGCTGCATAATACTCCATTGTGTATAGATGCCACATTTTTTTTATCCATTCATCTATTGAAGGGCATCTAGGTTGGTTCCACAGTCTAGCTATTGTGAATTGTGCTGCTATAATCATTGATGTGGCCGTATCCCTATAGTGCACTCTTTTAAGGTCCTCAGGGAATAGTCCGAGAAGGGCAATAGCTGGGTCAAATGGTGGATCCATTCTCAGCTTTCCCAGGAATCTCCATACTGCTTTCCAAATTGGCCTCACCATTTTGCAGTCCCACCAGCAGTGTACAAGTGTACCCTTTTCCCCACATCCTCGCCAACACTTATTGTTGTTTGACTTCATAATGGCTGCCAATCTTACTGGAGTGAGATGGTATCTTAGGGTGGTTTTGATTTGCATTTCTCTGATTGCTAGAGATGGTGAGCATTTTTTCATGTACTTGTTGATTGATTGTATGTCCTCCTCTGAGAAGTGTCTGTTCAGGTCCTTGGCCCATTTGTGGATTGGGTTATTTGTTATCTTATTGTTTAATTTTTTGAGTTCTTTGTACATTCTGGATATTAGGGCTCTATCTGAGGTGTCGGGGGTAAAAATTTGTTCCCAGGATGTAGGCTCTCTATTTACCTCTTTTATTGTTTCTCTTGTTGAGAAAAAACTTTTTAGTTTAAGTAAGTCCCATTTGTTTATTCTTGTTATTAACTCTTGGGCTATGGGCGTCCTATTAAGGAATTTGGAGCCCGACCCCACAATATGTAGATCGTAGCCAACTTTTTCTTCTATCAGACACAGTGTCTCTGATTTGATATCTAGCTCCTTGATCCATTTTGAGTTAACTTTTGTGGATGGCGAGAGAAAGGGATTCAATTTCATTTTGTTGCATATGGATTTCCAGTTTTCCCAGCACCATTTGTTGAAGATGCTATCCTTCCTCCATTGCATGTTTTTAGCCCCTTTATCAAATATAAGATAGTTGTAACTTTGTGGATTAGTCTCTGTGTCCTCTATTCTGTACCATTGGTCCACCTGCCTGTTTTGGTACCAGTACCATGCTGGTTTTGTTACTATTGCTTTGTAGTACAATTTGAACTCTGGTATCACTATAATGTTAGGATAGTCAAGGAAACCTGGGGTAACAACAAAAAGTATGGTCATCCAAGTGTGAGTGGGGCCTTCTAGTCAGGAAGTCACAAAGAAAGAGAAAGCAAGCTTTAGTCTATGGTTTTAATATGGCTGGTGTTCCTGCCTCAACAGAGAAGAGGCAAGTGGAGGGGTACATGAAGTTTTAGAAGACGAGTGATGATTTTTTTAGTGGGTATTGTTACAGAGTAGGGTCCTCCTGAGGAACCAAAATAATGTGAGAGAAGTCTTCTCTTACAGGTTCTTGCATTCATGCTAGAAAGATTTCAGATATATGACTCCGAATAGCAGGCATGATTTTATTTGAAGGAATAGGAAAGAAAAATGTTGAAATTCTAAGGGAGATATTAGGTCCTCTCAGAGAGGAGAAGAAAGGTATGGTCCTCCTGCCCTCCAGTTTTATTAGGTGTTCCAGATACATGTTTCCAGAAAATTTTACCGGGGTCCACCTCTGAAGTTTTGAATGACAGCAGATTGGATCAGACTTCCAAGTCCCCATGGTGCATGATAAAAGTCCAAGGTAATTCCAGGACACTGTGGCCCATGTTGACTGTTTCTAATTATCATAGGTCCCTGAGTTCTCTAATCTGGTTTAAGGGTCATAAAATGTCCCCCCTTCAATGTGACTTAGTTCTCCTTATTGGTATGAAGAATACAGGAAGGATTCTTTCAGGCCTACATTTCTCCAACAGATACCAGGTTGTTTGCTTAAGCATGAGATGTATCCTATTGACTTAAGCCAGGAAAGGCTGCAGGTAAATTGCTTTTATAAAAAGAAAGCCTGTGAGGCTCAGCAGAGGAGGACCAGTTGTAGAGTTATCCCCTTACCACTCATATCTTTTTATTACCTTTCAATATGAATGGACTCAAAGAACAAAAATAAACCTGGGATAAAGTCTATCTTTGTTCTGTGTGTGGTATCAACTCTAGTCTTCTTTTCCCGCAATGTGAAACATTTTTACCTGGTTGATGAGATCACTTGGGGAAGGGATTCACAATAATTGATTGGCTTCTATAATATCTGGCTTTTAGGTAAATAAGGGAACTTCAAAGAAAGTCCTTTTGTGTGCTTCAAAAGACAAAAAGAAGTGAGAGGCAGGAGGTTAGGGGGTCAGAGAGACCTTGGTTCTTCTTTAGTTCAAAACACTTCACATGCCGAAGAACCATAAATTGGGGTATTGTTTTCTAAGTTACAATATCGGCTGTATACAGCACATATTTTTTAAAGTATCAGGTACACATTCTAATGAAATGGACTAAAATTAAAGACCCCTTCGAATTTGATGACAACTTCTTCATGCTTGAGAGTAAAGATTGAAGGTGCCCCCACCCATGGGCACCAAGAAAGTTGAGACTGTCATACTTCTGACTCATATAGCCTATAAAAATCTACATATGTCTATCAACTGACTTTTGTTTCTGTAAATTCTAACTACTTCTGTGGAACCTGTGGAGAGAAGTGATGTAGCTGGATCTCCCCAATTTGATCAAACTACAAAAAATTTATTTTTCCTTTCTCCATTTTGGCAGGTAGCAAAATACAGACAGTTGGGATTTGGACGAAACTCCCTGGGATAGGCTGATGGTAGCACTAAACTGCCTCTTAGAAATGTATCAATTAATGTTTGGTTAAAACTGGTAGTATTACTCTCACCAACATTACAGGTTATGAATTTTGAAAACATGGCAACATTAAAATAGTGAATTTGGGTGCAACCCTCTGAATTAAAGGGAACTTCCTCCTACTGAGAGAAGGAAGGAAAGTAAAAAAAAAAAAAAAATGGGTGGCTGAATCCAGACATTAGGGATTCAGAGAGGGTCCTTGGATTAAGCTGATGGTAACAATATCCCAAATTTGTGCAGCTGAAACACAAGGAGGAAAAAAACCAATAACATTTACTTTAATTTCAATTTAACTATTGCCTCCAGAGAATTTCTGTGTATCTTTTTATCTCTCTGACTTTGTTTTTATTTTTTCTTTATTTTGAGTTGTTTACTATAGTGCACCTAGAAATAGCTTTATTTCTATTTCCTTGTTTGTGGCCTCGAGTACTTTTGTGCCTATAGGTTATTATCATTTAAATTCTTGGAAATATTCTTGATTATTTCTAATTTGAAAAATGCTTATCTTTATTCTCTCCACCCTCTCCTTTTTATAAATCAAATATTATAATAACATAAAAAGCCGAATATGTGTCACCAAAAATATTCTTCTTTGCATAAGTCTTATTTTGAGCTGATTATTTTGAGACACTTGTAGACATAGGAGAACTTCTAAAAATAGAAGTATGAGTTGCAGTTTTTAAAAGGAATTTATATCTATAAAGAAAATCTCCACTTATAAGGTTGTTTTCTTTCTGTGCCAGGAAAAAAAAAAAGTTTTAAAAATGATGAGATCAGTAGAGTCTCTTATCAATGAATAAGATGCTGACTTAAATATCCATAAAATACTTTCCCTTTCTTATCAAATTTCCTTGGTCACATCCTAAATACAAGCCTCCTCATTTCTTTTCTTTTCTTTTTTTTTTTCCTAGTAAGTAATGACATTTAATTCTAAACTCTTTTAGATTTACTTATTTACCCATGGTGGTTCTAGTGTATACATAACACACATATGTTTATAAAATGTTTTTTCTCTTACTTAGTGTAAGAAATAGAAAGTCCATTGGTACATTTTTAGAATATTTAGCTTGAACTGGAAAATGACTTTGAGATCTAAGAAAGGCGACAGGAGGGAGAGAGCAGAATAGAAAGTTATAAGCAGTTTGCACTGGAGTGTAAAAATGTGCAGCCCCTTGACAAAGAGGAGGTGAGAAAGAAGCCTCTCCACACACACCTGAAGAACTATGTACATGCCCAGAGGGCATGCCCAATGCAAGGGACTTTCCCTCCACAAGAGAACAAGGGAGGTGGATATAACAAGAGGTATATTTATTTAAATAACCCAGAAGGAGACAGTAAAACCTAGGTGACTTTCAGGAAGATTGTACACTCCATAGTACTCAGTCAGTGAGGATCTGGGAGAGGGATCTGGTGCCCTAGGGAATAAATTTCTGGTTGTACCTAATCTGTGTGACCTGACTACCAGTCACCTGATTTTGCAAGATGGTCATTAAAGCCTTACTTTTTGCTGTATATTGTGTTTTATTCCACTATTTGGGCTTGAACAGGTGAGCACATTTTTCACATTAACCTGTGTTTTTTACAGAGACCAATTTCAACTTAAAGCTGTGAAAAGAGAGAAAGAAAATATTTTTTTTCTCCTCTGCAATATGTTAGAACATATTCTCAAATTTCATATCTCTGATACCCTTCTAAATGCCTCCTCATAAATATTGTTAATTTTTGGTGTGAATGTTTTTTTCTCTTGACCTGTTTTTTCAGATTATCTATCCTAACTTCTGCTCTGTGTAATGTTCTGAAAAATTAGTTATCTGGTAAATATCTGATGAACTCTTAATTATATTTATTATATTTTCTACTCTAAAGTTTCCATTTCCTATTTATTTAAATATTCCGTGTGTTATTAAAGATTAATCTATTTTCCATTTCTGTTGCTTCTTTTTTGGATACATAATTTGTCTTAAAATCCTGGTTATCTAATGCAAACATTTAAATTATTCATATGTGTATTCTTTTATGTTTATTCTTCTTTTGATTATTGCTCTTATGGTCTAATCTTTGATGTGTTGAAAATGTGCACAGTACATATAGAAAGTTACATATTTATGTCATTATTTTCCTTCAAAAATATTCCACCCATTTTCCATTAAGCAATTGAGCAATGAAGTGATGACTAATCATCTTCATTCAGTCAAGAACTCTTATAAAAAGGGACGGTGTTGCATCCTGGTAATGACAGGAGACAGACAGTTGTGAGTGATGGAAACATGAGGTTCAGGGAATAATTCAATGAACTGAGCCCACTGTGTTGATCCTCATGTGCCTTTACTTTCCAAAAGCAATTTACCTGAAGTCCTGCCTGGCTTAAGTGGACAGCATATAATACATTCCTCAGCAAACCACCTCTTATCTGCTCAAGAAATGCATGCCTGAAATAATTCTGATAAGAGAAAAACAAGTTGCTCTGAAGGGGGACTTTTGTGATCAGTTCACAGACCAGATCCCAGAACTCTGGGAGATAAGGATAATTATCCCTAACCATAAAATCTATAAAAAAATGTTTCAATTAGAACTGGTCAGCATGGCTAGAGTGACCTAGAGTTGCCAAGGCAGTGGATGAAGATTTGATGTCATCCTGCTATTAGTCAAAAGTCAAGAGCTAAATCTGGGTAGGCGGGACTCTTTGCAAACTTCCTTGAGACTCCTAATAAAACTAGAGGGATGGAGAGACACACTGTCCCTAACTTCTCTGAGAGGATCCAATTTTTTCCTTGAGAGAATCCCCTTTTCCTCTTTTCTACCCCTTCTAATAAACTCATGTCTCTAAGGGACATCTCTGAAGTCTTTCTGATTTGATTACAAAAATCAGAGTTTGAAGGGGGCTTTCAAACTGCCTCCATTTCCCAGAAGACTCCAGTCCCGTAGCAGTAAGAACCAGTCTATCATTTCTTCATCAAAGGTTTTCAATGAAAAAACTGGCATTTTCACCAAGAAGAAAGGTCTGAGGAGGTCTGCCAAAAGAAAGGAGGACCTCATCTCAGACCATGAGGGTCCTTATGTCAGAATGGAAAGGATCGGTCAAAGTGAAACATAAATTGAATTTATTGAGAGAAAGAAAGAAGTGCACACTCTGAGAGACAAGGTAGAGTTCAGGCATTGAAGAGAAACACACTTACTACATCTTAGCCGGCATATTTATGCCTGTAATATCATTAGAACAAGAAAATGATCTAAGAGAGTGTTTTTAGTTATCATTTAGGTTGCTAACTGTTCATGTTGGCCATTACCAGAATGGGAGTCAATTAGCAACATGCTGATTATTACCACAAAGAGGGGTCTTTTCTTGTTTGCTTTTGATGGGCTCTGTTTTTTTCCCCCATGAAAAATAAAACTGTAAACAATCAAAATATTAACAACTGAAATATATTAATAACATAACCCAACACAAATACATATTTAAATGTTCAGGAGAATAAGACAATAGGGAAATATACTAGAAAAATATCATTTTTGTTTCCTTCTCTTCCAAGTAACTATTTTTATTATTGTCACTGGAGTTGAGAATTTGTTACCTTGAAACATAAAATGAAGGAGAATAAAGCAAACAAATGTGCTTGGTAAAAACTTTCTAAGTTGATTTTCAGGTTAGAGATCTAGTACTAAAATGATTTGCAATTACTTCTTTCTTATAATGAAGATTTTATAACTCATTTGCACTGACTACACATTAAAACAGTATATTACTGTAGTTTGTGAATCTTTACATATTTATGAAATTCTCAGTGTGTCTTAAATGTATAATTTGCATCATAAATTTTAATTATCTTAAAATTTTGCATTTGTAATTTTACTTCTAATGTTTATTAATTTTCTATCATGAAGTTTACAGCAGGTAACATAAAGAAATAAAATTTAAATATGATGATGAATTTTATTTATTTGAAATTATTTAAATATTTTTTATTAATTACTTAACTACATTTTTACCAATTAAAAAAAACTTGAAAAACATACACTAATGACTAATGGTTAACTTCAGAGCATGGCTTATATATTATACATAATAAACTAATTTTTACAATGCAAGCAGAAATATTTAATGCATGAAAACAATAATTTCTTCTCAAGCATAATTTTTGTCCAATTCTTATATAAAAAGAAAAATCATATAACATGTTTGTATTATTACAAGTATGTACTGCCCGAACAGTAAAGGCGTTTTTTTTTCTCTTGCTTATTGTAAAAAATAACATAATTTTGAAAACCTAACACAATTACAAATACTTGAGCTACCTTTCATTCTCATGGATTAGTGGAATGCATATTAATAAGTCTGGCCTCTATAATTTCATGTCTTACCTGAGGCACAGACGGCATTTAATCATGGCTATTCCACTATTCCACACTGCATAGTCTGAGAAGTAAATTTAGAACTCAATTAAGAAAGCAAAAGTATAAAGGGTTATTTTGTATATTGCTCTAGTCTCCCTAACAATCACACTTAACTAAACTTCTTTGACTTCTTGTCATTAGGCTACTTTATCAGTAACAGCTTATAAAAACCATTGCTGAACTTCCTATATAATTTGGTTCAAAATGTTTACTATATTACATAGTTTTCACTGCAAGAAATCTTGGGAGAAATTTCTCTTAGGACCAGGTATAGTCATTCTTACATGGAATATCCTGTTCGTTTTTATTTTAACTGCATTATAAACAAAGTAATGATGTTCTACTTTTCCCATTGGCTGCTGAAAAGCTTAGTTCTAAATTTGTTACATTTTTCCCACAGTATATAGGAATTAATAGCAACACCGAATGTCACAATCTCTCTTATAACTATATCTTCCTGTCTTTTATTTCCTTTGACTTTGTTGAAAAAATATTTGCTCGTAGTTGTTATGGTTTGGATAAGTGTCCTCTGAAGGTGTATGGGTTACTTTTGTTATAGGTTTGATCCCCAGGGTTATGATAGTGGGAGGTGACAGCAATCCTGAGATGGAGTCTGGTGGTAGGTCCTTCGATTGCTGAAGGTTCTGCCCCTATTAGGAAGTTTGAGATTGTTCCTCTCTTCCTCTCTGTGCTTCTGGCTAGTGAAGTAAGTGGTTTCCTATTCAATGTACTTCCACTCCTGCTGTACCATGCTGTCTTCACCAGAGTCCCAAAGCAATGCCCCACCCACCACATTGGATTGACACCTCTAGAACTATGAGCCAAAATAAATCTTTTCTCTTTGTAAGTTATTTGCTTCACATATTACATTATAGTAATGGAAAACTGATGGATACAATTTTATGAAAAATCATTTTTGCAAGTAACTTTAAACATTGTAATACAAATTAAGTGAGGCATGTTGTAAAGAAAACATGCAGAAAAACTTATTCTAATTTTAACAATCTTTTATTTATAGTGAGCTGAATTTTAAAAGACAATGTTTTGTGGTTTTTTTTTGTATTTTTAGTTTGCTCAAGGAAAAAAATGTTTAATTGAGTAATTGGTTTCAAAAGGCTGTTTTTCAATTGCAACTTGGATATTTAAAAAAAAAAAAAAGTTGTTCTTGCCAGCAGTGCAAGAACAACTTGGTAAAAATACAATGTTGTATTTTTTGTTTATTTTAATTTAGTATAATATTCCTCATAAAGCCTTCACCACATGTGTCTCTGGCATATGGACTAGAGAATTTATCTGTGCTTCAGGCCAACAAAAAAGGAGAAAGAAGACTGCTGTGAAGTTTAGTACAAACAAAAATAATGAGAGTTAAGATGTGAATCAAGGTTACAATGCAAGATAGAGAATGTAGTACTTCAGATTTTTAAGATTTATGAGTTTCAAAGGTACTCAGGGAACAATTGCTTAAGCTCTCTGCTATGTCTTATATTTTCTCAAATGTAAAGTTGAATACAAATAGATATATAAAATATCTAGTACAGATGCTAGACACATAGTCTTTAATATGTATCATTGTCATTCCCCACCTTTTTGCTATTGTTGTTGTTCTTACTTTTGACTCAAGACACAGATTCTAGATGTATTCTCCAGAGGTGTTCAAAATTAAGCAATGTCTGCCCCTATTTTCATGTCAGTTAAAACTGAATTTCACTTGTTGGAATTCAGAAATCTGTCTATTTAAAGCTTCCCAGATAATTTTATTTCTTTTCACCCATAATAGCCCCACCTGGCTTAAAAAAATTGTCAGGAAAATTGTTAGAAGATTGTCAGGAAAATCGTGGAAGAAACTTGGAGCCTAAATATTCAGCAAATGAATTTGCGACTCTGATATACCAGAAGATTTAGCTAGGGATACAGTTAAAAAGAATGACAATCATAGTTTGTGTAGCAACATTATCGACCAGGTTATATAGGCAATGACTAAACAGACTTCATTTTGCCCTAAGACTCAATGTCATTAAGAAATACTTCTCCCATAGGAACACCCCACCTCTACCCATCAACAGTTGCTTAGCATAGCATGTTTGGCAACACAAAATGTCATTTTTTTTTTTTTTGTTACCAGGGATTGAACTCAGGGGTACTTGACCACTGAGCCAAATTACTAGCTCTATTTTGTATTTTATTTAGAGATAGAGTCTCACTAAGTTGCTTAGTGCCTCACAGTTGCTGAAGCTGGCTTTGAACTCATGATTCTCCTTTCTTAGCTTCTCAAGCCGCTGGGATTACAGGTGTGGGCCACCGTGCCCAGCACAAAATGGCAATTCTTATACAGTGTAAAAGTGTTCTCTTCTTGGTTACCATTTTTCTTGGACAATGTATTCTGTCAGATAATGATTATATAGACATTAGTAACCATTCTTTAATTTGTACTCAACTAGGGTCATTTTGACCCACTTCCCCATTTTTTTATGATTTTAGATCTCATAATATTTGCTTATGGTTTTGCATAATAGCAGCAGCCACTTATGATTAATGTACTGACATGCTTTACTTTATGGTATAAAAAGGTGTACTCAAACCCCTGAAGGGGATTGAAGGATCTAGACTTGCGGCCTGCTCCTTAGCCTGCCAGCTGGTGGACATGGACCACTGGCTGGTGAATAAAATGGTTCTGTCTCCCATTTTAAGATCACCTCAGTGATTTATTCCAATCTTTCCATAACAGGAATGTACACTTCTATGACTTAATGGCTATAATGGAGTGATAAAAAGATGAAGCCTCCTGGGGAGAATTTAAGTCCCTTCCTGTCCATTTCTTTTCCTCCTTAAACCCTTAAAATCTCCTTAAACCCATTTATATGAAAGTACTGAATGACTTTTTTGTTGTAAAATTAGATTATTTTTCTTATTTTCCCCACCTTTTGGTATCTCCCTTCCCTTTTGTAATAATTTCTCTTCTGCTTCTTTTCTGGTTTTCTTCCTCGTTAACTGGCTATTTTTTCTAAGTCACCTTTGCTGGAATATTCTTATTTTCCTCAGATCAACCCCATGACATTAGATGCCTCAGGAAGCAAATAAACTGGAGCCATCTAGGTCTCTTCTTTTCCATCCATTCTACATATAACACATCATCACATTCTGTCATATGTAGGTATTCTGGCTGTGGAAATAGTCAGGGAAGCGTTTCCCTGGTGAGCAAACTTTCAGGAGGTAACTGGTGCCCAGATTCCTGGGATTGGAATGCCCAGCAGTTTCCCCTGAGGCTATTAAGATAACTATGTAGGCGCACTACCTGCTTTCCATAGTAACATCCTTGGGTGTGAGAGGCTCTGTGTTTGTATTAACCTGGGCCTTATCTCAGCTAGCTAGCACTCAATTAAAGGAATACTGGTTAGAATGTAGTTATGATGATGGGTAATATGTAACCTTTTTTGAGTGAATAAACTCCGCAGGAGGGAGAAGCGGACAGTTCACTTCTACACTTCTTTCCTCTCTGCTCCACCCCTTTCTGAGGGCTTATACCCTGTGTTTGTGTGTGTGTGTGTGTGCGTGCCTCCTCACAGGATTTCTCCAAAGGTGTTCCTTTACCATCATATTCATTTTCAAATTAGTTCTACAACTAGACTACTTTTTACCATCTCTACCTTAGACCATTCTTCCATAATATTCATTTGAACTAGTTTTGTAGATTCCCAACTAATCTGTTCTTGTCCATGAAGTTGTAACTGGCGCTCATTTTTAAACCTAAATCCATTCATCGTCTTCCCTCCACAAACACACACTTAATCATCTATCATTTTCCCTACCATTTAAAATAATATTCCCAATGCCCACTAAAGAATAAAAGATCCTACATCATCTGCTAGGCATAATCTTTCTTGGACTTTATCATTTGTGGACTGGAACTTCAGGTGCTCTGCTCCACACACCAGGATCTGTTTCATATATTCATTCCCACTTTAGTATCTACCATCCTCATTGTCTGAAACTCTTCTCCCATAGCTACCTGCAGTTTTGAATCACTAATCAGAAAACTTTTTTTTGAAACAAGCCATTCTAGATTCCATATCATGTACTATTTTCTTCAATAGTGTGTTTATAGCACTTTCCTAGATGATATATTGTAAATAAAGGTTGATTTATCTTTGTTTATTCTTCATTTGCACATGACCTGCCCACTAGAATGTAGAATCCATAAAATCAGAGAACTTGTCTATTTGACCTTTGTTTCATGCCTAGAATGGAAAATAGTTTTTGGCAAATGTAAGCCCTTAAAAACTATTTTATTTGTTGAAAGCCTATGTGAAAGGAAAGTGACCATGACACTCCACTTGGAGAGACCAAGAGATCTTTATTACGGCAGTGTCTGATTAACAGGGAAGGAAGAGAAAAAAGAGAGAGAGAGCAGGAAGAGAGAGAGAGAAAGAGAGAGAGAGAGAGCCCAAAGAAAGGGGGGAAGCAAAGCACAAGAGAGAGAGAGAGAGAGAGAGAGAGAGAGAGAGAGAAGTGAGAGAAGGAGAGAGAGAGTGTTCTGGCAGGAGAGTTTTTATAGCCAAAATTGAATATAGTCTCTGGGTCTGGAAGCTGCCTTGTTGACATACAATGATTGGATCATACAGTATTTACTAAGGGAATCATCTTCTGCCCTCAGGCAGACCAGGCAGGGGTCAAATGTGGGTTTCCAGTTGCACGTGATGGGTGGGAGCTGAGAGTTCAGCCTTGAGTGGGGTTGAGTGTTCAGACTTGAGGCAAAGAAGCAATAAGGAACCAGATGGGTGAGGGTGAGGGTACAGTGTTCAGCCCACCCTGCAGCTAACATTTGTTCAGCCTGCTCCACAATTAACATGGTGTGCCAAATTAACATCTAATTTCTGATTCTTTGGGGATGAAATAAAACATTTTTTAGGA
Source organism: Urocitellus parryii (assembly GCF_045843805.1). Lineage (NCBI taxonomy): Eukaryota > Metazoa > Chordata > Mammalia > Rodentia > Sciuridae > Urocitellus > Urocitellus parryii. The sequence goes on from NC_135532.1 coordinate 78,239,937, forward strand.
TTTCATACTATCTTCTCTGAGCACTCAAGTGATAGCACATTGCTATCTCATAACACAAATTTTTCTGTTCTGTTTATAGGAGTTAGCTTCTGCAACATATATCAATATTTCTCAGGTTTATTCAACTTTCCATTTAATTTTTGTCCTTTACTGGCTTTTTTTCATTTTTTGTTATACTTCTTTAGATTTTAAATTTTTAAAATTAATATTTTGTTTTCATGGATTTCAGAAATATCTTCATCCAAGAATAAAAACATTGCTTGTGTCTATGCCCTATGTGTGCTTACATGTGGCTTGTGTGACTGATACTACAGATGGGCATGTCCCAGGGCTTGAGGTCAGTGGGGTGAAGAATTTTGTAAAAAATTAGTTCAGTTTATCTACTAGAGATATCACATTTTTATGGGTTAAAACATATATATATGCATATGTATATATATTGTGTTTGTGTGTGTATGTGTAGAGAAAACTCTATCTGGCTAGTTTTCAGATCTTTCTTTTCTTTGATATGTAGTTCCTAGTTCATGTTTTTTTTCTTTAGTTTTAAATTCCTTATATATTTAACACACATGTATTTTATATTTATTTAATTATTCTGTGGTATGAAATAGATATGGGTCTAATATAGCCACTTATTTTCTTTTGTTTATGTGAACAAGAGTTCGTGGTGGCTTGTTAGTAATTCTTACTCTGAAAATACAGAGTCTGGTTTAAGGAACTTCAAGGCATTATCCATTTGTCTGCCATGACCATTCAAAGTTAATTTGTATTCATGCTTTTATTTATTTCTTACTTTCTCTTTTATTTCTCTCTTTGTGTTAATCCATTGACTTATCCTCTAATTCATTAATTTTTTTCTTTTTTAAGTTTATTTTTTATTGGTGCATTATATTTATACTTAATAGTGGAATTCATTATGTCTTATTCAAACATGCACATGACATAATTTGATCATTCATATTCCCCACTTACTTCCCTTTCCCTCCCTTTCTCTCTCTCTTCCTGATCTACCTCCTCTACTCTACTATTATTATCATTATTATTTTAATTAGTGTATTATAATTATATATACTTGGAATTCACTGTAACATATTGATACATGTACATAACATAATTTGGTATATTTCATGCCACAGGACTTCCCCATGCCCTCCTCTTCTCCCTCTGCTCCATCCCCTTTCTCTACTGGTCTCCCTGACATTTTTGTAAAATCCCATTTCATTCCTTTTTTTTTTTTCTCTCTCTCTCTCTCTAACTTCCACTGGGAGGATATAGATCTCTGGACAAATAGAGTATGACTTTCTCCAAAGGGATTCATAGACTTCCATCAGGTAAACAACCTCAAGGAACCAAGAAATCACAGACTCAGCTCCTGGTTTAAAAACAAAGTAAGCTTTTGATTTTGAAGTTAGTTCCTTACCTCTCACCAGACTCAGAGAGAAGTGGTGTTTAATGCTACCTCTTTGCTCTAGACCTCCTGGACAATCTTCAGCCTCAAGACACCTTCAGCCCTTCTGCCATGTCTACTCCAGAGAAGGAATGGTTCCAAAGTCCCCTTCTTCTCAGAATCTATGCTTCTTTGTGAGTCTTCTCTTATGAATCCAGCTTATTGTCTTTTAATGGAATATGAAGAACATGGGTTTGGTTCCTTTCTATGAATATGATGATGATGATGATGAAGATGATGATGAAGACGATGATGTTGACAATGACAATCAAAATAATGATGACAACAACCACTGCTGGAACCATTACTTCAGCACTTATTAAAGGGCAGCTATGGTGCCATATGCTTTATATGCACTGCTTAACTGACCCGTTCTCAAGAAATGATGCAAAATTTTTTTATCCGTCTTTATAATTGTGAATATTGAGGCTTAGAAAGATAAATAACTGTCCTCTGGATCCTGTAGTTAGTAAGCTGTAGTGCTAAGGTTTCAATCTTGTAAGAGACTTCCCATTTTATTACCCTGATATAATTACAAGTGAAAATTATGTTTATATGCTCAGGTAAAGAATTTCCTATTTACATTTATTTTTTAAAGTCCTCAAAAATGTGCTAAAAACAAAGCATACCCAGTATTATGTTTACCTAACCACTTGATGGCTCAAGTTTCAAAAGGCAAAGAGAATACTGAAAATTTGGCATCCAATTCTGTAAGACTTATATTTATTTTTCTTGCCACTAAGTAGCTATGTAAACTTGATAAAATTACATGATATTTCTATAGGTCTCAGTTTCCCAATTATGTAATGAAAGAATTGGTTTAGATCATCCCTACAACTCCTTGTGAAATGAAATCATTATATCAAAGAGATGCCTGCACTCCCAGGTGTATTGTAGCACTATTCACAACAGCCAAGATATGGAATCAACAGAGGAGTGTACCAAGAGATGAATAAATAAATTTAATGTAGCATATGTACACAATGGAATATTATTCAACCACAAAAAGCCAGTGAAATTCTGTCATTTGTGGCAATGTGAATGGAATGGAAGAAAATCAAATTAAGTGGAATAAACCAGTCTCAGAAAGGTAAACACTGCATGCTCTTACTCATATGTGAAAACTAAAAATATTGGTTCACAGAAGTAGAGAGTGGAATAGTGACCACAGGTTAAGAAGGGGAGTGGGGAAAGACAGAGGGAGGATAGTGGGTACCAAAATACAGTTAGATAGGAGAAACAAATTCTTACATTCCAGAGCACAGTAGAGTGACTATAGGTCACAAAATTTGTTATATATCATATGAAGAATTAGAAGAATTTGGAGTTTTCTAACAAATAAATGATAAGTGTTTTGAAGATAGAAATGCTAATTACACTTCTCTGCTCATTAAACATTGTATATATGTATCAAATCATCACATTGTACACCATATATATGTACAACTATTTTGTGTGAAGTAAAAACTAAATAAAAATAATATTACTTGAGACCAATTTTTTTAAAAAAATTATAAGTATAGGGTTCATCCCAACAAACTCATAAATGCATGGAAATCAACTTTAGTTCATGGTCTTCCCCTTTTTCCCTCCCCCTTTCTTTCTTCTTCTCCCTCCCCTTTCCCATTCTCTTTCTCTACTAGACTTCCTTTTACTTGTCTATTAATTTATATTTGATTGGTTATTGATGTTATCCTATCCTCCTCTCTCCCATTCGTTTATTTTACTCTAGCTTCTGTATATGACAGAAAACATTTGACCTTTGAGCTTCTGAGTTTGGTTTCTTTCGCTTAGCATAATATTCTCCATTTCCATCCATTAACTGGCAAGTGCCACAATTTCACTTTTATTTATGGCTGATTGGAATTTATATATATACATATACACACATATAAACATATATATATATATATATATATATCACAATTTCTTATTCCATTCACCTATTAATGGGCCTCTGTCATAATTTAACTATTGGGAATTGTGATGCTATAAACATTAAGGTGACTGTGTTGCTGTAGGACACAGATCCTAGAACTTTGGGGAAAATACCGAAGAGTGGGCTAGCTGGGTCATATGGTGGTTCCCTTCCTCAGATTTTGAGGAATCTCTAGGCTGCTTTCCAGAGTGGTTGTTCTAGCCTGCAGTCCTACTAACCATGTACAAGTGTCCCTTCCTCCCCGTATTCTCATCATCACTTATTTTTGTTTTCATTCTTGATCATTACCATTCTCAAAGGAGTGAGATAAAATCTTGGTGTAATTTTGATTTGCATTTCCCTGTTTGCTAGAGATGTTGAATATTTTTTTCATATATTTGTGGCCATTTGTGTTTTTTCTTTTGAGATATTTCTGTTTAATTCTTTTGCCCATTTATTGTTTGGGTTATTTGTTCTTTTGTTGTTTTTTGAGTTCTTTGTATATTCGGAATATTAATCCCTTATTGGAGGAGTAGCTGGTCAAGATTTTCTCCATTCTGAGGTCTTTCTTTATGATCTCTTCATTTTCTTTGCTGTGCAGAAGATTTTTAGTTTGATGGCATTTCACTTATTGATTTTTGGTTTTATTTTTTAAGCCTTTAGTGTTTGTTAAGGAAGTTGGTGCCAGCACCTATGTGATGGAGTGTTGACCTTGTTTTCTTCTTGCGGTTGTGAAGTTTCTGGTCTAATTCCTAAGTCTTTGAGATATTTTGATTTGAGTTTGTGTAGAGTTTTTGATTTTCTACATATAGCTATCCAGTTTTCCTAGCACCATTTGTTAAAAAGGCTGTCTTTTCTCCAAAATATATGTTTGGCACTTTTGTCAAATACAGATGACTGTAAGTATGTATGTTTATCTCTGTGTCTTCTATTCTGTTCTGTCAGTCTTCATGTCTATTTTGAGGCCAATGCCATGCTGTTTTTGTTACTCCAGCTCTATATTATAATTACATATCGGGCATTGTGATGCTTCCCGATTTGCTTTTCTTGCTTAGTATTGTTTTGTCTATTCTGGGGCACCTATTCTTCAACATTAATTTAAACATTGTTTTTCTGAATTCTGTGAAGAATGTCATTGGTATTTTAATGCGGATTGCATTGAATCTGTATATTGCTTTTGGTAGTATAGCAATTTTGATGATATTGATTCTGCCTATCTGAGAACATGAGGTGTCTTTCCATATTCCAAGGTCTTAAATTTCTTTCTTCAGTGTTCTATAATTTTCATTTCTTTTACCTCAGTTAGATTAATTCCCAAGTATTTAATTTTTTGAGGTTATTGTGAATGGATGGTTGTCCTGATTTCTTCTTTGGATGAATCACTATTGGAACATAGGAAAGCTATGATTTATGGGTGTTACCTCATATCCTGCTACTTAGCTAAACTCAATCATAAGTGCTAGAAGCCTTCTTGGAGTTTTTTTTTTTGGGGGGGGCATATCATTGGCAAATGGAAATAGTTTGATTTCTTTTTTTCTATTTGCATCCCATTGGTTTCCTTTTCTTGCCTGATCAGTCTGCTTAATGTTTTGAGGACTATATTGAATAAAAAAGTAGACAGACAGCCTTGTCTTATTCCTGATTTTGGAGGGAATGCTTTTCGGTTTTCTGCATTCTGTATGATATTGACTTTGGGTTTGTCATAAATGGCCTTACAATGTTGAGATAAGTTCCTTCAATTCCTAGCTTCTCTGGTGTTTTAAACATGAAGGGGTGTTGGATTTTTTTACCAAAGCGTATTCTCCATCTATTGAGATGATCAAGTGATCTTTGTCCTTAGTTCTGTTTAAGTGGTGAATTGCATTATTGATTTGGGTATGTTGAATGAATCTCTCATCACTGAAATAAAACCCACTTGATCATGGTATACTATCTTTTTTATGTGTTTTTGAATGTGGTTTGTTAATATTTTACAAAGGATTTTTCTATCTATGTTCACCAGGAATATTGTTCTGTAGGCACCTTTATCTGGTTTTGGTATATTGGTTTCATAAAAAGTATTTGTGAGTGTTCCCTCCCTTTCAATTTCAAGGAATAATCTGAAGAAGACTAGGGTTAGTTCCTATGTCTGGTAGAACTCAATTGAGAATCCAATTGTTTTTTGAAAGGATTTTAATTGCTGTTTCAAGTTTATTACTTGATATTGGTCTGTTTAGGCTTTCTCTATCTTTCTGATTCAATTAGTTTAGGTCATATGTATCTAGAAATTTGTCAATGTCTTCCAAATTTTCCAGTTTATTCAGGTATAAATTTTCAAAATAGGTTTTATAATCCTCTGGGTTTCAGAAGAATCTGTGGCTATATCTCTTTTTTCATCTCTGATCTTGTTGATTTGGGTCTTATAACTATTCTTGTTAGTTTGGCTAAGCAATGGCTTGGCAAGGGTTTGTCAATCTTATTTCTCTTGTTGAATTGATGCCGTGTAATGTTTTCCTATTCTCAATTGCATTGATTTTGGCTCTGATCTTAATTATTTTCTGTCTCCCACTGGTTTGGGGGTTAGTTTGTTCTCTTTATCTAAGACCTTGGAGTGGAACATATGCTTTACTTATTTGGGATCTCTCTAATTTTTTTAATGTAGGCACTCTGCTGTAAGTTTTCCTCTTAGAATTACTTTCATATTGTCCCAGAGATTTTGATATGTTGTATCTCTAATCTCGTTTTTAAGAACTTCTTGATTTCTATTCTCATTTCTTCTTTGATCCATTCTTCATTTTAGAGCATGTTATCTAATCTTCACATGATTATGTGGTTTCTGTTATTTTTATTTCTCTTTATTTCCAACTTCAGTCTATTGTGATCTGAAAGGGTACATGGGATTATATCATTTTTTTTTATTAGCTAAGATTTGTTCTGTGGCCTGGCTATGATCTATTTAGGGAAAAGTTTTGTGCAAAGCTGAGAAGAAGGTAAATTCATCTGTTTTGGGGTGTAATATTCTGTAGATATCTGTTAGGTTTACTTGATATATAGTGTTATTGAAGTTGGAGATATCATTATTGATGTTATGTTTTGATGACTTGTCTCTTGGTGATCAGGGGGCATTGAAATCACCAAGTATTATTGTGTTGGGGTCTATGTGAAATATAATATCATAGATTATTTTTTATATCTAATTGGGTATATTGACATTTGGAGCATGAATGTTTACTATCATATGTCTTGTTGTATTGTTCTCTTTACTAGAATGTAGTGCCTTCTTTGTATTAATTTTGCTTGAATTCTGCTTCATCAGATATAAAAACAGTATACCTACTTGTTTTCATGATCAGTATGCCTGGAATATTTTTTTGTCATCCTTCTACCTTCAGCCTGTATATGTCTTTGCCTATAAAGTGAGTCTCTTTTAAACTGAATTTAGTTAGATCTTGTTTTTTGATTCATTCTGCTATGCTGTGTCTTTTAATTGGGGAGTTGAGACCATTAACATTCAGTGTTAGTATGGATATGTTTGTGGTTTCCTGCCATTTCAGCTTTTTGCTCTATTTTATCCTGTCTTCATTCTTGTTTAGTGGATTATTCTTCTATTGAACTTCCTGTGTTTGGGAGCTTTGGGGATTGTTTTTTAATTTATCTGTGTGCAGTTTATCTTTGAGTATTTTTTGTAGTGCTGGCTTTGTGTTAATGAATTCTTTTAATTTATTCTTATCATGGAAAGTTTTTATTTCCCCCTCTAATTTGAAGTTGAGCTTTGCTGGGTATAGTCAACCTTGGCTGGCTGTTTTCCTTTAGGGCTCAGAAGTATCTCATCCCAGGCCCTCCTTGATTTTAGGGTTTAAGTCCCAGGTTCAGGTATCATATTGTCTCCCATCTGGACACACCACTAGAGCAAACATGTACAACCCTATTCCTACTTCTAGTTTCAGAACTCTTAACTTCCTCTGAGGTCCAGGAGTTTTTGCTGTTAACTATTTCAAACAGTTCCTACAAGAACTACCCAATAGAAGGACTCTAACTTAATTGTCAAGATGACTGCAAATGCTTTCATGCTATCCTCATTAAACAGGTGAGAGAACTAAGGTTCAGTGATCAAGACTGAAGTTACCCCACTCGTAAGCAGCAGAAACGGGACTTAGGTGCACATGGCTTTGCTCTATTCCCAGCTCTTTCCCACTGTATTCTGCTACCTTCCGCTTCTGCTTGGACATGGATAAACACATGCCATCTCTTAGGAACAGTGCTGATCTCTTTTTAGGGGTGAGATGGGGGAAGGAGGAAATGTTAACTCCTATTCAATATTTTTCTTGAAAACTCCCTCTGTGTTATATCCAATGAAGAAAAGTGTGTTGCTTTAAAAAAAATGCACGAACTTAAACTCCTTGTGTCTTACTTTTCTCATATTAAATTGGGAATTGTCATTTCTGCTTTGATTTTGCTTTTGTATTTTATCTCATTGAGATTCAGTGATAAGAAGAATGAGATATTAACTAAGAAGATTTTTGAAACCTTCAGGGAAAAAAATATGATATTATAACAAGAAAATTGATGCAACAGCAGATACCACAACTGGTAAAATGAATTTTAACTCTGGTTTCCCCAGATGCTCCCTATTCTGTTCTTAGTAAAATATATTTCAATCTGGAAGGAAATAGGGACCCTGCCAACTATTATTAATGCTCGCTTGCCTTTTAATTGAAGCACACTCTTGGAAAATGTCGTATGTATCTGGGGAAATATAATACATTCAGCATAGGAATAAATCTTTTTTGAGAAAGACCTAGGGATTTTTCTCACTTTCCAGTCACTCCACAATCTTTCTGGTTTATCAGCTCCTTTTTCTTTGCTAAGCGGTGATGGTAATGCATACATTTGCCTTTTCCAGTAAATCATCCTTTTATAATTTGGCTTTCTTTCCATCTCTGATTCCCATCAGAAGGGTTTTACCTCAAGGCATATTGCAACCAATTTCCCACGTAATTAATGTCATATCTGCCTCAGAGTCCATTTCAACTCCAAAATGAAAATTGATGAAGCAGCCAACCACAAATAAGGATCGCATACCACTGATTAAACTATCAGGCTGGTTTCCGGGCTATCACGTTATAGTGCTGAATCATAACCGGGGGGTGGGGGGGTTCTGGTCTTTTGCAACATATATTGCTCATAGTAAGTGTCTATAAATTGCCATTAGCTGACGAGGAGAGGGATTGTATATGACCCCTATCAAATTCTACCAGAAAGACTAATGATGAAAGAGGTTTGTGTTACAGGGATTGAGACTCCACAGCACATGAAAAAAAATATGTCTAGACTTGATAAAACGAACCACAAACTGCTACAAAAGTCACCAGAAAAAGAAAAACTACTCACTTAAGTGCTTTTTTTTTTTTTCCTATCAAGGTGGAGAGTGGATGGTTACATCAGGTAACTAACTGCACGTTGCCTAGGCAACCAAAAGACCAAATGCTGTATCCAGAATCCTCAATTTCAGACTTCAGGGTGGGAGTTGCATGGGAGGGTGCTGCCTCAGGCAGTCATTCACCAGAGGTCAGGAACAAGACTCCTTCATTCAACCTGTTCATTCTGTTCATTTATTCACTCACTCACTACTTATTTGCCTATTTTCAAAGATGTGTGTGAAGAATGGGAATAAACAATGAAAAAGACACCAGCTCTGTCTTGGTGAGGCTGATATCCTAAGGCCAGAGAGGTAGGCTATAGATAAGTTGATGATCATTTGATACAGGGTACTAAATGTTTTTGTAGAGATAGGCAGGAGGTACTAGTCAAATAGACAGGCATTTATACATGGGATTCTAGTCAGGTGTTCACGTGTGTGTGTGTGTGAGACTGTGGTTGTGTTTGTGTGTGTGTGTGTTTGTGTGTGTATAGTTAAATACATCACATATTTCAAGCACTAGTATATGCTTCCTTTGGTGTCCTTTGCCATATTTTCAAGAAAGTCATCTTAAAAATTAAATCTAGATATGAACTCTGGCCCTAAGAGACCATCTTTGACATTCTCAAAGAGAATACTTAATGCCTCAGTTGGAATTCTCTGACTTTGGTTTATCTCACTAGTATCTGCAACTACACCCAAAGTAGTGGCAGACAGAGCCAAGACAAGACATTCCAGAATCTTTTCCCATATAGAACAATCTGTACTTAGTAGGAACTTAAATCACATTGACTTCCTAAATTAAAAAGTTTGCTCTCTCCACCTCTCCAAGACTCTGCCAAGCTGTCCAATTCCCCAGCTTCCTGTGAGCACCAAGTAGCATGGGTTGTAGAAGGTGGTAACAGCAGTCCAGGAGAGGGACCACATGGCCTCTTGTCAAATGTGCCCTGCAGAATAGTGGATGGTTCTTCAAAAAAGGACAGTGCTCAAAAAATGGTGCTCAAATGAAGCTCAAAAAAGGACCCTGGCTCAAAAATGTAAGCTGAAAACAAAAACACACGTTGAGGAAATGGCTTGGTAATTTTGGCTATGTTTGGGCTTTTTAATAAGCTTATTTGTTTAAAATTGTATTTTAGGTAACAAAACTTGCAGTTTCAAAAATAAGCTAGGGGCTGGGGTTGTGGTTCAGTGGTAGAGCGCTGGCTTGGCACATGTGAGTCACTAGGTTCAATCCTCAGGAACACATAAAAATGAATAAATAAAATAAAGGTATGGTGTCCATCTATAGCTAAAAATATTTTTTTAAAAAATGATAAGCTACGGGCTGGGGTTGTGGCTCAGTGGTAGAGCACTTGCCTAGTGTGTGGGAGGCCCTGGGTTCGATCCTCAGCACCACATAAAAATAAATAAATAAAAGCAGAGGCATAAAAAAAGATTTATTAAAAAAAGATAAGCTAATTTTATATATAATTATAATTCTTAAAACTTATGACGATGACAACAGGTATTTATACAGTAACATGCCCAAGGCACACCCTGATCGAGAGGAACATAAGCAAAATAAAACAGAGGTTTGGCTTTGCTCAAGTTTCTCTGAACTAGAAATGTCTAAGGTGTTTTGTATGGAATGCTGCACTCTGTGCAGTTTTCATCTTTTTAACTTCAAGGATGTCAAACAGTTGGAAGAGATTCAGAGAAGGATAATAAACTCTGATGGGGCTGGCCTGCAGTAGTGGGCTAGCCACCTAAGACGACAGTGCTGTTGAGTCAGCCTTCACTCTGACACCCCCCACCATCCTGTGCATGGGATAAGGACTTGGGGCCTCTCTTCATACACAGTTGGCTCCAAGGTAGCTGGCTCACCTTTAAAGAAGGGAATAGACACCAAGCCATGCTTTGTGGTTTCTTCAAAGAAGGTTTAACTGCAGGTTTCCCATGGATGGTTCTTCCTCCCTTCTCTGGTTTGGTCCTTGGACATGGTCCAATTATAGCAGGAGGGAAGTCTCAGAATCTAGGCAACCTGAGATGATTTTTTTTCCTTCTTTCTTTTTCTTTTTTGGCCACAATTTATTTCTATTATTAGAAAATAACTTTTTATTCCAGTTTCAAAATTACTAAACTGAAGTTGCAAAGACAGTAGAATGAATCAAACATAACTTTCCTATGTTTATATATGAATGCACGACCGACTGGTATAACTCCAAGTTATGTACGACCACAAGAATGGGATGTTATACTCCATGTGTGTACAATGTATGTCAAAATATATTCTACTGTCATGTATAACTAAAAAGAACAAATTAAAAAGACTGATGAAGAAAAAACATGGAAGTTGCTAATGAAAATGAATTTAAAATAATCCCTTATTAATTCTCCTTTAATTAAGACAATGAAATTATGTCTAAAAAAATAAAGGTAGTGATTCTGCAACCTGTACAATCAGAAAAATGAGAAATTATACCCCATTTGATTTAAATGTATGAAATGTCAAGATCATTGAAAACACAAAGGTAGCATCACTTTCTGTTCCACCTTTGAGAATTGGATTAATGAATGGCGTGATTGCTTCAGAGCAGTGACCTCAGTGTAGCCACTTAGCTTAGGAACAGCAAGGTCAGTAAGACACACCAAGACCTGGAGACACGTGCACCTTCCCTGCCAGAGAGCTGGGTCTCCCTGCTTATCCCAGATCACCTGGAAAGGATAAAGCCAAGCACTTCACAAAGCAGAGTCATTTGCTGGTTGAAGAGGGTGACCCCGAGCCCCAGAGGGTTTTACAGTCTTGGAAGGTTTATTTGTTTGTTTGTTTTTATATGGAAATTGCTCTTGATGTATTTGTTGTTCTACATTCAGCCAGTCCCATTGGCTGCTTTCAGGTTTCAGAAACAAGCTAAAAAAGAGCTGCCCAGACTTCCCATTCCACACACATCAGAATGAGAGAAATGAAGCTCCCAACTGACCATCTCCCTGCCACACACAGGGATGCCGCCTCCTCATCCACCAAAAGGCAGCCAAGCCAAAAGGATCCTCCGCCTACTACCTCAAACTGGCCTCTCTTCACACCCACAGAGGCGTCCCAAAGACTCCCCTGACCTCAAATCCCTCACTGCTTTCCCAAATCACCCCCATCCTTCTTCCCTCAGTGTTATCAGAAGAGGAAAGAAGATATTAAAGAGTGAAGTTTTTCAAAAGTCACCCCAAGAACCTGGGTCCATCATTCTCTAAATTTTACCTCTTAGTCTTTCTTTCACTAGATGGTTAGTCACATATTATGAAGAAATGGTTCCTTAGTTCCATTCTTGAGGGCAAGCATTGGCACAGGACAGGAGGAAAAAACCCTGACATCAGGCCCTGACCCCTGCACAGATGCTGTGTGAGAGCAAAGAGGAGGATGTGAGGGGAACTAGCCCTCGCTGCATTCCCCTGGTGTGCCAGGCACTTCAGTGGCCCAAGGCCCTGAGTGTTCCTATCCACTCCCCAAAGGAAGACTATGAACTTTGCTTTTATAACTCTTTGTCAAGCTCACAGCAAGAAAGTGACATTCCCAAGGCCACCTGGAGAATAAATGGTGGGGTTGAGATTGCACTTGGTTCTTGCTGGCTATTTTTAATTATCCCATGTTTTTTTCCACGGGTACAGAGGGAGGAATAGGGAGGACCGTGGTAACCAAACAAGAGACTTTGAACTCAAATCTAAAAGGTACTTATCTCCTTCTCTCATCCTAGCTTTCTTTCTTTGCCTATTTTTAAGGAGGAATATAATGGCCAGAAAAATGAGTGAACAGAAGATTCTGGATCCTATTCCAATTTTTCTTAAGTATCTCAGCCACCTGAAAAAAAAAATCTGTTTCAAGATCTTGCTCTGAGCAGTGTCTGTGTAATTTGCTGAGGAACCTGTTGGATTTTTAAATTGATTAGTGCTCCCATGCTTTATTCATTAGTGCGCCTGTATATTTTCTACGTTTTCTAACAACAAGTAAACTCTTGATAATAAAAATTAACTTGTCACTCAGCAGAGCACTTCAATGCACCCAAAATTAGATTTGAGGGGGGCAATTAGAAGTCTGAGTCTGTGCTTTCTCCTGTTTTAAAGAAGAACCAAAAGAACAGAGAGGGAACTTATTCCAACATAGGTAAGATTCGGTGATCCAACATTGCTTTTAACTGCACAAGCTATCCATGCTCTTTTTCCCTATCCCAATCCAAATCTTAGGCTGGGGATTTTCTGATGAGCACAGGGATAGAAGATGAGAACTAAGGCAAATCCTCAGGGTCTTGAGTTTAGATTATTTCTTAACTCTGCCCACGATTCCCTGGGTGGAAAAATGCCACACCAGAGAAGTTGACAATTATCCCATGGATTATACGGCCATAATTAAATATCTCTTCAGCACCTCTCAACCAACCAGAAGAGTGGCAAACTCAGGAATGAAAGGAGATGAGAAGAGATAACGATGCAAAGATTGAATAGTAAAAAGGATGAGTCAGTTAACAGAGCAGAAGAAAAGAGGGCAGTCGTAGGTTGGCTGATGATTCTGCCCTGTCAGCAACAACAAAGAGAAGTACCAGGATGGCAGAGTTAGTGGAGAGTGTGATGTGAGGAGAGAGCAAAGTTAAGGCTGGAGTGATGTGGACGAGGAAAATGGAACGAGGCCAAGCAATTAGGGATGAATAGTACAAAGCAGAACCAGCAACAGCAGAGATCAGGAGGAACAAGGAAACACCTGGAGTGGAAGAACACAGCAAAACAGGGAGAAGAAGGCTTTATCGTTCATAAATGGGTTCAAGGGCAAGCTAGCTGTCTGCGTACATTCTGGTTGCTGAAACAAAATACCATAGATCAAGTGGCTTATAAACAACAGGAATATATCACCCAGTGTTGTAAAGGCTGGGAAGTCTAAGATGAAGGTACCAGCCGACAAGGGGTCTGGTGAGGACCTGCTTCCTTGTTCATAGATGACACCTTCTCTCTATGTCCTCACATGGTAGAAGGGGACTATGGACTTCTTTGGGCTTATTTTAAGAGGGCTATAATCCCACATGGGCAGAGCCCTCCTGACCTAATTGCCTCTTCCAAAGGCCCCACTCCCTAATATCATCATTTGCAGAGTTGGGGGAGGGGGGATTTCAACATATGAATTTTGAGAGAGACACAAAAATTCAAACCATAGCATCACTTGCAAATTCATTGGCCACTGAGGTGGGCATCCCTGGATTATAGCAGAGCACTATCACTGACACTTAGAATGATGAAGCCGAGCCATCAAGAACATTTTCAGTTATGAGTGCATTATATGGAAGACTGCAGAGTTGTGTAATAAATTTTAGATGGATTTTAATAAATTCTTGTCGAAATTTAAGTTTGGAGTGATGTGGACGAGGAAAATATAAACATTCAGCTGTGAAAGTATAAACATTCAGCTATTTGCAAGAATAACCAGTTTCTAACCATCCTAGGTAACTAAAGGGAAGCTAAAAGATTATTTGCCATGTTTGCAAAAGCACGGATGTGCAATGGGGCCACTTCTTCAGAGAAAGGACCTGGATTCCTGTTGCTGGAGAAATCCATGTCTTAGGCTCCGTGGGGAGCAGGGAAGGTGGTGAGACATTGTAAGGCTGAGGAGCCACCAAAGGCATTTAAACAAAGGTGTGCTGTGAGTAGATCTGTTTTAGAAATATAATTCTGATTGAATACTATAAGAAATTTCATTGGGAGAAGAATTGGCAAAACAGGGCCAGGACTAGGGTAAGGCAAGTGAGTTGCTCATCTCAAATGGAATTTTTTAAGGGTGCAACAGAAACCCCAGGAATTCAATTACTATTTAAACAAATCAAAATTTGTGCAAAAAAAATCCGCGATAATCAAAATATCAAAATTTTAAAGACAGAATCAGCAGTGACATTGGGAATGCCCAAGAGAGGCTGAATGACTCCGAGTATGTTTAGGAGGATTAGATGATGGACATAATGTGCAGAAAGAGTAAGATTAGGGCATCATGGGAGTCAAGGGGAAAGCCCAAGTTTATGACTCAGTGGCCTCATCGGTCACTAACCTTGGGGTTTCAGAGAAGAAATAGGTTTGCAGGAGGATGTAGATGAGTTTTGTTTATGAGTTTGTCACAGCTGAAATGGGGTTGGGCTATCAAAGGGAGGAAAATCCAAACACTGACTGGAAATATGGACCTAGCTCAGCAAAAAAGCTGTGTGGGAGTAATTATACAGAGGCACAAGACAAAAAAAATGGTATTGAACATAATAATAAAAGCAGCAGTAACATTTATGCTAGTCACTTTGCTAAGCGCTTTACAAGCACTATCTAATAAAACCCTCATAGCAACCCTAAAAGATCTGTGTGTTATTGTCCATATTTTACATAGGAGGAAGTGGAAGTTTAGAGGGGTTAAGTATGCTAGGATTAGAGCACAGCAAATAAATGGCAAAATCAAGAAACAAACTCAGAAAGTGTAAAGAGAGGAGGGAGACAGAGTAGTTCTGGAGAGCGGGGACTGAGGATTGAATCTAGCTTTGTGGTTTATGGTCCCTGTGATCTCAGCCAACTCTCTTATCCTCCCAGGGCCTCTCTTTCTTCTTCTGAAAGATGAAGAAAAGAAACAAATCTCACAGGATATTGTGGGGGTGAGATGGGAAATGTCAAGTGTCTGATATATGGTAGGTGCTCAGGATGAGTCAGGAACTATTGCCATCATCAGGAACACCAAAACTATCCAATTCAATCTATTTGCTGCCTCCTGAATACTTTCCTTAAAACACCACTTAGCAGGATCATGCAAATATTTGAAGGGTGTTAGTGAAGAGGAGAATATGATGGAAAGGAAAGAAAGCCAGAAGAGACGGGATCAAAAGAAGGACGGGGGGTTGACATAACAGTGTTAGGTTGCTTTTCCAACTACTGATGGCTATAGCAGAAGCCCAGTAGCTTTAGTGGTGTGGGGGACATGAATTGATGGTGAGGAAGGAAAGTGAAAGGATATGGGTAGCACTTCCTGAAATCTTGGCTCTCAAGGGAAAGAAAGGGAAGGATGTTACTCAAAGCAGATACAAATGTCCAGCAGGGCTCTCTTCCCACCTCCCACTCACAAATGCCCTGTGATGGAAGAAATTTAAGCAGTTTCAACTCTGAGAGGTTAAGTCCATGGAGAGTGAGAAAAAAAAAATCAGGTCTAAAAACAACGATGACTTGCTACCCTATAATAATTTAACATAATTAAAAATGGATTTATTTCCAATGTGACACGAAGCCTTCAGCACAATCCTGTGGAGTAAACAGGTGGTATCTGCATTTTACAGTTATTGCAATGAAGATTCAGGAGACAACTAGAGATGGTATCAAAAACATAGAAAAGATTAAGAGACTCCTCCCTCACCCCAGGTAATACACAGGCTTGAGGTAATGGGTTAATACTGGAACAGCCAGGAAGTTGATATGTCCAAAAGAGGAGTCTACCACGCGGCCTGCGCAGTGGTTTCATTAATGAGGTTCTAGGCATAAAGTTAGTTAGACGAGATCGAAATAAAAACACAAGACTCAATTACCTTAATTCTATTGCTAGGTCCGAGACGGCTCCCCTCTCTGGTTCGCTCCTCTAGCCAACCAGCAGGGCAGCAAGGATTACTCAGGGCTAGCAGGAGAGAGAGAGCGAGCACGCCGGGGAGTAGCCTTTTATTAGGGAACCAGAGATTCAGGGGAGAATTCCATCCAATGAAGGTTGAGGGGGGGCTGCACTCCAAGGTCAGGGTCAGCGATTGGGTCCCCGGGGTCAGTGGTCAGGCACACCCCCACACGGATGGGCTCTCTCATCAGGAGAGGGCCGGGAAAAACTTCGACTTTTGCCAAAGTGCCTCAGACCCTCAACGGGAGGCACCCGATCACGTGCGAGAATGGCTCCCAACAGAGGAGGGCTGTCATGGAAGGGAGGAACAGTGTGTTGGTGAGAATGTATGGAGGGCGGGAGTGAGAGAGACAGAGCAGAGACTGTTGGCTGCTTCACAAAGTTTACACCATGAGGGAGATGTCTGTAAAGAATTGTAAAGTTAAACTTTGCATTAAGAATATACAAAGACTTTTTGAATTTTCCTAGCAGATTGTAATTGCTTGCAGTATTTTGGCTTTTTTGGAGCCCTGAGCAGCTGGGGTGTTGGATTTCATGTGTCGGGCAGATGATGGCACCGGACTAGAGCCTGTGTCTTCTGCTGCAGAGCCAGCACCTTACCCCGCAACTTTCAGTGCTTTTGTTCACAAGTAGGAAATCTTGGTTTCCAGAAATGGAGTACAAAAGTTCCTTTGTTTTACTTGTGAGAATCCAGTCTCAACTCCACTGAGGATCATAAGCAAACTTCTAGAGAGACAAAAGATTAAGGATGATTTGCATAATGCTAGTTAGCTGGGGAAAGGCTTTTATTTCATTAGATTTATTTAATAATCACTGAAGGCTGGATGTCATGCAGAACTTGGAGGGGATTGTGCAGAGAAACTAAAAGCAGGCGAAATTTAAACTGTTCACTGAGGTCACCCAAACCTGAAGCTATTCATGCTAGAAGAGAATTAGATTTATCAGCATGTACCTGACGTGCCCTTTGGAAAGCATGTTAACCATTTTATGTAAGGAGTGGCATTTCATCCAAGTTCACTCATTTGCATACTTGAAATTTCATTTGCATATATTTTACTGTGCTGTGCTCTGGAGATATAGTCACTTATTTTATTCCCTTCTTTAAATTCCTTACACCCTCTAAATGGCAGAGGACAAAATGTTAAGGAAAATATTCCTGTTAGAAAGGAGGACAACTATGGAGCTTCCATATCCAATGTGCCATCAAAACTGTGTTTTCTTCTGTTAAATATCTAATGGATATGCACCCCTGCTATTTTCTATTTCCATTGTGTCACCCTAGACCCGGGTTTCTTCATCTCCTAACTGGTTTCCTGGCTTCCAGCCAAAACTATCCAATTCAATCTATTTGCTGCCTCCTGAATACTTTCCCTAAAACACCACTTAGCCAATCCTCAGTGGCCTTCACAGCAATCTAATAGCACTTTTATATTATTAGGTTCATCACATTCCAAATTCTTAACTTCTGCCATTGTGAAACTGCCAAAATTAACAGCTGTATTTATAGCCTTCTCCACTTAAGCACAAAAGAGTAATAAGTCTTATTGAGCTCTGCTTCCCCCCTTCTTCCTCTAAGAGCTGTGTCCTTGCCAGCTCAGTTCCCTATAGAGACAATGGAGAGAGAAAAGCAGAAAAGTTAGGATAAGGAAGCATCCGAAGGTCTGGAAATTTTCTTTTTTTCTTTTTCCTGTGTGTGTGTGTGTGTGTGTGTGTGTGTGTGTGTGTGTGTAAGAGAAGAAAGACTAAAGATAGAAAAGGAGAGGGAGCAGATAAGGGCTTTAAGAAAGGGTGAGATTTTTTGGAGAAAGACTTTGAAGAAAGTTCTTGAGAGTGAAGCTGTGAAACTTCTGGGCAATTTGCGAAAGCACGAAAGCTAAAAAGTAGGGATAGCCTGAGGTCCAATTTTGGGAGAGACAATCTCCACCACGTATTGAAGGGAAAGCGAGATACGGAGAGAATCTAAGTGAAATAGCTGGTTGGCTGCTTGAACAGGGACCAAACCAAGGGTGGTATAAAATAGAAGAAAGATTTCTTTCTCTTACAAAAAGTCCTGGACTGACGGCACTCCAGGAGGATGGAGGTGCTCTGTGAGGTTGACAAAGGGGCCCAGATCCCTTCTACCTTGTTGCTCCCTCTGGCATTGTCCTTGTGTGCATGATCTAGGTTGTCTCCTCTCCTCCACACCCATAGTCCAACCCAATGAGGGATCAGAGAAGAAGCCAGAACATAGGATTTCAGAGTTGTGCACATCGCTCTGTTCACATTCCACTTGCCTGAACGTCATCAGATGGCCATACCTAGCTGCAAGGGATGCTGGGTGGTTCTGTGCCAGATCAAATTCAGGGAGTATGTTACCAAAAAGAAAGTAAAAAAGAAAGAAAGAAAGAAAGAAAGAAAAGTAAAGAAAAAACAGAATACTATAAATTGAAGAATAATTAGCAGTCTCTGTACTTATATCTAGATAAGCAAAGAAATCCTGTGTTAGTCAGCTTTGTGTCACTGTGACCCAAATATCTGACAAGAACAACCTAGGGAAGGGAAAGTTTATTTTAATTCACAGTTCCAGAGGGTAAACCCACGGTTGACTGAGTCCATTGCTCTGGGCCCAAGGTGAGGCAGCATGTCATGTTGGAAGGGCATAGTGGAGGGAAGTTGCTCCCCTCATGACAGTCAGGACACACAGAGAGGGAAGAAGAAAGGGGAGTCCTTCCAAGGTACACCTGCATACCCATGCCCTATGTGTCTACAGTTATCCCCTAGTCAGTCCATCTAAGCTAGGATTAGTTTACAGTTCCACAATCCATTCATTTCAACTCTGAACATTCCTTCATTAACACAGAGGCTTTCAAGAGACACCTCATATTCAAACCACAACAAGCCCAAGTCTCATAAATCTTGAGTAGACTATACAGAGCTTGAATACTGATCTGTGTTTAGGTTTTAGAGGTGGGGTATCTTGGCTTTTGAGAGGAACGAGAGATTAGAAAGGAAGTCTAGAGGGTAAATCTGTGTATTTGGTGTGATTGATACTGTGCTAGAGGAGGACACACTCTGAAGTCCATGACTCTGACCTATAGTGTATCTCTAGTTCAGGAGTCAGCAAACTTTTCCATACATGACAGTAAATATTTTAGGCTTTATAGGTCATGCAATCTCTACCAAATCTATTCAACTCTGCCACTGGAGCATGAAAGCACTATAAACAATATGTAAGCTAATAGATATGGTACTTTTCCAAGAAAGCACTATAAAAATAGGCTAAAGGTCAGATTTGACCTATGGGCCATAGTTTGATGACCCCGATTTAATCTTCTGAAGCTGGCATCTGGCCCCATCATACCTAATGCTTCTATCCATCACTTGTTAGGAATTTATTAAACTGAATGCATTCTAAGCTAACCTCTGGGACACAAAGGAAAGTGGGACATAGTGCCTGAACAAAGGGAGTTTTTATCTAAGAAGTGGTACACATGGGAGTAACTTTAAGACACCATGGTGATTTCAACAATAGACATATGTGTCTGTTCTCGAAACACAAGAGAAGGAGTGCCAAAGATTTCCTGGGAAGCCTTCTCAGAGGCAAGCCTTGCACTGGGGCCTGGGGATAAATGAAAGTATTCCCACTGACCAAAGAGGGAAGGGGATTAAAGGGGAGGAGTTAGTACATACAAGAAGAAAAGAAAGGAAGGAAGGAAGGAAGGAAGGAAGGAAGGAAGGAAGGAAGGAAGGAAGGAAGGAAGAACAGATTGGCATATTTGGGGAACTACAAATATTCAAGTAGCAGAGGTGAAGTTTTAGGAGTTCAGGTTATAAAGATCATTTATAAATCATTCTAAAAATTTTTGTTTTTTTCTTGTCTGTAAAAGGGAGTCATTGAGAAAAAATTTGAACCCAACAGTGGCAGCATTGGATGTGTTAGCAAGCCAGTGTAGATTATCATGTGTGGAGTCAAGCGTGTGTGTGTGTGTGTGTGTGTGTGTGTGTGTGTGTTGTGATTCAAATAGATTCAAGATTCTTACAAATTATGGTGATAGGAACTGTTGGCTATTGGAACAAAATTTCATAGGAGGAAAAAAGAATTATGGATGACCCCCAGGATCCTGACTTGGGTAACCAAGTGCATGGTTGTATTTATTAAGACAAAGAAGGGGATAAGGAAAAACTAAGTTTAGGGAATTTGGGATGTTTTTGTGATGAATTTGATATGAAATCTTTGGCTTATAACAAATCCTTGTGGAGTCTGCTTTGTAGATGGATTTTTTGGAAGGTCTGGACTAGAACCACAGACCACTAATCCACTAAGATGCTTCAGTATGGGGGCTTGGTAATTGCTTTTGCTTTTATGTTCTGGAACATGAAAATTACACAATAAAAAGGGTCAAATAAAGAAGTCTATGAAAACTTAAAATATGGATATGAGAGTCAAACCAAAGCCTGCCTATGCTGACAGTAGACTTCAAATTTTATACCAAAATTATAACCAAGGCTAAGAATGAAACAGTTGCTTGAGTCACAGTGTCTATAAGACAAACCCTAATCATAGGGGAAACCGGCAGGTGTTGGTTCTGATACTTGAACATTCCCAGTGTGGTGTGGAGAACAATTTCGCTAACAATCTCCTTATTAAAATATAAAATGAATTTCACTGGATTCTTTCTTCTCTGGCTTTCAAAAGGGTCAAAGTTTAGCAAAATTGTACAGCTGCAGTTTTATATGAGTTCAATATTTATCCATTCAGCATCTTCCTAATATCCTTAGGTTGATAACCCTTCCATATCATCATAAAAGAGAGAGACCTCAATGAGGTAGAACATATATGGCATTCTGGTCCCTACAGTGGGCAATAATGATGGCCTCACAGCCTGTTGTCCTAAAACAGTTTTCTTCTCTTATTTTATAAATTTTGTTTAACTTGCTTCTCTTCTATTATACATGTAAGTGGTTTCTTAAAGAGGTCAACATTATAGAACAGGTATTTTCCATGTCATTAGGTGCAGGCCAGAAAAAGCTTTCCTTGCTGAAAATGTAACAAATACATCAACAGAATTGCTGTGAGCCATTATGTGGAACATGGGGATGGACTTGTACTGAGCTATTATTATCCAAGTCTTTTTCCTGTCTCTGCAAAAAAGTTAGCTAAGTGAACTTAGCTTCTGAAATAGAAGATGGGCAGACTCTCCAAATTACAACATGTGTCTGTCATTTTTCTCATCAAAAAGAGCATTTCTCAACAGTGTGTTTCATCATCTTGACTACCCAGGTCTCATTCCTTACTTCTAAGCAGAATGAGATCCCTTATGTGCCCTGTGAGAATATCCTTAGCGCATTGCAGTCACTTCCATTTCTTTATAGTTGTTCTTCAATTTTTGATTATTGGAAGATGCTGGGAACTGAGCTGGCAAGGGGAATAAAGGGTTGGAGGGAGATGTGCAGAAAAGGCTGCCGAGAGTGGGTATGCGGATAGGACCACGACATTGACAGCACTAACACAAAGCTTAGGTTCCTAATAGCTTTCATCATAAAATTTAATTTTCATTTATTAAACAATTATAAATTTAAATCTGACATGATTTTAAGTCTCTTTTTTGGTAAATTATAATATGCAGAAAGAAAAGTAACCAAGACATAAACAGATAGCATTACAAATTATTATGAGCCAACACTCAGGTATTCTCTGTACAGACCAAGAAATGAGACATCAGCAGAGTTTCAGATGTCCTTCATTCCCATCCCCACATTTTCCTTCACCAGCTTCTCAATGCCACAGTAATTCCATCCCTTGTTATCATGACTATCACTAGGTATCACTCAAAATCAAACTTTCTGAACTTTCTATAAATGGAATAATTTTATATATTTTTGGATCTCTTTTCTCTCATACAATGTTGATTTTACCATTCATTCATAGCATTGTGTGCTATGTCTCATCATTTTCATTGCTGTGTAACATCTCACTGTCTACATAAGCCCCAATTACTTAGCCTTTTTATTGTTGATGGACATTTGAGTAAATTCTAATTTGGAGACCTCCAATTTCTTCACTCATTTCCATTCCTCTTTGGTAATGCATTTTACAAAATTTAATAGTTTGAAATAGAAGACAAGAAGAGCTTACTTACTAATGGTTATTAGAAACTTTTTCTTTTATGAACTCATTTGATCAAACTTACCTTTTCATCATATAGATCATATAATAAAAGTGCCATGTAAATGATAAAAAAAAATCAAGCATTAGTTGTTCCACTGTCACCATTTTCACACTTTTAAACCCAGGTTAATGAGCTAACATTAATAAATGTGTACAATATTAGACATTGGAGGTAATCCTCTAAAGCTCTACAATGTAGGGCTATCCTCATTTTACAGGTGAGAAGCGGAGGTACAGAGGTGGAGTCCTACATGCAGTTATATAGCTGTTAACTGTTACACCTAGAATTCTGCCTTAGGTGATCAGCTCCCTATAATTGTGTGCTCAACAATTTCATTGAGCACCTCAGCTAAGAAGCAAGCATTGAGAGAAAAAGGTCAAACTGATACTTCTGATCGGGGAATGCTTTTAAAATCATATATTTCTTAGTTCTGTTCAAAAACTCACATGACTATACAGACACAATGATCTGTGTCATGGCAGAAGAAGGATCTTTTGGTGGGCCCCTGGAAGCTAATTAGTACTCTACATTTTGTTCCTCAACTGTACTGGGTCCTGCAAAGGCAGAGGACCCCAGGCAAACATCCTCATTCAGAGCTCACACCAGAGCAGCCTGCAAACTGTAGCAATGACTCCCCAAGTTTATAAGGCAAGTAGCACTGACAACCTAAACAGACATATATCATTGCATACAAAATCTTTATGCCTACCATAGGACCTGTCTGCTTGCTGGCACTCAATAAGTGCCTGTTAAATGAGCTAGAAGAAAATATGTGAAACTGGTTTGACTGGTTTTATGAAACTGAATGAATCATTTGCTTTTCATTAGAATATCATTCTGAGCAAAGTTTAGATTTCCATGTTTTCTTCCTCTTTGGAAACATGCTATTCTTCAGGACCTGCTCATAAATAGTGCTGCACACAGTGCTTCCTGGCATAGCATGTGTTTGCAGTTGTTAGACACAGCTGTGAAGGTGCAGCACTGTCTTCTCAAACCCAAAAGCAAAGGCAGTCAATTAAAATTCTGATTTATTTATACTTCCTTTGTGTTTCAATTGAATATTTTGTTAAGAAGAGTTATATTAATATGATTTATCATAATAAACAGCATGGTTCCTGCTTTAATTGATTCATCTTTTTCTCTCTATAAAATTTTCCCTGTATCTCTGTTCTGCACAAGATTTTACTATTCTTTTACCTCCCAGGTCTTTGCTGGGGCAATAATTTCTATGAGAACTAGATTATTTTTAATATAGTCTCCATCTTAAATCATTCATTTTCTCATTTTCCAAGTGCTGACTATAATCATCTCTTACATCTTCTGAAATTAGTATAGGTTTTAAACCATTAGACAAAAAAGAAGAGACTTTAAAGAAATCAAAAGGCTTCCTGCTGTTCTTTGTGGATGAAACAGTGGACGTTTTGTTAAGAGAATTTTATCTGACTTTAATTCCCTAGCTTTAATGTATTCTTAACAGTTATACATGGAATGGTTTGTCTTAAGTCGAAGTGTATCTATGGTGACATAGTTATATCTGGTCTTTAAAATGGATCATTTCATTTCACACATGCTATAGAATCTTGAATTTCACCTTTACTCATCTCAATTTCTTTACTAGAAATGACTGTTGCTACACATTCCTGCATCAATGGATTGGATATATGAAATTGTAGCCGTAATTGTTCATAAGTACATATTTTATAACATGTACTAATAGAGTAATAAAATATATTGCAATAACCATATGCTCTGCCTGATAGAATTTCATCACGAGACCCCATTAACACGTTTAGCTGGTATCAGCTTTTGAAAGGGCCTCCCATCTTGGTGGCCAGGAGATGCTCTGTAGAAGTGAATGGAGAAAGTGGGATTAAATGGGAATGTCTAGGAAGACCGAGTAGAGTGGGAAAAGTGCAGAAACTTGGATGGATGCCGAGAAAACATTTTTTACATTCCCTGGAGTGTCCTCTGCATTTTCACCCCAACTCAATCATCACCCCTAAAATCCAGTTGCTCCTTACCATTGAAAGGAATCTTTTTTAAGCTCACCAACAATCCCTATAACCTCATTTTAGTCTTCATCTTTCTAATGAAGGTTATTAGCCCTTCCTTTTTTCAATGTCCCTCTTCTGTGGACCTCTGCAAGGCTGGCTCTCCTCCTACCTCTGCATGATCACTCTTGGCTTCTCCAGAGCTCCATACTAACATCCTGCCTGCCCCCAGGTCCTGTCCCTGGCTGTTGGATCTCCTTGGGGGGCTGCCCTCCTCTCATCTCTTCACCACCTCCATGGCTGACCTTTCTCCTGAACTGGAGCACCTGTATCAAGACCTGTAAAATGCTAGGACCTTCAACTCAACTTGCCACACACCAGACATTCCTTCACTATCCCCAAATCAGCAGTTCTTCTGATGGCCATCTTCCCTGTGCTTTCACTCTAGTCTCCCTGGGATCAGTCTCCTCCATCGTGCGCTTCCACCCAGCTGGAGTCGCGGACTCTTCTGTCACCAGATCCTTTGCTTTTCCTCCCTACATTTCATTCCCAAGTTCAGTCCTCCTCATTTCTGCTCTTCCTGATTCCCTCCTTTCCTTCTCTGGCTCGCCCTGATCAGTATTAGAGAACCGTTCTCCCAGCACGTTCTCAGGCCAATCTCCTGCTAAAAATAGGTGCAATGACTCCCTGTTATCTGCTCATTAAAGCTTATTGATGTTTCTTCATGACCGAGCCATAGTTTCTTCCTAGTCTTATCTCTTACTATTTGTGTTTACAGGTTCTCTGTACCTCAGTCACACCTAAGTGCTTGTAAACATGAGTTAACTGTTACTATTCCCTCAGCCTTCAGGTATTGCAAACCTGTGCCATGTGACAAAACAGGGTGAGAAGAACCCACTTAATGTAACCCATCTCCCCATGAGATACTTAAGCTTATAAATTTGAAAACATCTGTAAATATTTGTAAATTTCTATGCTTTTATATAGAGTCTCCTAAGAAGTATGGCTA
The DNA here is from genome assembly GCF_045843805.1 of Urocitellus parryii. Taxonomy (NCBI): domain Eukaryota; kingdom Metazoa; phylum Chordata; class Mammalia; order Rodentia; family Sciuridae; genus Urocitellus; species Urocitellus parryii. The sequence continues at coordinate 78,265,479 of NC_135532.1, forward strand.
CATTCTTTTTTATTGATTTTTTTAAAAATAAATGACAGCAGAATGCATTACAATTATTATAACCCATGTACAGCACAATTTTTCATCTCTCTGGTTATATATAAAGTATGTTCACACCAATGCGTGTCTTCATACATGTACTTTGGATAATGATGTCTATCACATTCCACCGTCCTTGCTACATTCTTAAAATGACTTCTTGTTTTGTGTATTCTCACAAACCTGTTGTAGAAAAGAACCTAAATGGCTTGAATCTTATACCTGACCTTCTCCTCCAAACATTAAGGGTCATTTAACTTAAATGGATTTCAAATATATGTATGAGATATATATTCTTTTAATATTAACTCATGATTGCCTTAGTGCATTTCCTAACATTTGCATCATCCTAGTCACAACCCATTTGTTATATCTCTTGACTTTTTCAGCCTTCTGATTTTTTAGTCAGGAAATGGAGCTATGTCTGTCTGCCTTTTCCCATCATCTAAGCTCTCAGCAGCCCTCTGAGCCCTGCCCCACTCCCCCAACACCTCTTGGTCTATCTGGTTTTAAATGTACTTCAAACAGACCTCTGAAATATGGAACTTTACCTTTTGAGCTTTGCTTTCTTACATAAGTACACATTGAAACACATATGCAATACATAATGCATGTTTATTGAATTTAAATGAGTAATATATTTATAATGGTGGTTTTGTTTTCTTATAGAAAAACTAGACTTCTGAAACATCATTGACTTTCAACGATATCTGTGAAGTCATTTTGATTGTCCTTCTGGACTCATTACACTATTTTTAAAGTAGGGAATTCATTTCTTTAGGACTTTCTATTTATAAACAGGTATTCAGTTGCCCTCAGGTCTGCCATGCTCCATGAGCCAAGAGGATGCTCAGGAAATCACACCATGCAGCATCTGAGTGTTTGGCCCCATTACAGTTTGGCAATTTGCCTCCAACTCTGCACCCAAGCCATGGTTTTCAATAGCTACAGGAAGATCTTCTTCCTCCAGCCTGAGTCCATCGTGTACCTGCTGCAGTATGACAGCTCTAAATGGAGAAAAATAAACAACAGTTCTGCAGAGGCAGACGAGGGATTGATTTCCAAAATAGGGATTGATTACATTTCAGGCAACTGACTTCAATTTAGGGGGGGAAGCCGAGTCAATGAGGCTGATATAATGGTTTCCTCTACAAGCACTGACGCAATTAGCAACTCATTTTAATTGAAAAGGTGCGGGAACTCTTGGGCATGTTCCTATGGCATTCATCACAAAATAGGAACTGGTAGTGAAAACCCAGGCAGCATTCATTCTGTGGAATCGTAATGCATATTTAGCAATGCCAACTCTAGGGAAAAGAAATCATTCCAGCAGATTCAAAAACTGTGTTATCACAATACCATTGGTTCTACCTGACTGTCAAGTGAAACTGATAGTTTATTTACATGGGATATTGAGAGTTTTCAGAGAGATATTTCCCTTACCCAAAAAAGTTTCTGTCATTATGCAGCTTGTCCCTAAATATTTGCCAAATTTGCTAAACAGAAATTCACATGTTTAGGGTCAAAGCATATGTCTATTGAAGTCACTACTTAAAGGCAAAGGGCACTTTTGTAAGCTTATCTTATCACCTGGGATGCTCTCTCTCACGTTCTGATTCATGGAGTCTAGGAGAAACCCAGGAATCTGCATTTTTAAAAGCATCCTCAGTGAGTCTGCCATATGGTTTATATTCTGATAAATACTACTCTAAATATATAGATTATAAATGAATAAGGTACTAATTATTAAATGTCTTAGGTTTATATGATATCCCCCCACACACACAAATGTTGAAGGACTAGAACACAAAGTAGCCAGCAGGAACAGTTTGCAGCATGGGATCTTTTTGCCTTTGAAGACAGGCTCAGGCTGGGTATCTCAGCAGGGAGCCCTGACTGAGTGATCAGAAGTCACCATTAGTGCTTTGGTTACATTTGTAGGCAATGGAGCCAGGACTAAGGTGAGTGTGTGAGGAGATTAGAGGGATTCACTCTCAGGGATGTGCAAGAACAAATCTTTCTTTCAATTTTGCACCCCTAGGTATGGTGCTCACTTCACCCTACTCCTGATTTTGGTAGACATCTTCCAAAATGGCTCCCAATGAGCCCTACCTTCTAGCACTCATCCTTGTGCGGGGGCTGGACCCAGTGACTTGTTTCTAATGAATAGAACATCACTCACACAAGTGATGGATTTGGTTATAGAAAACTGTGACTTTCACCTTACACAAACATGCACTCTCTCTTCTGTTTCCTAATTTTGATGAAGCAAGCCATCACTTGTGAGCTACTATATTAAGAAGCCTAAGTGGTGGGAACTGAGGGCAGATGCCAGCCAGTTAAAAACTACTACTAAGTTCCAAGGAACTAAATTCTGCTAATAACCACATGAGTGAGCTTGGCAGTGCTCCTTCCCTGGTTGAGTTCTCAGGTGAGACCACAGCCTCAGCTGTTACCTTTACTGCAGCTCATTGTGGAACTCTGAGCCAGAAGCCTGGCTAAGCCATGCCCAGACTCCTGACCACAAAAACTGTGAGACAGTATTACTGTTTTAAGTCACTAAGTTTTGACTAATTTATCATGCAGCAGTAAATAAGTAATTCAGTGCAATAAAGATTTTGGTGATGATGGAGGGGTATTGGTTGTTGAATCTGAGAACAATATAAGCAAGGAGGTAGGAAGTTAATGAGAACACACTGAATGTACACTACCATTTTGTCCAGGGACTGTCCTTCATGTAAGGGTTTTTGTTGTCCCCTCATCCTCACCTGCTTCAACCCCTCCTCACTTAAAACATAAGCTGGAGTATTGCCTTAGCAGGTAAATAGCTAACCCTTAAGATTTCTTCTGTTAAATCTCCAATATTATCACCATCGTCATCTCCATATCTGTTTCACCCTATTTCATGAAATTTTCCATAGTTCACAGAAAGAAGGAAACCATAATATAACCATAGTGGCACTATTCTTCACAAACCCAAGTTCTCATCTACCTCACAGAAATGGTCACTAGAATACAGAAATTAAGATATTTGTCATTGCTGCTGCAAATGCCATAGTCTGGCTGGGCACAAAATAACTGGGAAGTCATGAGCCACTTGTAGGTTCAAATAGGAACTACTTTATTGCCAGAACCCAACGGTAACTCTCTAGAACTCCATGGAAACTTTGAGAGAACCAACGGGAACTCAATGGGAACTCCGCGGGAACTCAACAGGAACTCCTCGAGAACCCCAAAGTAGCGGGCACCCGAGACAGCAGGAGCCGCCCCACTGTGGAACACCAGAGGTCCACAAACACAATCCAGCATCATCCAGTTACAGCAATCAGTCACCATCCCAATAATTATACACAGCTTAACTTAATCACCATCATCCCAATGGCTCGCTGGCGTCACCTCCCAACCACTCCTTCTGGCAAAATGCCAGGCGCCATCCCGACTTGGCTGTGGCTCTCAACAATTGCAAGAATATAGAACAAGTAGAACTTTTACACATTGCTAATGGGAATGAAAAATGGTAAACCACCTTGGAAAACAGTATGACAGTGTCTTACAAGGTTAAACTTAAATGTATTATATAATGCAGCAATTGTACTCTTAGGTATCTGTTAAAATAAGTAAAAATGTAGTATTCATGCAAAGGCTTAAATTCAAACGTTTATAGCAGTTTTATTCATAATAGTCTAAAACCAATCCAAATATTCATCAACCAGTGAATGGATAATCAAGAGGTGGTATATTTATACAGTGGAATTCTCCCAGGGAATGAAAAGGAATAAACTACTAATATAGGTAACATGGTGATCCTCAATTACATTGTGCTAGGTGTGAGGAGACCAACATGAAAGATATAGTCTTTGGGAGTATATATACCAATTCTAATTATGTAAATTTCTAGAAAAGACAAAACTATAGTGATAAAAGCAAATTAGTGGTTACCCTAGGTCAGAGTTTGGGGGAGGAGGTTGAAAACAAAAATGCTTGAGGGAAATTTGGGAGGAGTATAAATATTCTATGTGACTTTATGCATTCATCAAGATACATTGAACTTTAAGTACATTTACTGCATATAAATAATATCTTGATTTTTCAAATTAAAACTTTAAATGGCTATGGAGTAATATATTTAGTCATATGAGTTTTGTTTCTTATCTTTACACTCATTTTTCATTTCAAATCTATTGTTTAAATAAAGGAAAGACCATGGAACGAATCTGACATAACTTTCCTATATATGAATATACCACAGTAAATCTCACCATTTTGTACACCCACAAGAAATTAATTTTTGAAAAACCATGGGTAAATGGCAGAAAAATCAATAGAAGGAAGAGAGCAGGGATTGGGAGGAGGGAAGGGGAAAGAAAGATACTGGGAACTGAATTAGAACAAGTTATATTTCATGCCTTTACAATTATGTAAAAATGATTATACTGTAATGTATAACTAAAAAGAACAAACATTTAAAAAGTAAAAAAATACTAGAATGGTACTATGTAGAAACTTCATGGTTGGGGAATTTTGAGCTAATTCTCTGTGGGTTGGAGGCCAACCATATTGCAAAATGTATTGTCTGTTTTCTGTTGCTATAAGGAAATACTCAAGACTGAAAACTTTAAAAAGAAAAAAGATTTATTTAGCTCATTGTTTCAGATTCTGAAAGACCAAATAGCATTAAACTGACATTGGTGGGGACTCACCTGACTGTATCACAACATAGTAGGCTCCCACATAGTGAGAAGAAAAGCTGGGTTTTAAATTGGGGCTCCCAGATGGCATCATGGCAGGAACATGTATTAGAGGGAGTGCTCACATGTCAAGACAGGAAGTGCAAGAGTCATTCAGGGGTTGGGTTCATTCTTTTACAACCATCCTTTCATGAGAACTAACCAGAATCCTAAGAGAAGTGTGTCGATTCCTTCCAGGGACAATGTCCCCAGTGACTTCCTACTAGGTTCCACTTCTTCTAGGCTCCACAACCACCTCCTAACAGTACCACTCTGAGCACCAGGCTCCTGACACATGAGCTCTTGGAGGACAGACACATTTAAACCATGTCCAAGCACGGGGAGTTCTTGGAAGTGTTTTTCATGTAAAGTAAAATGACAAAAGAAAAACATTGACAATGTGCTACTTTTGAAACTTACATATTTATTATTAAAACTCAACAGTAACCTCAACAACTGTTTAGAACTTAGACCAAAAAAAGGTTTAGGGAAGGACACTGCACCCTCTGTTACCATGGTGGAGTGGACTGTCCCAGTCACCTGTATTTGATAAACCACTGCCAGTCTTCATCAGTAGTTGTGGCTTCCTGGGACCCTACAATAACATCACCCAGTCAGAGTCCAGTCTGACTGGCAGAATCTTCGAGAACTTCATGTTATTTAATAAGTGTTGTTGATTGCCTCTCACAGGCCAGGCTTCGTTCTAGGTGAATGAAGTGAAATGATCGTTGAAGTGAAATGATCATTGACCTCCAGGACTTTTGATGATGTTCATTGACATTATGAGAGCAAGCAATGATGTTTCCATCAGGTCAAAGTTATAGACTTGCTTAAATGTTTCAGAGGTCCTCTCTTCTCTTTTGTTCATCTTTCTCAGTGTCCTCTCAGGTAAGCATCTTTCTTCCAGTTCCAGAACATGCCACATTCCTCATAAGCTTCAAGTGGGAGGCTCATGGGGTGAAGGAGCATTAACATCTCAGAAAGGAGAGCCATCAAGTGAGACCTCCTGTATCAACTGTACCAGTTTGTTCTTAAGGGCCTGTGACATTCACCTGCCCATTGGCTTGTAAAATGCTTCTGAGATTTTTGATGCTGGGTTGAAGTTCTGAATTCTAAGTGGCCTTCTTAATATTCTGCATCACTAGCTAAGGCTGACACAGCAAATATCTGTGCCCGTGAAAAAAACAATGGTCTGGGATAAAAGTGTATGTAAGCAGTTTGAAGGGATGAAAGGCCCACGGTGGACATAGTGGGAAGGAAAGCTGGGTTAAGCTAGGGCTCCCACAAACCACTGTCCTTAAGAGGGTTACCCTAGAGCTCAACCCAATTTTATTTGAGATATTTTCTTCTTTTAAGGCTACTGAACAATTCTTCACTTAAAATTACTTAGAGTATAGAGTCAGGACCCAGATTTGCTGAGAAGTTTCTCTATAATTAACTGACCCCAGAGAAGCCAAGACTTCTGATCACAGTGGTGGGCCAACGACACCCCTCGTCCCTTCCAAGGAAAAGTCAGAAACAGTGGTGTGGGTTCTCAGAATCTTTTGACAACTTCAATATCTTTTATGTTAATGATTAGGGAGAGAATGTAATTATCATTAATGAGTTTTTCCCCCTGATAATATTGCAACATCTTTCTTTCAGATCAATATAACACATCCCTTGTCAAATAAGTTTATTTTCTGTTTCAACCGATTCCTTCATGCACATGACAAAGTCATTGGCTGATTTCAACAGTAAAGAATTTTTAAAAGCGAAGATGAGGAAGAGACATTTTTTATTTGCAAATACTGGTGACTAGTTTTTAACACACAAAATTGTGGGTGATGAAAATAGATATTAAATATAATATAATACAATCTCAGTTGTGCAATGATCTGACTCACTGTTATCTCATTTTTTGCTCATTTGCATGGTCTTGTGTGCTTTGTTTACAACCTCTGAGACCATGGGAAGGTTGGACTTGGATTAGTTGTTTGGGGCTGTTTCATGTTTTGCTCAGAGTCTTTGTTCAACTGCCAGGGGAAGATGTGTGCACGGATTCTCTTCCCTGTGTCAAGACCAGTTGCAGCTGTGTAGAATCAGCCTAGCGGTTGATAAGTGCAAGATTCAAGATCACTCAAAGTGATTGAGCCCAGCAAGAACCAGAAACTTTGGGACCAACTCAAATGTTATTGTCTGATGGAGAAGAGGACAAGTAGGAGATGGACACACCAGTTGTCACTAGGGTGATACAGCTCTAGAAACCCCACCTGATCCCTCTTCACTCTGTGCTGGTTCATGTTTTTCAGTGTGTGTAGTAGATGGCTTGCAGAGAATGGTCACGCCGAGACAGGATGCTTGGTATCTTCTAACTACTTGTATCTTTCACTGTTTGGGGATTTTCTCTGGGAGGCTCAAATTCCAAGGAAGTTTTTATTTTGAAAGTTTTGAAAATCACCTTATTCTATAGACTGAACATGGAAAAGCTTGCCCTCAGTTCTATTGCTTTTAAAACCTTTCAACTTGTTCTTGTTGGTAAAAAAAAAAAAAATTCTGTGAATGAAATTAGATCCAAATCTGAGGTTTGCATTAGAAGTTTTTTTTTTTTTTTTTAATTCATTGTCATTCAACAACAGTGCACCCAACACCCACCAGATGCCAGAGACGCACGGGCAAACTGCCTATGTAGAGACTGTACAGACTTCCAGTTCCTGAGGTCTCAGGGCCCTGTGCTTTGGACCCTAGGTAGAACCACAAACTTGGGTCTTGCCGACAGACATTTTCTTGTCACAGCTGAAGACTTCCTTTGAGGATCTCCCTTGACTGAGCTCTCTTGGTGGAATCTCTAAGTACTGCTGCATAAGACAAGGCTTCCTGCTGAGTGATATAGCCTGGGAAAGAGAAAGAGAGAAACTTCAAAGCCTGCGTTTTACAAAACAAAACTGCAAATATTCAGGTGAGTGTACAAGAGTTCCTCTTTTATGGCTAGCATTCCCTGATTATATTACCTTTGAAGTCAGAAACTATAGTTTTCTGCTTTTGCATTTTTTCACTCAATAAATTAACAAATATTTTGTCATTGATTAGCATGTCAAATCATTTGGAAAGGGACTAGAGTCATGAAGAATCTTCACATGAATAACTTGTCTTTGATATCAAAACTTTCTTCAACTCAGCAAAAGAAATATTTGATCTCTCTCAGTGTTTCTCAAAAGTGCAATCTGCAGACAACCTGCTTGAGAATCACCTCACTGAAACCACGTGCTTTATAAAAGTGCTTATTAAAAGGCAGACTTCTGACTGTGTTCCAAAGACCTTCTGAATCAAAAACTCAGAGGGCCAGGCCTGGACATTGGCATTTTAATAAGGTGACAGATGGATTTTATGTGCACTAAATACTGAATGCTTCTGCTTCTGGATTTTTTTTTTTTTTTGTATTCTATGTAATTTTTTTTTTTCTGAAAACAAAGCTATCAGATGACGACTCTGAATTGTCAACTGGCTTTCAGATAATCATGGGGGCCTGCCCAAATCCTGGCCTCTCTAGTTCCTAGATTCATGACCCTGGACAAGTTATTTAACTTATCCATGTTTCAGTTTTCTCTTCTGTAAAATGCAGGTTACAAAGACAACCGCCACATAGGGTGTTTGAGTTTTAAATAAGACAATACATGCTAAGTTGTTAGAAATTGTCTGCCACTTAGGAAGTCCTTAATGAAAGATGACTCTTATCATTGTTATTTTTTTAGTAAAATGTTTGCAAAAATGATGTTTTCTGTTTGTAGAAATATACAACAATAATTTAACGTAGCTATGCTAAAGCCAAGTGGATGGGATTTTTTTTTAAATGCTCTATAAGAATTAGGAAAAGAATATAGTAGAGAGGGCAGGAAATTGAAAACATTTTCTATAAGAAAAAATAAAACAATAATAATTACGCCTTTCAGTTGATTGGTGCTTCAGAGGTGTCTTTCACAACCCTGAATTCATCTGTGGTTCATATGATCTGAAGGAGTTGCTAGAAGAGGAGAGAGAGCAGAGCATGGGAGGTGGGGGAATGCATGGCTTTTGGAGGTGACAGCTCTGACAGGAAGTCCTCACTGACATTTACAATCCATGTGGTCTTTGTCATTTATAAATCTGCCTGAACTTATGTTTTCCACAACTGTTAAGTGGGGGAGAGAATGAAATGCTATATGTAAATCTCAGCACAATGTTTGAACATGATAAATATTCAACGAACGTAGACATTATTGTAAGTAAACCAAACCTCTGCATTTGCAGAGAGTGTAAGGAGTGGACCCGTGGTTTGAACCCGTGACTGGTTTTCTAAGCCCAGTGCCCTTGATCTACTAGATCAAATTCCTGTAAATCTCAGAGAGTTGTTCACATTTTATAAGAATCCATACTCTGATTTCTTTAAGCCCTCTTAACTTACCCATAAAACTTTGCTCTTAACCATCAGAGATAATGATTTTTAAACTTGGCTAGCCAATCGTGTTGATAAAATAGTCTGGCAGAGGCTATTCTACCTGAATTATTTATCTAGAAAATGACTTCCGGCTGCAGCATGTCCCTTCCTGAGGTGCCTGTTTCAAGTCAGCTAGTTAAACTCACCCAGCCACTGCTAGTGCCAAAGGCTATGGAGGTTGAGGGTCTGCAGGGCCTCCCACTGGGCCTGAAGTCATAAATCCTCATGATGCTGTAAAAGGAGGGCTGTTGCCCTCAGGTCAGTTCCTGCCAGAGCATAGCAGGTGAATGTGATGAGTCTCTACAGAATTGAAAGTATGATGCATTCAAAGATAACTTCCCCAGGAATAAGAAGCTTTTCTTGCTAAACATAGATATTTTTAATGAACAACAATTGGAAAAGAATAAGTGGGCCATATTTCCCTCTTTAGTTTGTTTATACAATCTTCCACCGGCCTGTGTAATGATGAAAATGGGAAGTTAACGATTCCAGGTAAGTAGGTTATGATTTTTTGCTGAAGGAGATCTAAGGATTTTCAAGCTCTTAGGATCTGATTGATCCTTATTGAGGAAAATGGGTTGTGAGAATCTACACAGGGCTGGAAGTATGCTAGGCTTTAGGGTGGATGCAACTTTCAGTGGAAAGTTCCCAGGAAGCAAGAGCAATAGACAGATGAACAGATGAGTGATAGGGCAAGAGGTCAACATCTGTAATAAAAAGGAGCTATGAAAACAGAGGAGAGCAAGCTGCCTGTGGCAATCATGGCCAATGTCCTAAATGAAATAACCCTAGTCTTAAGGGTGAGGAGGAGTCTCTGAAGGTCTAGAATATTGGTTCTCAAAGGGTATGGTTAACACCTGGGCATCCCACAGAAATGCAAATCCTCAGGACTGAGGATATAGCTCAGTGATAAGGTACTTGCCTACCATCTCAGATGTCTGGGGTTAATTCTTAGCACCACTTGGGGGTGGGTGGGTAATGCAAATTCTCAGGCCCCTCCCTGCTGAATCAGAGACTCTATTGCTGAGGCCAGCACTCTGTTTTTACAAATCCTCCAGGTGATTCTCATTCATCCACACTAAAATATGAGAACTGCTAAAATTTGAAAACTGTTATACTAGAAGGAAAAGAAAGGCTAATTCTAGACAGAGGGATAAAGTGGTGCAATTTCTCCTATGGGGCATGAAATATCTGGATATGTAGGGAATCAGACTTTTTTTTTAAGTTCAAAGGGAGCATAGACTCTGATTTCATAATTGTAGAATTATGTAAAGGGAAGATGATGAAAGCATTTTATCCCATGTTAGGTTTAAAGATTAGGTTTCATTAAAATTCTTTATTGGAGGCTGTGATACTCAACAGGGATGATTTTGACTCCTAATACACATTTGGAGAAATTTTTGATCATCTCAGTTGGGGTGAGGGGAAAGGGTGCTACTGGCCTTAGGGGTAGAGGCCAGGCGTGCTGCTCAGCATCCTGCAAAGCATAGGCAGTTCTACTCGTTTGCAAAAAATAATTCTTTAACTCAAAATGTCATCCTTTACACTGATCAGATTTTCATTTTAAAAATATCACTTTAGTCTTGCTATAGACAGTAAGCTTGAGGGAAGATAGATGGTTGGTTAGGCTATCATCCATCAAAAAGCTACCATCATAAAAAGGGCCATGTCTTCAATAGCTATTATGTATTAGGTGCGTATTCTATGCCATACTAAGCATTTTGAATCCATCAACCTAAGTTATAACAATCCAATGAAATGGTCAATTTATTGTGCTCATTTTATAGGTAGGGAAACTGAGACAGTGACATCAATGTTCTAGAAAAATCAAGGTAAAATAAGCTCATCCTAGGTGAAAAAAATTAAAAGCAATGATAGAATTTTAAAAACTAGTTGAACTCCAGGTAACTTTATATATTTTATATATAATTCTTATATAATTTTTTTAAAAATTTATAATTTTATATATAATATATAATTATATAATATATATACTTTGTATATAATATATCATTATTTATAATATATAATAATCTTATATAATATATAATTATATAATATATGTAACTATACAATAAAAACTATATATACACATATGTCCATGTGTACATAGATACATATGTGCATGTATATATATTTATATAACAGTAGGGTAAGATGACTTTTACCTGTTAGAAATTTTGTGCAGAATTGAAATATACTAGGCAGTTTAATTTTATTTTTTTGAGGTCTAGAGACCTTAAACGTGATATTGAAAATAAACTCAGAGTAAAAGTAGCAAAGCCAAGTGCCTCACTTTAGTCTTACAGTTTCTGAATTAGATAGTTTAAAAGGTAACATATTTGAAGAAGAGAAAGGATTCCATTCCTGCACAACTAATTAAGCTTCTCAAATGATTGAGAACAAGATGATATGAAAATTGCAAGCCAATTTGAAGAGTAAAGCTCCAAAAGTACAATGGGAATTTTCATCATATGAGAAAATCCTTAAAGATACAGTTTTATTTTACAAAGAAAAAGAAAGTCTATTTCTTTTCCTTAGTAAAATTCCAAACATCCTAAACCAGGAGTAATGTTCTATATATATATATATATACATATATATATATATATATATTTAATTAAAATTAAATTTTAAATTTTTAAAATTTAAATTCTATTTAAATACATTTTAATAGAATTAAAATTAAATATAATTTAAATTAATTAAAACACATTTTAAATGAGAGGTTAACATTCCTCATATTTCAACCTGTCGCCTATCCTTCCTTGAGGGAATGGAAGGGAGTGGCAATAACAACTCTGACCCAAAGGGGCTGAGGGTGCACTAACAGGAAGCCACCATGTTGCCAATTAGTGAGTTTTCCACACTGGTGGGTGTCATCCATGAAGAGGTTACAGTTTACCAGAACTCCTGCAATTTAACAGGTTTAAGATTAGGTCATATGAGTGCTTATTCTTCACTCAGATGTCTTATCACACTTACCTTGGATCAAACATTCATTTTTTTTGGTACCTAGGATTGACCTCAGGGGCATTCAACCACTGAGCCACATCCCCAGCCCTATTGTGTATTTTATTTAGAGACAGGGTCTCACTGAGTTGCTTAGCACCTCACTTTTGCTGAGGCTGGCTTTGAACTTGCAATCCTCTTGCGTCAACCTCCTGAGCCTTTGAGATTACAGGCATGCCCTGATTCAAACATTCTTCCTAAGGCTGGATAAACAAATATTAGAAAAAAGTCATACAGCCTCCAAGAGAGACAGACAAGCTCTTTCCTTCTGTGAATAGACTGTGGTACTTTCAATAAGGAAGTATCAGAAGCAGAGGGAGGGACTCGAATGCAAGGAATTTGTGCAACACCCCTAGACTTTTGTCATCTTTTCCTGTTTTCTCCCATTCCTTGTTCGGTAGGTCCAAGAAAAAAACGAAGCATAGCATAAAATTTCACTCTGTGCAACCAATTTGGGTGATGTACCTAAGTAAACAAGTCAATAAGTAAATGTTATTTGCTCCAGAAATAAGAATATTTTCTCACATTTCCAAGTAATTAGACCTCACCAGGCTACTTAGTTCTGCCTCTTGTCCTATTTCACTCCTCATCCTGGAAGGCACAATTCAGAACCCTTATCTTTCGGCTTCACTGTGCTTGGAACAGGTGGCTTGTAGAGCTCATGCCATGTGTATAGTAGTTATTTCTAGAAACATTTTAAATAATTTTATCATCTTATCTGATTCTGAAAGCAATATATACCTTATTTTGGAAAGTTTGAAAAAGTTTTAAATTAGAGAAGAAATTAAGATTTCCTATAGCTAACTGTTGTTGGTATCTGGTTTCCTTTTGTTTATTTTTTTCCTTGTACATTGTTTAATTTTAGAAAGAGGTGATCACAATATCTATATGTTGTGAACCTTCCGTGGTCTGAAATATTCCTTAAAATATGATTTTTTGTAGCAGTGTAGTATATCATTACATCATTCTCCACTGCTTGCACATTTATATCTGCAATTTCATAGCACTGTTACTATAAAATAAAATATTAAACTTAGTCATGTTTCTTTCCACTTGCCTGACAAAGATACAGAATGAAGGAGTTGTACCTGCTCTAAGTCTCCTTTCCATTTGATTTAGAGCCTTGAATCTGAGGTTGATATAATAATAAAAAAATTAATCTTGGAAAAGTAGATATTACTGGAACAGAGTATCCAAGGCAAAGTGCAGAAATGCTGAGCATTTTCCACTCTGTACATTCCTTTGCACTTACTAGGAGTACAAACTACAGGAAGTAAGATCACAACAAATCACATAGAGTAACAGATGCTCTGAGAATATTATACTATTATCAACACCTGTATGACAGGCTAACAGAAGAAACCTAATAGATAATCAGGTGGCCTTTAGAACTGGACAGACTTGAGTTTCTTCACTTCTGTCATCCCCTGTCCCCTCATCATTTTCTTCTTTTATTTGGCAGGGGAAGAGGCGTGTACCAGGGATTGAACTCAGGTGCACTTGACCACTGAGCCACATTCCCAGCCCTATTTTGTATTTTATTTAGAGACAGGGTCTCACTGAGTTGCTTAGGGCCTCGATTTTGCTGAGGCTGGCTTTGAACTCATGATCTTCTTGCCTCTGCCTCTAGAGCCACTGGGATTACAAGCACGTGCCACTGAGCCTGGCCCCTCATCTCGTGATGGTGCTTATAATGCACACCTCATCAGCTGCTTCAATGAGATAACACACATAGAATGATCTCACTTGCTAACAGTTTCTTCTCTCTCTACCCTACATTAGTGAATGCTTGTATGCACACATATAGCTACACGCACGTACACACACACACACACTGTCTTTTAAAATGTGTGAAAATTCTGATCAGTCTGAGTTTCTGGATCTTAAAGCTCAGATCTTGCAGAAGAGAAATTAGAGAAAGATCCATCAGCATACCTGTGTATTATTTCCATGATATAAATTTATAAATTAAGCTATGAATATATTTTACTTAATACTACTTTCCTTTGATGAGCTGTCCAGAAACCATACCAGTCAAGATTCACTGTATTAATATTTTCTGTGATTGAAACCTACGCTCTAACCTGCACTTAAATCATCTCAATATCCCTCCTCCCATTTTTCAAGCTCTGCAAAGAATAAATATTCTCCAAAGCAGGAAAGATTTCTTCTGTCCTCAAATAGCATAAGGAAATGACTGATGATCTTTCTTGTGACAGCAGTTCATGTATATTTTACTCAGGCTATTGCTGAAGAAATCTACCTTACCTACTCTACTTAAGTGGTTTATATCCTGATAAAATTTGATTAAAAATCTTGTGGAATTTAGGGAGGAAAAAAATCTAAAGAATAATTTAAATCTAAAACAAAATGACAGATTTGCTTAAAAATAACCTACCTTGTGTTGTAGTTCCCTTCTTTTTAAAAGCTGCCATTCATGTAGTTTTCTTGCAAGTCTCTCTACTCACAAAGTGGTGGTAGAGATTTGGTCTGTGGATAAACTGATATCCAAGCAACATCACATGATGGAATAAAGAACTAGAAAAGCTTGGCTGCTTGCCTTTTCCTGCTTCTGGATGACATTTAAATATGCAGTTAATTTTTTTTTCTTCCAAGTTTTTTGTCTAATCAAGGGTCAACTTCTCAAACTACCATATCTGCGTTATATGCAGACAAGGGGAGAAAAGTATGTGGACTCAGATGCTGAGTATTAAAGGTCAAGGAGTCTATCAGCACCATAGGCCATTTTGTGACTGGTTTCCAAATTGGGGATCAGTAACCCCTATTTCCATTGCTCAGATTGATGAAGGAATAACTCCTAAATGTAGAAGTATGTGCATAATTTGACTGTGGTAACTTATGGAATTATCCATAGTTTAGATATAATGCTCCTTTTTCATTTTGGGTGAGGGGCAGTGGGTAAGAGTTTCTCTGCATTTGATCTTGGTTAGAAGCTACATATGATGATAATGAACCTATGGCACAAAACATTACCCACACTGACCTTGTTTTTTCCCTCTGTAATAGCATTTTTGCTGCAGACTTTAGAAAAGTCTTTTCTTTCTCAAGGATTCTCCTTCTGAATACCAGCTTATCTGCAAAGAAGAGTTCCTAGAGAAAACAGAAGCAGAAACCCCAAAGGAAAACCACAAATTTAAGATTCTTAAGAGCCTAATGGGGGAAAAAAAGTCCAGGGAGATAACAGTGATGAATTACATGTCTTAAAAAAGAAAGAGATCAACAAACAAAAGGTTTGCAATTTTTGTCAATAATTTGAATGCAGACCTTCTGGGAAATAAACATAGCACAGACAAGAGTTTAAATGCCAGCAAATACCAAAAAAATAAAAAAAATAAAAAATAAACTGGACTCAAGAGTTTCCAGGTTTATCTCTACTAAGAGATAAAGAAGAATTGTAGGTGGAGTTGATATTATTAATTGAGTCTTCCTTGAATGTTTCTCAAGGTATGGTGCCTTCTAAGGTACACCTTATCAGCTGATGTTGCACACTCATGCTGATTTATAACCACATTTTTTAGTTTCTGCCCAATCAGGAAAACAGTAACAAATCTAGGGGTTTGGTAAGCAGGGTGTTTATTATATGTTATAGGCAATCCATTGTAGAAATAATGGAATTGCCGATAGGCATAAAATGAGGAAAATTAGGTTATCCAAGAACTGGTTATTACACTAAACTACTATCACACCTAGAGCTGAAAGATAAAAAAAAAAGTTTTTTCTAGAACCCATGAATCTGCATTCACCAGATACCCTGGCTTCTATGTTCTCAAACAGCTGAGTTTAATGTTATTGTCACCACTATTCCTGTCCTTGCTGCTGCTGACACTGATGTGGCTTCTGCTTTTGTATCTAACACAGATAGATGTAAGCAGAAGCATTAAAAAAATGGCTGCTTTCTTCCAACTGTCCATCTTGTGTCTCCCATTGAATGCCAACAGGCAAGAGGTTCTGGAAAATGCATTTTGCAGTCTCATACTACTGTGGTGAAGAAAAGGATGTAGAAGGATAAGCATGAAAAAGAGATAATGGATACTAACACATCAACAAAAATTGAAGAAGTAACTCTGGGATTTCTGAAGGAGGCTAAAGGACTTGGAAATATGGTCAGCTAGATCACTATAGTTTGGAATTTTATAAGAAAAAAATGAAATGACAGACTGGCCATAGCTATATAGATGATATCAAAGAATGAGACATGAATTTTTTTAGACAATAACTTAAGATTTTAAGAATGACGAATAGTGTATAGCCCCAGTTTTAGATAAAAACAAAACAAAAAGAACACTATTTCTCCAAAGACTATCATGAGAAAAGGGATTAAAACTGACAACAACAAAATGAAGACAAACCTCCAAATCTAATTATGAAGATTACCAGTAGAAAAGCTATGTTAATCCAAAATTCCCACTGAGAAATCTTGAAATAAAACGGTTTATTGAGTCATTACAGATGTTAGTCACAAAAGAAAAGACTGATCCTGGGACAAGTTCCTATAGTCTCCAGGAGCATACCTAGGTAGCAATTGGAAAAAAATGTTTACTGGATCTAAAAAGTCAGAATATTTTATAATAAAAAATTGAGGAAGATAGGCAGTTGTTTATGTTGAAGCTACATTGTCTAGAGATAAGATGGGTGGGATTACAGAAAGCAAGGAAAGCTTTGGGATAGGAGAAACAAATGTTGCCTCAGATTTGCTGGGAGGTACCAGCAGGACACAGTGGCACCTACTGGGTGGTGATAGGTTTTGAATTAAGGTTTCATCACACAAACAGGAATGTGAAATGGTTTTTTGTTTGTTTTGGCCTGTTGCTTATTACTAACTAACTTCTCCCATCTGTTCTTTCTTCCATCCTCTGTTCTTTTGTAAGTAAATAGAAAGCATCAGACACATACTTTTCCATGGTTAGAACATTGGTATGGCAATGCGACATTGATATGGTTTAGATATAAAGTGCCCCCCAAATGCTTATGTGTGAGGTAATGTAAGAAAATTCAGAGGTAGAGTGATTGGATTATGAGAGACTTAACCTAATCAGTGTGTTAATCCACTTGAATGGAGTCACTGAGTGGTAACAGTATGCAGGTAGAGTGTGACTGGAGGAAGGAGGTCCTTGGGGGGTGCCTTTGGGGGTATATATTTTGTCAATGGTGAACTTCTCTTTTTGCTTCTTGATTATGATGTCCTGAGATGCTTTCCTCTGTCACACCCTTCCCCATCATGTTCTACCTCACCTTGGGCCCATAGCAATGGAGCCAGCCATCGATGGACTGAGACCTCTGAAACCATAAGTGCCAAATTAACTTTTCCTTTTCTAAAGTTGGTCTTGTCAAGTCATTTGGTCACAGCAGCAAAAAGTTGACTAAAACAGACATAATGTCTAAAGTATTGGTATCCCTCCATACCCATGCTTAGCACATGGGTAAAAATGTGTTTTCCTGGAAGAACAGAGCAAACGAGACTTGTCTAGCAATAGTAAGGGTGGAAGAAAGACCTGTGATTGGAATCCAAGATGAGGTTTAATCCTAATTCATATAACACGGTCTGTTAGAGTAAGAGGCAGAGTGTCCTTAGATATTATGTATATAAGTGATTCCCTGAAAAAAAAAAAGATATTCTCTAAGATACATTTATCGGCTTCCATGGAGTATTTTCAGATTAAGGTTTTCTTGACATTGCTAACTTTTAATATTTGAAGGCCTTGTGATGATACTACTACTACCTATAAAGCCAATCCTCCTCCCCTTTTCTACCATTTTCTTTGACCCTTTCATTTTTCTATTGAAACTGAGCATTTGTTCTCCAGACATTGGAACTATGCCAGAGAAGGAACGACTTGAGATAAGACTTTGCTTTACTGTAACTTGGAACAAGAATTAAAAACGGAGAGTACCTCTCCCCAACATTCACACTTTCATTTTACTAGTTTTGCACAATTCAGTGAGGTGTGCTGCAGGAGCAGGAGGATCTGAGGTCAAGTCCGGGTGCTCCCTCCATGACTTTGAGAAATGCACATAGCTGCTCTGAACCTGTCTCATCAAATGTAAACTCAATAGAGTAATTTGGATGCCACGGATTTGTAGAAAACTTTATAATGTATTCCCCACATGTCATCTCACTGAATGTACAACTCACCTTCCTGAATTCCTCTTAAGCCATTGTGAGAAGCAGGGAAAAACAGGATCCTCAAAGCTGTTTTCTTGCCACCCAACTTGTTTTTGCATTCCCTGATGCCCTGGTTTGCATGTTTATCATTTTCTTTCAATCCTCTGTATTTCATTGCCTACCCTGCAGAAATGATATTTCCTTTTTCTTCAACAAGTCAATGGAGGTTATTTGGTCTGCATTTTTTGAAACTTCCTTTTCCGTAGTCAACTTGATGATGCCTTTACCTATCCCTTTCTCCTTCCTGTGTCAAAGGAAGCCTCATCCTTTAACATTTCCGGAGCTGATCCATTTCCCTTAGTTCTGATCCTTGACTTATCACTCCTCTCCTCTCTTTCCCTTCACCCCACTTTCCTGGCATTTCTCTGATATATACACACACACATTTACACACACAAATGTGTGTGTGTATCAGAGAAATATATATATATATATCCCTAATTCCCATTCTTCTCACCCACTAATTCCAACTTGCTCTCCTGCCTGTCATGGCTGTTGGTCATATCTGGGGTCTCATATCCCTGAGAGACTTCCCAGCCTCTACCCTTGTCTCACTTCCTCTCAGATTGTAGAGGTCCTGAAGGCTGGGCTCCTGCTCCTTGGTCTGACCAGTCTCCCTTCCTTACACCGCAATCTCCCTCAATACACCAATTCTTCCATGGCTAGGAGCCCAGAGGCCCGGCTAGATTCAGGTTTAATTTTCTTCATACACCTGGAGCCTCTTCCTATTTCAGTCCTGCCTTGGTCACTAGGTGCATCCTTTGGAACATGTGGGCTGAAAACTTAATCCCCAAATTCATGTATTAATGGTATTTGACTTGGAAAGGTGATTGGATCCTGAGGGATCAGCCCTCGTGGATGGGTTAATCCACTCAAGAAGCAATGGGTTATTGAGGATGTATCGAGCATCTTTGTTATAAGGAGCCCTCTGTGGACCTTTCCATGTGATGTCCTCTGCTCTGTTATGATGCAGTGAGAAGCCCTCACCAGACGCAGATGCCAGTGCCATGTTTTTGGACTTCCCAGCCTCCTGGACCATAAGAGAAAAAAATTCTATTTTTTTTATAAGTTACTCAGTCTCCAATATTTGTTGTAGCCACAGAAAATGGACTAAGGCAAGCCCATTGTGAAGACCTGTGGCTTCAGGACAGATATCACTGATGTGGGGCAGAATATCAGGTTCCACAAACTTGGATTCAAATTCTGCTTTGTCATTCTCCTGGATTTGGACAGCTACTGGGCTCTCTGAGCTGCACTTTCCTTATTTATTTATTTATTTATTTATTTATTTATTTATTTCAGTATTGGGGATTCTACCTGAGACTTTGCACATGGTAGGTAAGCACTCTGTCACTTAGCTATACCCCCAGGTTTTTAAATTTTATTTATTTTTAATTTTTTAGTTGCCAATGGACCTTTATTTTATTTATTGATACATGGTGCTGAGAATCGAATCCAGTGCCTCCCACATGCCAGGCAAGCGCTTTGCCACTGAACCACAGCCCCAGCCCCTTTAAACATTATTTTGAATAGGGTCTCACTAAATTGCCCAGGCTGACCTCAAACTTGCAATCTTCCTGTCTCAGTCTCCCAAGTAGTTGAGACTATAGGCTGTGTCCCTGTACCCAGCCCTTTTCCTTATTTTTAAACTATACTTTGGAAAGTTATTCTGAAGCTCAAACAAAATAATGAATTGGAAGACACATAAAAAGGACTTAATAGTAGCTCTCATTAGAGCCAAATTCTCCTTCCTCAAAAAAAAAAAGAAAAAGAAGAAGACCAAAATCTCCACCAGCCTGACCTCCATTCCATTTTTCCACCAGTCAGTTGTTCCAGAACTGTGGCTGCCCTCTGTGCTTTTCTCCCTACCCCCTCACCCCACCCCAGGTATATGGCTACATTTGTACATGTTCCCACTGTGAAGCTCATGTACAAATGTAGCCATACACCTGGGTGTGTATATACATATGTATGGTATGTCCAAATGTGTTTACAGAGCCAGCTCTCTCTCCACTCTGCCCCCTCCATTCCCACATGACTTAAGTCCATCAGTTAGGTCTGTTCCCACAGCTTCTGTTGTGTCAGAATAAGAGGACCATTCTACCCTCAGCTCTGTGGCACATGGTGTCTCTAACCTTGGCTATTGATTATGACTTCTTGACTCCTTCCTTAGAATCAGACTCATCCTCTCCAAGGCCAAAGCCCATTCTGCAAGGAGCTCTGCCTATTTCATGTCTCTTTGTAGCACATCATTCTGCAGACTGACCCTTAAAATCTTTGCTCCTATTTTCAAATCAGTTCCTTCAAACTCCTTTCTTGTTCCACCTCTTCTTGTTCCCACTACCCTGATAGCTCCTCTGTCTTTTCATTCTATGTTCTCACTTGAGTAATGCTAGTTTTCAAACCTGAGTGTCCCCCAAAAGCCCACGTGTTTAAAACGTGGTTGCCAACCTGTGGTGTTATTGGGAGGTGGCGAAACTTGTTGGAGATG
Organism: Urocitellus parryii; assembly: GCF_045843805.1. Classification (NCBI taxonomy): domain Eukaryota; kingdom Metazoa; phylum Chordata; class Mammalia; order Rodentia; family Sciuridae; genus Urocitellus; species Urocitellus parryii. The sequence goes on from NC_135532.1 coordinate 78,286,385, forward strand.
GTACACAGTGGACGTTAGGCCACTAGGGGCATGCTCAGGGCCCCTCTCTCTCTCTCTCTTTGGAACCATGGACTGAAACCTCTGAACCATGAGCCAAAATAATAATTTTTTTTAGTTGTCAATGGACCTTTATTTTATTTATTGATACATTTTGAAGTTCATTTATTTCAGATATTTGTTACAGCAATAGAAAGCTGACAGAAGCAATCTGAAGCACATGGACCAACCTTTGCCATTATCTCAGTACTTCTAACTCCCAAATTACTATTCAGGCTCTCCCTAACTTCAGACTAAGTTTCTAATTGTCTGTCACACATGCACACACACACACTAGTATCTCATCCCTTCCTTTTTCCTGTATTCTCTAACTCAGAGAATGGACACCACCCATCCACCTACTCTCCAAGGGTTCATACACTGCTTATCTATTTACCAACCCCACCCCATTCATCTCTATATTTGATCAATTTTACTTCCTTCCCATCGTTTCACTATACTTTGTTGAAACCCACACAATGTTTTACCCGGCCCAGCTGCTCTCCCTTCTGGTTACCCTCTCATTAGAGCCAGAGCTCTCTTTTTAAAATGAAGAACTCACATTGTCACCTTGCCAGAGTGTCTTTAACACATGCCCTTTTGCCAAAATCATCTGTGGGGATTTCCATGTCCTTCACAACTGGACTCCACTTTGTTCTTTTATGCTCACCCCTTGCAGAAAGTCCCCTGGTCCCAGGCAGAGTGGCGTGCAGTCTCTATTTAGTTTGCAGTTTTAGTTCTTTAACTGATCATTTTCACTCACAGGCACTCTCCTCTCCCAAACAGCCCAGATCTGCTTGAATTGTTTAGCATATGTAGGTGATTCAATCCCAGAAAAATTCTGGTGGATATTTTTAGTCTTCAAATGACAAACACTCTACACATTTATCATAGAGTTTATAAAAATTTTGGAGGAAACCTATAACTATCTGATGGCATCTCAGAAATGTTTGCAAGAATCATGGCATAATGACTTTATCAGAGTGATCCTCAAAACTTTTTTCCATTGAACACTGAACTCATTTATCTACACGAAGAGAAGGAAATAGCGCAGATACAGCATTAAGTACAGAAATGCGGTTGATTTGTTGTATAAGACATTATATGATTTTTTCCCCTTCTTGCAAAGTAACATTCTAATGCAGCTTTTATTAGATTGGTAAAAATTAATTCCTAATCTCAGATATTATGCATGTAACGCTAACTTGGGGAGTGTGGACATTTAGGCATCAGGCTGAATGGGAGACCACATTTGTTACAGATAATATGAATTTACAAATTTTAATTTGGACTGAGAATATGTATGTTTTTCTGTTCTCACTTGGCTGTTGACTTGCTTATGTTTTATGCAGCCATGTCTTCTGTCTTAGCTAAAGATTGTTATTAATGCCACAGCAGCAACCTGTGCTTTGATACATACTCTGGACTACTAGGCATACAGAAAGTTGATGATTTGGGGTTGCTTTGTTGTTGTGTATGGGTCAGATGTAAAGCACATTTACACATCAGAGTCTACAAAATACAGTCATTGTGGAAAGGAGAGGTCATTCTATTTTTACTCACTTTCACTTTAATTGCAAATTGTTAGTGCAGGAATTTCCACAAAAGGGTTATGCAAGCATGCCAAATGGCTTGAAATATTTTCCACTTCTCTGACTTCCCATGGGAAAAGCCACTAGGTTGCATTTGTGGCATCTCAGTTGGCTCGAGCAGCCTAATTGGGATTTAGAAGCTTTAAGCTGTACTGGTTTACAGATGAGCATCCAGGGACTCCTCTCTCATATAAAGGGAGTGAAGTACTCATATAAAACACAGACTGAGTGATGAAAGCTAAAATCCAACTTTCACCTATTTATTCTAAACCTCATATTTATATTTATTCCTTAAAATGATTTTTACAAGATTTGAACTGTGAGTTCCAAATTTCAACAGGAAGCAAAGTATTTTGTCATTTCTTTAAAAAAAATGCAAAGTTTGCATCTCACACGTGAGAAATAGACTCTTGGATACAGGTAAATTTCCTTCCCCTTGGGCTGAAGCACCTAATCAGTCTGTCACATCTGCCAAAGTTGCCTAATTACAAAGGCAGGCCCTTTATAAAGCAGTGTACTAATGCAAAACAATTAGTGAAAGTTCAGAGGAAAAGAGTTGTTCACGGTGTACACTCCAGTCAAGAAGTAAAACTCTTACTTTGATCCTCTCTGGTGAGCTTTCTTGCACACCCTGATCCAAGCACCCATGCAAATCTCATTTGTTGTAGTTTTCAAATTCTGTTTTCTGACACTGAATGTAATTTAAACTAGACAGGGAAAAAATCCAAAATAAGCAATTCTTTATTTGCCTCTCAAACTTTAAAGAGCATACAAATTGCTGAAGAAATCTTGTTAGGGCTCATATTCTCATTCAGGGGGCCTTCGGAGGGCCTGTGAAGCTGTATTTCCCAGGAGTTCCCCAGTACTCTGATGCTGCTGGTCCTGGTCCACAGTTTGAATGGGGAAGGATCTGGACTATTGGATACTCTTCTTTGACTTTTTCAGGATACCTGTGCAATCTTGTCACCATCTTACTTGCTTGGTGACAAGTTGGCATATTCTCCGCTACATACTGGCTGCTTTCCTTCTTTTCAAATCTGTTCTTCTCCTTGGCCTTGCTATTCCCTAGGGAATCCTTAAGGAAGCAGAGCAGTATCGAGGACTCTGCCAGATCACATAAGATGTTCTAGACCAGCCCCTCCTAATTTTAGAAGCAAAACAACATACAGGGGCTGTGGTTGTGGGTCCGTGGTAGAATGCTTGCCTCACACATGTGAGGCACTGGGTTTGATCCTCAGCACCACATAAAAATAAAATACAATAAAATAAATGTGTTCACAACTAAAAAAAATTAAAACAAAAACAAAAAAACAAAACTACATACATCTTTTCTTCTTCCATTTATAACTGAATTGTGTAGCAATATGGTATTTGCAAAAATGCACTGTGTCAAAAATTCCCTGTGGGTCTTAAGCTGGTGTGCTTCTGTTTCTTTTTCAGTTTTTTTTTTTTTTTAAGACCAGAGTTTGATCATCTCTAAAGCCCCTTCCTGCTCCAGTCCTTAGGATTCTGAGAGTTGGTCATTTAATCATCTGGATGAATTCTTATTGGCTTATACCAATGGTAGCCCTCTGTTCTTGCTGAAGCCCTGGTGACTCCGTCAGGTGCCACTCCCACCTCCCTGGGAGAGTGCCTTGCTTGGTCAGCCCGCAAGAATGTCATGGTGGCCTTGCATCTTCATTAGTTGATACCGGCTGTCATATGCATTCTCAATGTTGGGTTGTTTGGGGGACTGGGAGGTAGCCCTGAAGGCTTATGCATAGTTGCTAAGACCCCAGGGCTTGACTGGACTAAATAGGAATTTACCCAAAGCACTAACCCAAAACAGGAAGTACAAAATGGATCTAAGAAGTGAATGCAGCCGGAGGTGAGTGCTGGAGGTGGGCCAAGGAGTGAGGTGGATATGCTGTCCAGAAAATAAGATGTGATCAGAAACCAGGAGGTTTGGGGACAGGGCAGGAAGCTGAAAGGGTGTGGGACTAATAGTTCTGAATGGAGGCTGTGAACATTTTGTTCAGGAATGAATTTCTGAGTTGCTAGATTAAAGGAGCTACTCAGAGCTGGTCAGATAGCTTTCTTCTTCTTCTTCTTCTTCTTCTTCTCCTTCTCCTCCTCCTTCTCCTCCTCCTCCCCCTCCTCCTCCTTCTTCTTCTTCTTTTTTTTTGCCAAGTACCTCAAACAAGTGTCTGATGTAATAAAAGCGATGAATTACAGGATGAAAAAATAAATAAATGCACAAATGAAACAAATTCTTTTCAGATCACATAATCTATCCATGTTCCTCATGCACATTATCTCCAATTTCTTTGCCACCAGATCACATTATTTCTAAAGCAAACCAAATGATCTCCTGATTTTCCAATCTCTTCCAATTTCAGTTCAGACCATAGACCACACAGCTGGATTAGTCCTCTTGTTTCTCATTATTTGAATATTCTATTCCACCAAAGAAAGTAAGTTCCTTGAGGCCAGGGGAAGTGTCACGTCAAGTTTTGTACACATTAACACAACTGGCACTAACAAAATGACTATGTAGTGAATCGTCTATGTCCCTATATTCAGTTATTATATATATTATATAAATATCTTAAACATTTAAAGCAATCTCTTTCATTATTTATTCTCCAATAACCAGATAATTAAGAATTATGCTTGACTAAAGTGTTTTTACAAAACCCACCTCATTTGACCTTTCACATTAACTATTACTTCAGGGTTAAGTTCGGTCATTTTTTAAACTAAGAAACCCTTTGATGAAGCAGTGATTCTTCACAGTGTCTAATGGAGCATGCCTTTCAGAGCTATGGACCCTCTTCTCCACAAAGCAGCTATGTACCTAAGTACAGTTTCAAATATGATTCCAAGGGGCTCTGGAATCCCCTAAATGCTGTGCAACCACCAAAGTCAGTGAAAGTCAAGCTTGGAATTTCTTTTGCTGAAAAAGAATGAAGATCTTCTGCACCTACAGACCCTTTGCTCTTTCCCTGCCCTGATACCCTCACTCCCTGTCCTATCACCTAGCATTTAGGAATACAGAGGACCAGGTCATCAATATTGACTCTGAGACAGAAACCAGAAAACACTCAAGAGGCAGGGCACAGTATATTTTCTATTCTTGTCAACAATGGTCTTTAGCATGGGATTATGGAAAACAAAAAGGTATGGTCTGATGTGACCACTCCTGATGTCTGGAAAAACAGGTAGGTACTTTGGAAATTGCCATCTGAGGGGAAAAAAACAAAAAGAAGTTTCATAGTAAAACTAGTTTGGGAAGACTGCCTTCCAGAATCTCCTTTATGGGTGCATTAACACATTAACACATTTAACACTCTAAAAAGTCCTTCTGTGAAGTAACTTTATACTGAAACCTGCCGTATGTCCCTCCATATCCATGGTGCATTGCACCTACCCTGCTCTGTGCCCTGGGAGGCTGATTTTCACTGTCAATAGACCCTCTTGCCTTTGGCCTCAGCTGGGTATGGACATCAACAGGAAGCAACAGGAGACCAGGGAGAGGGAGAAGAATGTGGTGGGCATATTTGTATCCTGGCTCTGCCTCGTGCAGTCATCATGTCTCTCAGTTCAAGAGCACAGTACAGGTCCTACTGGGCATCCCTCTCCAGATACAATAGCCTTTCTCTCCCTGGTCCTTCAGGTAGTTGATGACTTTCTGCTGGTACCAGCTGTGGGCCACTGTACTCTCCTTAATGGTTTTCTCAACCCTCCAAGTCATTTCCTAATCTATTCTAACCTACTCAGTTTGAGCTTGCTGTTTTCTTCCAGGACCTGACTGAAATTGTATTGCTAATTAATCCCTTATTTCCTAAATTTATTAAACCTACAATTTAAAAAGGAGAGAGAGAGGAACACCTATCAATGTGCCACAGAACATAAGCTTTTGACCACATTCTTTGGTAAAGGCCTTGATAGGGCAATGATTCAGGCACAGGATTCTAGAAAGGTGAAGGTGACCAGACCTCTCTTCCCTTCTTTTCCTAGAGCATTCTCCTCGACACCTGATGCTTCAACCCAACTGGCATGTCTGGTGCCTCTCAGGCCGCAGGGTTCACCACCTGTGCACAGTACCTTCTCATCCTAGGGACCTCTCTTCCTGCTCTTCTACCCAAAGTCACTGTTTTTTAAAAAGCCTGGTGCATGTCACCATTTACCCTTGAACATTCCCCAAAGCTCTGGAGCTCACCCTGGTCCCTAGCATTCACGGGACAGTCTACTGCAGTTGACCCACATCCATGTGACCGAAGGTCATGTTTTAAATTTTCACCTGGGTGCTTCATTTTTCTCAAGTTTGATCCCTTCTCTTGAGCTAGATTGTAAGCTCATTCATGACAAAAACAACATCCCCTTTCTTCACATCCCTCAACTTCTAACAAGTGTGTGTTATTCTGCACACAGAGAATGACCCTCCCCCAAGAGTAGGCCATGGTTTCCTACTCAGTTTGAATCCCATCACAGTAGAAGGCTTTCCCTGATCATCCTAGGCAAGTGTGACTTCTTAGACTTCTGAAGGACTAACCACCAAACAAAGACCCTTGCCCTCCGATGTCGAGTGTTATCTAGAGCTATGGCATATGTCTTAGTATTAGTTAATGCTTTGTGCACTTCTATCTTGGAGCCTTAACAGGTTTAGGAGCACTGTTATGGACTGAAGTATGTCCAAATCTCAAACAGCAACAATAACAAAACCTCTCCCCACCACCCTCATAACTTTGAATGTGACCTATTTGGAAATAGGACCATTACAGATGAAATTAGTTGAGATGAGGTCATGCTGGAGTAGGGTAGGCCTCAAATCAATATGATTAATAGAATAAAAGGGGGACTTTGGACACAGACATGTACACAGGGTAAGGATCACATGAAGACTGAAGTTATGCTGCCCCAAGCCTAGGAACACCAGTGTCACACACTACAGAAGCTAGGTGACAGGTATGGAACAGTCTCCCTCACTACCTCAGAAGGGACCAGCGGTGCTGCCATCTTGATCTCAGCTTCCAGAACTATGAGACAGTCCATTGCTGTCATTTCAGCAGCCCAGCTTGGGGCACTCTGTAGCTCTAGCAAACTAGAACACGAAATTCAAAGACAGAAACCATATCTTGGGGCTTCATGGAGTATCGTTCCAATTGCGGATCTATTATTGTTTCTTATTTCACTCCTGGCAAATTGATCCACTTCTTGGAGACTTAACTTCCTCTTGTTTTAAGGACTAGAGGAAAATTATTTTAAGGACTAAAGAAGATACTTAAAAATGCTAGATACAGTGCCTGACACTGTTAAAATTGTTCAATAAATGCTAGGTCTTGTCATTCTAATCCTCTTATATTTTACAAATGAGGAAATGGGATCTAGTCATGGAAAGTGCCTGTCTAAGCCCACACAGTTAAATAACAGCAAGCTTGGGAGGAAAAAAAAAGAAAAAAAAAATTAAATTAAAAAAAAAAAAACAAGAGGGGCTGGGGATGTGGCTCAGCGGTAGCGCGCTCGCCTGGCATGCATGCGGCCCGGGTTCGATCCTCAGCACCACATACCAACAAAGATGTTGTGTCCGCCGAGAACTAAAAAATAAAAATTAAAAATTCTCTCTCTCTCTCTCTCTCTCTCTCTCTCTCCTCTCTCACTCTCTCTTTAAAAAAAAAAAAAAACAAGAACACACTCCAAATTGACAGACTTCAACCCTGTATACACTTATGTCTTATCTTTCATTGCTGAAGAGAACATGAATTGTGTGTGTGTGTGCTTACTACTATGGTACAACTGGGGACTTGAATTTGAGGAGTGGGGTCTTTGTGTTTTTTTCCAGCTACAGGTAACTGAGAGAAGTTGCATCTTAAAGCAAACTATCCCTCCTTTTTTTTTTCCTTTTTTGGTACCAAATTAAATTTTTTTGCTTAAGAATGTTACTGGTCATGCAGTTTATTTATATAATAGATTATGAATATGAGCACAAATTAATGAGCAAAATTTGTAGGAATGAGCTCATAGAACATCACTACTTTTTATGCAGCACACTCTATGATTGTCATCGAATGATTCTTGGTTAATTTTAAATTCACATTCTCCCCAAATGCAGGGTCTTCACCTTCTGTGCACCTCCTGATAACTTGCACTTCCAGTTATAGTGGGCTTCCTTCTCATTTTGATTTGACTGAATGTGAAGCCTATTGAAAAATTACTTTCTTCACAGGTTAATCAGATGAAAGGCATACTATTCCTGCCTCATCATTGAGCTTATTCAGGTGACATAAGTCAAAATTGATGATGTCTATTAAACTACAATTTTCCTATATAATTGGTAATCAGTAGCCATGCTTTTTATAAATTATCATACTGCTTATTAAGGTATCTTCCTCTCAACATGCTGAGAAATCAATCATGAGCTGAACAGGTGGGGCCAGGAAAGGTTAGTGCCACCCTATAGAAGACTGAGGATCCTGCTCTTATGATGGATGAATCCTGTGAATCTAGCACTTTAGGATGGCGGTTTACCTAGCAATCGCAGTGAGAAGAAAAAACGTGAGTGATTAAATTCTGAGATCTCACTAGATGTTTCTGTCCTCTTCCGTCATACCATGACAGCTTGCATCAGAGAAATTTCTTTTAAAAAAAAAAATTGCAAAGGATATTGAAATGTCTCCTTTTGGAACAGAAGCTTGGAAGACCTTATTCTGAGATAGAGCTGTCAGGAAATTAAACTAGAATCAACATTTGACAGGTTGACTTTATGTTTTTATTTTACAGACCTAATACATCCTCTCCCAGCAACCTTTCCGGTATATCAGATGCACGTACTATTTTGAAACTGAAAGACATGAGAAAGGAATCTTTAAAGATTAAAAGTGTGTGGGGGAGGGGTTCCTTAAGATGAGAATCAGCTCTTTCTACCAACATCTCCAGTGAGTTAGACGCTCTCAGGGGCCAATTGGGTAGGGTAGAGGGTAACTCTGTTTTTCTTTTTGTTTTTTTCCCCTCAGATGGCAATTTCCAAAGTACCTACCTGTTTTTCCAGACATCAGGAGTGGTCACATCAGACCATACCTTTTTGTTTTCCATAATCCCATGCTAAAGACCATTGTTGACAAGAATAGAAAATATACTGTGCCCTGCCTCTTGAGTGTTTTCTGGTTTCTGTCTCAGAGTCAATATTGATGACCTGGTCCTCTGTATTCCTAAATGCTAGGTGATAGGACAGGGAGTGAGGGTATCAGGGCAGGGAAAGAGCAAAGGGTCTGTAGGTGCAGAAGATCTTCATTCTTTTTCAGCAAAAGAAATTCCAAGCTTGACTTTCACTGACTTTGGTGGTTGCACAGCATTTAGGGGATTCCAGAGCCCCTTGGAATCATATTTGAAACTGTACTTAGGTACATAGCTGCTTTGTGGAGAAGAGGGTCCATAGCTCTGAAAGGCATGCTCCATTAGACACTGTGAAGAATCACTGCTTCATCAAAGGGTTTCTTAGTTTAAAAAATGACCGAACTTAACCCTGAAGTAATAGTTAATGTGAAAGGTCAAATGAGGTGGGTTTTGTAAAAACACTTTAGTCAAGCATAATTCTTAATTATCTGGTTATTGGAGAATAAATAATGAAAGAGATTGCTTTAAATGTTTAAGATATTTATATAATATATATAATAACTGAATATAGGGACATAGACGATTCACTACATAGTCATTTTGTTAGTGCCAGTTGTGTTAATGTGTACAAAACTTGACGTGACACTTCCCCTGGCCTCAAGGAACTTACTTTCTTTGGTGGAATAGAATATTCAAATAATGAGAAACAAGAGGACTAATCCAGCTGTGTGGTCTATGGTCTGAACTGAAATTGGAAGAGATTGGAAAATCAGGAGATCATTTGGTTTGCTTTAGAAATAATGTGATCTGGTGGCAAAGAAATTGGAGATAATGTGCATGAGGAACATGGATAGATTATGTGATCTGAAAAGAATTTGTTTCATTTGTGCATTTATTTATTTTTTCATCCTGTAATTCATCGCTTTTATTACATCAGACACTTGTTTGAGGTACTTGGCAAAAAAAAAGAAGAAGAAGAAGGAGGAGGAGGGGGAGGAGGAGGAGAAGGAGGAGGAGAAGGAGAAGAAGAAGAAGAAGAAGAAGAAGAAGAAAGCTATCTGACCAGCTCTGAGTAGCTCCTTTAATCTAGCAACTCAGAAATTCATTCCTGAACAAAATGTTCACAGCCTCCATTCAGAACTATTAGTCCCACACCCTTTCAGCTTCCTGCCCTGTCCCCAAACCTCCTGGTTTCTGATCACATCTTATTTTCTGGACAGCATATCCACCTCACTCCTTGGCCCACCTCCAGCACTCACCTCCGGCTGCATTCACTTCTTAGATCCATTTTGTACTTCCTGTTTTGGGTTAGTGCTTTGGGTAAATTCCTATTTAGTCCAGTCAAGCCCTGGGGTCTTAGCAACTATGCATAAGCCTTCAGGGCTACCTCCCAGTCCCCCAAACAACCCAACATTGAGAATGCATATGACAGCCGGTATCAACTAATGAAGATGCAAGGCCACCATGACATTCTTGCGGGCTGACCAAGCAAGGCACTCTCCCAGGGAGGTGGGAGTGGCACCTGACGGAGTCACCAGGGCTTCAGCAAGAACAGAGGGCTACCATTGGTATAAGCCAATAAGAATTCATCCAGATGATTAAATGACCAACTCTCAGAATCCTAAGGACTGGAGCAGGAAGGGGCTTTAGAGATGATCAAACTCTGGTCTTAAAAAAAAAAAAAAAATAGACGAGTGATCAAAGGAAACCACTTTGGGAAGCTTTGATCTGTGGGTTGAAGTCTAAACCTCTCCAATCAGTCAAGCTTCTTCCTTCAGATGAAAGTGTCAGCAACTCATTTCAAAGGTGCTAAAACGTAAAAAAAAAAAAATTATTTGTTGGCATATAAGAGGCAAGTCCAGGAGGGGACCAGTGATTTAGGCACAGGTCTGTCCTAGCATCCCACACTGCCTGGCTTATCTGGACTTCACTCTTCATGTGGGGTCCCACCACAATGTGGGCAGTGTCACTACTGACTGTTCCATGCCACAACCTCCAAGTTCAGCAATGCAGCAAGGAAGGGCCTTCTTTCTCTGTCTCCAGCTACAGATCCCATGGTGCTGCTGTTCTTAGTGCTGCTGTTGGGGTTGGGTGTCCGTCCATCTCTATCTGATAAGTCTCATTGGTTATGCTCCACCCATTGGATATGAGGAGGGTGACTGACCCCATTTTCAGAGACTTGCCAGGGCCATATGAGGTGGAGGAGGACTATTCCAAAGAAGCAGAAATGAATTTCATGAAAAAGCAAACTTTAGTGCATAATAAAACGTCACTACCATGATTTACCATATTTCTTTGCAAGGCATTCTTGACTTCTCCAAGATTTGGCCTCAAATTTTAAGTCCCAGTACCCACAGTTCTCCTCTATGACCTCCCTGCTCCAGCCAGAACTTACTGTTCCTCCACCACACCATAAGTCCCCTGTTTGTTCCTCAGGCCATCTTCTGATCTGAATCCTACCTCATCCAAATCAAATCTCAAGAGTGCAATGGAATCCTCTACCACCCCAAACGGCAGTGGTTTCTCCTCCTGGTAACTCCTTTGGCATTAAAACGCCTTCACTGTCCATTTGGTATTTGTCACACATTGCCCTTTCATGTTACTGAGTGTGTGAGCATATGTACGGTATCCCTACAGACCCAATTAGATTGTAAGCTGGAACTCGACAGCATCATCTTTACGTTTTTGTGTTTGTCTTGCCTGGCAGATTTTAGATGCTAATCAAATGTGCTTTGGTTGCTATTTCAAAAATTCAAGGTTAGCATCCCACCTTTTCTTGTCTGCATATTTATCAGTCCACTCTATTCTCTAGGACCGCTCTTGTGGAGTGGCCTTGAAACACAGTTCTGACTGTTCTTGGGTCTCAGTTTCCTGTGAAGTGAGTGAGAATGTTGATATCATGGGGAAAATAATTCGTTCACTAATTCATTCTTTGACTCACTCCTTCAGCACCTAGGGAGCACCTTCTAAGAACAACAGCACACTATTATATGCCGTGAAGCCAAAAAAGATAAATGCCCAACAGACTCTGCCTACGGATATTAAGAAATGTGTATGGAATGTAAAACAAGGGTAATATTTCTACAAGACAAGGTAGAATATCGTGTCAAACATTTTCCCAAACTCCTATGGAAGGGAGCCTGGTGAGACCTAACAGAACTACATACGCATTTACCTCTCCACCCAGCACTGCCACTTTAACATAATCTATCCTAAATGTGACCTCCAAACACAGGAAATAATATCTGTATGTGATTTTTCTCTTAGGCAATTTTGTCATAGAAAAAATTAGGAAATAACCTTAATGTCTATCCTTAAGAAGCCAGCTGAGGGCTGGGGATGTGGCATGCGTGCGCCCGGGTTCGATCCTCAGCACCACATACCAACAAAGATGTTGTGTCCGCCGAGAACTAAAAAATAAATATTAAAAATTCTCTCTCTCTCTCTCTCTCTCTCTCTCTCTCTCTCTCTCTCTCTCTCTCTCTCCTCTCTCACTCTCTCTTAAAAAAAAAAAAAAGAAGCCAGCTGAATAAGTTATGGAACATAATTTAGTATTATGTAATAAGTATAAATTATTTTAAATTTTATTTAATTAATTTGATAATTACACTAACTGCATAATAATTATTACTAATAATTATTATTAACTATAATAATTAAATTAGTCCATATGATGGAATGCTATGCAAGCATTAAAATGACTTGGGAAGATTATTAGGGGTTAAATAAAGTTAGTTCCAGTGTTGTGTTAAGAGAAAAAAAAAGTCAAGAGCTTTGTAATGTTTTGAACAACCAATTAAAAAAAAAAAAAGAGAGAGAGAGAGAAAAAAAAAAAAGCAAAGTACAGAAGTGTATATGACATGCCACCTGGGAAGAATCTGTGCTAAAAATATGAGTCTAATCCTGAGTTAAGAGACAAATCCAGGATGTGGTACATTCTATTCGTCAACTGGCCTGAGTTCTCAAAAGTAAAATGGAAGTCGGTGTCATTAAAGAACAAACATCAAAAATCAAGGTTATCCATCCAAATTAAAAGAGACAAAAACCAAATGCAACACATGAAACTTGACTGACAACTCCAGAGTGAATAAAATGAAATGAAATAAAAAAGACAGCTTGAAGACAGTTGAGAAAAATTTAAATACGAGCTTCCTATTAGACAGTTGAATTGATTTTATTCCTCAGTGAGATAGTATTGTTGGTGCTGAAGGACAGACATAAGCTAATGTGCTACTGTGAACAACTGGTGAATTTAGGTGAGGAGTCCACAGATATTTGTTTTACTTCTTCTTACTTTTCTTTCAATCTGAGGATTATTGAACTGCAAATAATTGAGAAGAATAAATACCAAGAATTTTATGCATTAGTTAGAACACTTTCAATTCCAAGTAGCTGAAAACAAATTCAAACAGACTTCCACAAAAAGGGGAATTTATTCCAGTGCTCAGATTATATCATGGTTTTCTTTCTTTGGGGTAGCTCTGCTTTCTTCTAAGTTAGGCTCATTGCCTTGTGGTATCAAGATGGTAAACTGGGGCTGGGGCTGTAACTCAGTGGTAGAGCACTTGCCTAGCAAGCGTGTGAGGCACTTGGTTCAATCCTCAGTACTACATAAAAATAAATAAATAAAATAAATGTAGGCTACCCATTTACATACCAAAAAAAAAAAAAAAAGGTAAACAGCTTACATTCTATGGGCTAGAAATCCTTCCTGTCCCGTATATCCTGTCCCGTAGCTCCAACGAATGTCCTTGATTACCCCCGCCCATTGTTATTAATTTCAGGCTTGTCCTTGAACTAATCCTAGGGTTAGAGGGATGCTAAGATGATTGACCAGGACAAGTCACCCCACACATATATATCTCCATCCTCCAGGCAAGGGAAGGTGGCTCCCTGGAAGAAAATCCAGGTGCTTTTGCCAAAACTGAATGGGCACATGCCAGACAATTTTCTCCACTACAGAGAACACTGAAAAATTAAACATAGCCTGGGGGCTGAGGCAGGAGGATCCAAGTTCAAGGCCAGCCTCAGCAACTTATCAAGCCCCTGTCTCAAGTCAAAAAGTAAAAAGAGGTGGGTGTGTAGGTCAGGGATAAAGTGCCCTTGAGTTCAGTCTTCAGTGTAGTATTCAATCATTTTAGCTCCTAAGAATTATTATCCATTTCAGAAACCCTAGTCCTTTATCCTATGACTTTGGTATGACAGAAGATAACTGTGACTCTCCCTTAAACAACTACAATGTGAGGAGAAAACTAAAAAGAATTTGATTGGACTGACCTTAATTCTCCCCAACAGTAATTTGGAAGAGCTCTTTATTGAACCTGTACCTGATTCAAGACCTCCTTTGTAACATTCTCAAATGAATGGTCTAAAAAAATCTCAATCTAATGACTAACTTACAGGATCTGTGCTGTCGTCAGGGTACAGTTCAACTGAAAGATTTTGTTACTGATTGGACTAGATTGCTCTTTAGAGAGTATATTGCTTTCAGATGGACTCTTTAGTGGTTCCATTTTTTCCCTTTAAACACTGAAAAAAATCACCATTTCTCTTCTTATCATAAGCAAATCATCACTTCCAATTTTCACGTTTTATCATTTTGAATATTTATTGAGTTATACCATGGTTCATGAAGCTTATAAATACTGTCACAAGAAAACAAATTTATAAATTATCATTACCATGGGGATTCCTGGAGCACTGGGCTGTGCTGAGGACCCATCTCATCAGTCACTTCTGAATGCTATAGATAAGCTTCACAGTCTTGCAAGTGGCGCGTTAGAGGTTTTCAGATGCGATTGAAGTGTACATCCATTATTGCTACTACCCAGGATGAGCACAGATGGTGCTGTGATCTGGGTAGCAAGGTGGGTGGGGATTCAAAGGCACTCTCCTGGTGCCTGCAGAGGCCAGCGTATGGGTTTGCAACTGAGTAGAAGACCATGAAGCCAAATTTAAGGTCTGACCACGCTCCTTCAGCAGGGCCCTGTTGAAGAGACAGTCGCTCAATACAACGTCTGCAAGGTTTACAGTGGGCCTGTACCCCTTAGCTAACTGTGACCACAGCCACCACAAATGATCACGCCCTTCATGTAATGTTCCAGAACTCCGTGGTGGCAGAGGTGAGTCATCTATCCAGAGCCCTTTTAGATCTTTCTTACAGGGATGCGGGCTTTCACCTCTGTGGATCTTTTTCCTCTCTGGAAAATACAGGTTCGTGCATCAGGAGGGTACTTGGAGCGGGGCAAAGGAAGTCCCAGATGGTTGCAAAAGGAGAGAGGGAAGGAAAGAAGATTGGGAAGGTAGGAAGCGCTTCAGATTGCAGGCAGACCTGAGAAAGCCGGTGAGAGAAATCCGCGGCGCATGGCCCATGCTCAAGCATTGGGTGGAAGCAGCCCAGGGAGGGCGTGGCCTGTGCCAACATTGCAATGGATGGAGGGTGAAGAAACAGAATGCTGTGTGCCAACCGTACTCCCTGTAGCAGGTTCTCCTGATAGACCAGGGCAGCGCACCTACATGATCACCATAAATCCCTAGTCCACCTTTTCATTCCCAACTTCTCTTTGAGCTCCAGTCTCCAAGCGGTCCACTCAAGCCTCACAGAACCTCAAACTCCACCAATTAACTCATTATCTTCTCCTTGCATCTGTAGAGTCCATACCTCAGTAGGTGGCCCCTCCGTCCACCCGTTTTCTGAAGACACCCCTCCCTTTGCTGCGTGTCTTCACAATCATCAAGTTAATTGGGCTTTATTTCTGAAATTTGCATTGAGCTGGGTGATCGTCTCCTGTCCACATGTTCTGACTCTCATCATTTCTCGTTGTTATAAAAGTTTTATAACTGGTCTCCTCTCGGCTCCCTTCCCATTGTGCTGTCCATAGAGTGACATCCCCCCACCCCCAGTGACTCCATGAACTGATATGGCAAATGCTGAATAATACAGCAGAGGCTTAGAGGTGAGGCTCAAGTGCTGCAAGAATTTTAAAAGGGGCCACTCAGCTCTTGATAGAAGTGCCAGGAAAGCATTTCCTAGAGGGAGGCAGCTGGAAAAATCACAGAGTAGATGATCCGCTCTTTCAAATAGAGAATTATTCACTCAGACACGATTTTTATAGCCCAGAAAGGTTAAGTCAGAAGAAAGCTTCACCCAACCTCTGACAATGTATGAATTAAAGTACGTACTATGTTTTTTTTAAAAAAAATTTCCTAGCACAATTGTAAACAAATGGAATTTAATGTACTAATTTCTACTATGTAAATGTAGATAAAACTCTAAATGCACGTAATGAAAGTAAATGTTTAATAATACTAAGATAAAAAAAAAAGAAGAAAGCTTCATGCTGCTATTAAACCGTGGATGGCTAAAGGCAAATGAGAAGGTGTTTCAATTTTCCTGAAATTCGAGGACCTTGGGGTTCAGCATTTCTCTTTGAAGCACAGTCCGTGCTGACCCATATCTGTTGGATGGGTTTCAAGTTCAGCCCCTGACTTTGCCAGCGTTCTCCCTGACCTCACCTCACACTTCCCATCTCCTTTTAACTTGAGAGGCAAGGTGGTTCTCTCCATTCTTCAGGGAGGGATTGTTTATTGTCTCTGGGAAGAGAAACTTGAGAAGTCCAGCAGTGGGGGCCTCTCCTGCAGGGACAATGACCACTTGATGGGCCTGAGAACCAACTCCCTCAGAGTCTCTTTCACTTGCCATGGATACCAAAGATCTTTAGAAAACCACCCAAGTTTTGAGTATTTTGAGTTGAATTTCAGAACATGTCAATAGAGATATGACTGTACTGTGTTCTGGAGATATTTTTCCCAGTGAACTAGTGTGTGGAAGTTTTGCCAGCTCGCCTACCCTCCCTCATCTCAACCCAGCTGGTTTACAGAAATAAACATTTTCCTTCTTTCAAGAGTAACTTATTGCTGCATATGGTGGCACATACCTGTAATTCCAGCAGCTTGGGAGGCTGAGGCAAGAGGATTGTGAGTTCAAGGGCAGCCTCATCAATCTAGAGAAGTCCTCAGCAACTCAGTGAGGCCCTATCTCAAAATAACAAAAAGGGCTGGGGATGTGACTCAGTGTTTAAGTGCCCCTGGGTTCAATTTCCCAGTACCAAAATAAAACAAAACAAAACGAGTAATTAATTCCACATTCTCTATGAGATAATAGATACACACTAGAATAGATCCAATAAAAATGTACAAAGATGTTATAAGTGATAAATAATACCAAAGACTTATAATTCTGATATCTAAATATACTTTCCTTGGAGAATTCCATATAAATAACATGATTTATAAACTTGACTTATATTCATATTCTCTTTCCCAACAGAAAGGATCCCATTTTCTTCCTCTTGACTCTAGGAAGAGAGGGGAGACAGCAGGAGAAAGACAATGGAAGGGAAAGGTCATGGGTATCGATCTGATTGTTCAGGCAGATGATGAACTGCCTCTGCGGAGGCAGCCCCCAAGGGCCAGGAAAGCCACTGCTCAATTTAAGACTTTCCTAAGTTTCCATCTTTATTATTGAAATCTGATCTTTGTTTCTCAGGTATACACCAGCAGCTTGACTTCTTTGTTGACTATAATTTTTGCTTTATAATCAATACTAGCAAAGTAGGTAATGGCTCTCTGAACGGAGAAGTGCCTTTCCATGCTGGTATTTTTACATATCAAGGAGGACAGGAACAAGAGAAGATGCCCAAGAGAGGTCGGATCTGGGGTCTGGAAGAGCGGATAGTGGCAGCGCCCTTGTGAATCAGACGGATCACAGTGCAACGAGGTACTTTTCTGGTCCACGAAATGTCTGGCTTTCTACAGGTGGATGTCACACATTTATTACGACTAATAGAGTTACAGAGTATTAAAAGCAGTCATTATGATCATTAAATAAATGGGAGAAGATAAATGGTTCTCCTTACAATAACATCTCTCTCACTCAGCTCCATTCCAGTGGCTTTCCTAGGGGAGAGGTTGAGGAGGGATTTGTGCCTAGGATCCTCAGCTGTGTTGATAGTTAAGATCAGGAAAAGGTTGAGAACCTCTGGTCTAAAAAACAGTCTCTCAGGGGTGCTCTCCGGACCTTTAAGCAGGTGCAATACCATACTTAGGAGCATGGCCACCTTCTCTTCCCTCTTCCTTCTCACCTGGGTGTCTGACCACAGGTATCTGTGTACACAACATTAAGTTGGCTCTTAACTTCATATGAACTCCCTCTGAAACCTGCTTTCCTCTTGAGTTGTCTTGAACTAAGCTGCTGCCTCCAGCTTGTTCTGCAGCTGTGCCCTCCTGGTACCAAACATCCAAGGAACCAACATCCTGGCTATCTGAGGACACTGGCATTGTGTACTCAGTATGTCAAGACCATTGGCTCTGCTGTTTCCTCTTCAGGTAGTAAGTGTTCAAACCCCATTTCAGCTATCTAAACACTGTGTGGTCTTGGGAAACTTCCTTAATCTCTCCAAGGCTCAGTTTCCTCACCTGGAAAAATGGGAGTACAATAAGGTTGTTGTGAGGGTTAAGTGAGATGATATTGTTGGGAGGAAAAAATTTACCTGTTCCAACTTGGGTTCGGTGGTAGGGACCTGTGAATTTAACTGACAACAGACAGATGAACAGGAGAAAAGGCAGTTTATATGTGTGATGGGAACCCGATGCAATGGCTCCTCAAGCAGCTAGTGAGAGGGGTTTACCTACCAACTATAAAGGGGATAGGAAGGGGAGAGGGAAGAAAAATGGAAAGTATGGTAGTTTAGATAGTTTGTTTAAACAATTACTCATTCCAGCACTCATGGTTTGTCTCCCTTCAGGCTATAAACCTCCTGTAGAGGGGATTTATGACAGCTATATTTTTTGGAAGTTCCTGCTTAAATCAGCCAAAGGAGGATAGACAAGTTTTCTTTTCTGTGGCTGCTGCTTCTGCATATGTTTCTAATTTAAAATAATCCTCAGATGACAGAGGTACATTTTGGATCCTTTCGTGGTAAAGGACATAGTGCTGTATAGGTGCTAGCTTTGTTGTAGCTGTTGCAGAATCGTTGTCAGTGTTGTTACAAGTAGGTGAATTTTTCTTAGTTTAGCAATATTGCCAACAAAATCCTTAGGGCCTGTGGCTCCCTTCAGGCACTGAAGAGTAGGATGTACCAAGAAGGTCATAGCCACATAGGCAGCCATAAGCGGAAATGCTTCCTGTCTTAAGAGTAGAAAGCAATTTTCCACTCTCCACTCTTTGAATGTAAACACGAATGAAGGGTTTCTGCCCCTACCTGTAAAGTCTCTTATTTGACCCACAGCACAGAAAAATACCAAGCTAAATTTAAAAATCATTTTATTTATGGAGTTTTCACTCCAGGTGTGTGTAGAGGTATCCAGAACGAGGCAAGGCACATGGCAGAGGGATTTTAGAGTTGAGGCAAGAATTATAAAAAATGGACTCACATCCAAGGTTTGTATATTTTTTAAATCCTGGAACAAAAAAAGAGACTCTCAAAGTGAATAATTTATAGAAAGGTGTTATCTGATTTGAAGGTCTTTAAAACTTATTAGAAAAATCTTTAAAATTAGAAAAGTCTCTATTTTGCTCCTCAGAGAAAAGTATGGCAGAATGAATGATCCATACTTCATAGATTTTCATATTATTTTTGGGAAATCACATTCCCCATTCCATTTATAGTACAGTGTGTAGCTATCGGTGAGGCCACATTAGAAAAAAAATTCATAATATATAATTATTTCTAAAAGAATTGTACCAAAACAGACTGACTCTCAATGAGAAAATTATCTATAATTTTATTAAGAATTTGTTAATTGCATGCAGTGATTATCTAAAGATAATCTAAATCTTTAAATTAAATAAAGATTATCTAAATCTTTACATGTTTTCTATACTTATGTACACAATCTAAAAATGGGAAAATCTGAAATTGTCATAGGGCAATAAAAAGAGATTTAACAAATATTTTCTTCAGGAAGGTAGTTCCCCCTCTCCGCAGCCACTTGGTAATTAAATAAAAAGAAAGAAGAATAAGGTACACAGGTGTTTGGGAAATGAAGTTGGTTGCTTATTGGGTTTAATATAAAAGTCATCACTTAACTTTTCTCAGAGTGACTTAGTTACTGATGCTAAAGGTGTCCATCAGTCCAACTGTATAGTCATATGTGCTAAGAACTTGGAGTACACATTAATAAACAGGCATTTCTGGAATTATCTGAGGAGAGGTGATATTTTTCGTATTCTTGGAGGTACCCTATGTTTACCCAAGTTTTTATTCCCCATAGGCACTTGCTTATGACAAATAATTAATACAACTGCTAAAATGGTTTATTCACCTTTAAAAAGAATCTTGTTCTCTGCATATGCCAGCACTTTTATTTGCCTAATTACTAACTGTACAAGAGAAAGAAAAGGAGTCATCATCTGTTAGGAGGATGTGGGTGGGAATGAACAGAACTTACAACGTGCCCTATTGGTGGCTTGGGCCCCCAAGGCATTTTGGATGCCCTTAGGAGTGGGTTCCCCATACAAATGTCCTCCTAGGTTAGTTTTAGTAAATCTATTTTCAAATTTCAATTAGTTTAATGAGACACAACTCCATTATCAGAGGGCTGAAATGTGGCTCAACGGTAAAACCCTTGCCTGGCATGAGTGAAACCTTAGGTTTCGGCCTCAGTAAAACACACACACACACACACACACACACACACACACACACACACACACACACATCTCCACTGTCAGCTAAGGGACATCTGTGTAGTTTTCAGTGATTTTGTTTTGTTGTGATGTGAGATCTTAATCCCAGGGCCTTACACATGCTAGGAAAGTGTTCTCTCACTGAGCCACACCTCTCAGCCCTTCTATGATATATTTTTTTTAACCAACAATTGAACCAAGGTAGCTGGGACAACTTATGTGCCTTGTCCTGTGGCTCCCTTACCCAAATGTCAGGGCTGTACTCACTGGCTGATCCAAGCCTGGATAATACTATGAATTCTTGGCCTTTGGGCAACACACCTACTGACCTCAAAGTGGTTTCAATAGTAACAGGTTCTCCATCTCACATAACTAGAACCCCAGGGAGAGGGAAGTTTTAGCTTTGCCTACTCAGCCACATCCTGATGTCAATCAAGGACGCAGGTGCTTTCTTTGTCTGAGGTTCAGCAGCAGAGCATCCCCGGTATACAGCAGTGTCTCATGGACTCCAGAGGTTGCAGCAGTTCCTGATTATCACCGAGGAGTGTGCAGATGTCCAGGAAAAGAGAGAAGTGTGTTCAGTACATCTTTTTAAAAAAAAAAAAAATTTGTAGTTGCAGATGGACAGAATGCCTTTATTTTATTTGTTAATTTTTATGTGGTGCTGAGGATTAAACCCAGTGCCTCACACATGCTAGGCAAACTCTTTGCCACTGAGCTACAGCCCCAGCCCCATCTTTTTGTTTTTAATTAATAAGGAAAGATTTTCCCAGTAGTGCCAGCAGACACACTCTCAGGTAAGGACGGGGTCAAGGTGCCAGTGCCTAAGCCAGTTACTAGCAAAGAGCAGGGAACCACTGTGATTGCCTTTGCCGATCACTGTCTTCTTTGAGCACATAGACACGTACCACCAGAAGGGGTTGAGTCTAGCTCTTGGGTATGCATTGAACCATCTTCCTGGAAAGAATAAGACCTGTTATTCTTTACTATCTATTCGGGACCTCACTCTGGCAAGGTTCTAGAAGGGTTTCAAATGTAGGAAAGGAGCTCTTACCTTTATCAAATCCTATAAATATAATAAGCAGGGGAGAAGAGGTGGGGCATCTTGCTTTTCTTGGGCTTCCTATGGCTTCAATTTGGCTTAAGTATATACTTCCTAACTTCTGGAGGTGAGTAATCTAATCTAAAAAGAGGTATCTTAGTCTATTTTTCATTATTATAATGAAATACCTGAGGCTGGGTAATTTTATAAGAAAAGAGGTTTATTTTGGCTTATGGTTCTGAAGATGCAAGGTCACAAGGCTACATCTAGAGATGGCTTCAGCTGACAGAGTCTTGAGGCTGTGCAGGACATCATATGGCCAGAGAGAGGAAGTGGGAATGTGAATGTACTTGTGTTTCTTCTGGTCCCTCCTTCTTATACAGCCACCAGTATTCAATCATGGAGACTCTACCCTGATGACCTTCTTTAATTCTAACCACTTTCCAGAGGCCCCACCTCCAAATGCCAGTCAGCTTAACTCACCATAACTACGGAGCATCATAGCCTAGAAACACAGTGCACTGCAGAGTTATCAGTTTCTCCCCTTGTGACCACATGGCTCCCTGGGAGCTGTGGCTTGCTGCCGCTGCCCAGCATCTCCAGACAGAAGCCTACCACACAGTAATAATAGCCTGGGAAAAGATCAAAATCTGAAATTCAAAGTAGAGTGTCTACTGAATGCAAATTGCTTTTGCCACTGTAAACTCCAAAAAAATCCTAAGTTGAACCATCATAAGTTGGGGGCCATTTGTAGAAGGAAATCAAATTCTAAAGATATTTGAAATCTAACATTTCAAGAACTTTAAAGTGTAACATTGGAAATTAATAGATTTGGAGATTCAGGTGGTAATTTCCTCTCCCATATGAAGGTCATGATTTCTCAGGAAAAGACTTACTATTTTCTGGAGATGGTTAATCAGAGGGTCACTGCAGTAGAAGCAGATCATCTAGAAAAATGTCACAGGCTTCCTTCCCTGTTGGTAGCCAGGCTGCCTTTTTAGCCAAAAAGCAGAAGAGCCTATTAAAAGAAATCTGGCCAGCCCCAAAGGAAAAGCCTAAATATGCCTATAGCAGAGGCTCCCTGTGTCAGTCAGGGTTCTCCAGAGAACCACAAGGATATATGCATATTTATATGAAGATTTATTTTAAGCAATTGGCTCATGCGATTCTTGGGGCTGGGAAGACAGAAATTTGTCAGATGACCAGGAAGCTAGAAACTCAGCAAGAGTTGCTGTTATAGATTTAAGTCTAAAAATCTGTAGGGAAGGACAACAGGAAGAATTGGAGTTTTCTGTTGTTGTTTTGTTTTGTTTTGTTTTTGCTCTCTCTCTCTCTCTCTCTCTCTGGCCTCCAATTGATTGGATGAGGCTTACCAGTTATTGAGGGTAAACTTTATTTAAAGTCAACTGATTGTAGGTGTTAACCGCATCTATAAAATACCTTCAGAGCAAAGTCTAGCCTGGTGTTTGACCTAACAATTGGGCTCTATAGGCCAAGCAAATTGACAACATAAAATTCAGCTTTCACATTCCCTAGTGAAACTGCCTAGCTGGATATCCTCCCAACACCAAACCTACCATCAATCAACAAAGTCCAGTTAAGGCACAGACCTCCCAGGCAGCCTCTCAAATGTCCCATATTAAAAAAAGAAAGAACAGATAACCCAAAATAAATAGAATTCAGGAAAGACACTTGAAGAAACAAAAGCAATTCAGACAGAATGAAATGACCAAAAAACTATCATTAATATCCTCAGGGAGATAAAAGAAAACAAATCAATCATTAAACTAGAAAGAAGCTATTGGAGGTAAGAAGTTTTCAGGAAGCAAAAAAGAGCTCTTTGGAAATACAAATGTAATATGTAAGAAAAAGAGGAGGAAATCTCCAAGAAGTAGAACAAAATGATAAAGAGATGAAAAATAGATTAGGGTGGGGGGAAGGAGGGGATATCAGTTTAGAAAGATCAGTATCTGAATAAGATTTTCAGGAAGAGAACATAAAAACTGAAGGAGAGGAAATGACCAAAGATCATGGGTTTCCAGATTGAAAAGGTTTATGAAGATTCAAGCCCAGTGGAAATATATCAACACCAAGTCACTTCAACTATTTAAAATATTTAAAAAACTAAAGAAGAGAGAGTAAAGTTTTGAGTGGGTGGGAGGGATAGATTACAGTCATCCCTTGATCTCTACAGTGGATAGGTTCCACGTTCCCCAAGGATACCAAAGTCTGAGGATGCCCAAGTCCCTTATATAGAATGATGGTATTTTCAGAACCTGTGCTTATTCTCCCATATACTTGCACCACTGCATCTGGCTCTCCCATGTACTTTAGGTGATCCTAGATGACATATAACACCTAATACAAATAAATGATATGGAAATGGTTGTTAGACCACATTGTCAAGAGAATAATGATGAGTGAAAAGTCTGTACCTCTTTAGTACATATACAAATGTTTTTGCCTGCATACATTCAATCCAAGATTGGTTGAATCTGCATAGGTATAACTCTTGGACATGGAGGACTGATTGTACATATAAATGATAAAGAATAAGACTGACTTCATGTTTCAATAAAGGGCAATGAAATGATGCCTTCAAAATTCTGAGGAAATAAAAAATATTTTAACCCAGAATTCTATTCCCAAACAAACCTAGCAAATTTAAGGGGAGAGAGTGATCTTTTCAGAAATGAACTTTTCAAAAAGTTTACTTCCCAAGCACTTTTTCTCAGCCAATAATGGAAGAGGTCATTGTGGTTTAGATATGAGGTGTTCCCCAAAAGCTCCTGTGTGAGACAGTGCAAGAAAGGTTAGAGGTGAAATGATTGGGTTATGGGAGCCTTAACCTAATCAATGCATTAATTCACTTGAATGGGTGATAATTATAGGCAGGTAGGGTATGGCTAGAGGAGGTAAGTCACTAGGGACCTGCCTTTTGGGTACCTCCCTGGCGAATGGAGCTTGCTCTCTCTGCTTCCTGATGCCCTGTCCAGAGCTGCTTTCTTTGACCACACCCTTCCGCCATGATTTCTGCCTCATCTCTGGCCCAAAGCAAAAGAATTAGCTACCGTGGACTGAGACCTCTGAAACTGTGAGTATCAAAAAAAC
The DNA here is from genome assembly GCF_045843805.1 of Urocitellus parryii. NCBI lineage: Eukaryota > Metazoa > Chordata > Mammalia > Rodentia > Sciuridae > Urocitellus > Urocitellus parryii. The sequence goes on from NC_135532.1 coordinate 78,310,947, forward strand.
CTTTACTCCTCTAAGATTGTTCTTAAAAGGTCTTTTGGTCACAGTGGCAACAAAAAAAAAAAAAAAAAAAGACAATGACTAAAACAAAAATACCTCAAAAAAAAAAAAAAAGGAGGAAACAAAAAGGAGACCATGTGATCCAATGTGATCCAAGAATCGAGGGATGTAAGGGAGGAAAGAGGCAAGGGAACACTTAGCAGGGTGCTGAAGCAGGTCACCACTGCACCAGCCTAGAAAGTGGTTGGTCCAAAACAGATGAGTTCAGAGAATTCTAAGAGAGAGGCCTCCAAGACTATGAAATTCATAGGAACCTGGCACTTTTGGACACAAGAAGAGGAGATGTGACCCTCCTGAGGATGGTTTGGGGAAGAAATTAAACAAAACAAATATAAATAAATTAAATAAAGCAAATTTTAAAAAAAGAAAATTATTAAATCCAAGAAAAGTTACAGGTTATTTAAGAAAAGTCATGTCAGTTTGAACTACTTGGCTCAGTAATGAATATCTACCTAGTCAAAATGATGTAACTCATGAATACTATTTAACAAAATCACATATTTTTGTGAAGATGATGTTTGTGGTATAGGCAGGGAAATAGGAAAAGAAAGCTAAGTTACAGGGAAGAAGATAACATGTAATATTGCAAAATCAAAAGAAATGGCAGCCCAGGAGATGTAAAGATTTATAGGTAAATAATATTAATAACTAATAATAATGGCAGCAGTGGTGGTGGTCGTAGTAGTAATGTTGATGACGTAAAAGGTTAAACAGCCTGGCCTGGGGAGGGAAAACACTGGCAGAGGCAGGATGCCACTTGCCTGCTAAGTAAAGTTGGGCAAGTTATCTAAGTTCTCTGAACTCTGTGAAAAGGAGATAATAATGATTCTCATGGTAACTGGTTGTGAAGAATGAATAAAATAACCCAGGGAAGCGTAAGCATTATGCCTGACACACACCTAGTGTTTATAAAGTTTCACTGGTGTTTTTGCAATTATCAATCTGGGATCCAAGGCTCTTTCTAATCTCATGTCTGAAAAACTCTTCCTAGATAAACTCTGAGCTTGGGCCTGGCAGTTCTTAAACTTTCTGAAATATAACCCACTTTTTCAAACTGCCTCCCCACTATTGCTTGTGCAAGTGTTTGTTTTCCTATTCACCAACCCATTTTGGTGGAAATAACAATGGAAGTGAAATGGGTTACACCCTGTAAATAACTGGACAATATTTGCATTCATCAGCTCGAAATCCAAGAGGTAAATATTTCCTCTGGGGCTAAAAGCTGAAAGGTGGAGCTCCATTTTTGTTTAAGATACGTTAATCTTGTCATTGCTAAAGGTTGCCATGGTTCCTGTTTGAAATATTTTCTTGGTGCTTCCAGGACTTAAGCCTCTACTCTGAACAGTGGAAATGACCCCTTTTGATTGAGCCAGGGAGACAGGGAGGGTAGGATTCTTGTGAGATAGACAGTGCTGGAGCTAAAATATAAGTCCAGGGTCTTTGTGTCTCAGTCACAAACTAATCCTTTCTATGCCAACACTGCATATTTTCATCTTAATTTTTTTTTCCTGGTAATTAAGGAGCAATTTATTTTGCAAACAAGAAAAAGGGGAGGGGGGCGGGGAGGGGGAGATATTCTTTCCTCTTTCTCTCCTGACCACAATTTAAATGAAAAAATTTAAAAAGTAACCGTTTCTTTGTAGTTTTGTTTTAAAATTTTGATTTTGTCAGCAAATTGTTAGAGACCAATTATTTTATTAGAGATGGAGAGACATCATTAAAATATAAAGATAGGCAAATTCTAGCCTACAAATAAAGATTAAACCATTGAAAATTAAGCTAATTAACTTTGATAATCCATATTCTTCTGTCAACTTTATAATCATTTTTAATTACATAATGACAGAGAGTTTAAATAAAAATTGCACTTTTGAGAGACTCACTAACACCTTCCAATGACATCTGTGTCCCAAGGCTCACCCTTGCTTTTTGTTCAGCTCTTAGAGACCAGACATAATATAGGAATTGTGTGAATTGCTCGATTGCTGAAAATGATCACAAGATTTCATAATTTTATGCATTTCATAAATCACTTTAAAATATTTTCTTTTGCAGAGTTAAAGAGGAAGGAAACTATTATCTTCTTGATTTTTAAATACCTCTGAATTGACAGGGCCTGGGGTTGTGGCTCAGTGGTAAAGCGCTTGCCTAGCATGTGTAAGCGCTGGGTTCCATCCTCAGCACCACATAAAAATAAATAAATAAAATAAAGGTATTGTACCCAACTACAACTAAATAAATAAATGAAAAATAAATAGCTCTAAGTTGAATTCAGATAGACCATCTAGAATCTTAACATGAATTCACTGGTGCTTCACTATTTATTATCCTTCACTATTTATTTATTATTATCTCAGTATCTTGTTGATACTTGTTGCTAATTTACAAATTTCCCTAAGATGTGTTATGATAATAAATCAACTGCTGTAAGGTGCATACTTGTATGTTTTAGGAATATTCTCTTTTCCTCATGGGTAAGCAATTTGTGAAGGGTTGTTTTGTGTGAGCTGTGTTTTAGATATCAAAAATAAAATGAGAGATGAGAACATTTTAATGTAAACTAGAAAATTTGGAGCCCCTCAGGTCAGGTTTTCAAGACCTTTATTTCCTTGGCTTTAAGGAGGGTTAAAGCAGAAGATCTTTAGGTGAGCAAAGGGCCTCAAAAACATGTACTTTAGTTTCACTGGCTCAGTCTTGTCCTGTGTTCACCTCACCAAATAAATACAATTGCTTAGGATTCATCTTCAAGAAGAATTAGAGCATAGCTCAGTCTCTCTTTTGGATAAATCCTTATAAACCGAGTACTAATTGGATTTCCGGTAACTTTCCTGCTTATTAGTATCTTATAATTTTAACATATTTGCCTGCTTACATCTCATGGTACCAAAGTCTTGGATAGTAGACAAGGACATGTTGCCAATAAAAAGTTGCCAACTGCAGGTTGAGACTGTTCTTAAAATAAGAAGGTCAAATCCAAAAAGGGACCCATAAGTCAGTTCCCAGGACCCTCTAGTGTGCACTGGAGACCAGTGATTAAAAATAAAAGCACAACTGCCCCTCTCCTTTGCGCCACCATCCTGGTGTGTGTGCTTGACCACTCCTTGCCATGTCTTCTCACAAGATCAAGCAATTCCTGGCCAAGAAACAAAAGCAAAATGGTTCCAATTTTTGGATGAAAACTGGTAATGAAACCAGGTCTAATTTCAATAGGACACCCTGCTGGGTCTATGAGGAATTACTCATGAGCTGGCACATATATTTATATTGTTATCAAAGTCTCTATTATCTTACCACATCAAGCTGAACATATCACCAATGCCTGGAGAGTTGGGCATATTTAATTGGGAATATGATTTTTCTTTTTCTATGATCTGCACTAATGGATTCATTCAGTAATAAATATGTGAAACCTTTGGGGAAAAAATTAAACTAATACTGAATATCAGCCTCTAGAGTTCAACAATCTCATCTGATAATGGCACCTTCTGTGGGTTCAATACTACAATGACTGCAAGCATAGTGGCTGCCAACTCTTCAATTAACAGATTGTTTGATGAATATATTGAAAAATTGGGCAGTTCTCAAGTGGTAATCCCAGTAATGGATATTATGCTTGCTAAATCAATTCTAAGCCCTTAAATTCTATGCAGAGTAGAAAACAATTCAAAAATAAAAATGAAAAACAAAGTAAAAAGACAAAGGGGCCTGGGGTTGTGGCTCAGTGGTGGAGTTCTTGCCTAGTGAGGCACTGGGTTCAATTCTCAGCACCACATAAAAATAAATAAATGAAATAAAAATATAGTGTCCATCTACAACTAAATAATTTTTTAAATTATTAAAAGATAAAATTGTTAAGAGATAAAAAGACAAGAATGTAAGATGCACTTTTCACAGAAACAGGCTTCAGCCTTTCATACAGAAGAAGACGGGGTGGGGTGGGCATGGTTGAGACTGGCACGCGACAGAGGACCTCATTAGTTTACCTCAAGGGCTGAGTGGCAAGGAATGCTGCCTTGGGCTGGACAGTGCACGTGCTGTGAGTGCAAAAGCTTTTTGTTGGTGATTTTACTGCTGTCTATGCAGGACTCGCTCAATAACATGTGATGACCACGTATTTTTTTCCAAAGCAGTGTCTACAGGGCTGTTTCATTTGGATGTTCCAGAACATCAGTGCAAGGGCCAACATGGCCTCACATTCCTTCCCACCAAGTGCTGCTGAGGGTGCCCCCGTGCCTGATTATGGTTGATGACCGACCTGTAGGGTTAATTCTTCCCTCATTTCTTTACTTCTCTCTTGCTACTTTTTCCTTTTCTTCCAACTTCTGGTTTTAACCCAGATTGGGGTTAATATGGCTTTCACAAATTATTTCTGGCCTAACATTTCTCATTTCCAAATGTGCTGCTCTTCAGGCTTTAATTAAACTTAGTCTCCCTGAGGGCTGACAAGGAAGCACTGTATTCTTCTGTTTCAAGACTGGGACAATCAAAGTGGAATAGTAAACACAGACACTAAAAGTGAAAAGGTACCATCAAAAAAAAAGAAAAAGAAAAAAAACTCTCTTGACAATCCAAACTCAGAAGCTTTCTTCCTTTCCTCAGATCTAAATTCGTATCATGAAGTGGTTTGGGAAAATCTATTACCTTGAGGAGGTTAAGGGTCATAGTATTCTCTCTGAAAATACAAGAAAAAATTGTGAAATTCTTGGAGGCAAAACATTATGAATAGACTCAAACACAAAGCATAAGAAAAATGTTCTACTTTTAGTCAATGTACTTAGATGAAAAAATATTACTGTCAAATAAAAATTCTAATTTTTAGGCAAAACTCATAATTATAATTTGTCCAAATTATCTTCCAATCAAATAATGTGATAAGTTTACAGAATTGCATTTTATGGAAACAACGTAAGATATAATGACTTTGTCTTTAAAATCCACACACAAGTGGATGTAAGAGTTAAATAATAAAACCTCAGTGAAGCAGCCACTGGTTACTTTTAACCATATTAAGTGAGGCCAAATAGTATATCCTCTAGTGATATACACAAAACAACCACAGGAAACATTTTTGAAGGGGGGTAATCGAGCTGGTCCTTGAGGTAGCACTTATCCATTTTTCCAAATTCCACAGCAGGGCAAAGAGAATCATTTCTAAAGGCAGATGTTGCAGGCCTGTTTTGCAAAAAAAAGAGAAGGCATTAAAATAGTTTCCTTTCCTTGAAGTCTAGGTCTGCACAGATCTTTTTGTTTGTTTGTTTGTTTGTTTTTGGTACCAGGGATTGAACTCAGGGGCACTCAATCACTGAGCCACAACCCCAGCCTATTTTTTATTTTATTTAGAGACAGGGTCTCACTGAGTTGCTTAGCACCTCGCTGTAGCTGAGGTTGGCTTTGAACTAGCAATTCTACTGTCTCAGCCTCCCAAGCCACTGGGATTACAGGTGTGTGCCACCATGCCTGGCTACAGATCTTTTTTTTTTTTTTTTGAGGGCGGGGAGAGAGAGAGAGAGAGAGAACTTTTGATATTTATTTTTCAGTTTTTGGCGGACACAACATCTTTGTCTGTATGTGGTGCTGAGGATTGAACCCTGGCCGCACGCATTCCAGGCGAGCACTTGAGCTACATCCCCAGCCCAAGGCTACAGATCTTTTAACAGCTAATAGAAATAAGAAACTAGTTATAGAAGTCACTAAAGATACTTTCACCTAAAGTCTGCATTTTTGATAATTTCGACAAAGTAATGAGGATGCTCCACAGATACGAATGCAGGAAAGAAAACATCCTAGCCTGAGCCAGCTGGGAATGTGTGGAAGAGTAGAAACAACACAGAATAAAGGGGCAGAGGAAGCAGACATGGGCAAAAGCATGTGAGAAACAGTTTTTTCTGCATACAATTCCCTAGTATAACATTTATAATGGTTTACTTCTCCTGATCCATTCCACCTACCTGATGACCTATCTGAGCTAATTGTGGCAATCCCACATGGCTTGCCAGTGACTGGTTTAGGAATGGGCATGTGATCCAATGAGAAAGGCTACTGAAGGGTTTCTGTGAAAGGTTTCCTTACTCTATAAAAGAGACAGGAAGAAAGGAACTGTTTTCTTTCATTGGGTACCTACTGAACCAAACCAATAGAAATTGGAAGAGTGGATGAACAGAAAGAACTTCAGTATTTGATGGTGCTGTTGAATTATTAAATCAACCAGTCTTGAATCCTGACCTACCTCTGGACTTCTATTTATGTGAATATTGTCATTTAAGCCAGTTTAAATCAAGGGTCTCTATTAACTATTAACCAAGAATATTCTTGGTATTGATAATTGATACAATTAATGAGGAAGAATTGGGAATTACTAAAACTCTTACATGGCTATATTTTAATTACAGTTTCCATAACATTTTCATACTTACATTAACTGAGTCTAGTTCATTCTACAATTTGGGCTCTCTTCTCAATTTTTAGTTCTCTTTCTGAAGTTCTAATTAAATAATGTCTTTATATGTTGTTTAGTAGGAAAGTACAGGACTAACAGACTTTAAATGTCTTTGTGACCAGGATTTGGTGTTCAGAATTGGAAAATAAGCAAGTATCATCACTTACATAGATGCTGAGAACATTTATGAATGTGTCATGTTATTCCTTCTATATTATATAACAAGAGCTAACAAAGACATCACAGACTGACAGATTCAATATTCCTAATAATGTGATCAGAAAAATAAGTAGAATTTGTGCAGAATTTCCTTATTCTTTCTCTTACTTTTCTACAATCTGATGATGGTCTTATTCATGAAGAACATTTAATATGTTCTCCATCCTATGATAGCAATTGGGAGGTGAGCATTCACTATGGGTATCCATGTTCAAGTTCTGGAATTAGGAATAATGAGTATTAAAGAAAAGTCCTGAGTAGGGATGTAACTCAATGGTAAAGTACTTGCCTAGCATTCATGAGATCCTGGGTTCAATTCCCAGCACTAAAAGAGTTATATTATTTTAAGGTTCTGCAAACCATTGTTTCTAAACCAATTACATAAATGGACTTACAGAAAGAGAATCCTTGGGTTAAAATTTGACCTTTTAGAGTAGCATGGTAACAGCATGACTACAATGTGTAGAGCCTGTGGGAGATTTGAATAGTAAAGTGAATGAGATGCCATAGCCTGCAGTATTTTCATCCCATGGGACCTCTTTCTAGGAGTCTTAGGGTTCCTCTGTCCTTTTTGTTCTTAATTTGACTCTAATAATAGCATATAGATAAAAGATAAAGAGGGAAATATAGTGGAAGCTATTTTAATTCTTACACCTTGCATTCTTAGGAAAACATATATTCCTTGTATATTTAAAGTCTTTCTGTGGTGCTTTAGTGTAACTGAATTAGTCCATTTTCTATTGCTAATAACTGAAAGCCACAGATTGGATTACTTTGTAAAGAAAAGAGGCTTATTTTACTCACAATTCTAAAGGTCTGAAGTCAAAGTGAATGTCTTTCTCATTGGCAGAGTCCCAAGGTGGTTCAGGGCATCACATGGAAAAGAGAGGGAGCACACAGGTATGTGCTTCCTGGTCTCTTGTTATCTTCTTATAAAGCCACTAGGATTCAGTCATGGGGGCTTTACTCTAATGGCATCATCTACTCTTAATCACCTCCCAAAGGCCCCATCTCTAAACATAGTTAAGTTTTTACCCTCTAATTACCTCACAATGGGGATTAAATTTCAACATGTGAACCTTTAAAGGTGGGGGGACTTATGGAGGGGCATTTTGTATTGGCTCCTTGTTTAATTTTTCTCCTCTCTTAAATAATACTGCCTTCAGAATGACTTTTTTTGGGGGGGGCTTAGTTTTGATAATTATTGAAGTGGTCCTTGGGGGACACCCTCAAACTATATTCCAACCACAACATGTGCCTAATAATGCATCTAAGTTATCATAACCTCTTCTTGGCTTCTGTTATTTCCTGTTTGAAATCAATGTCATTCTTTTGTCCAAGTTGCCATTCTTGCTTGTAGTTCTGATTATCCTCCTGACACAGAATGATTCTTCAATATTTACATGGTATATCATTTTCCATCATCTTACCTTAACCTTTCTGTGTCCTTATATTTAAATATATTTCTTGTAAGTGGAATATAATTTGGTTTGTTTTGTTTTTTCCAGTTTGACATTTTTAACCTTTTAATTAGAATATTTAGTCCACTTACATTTGGTATAAATATTGACATATTCTGGGATAAATCTACTGTAGCAATATTTGCTTTTTATTTGCTCCTGGTCTGTCTTGTTTTCTTTTATTTCCTGACATCTTTTGCATGGATTTTATTAATATTCCAGTTTTCCCCCTCTGTTAGCTTGGAAGTTATATACTCATTCTTTTACTACAGAGATTATATTAACTTACCAAGGTCTTAATTTTAGTTGTTATACTTTTCAGCTACAGAATTCCTATTTGGTTCATTTTTATGTTTCTAATTGGCTTCCAAAGCCCCAGTCTTTCTTTTATGACATGTTAAGTACAACTGTTTTAAAGTCTGTGTTTTATGGAGCCACAGGGAGTCTGTTTCTATATTCTACTGCTTATCTGGATTTACATTCACATTGTCCTATCTCCCTTTGTATATTTGGTTATTTAAGGTGCTGTGTATTTTTTGAGAAACTTGCTACCATAGGCAGCAAAGGGTTCTAGCAATCCAGGTTCATGATTAGGATAACTGAAAGCTGGGAGTCAGTCCCTGTGAAGGTCATGCAACTCCTTACTATCATACCGAATTCTATTGGAGTACCAACCCAAAGCCTGGATAGTTTACTAGGTTTAGTCCTTTGTGATTTCCATTTTTGTTCCTTAGCTCCATAAGCCTGTCAATATATTAGTTTCTTGACTTTTTATCCAGAGCTGATAAGTGGCCCTTTAGGAAAAGTTCCCTGAAATACCATGCTAATTTCTTTTTTTTTTTTTTTTTTTTTTTTTTTTTGGTGCTGGGGATTGAACCCAGGGCCTTGGGCTTGAGAGACACCATGCTAATTTCTATAGGTTTTCTTTTCCTAGAAGTTAGCCCTATAATTCTTATTTGTCTTGTTACTTATCTAATTCATTTATGGATTATTTTTATCCTATTTTTTCCTTCTTTCTTTTTCTTTTGCCCAGATTTGTTGTTCTTGTTGTTGCTCCCAGTGGGCATATTCATTCAAATTATCCATTCTACAATGTCAGAAGTTAAAAAAAAAAACCAATCTGTGAAAAATATAATTAATTATGCCACTTCTCAAAAATTTCCACATATGGAATAAAAACAATTTATAATGGTCTAGAAAATCCTGCATGATCTGGCTCCAGGCTTCCTTTCCTTCATCTCCCTCAACTCCTCCTTATCTAACTCCACTCCAGCTGCACTGATTTCTTACTAGCTATGTGCACACCAGACAGACTCCCAAATCAGATCCTTGGCATTGGTTGCCACTACTTAGAATGCTTCCCCCAGCCAAATATCTATATTTATGTTCAAATGTCCAATTATCACAGGTGACTTCTCTAGTCACTCTATATTAAATAGCAAGTGGCTTTTTCCCATTACTTTCCATCCTCCTTATTATGGTTTCTTGTTTCATGAAGGGTCTCTCTCTCTCTCTCTCTCTCCCTTTTTTCACCCCCCCACAAATTTATTTTGCTTTGGCTCAGTCTACTTGAATATATGTCCCATAAGACAATGACTTTGTTTTGGTTGGTACTATATCTGATACATAGAACAGTGTTATTCCTACAGCAAGTATTCAATAAGTATTTGCTGAATGAATAAAAATATAGTGGCCATTATTGTCTTGTTAAAGTCCTGAATTTTAGAGACTTGTAGTTGGTGAAGGTATCTTTTTTTTCTTTATTTATTTTACTTATTTTTATGTGGTGCTGAGGATGGAACCCAGTGCCTCACATGTGTGAGGCAAGTGCTCTGCCTCTGAGCTACAACCTTTTTTTTTTTTTTTAAGAGAGAGTGAGAGAGGAGAGAGAGAGAGAGAGAGAGAGAGAGAGAGAGAGAGAGAGAGAGAGAATTTTTAATATTTATTTTCTAGTTCTCGGCGGACACAACACCTTTGTTGGTATGTGGTGCTGAGGATCGAACCCCGGGCCGCACGCATGCCAGGCGAGCGCGCTACCGCTTGAGCCACATCCCCAGCCCTGAGCTACAACCTTAACCCCTGAAGGTATCTTTAAGTATCTTAGCATCCAAGAATTCTTTTACCATCATAAATTGTTCTGCAGATTAAAGGAGTTTTATGTCTTTTTACTTATATTTAACAAGTTGGTTTGGGTGAGCATAGGGCAGTACTTCAATAATCAATAATAAATAAGCAATAAATATTGCTTGGTTAAGGGATAATAACAATGAATATAATCATAGTTTCTGCCCTTGAGACCCTAAAGTGACTCTCCATGCCTAAGGATAAATATAATATACACTTCTAGAATAAGGAGATCATGTGATATGTTTATTTTATAACCCTCATGGCATTTAGATTATTAACAAAGCAACCTGATAATGATTAAGTTTGATTACATGTTAAAAAATCAAAGATCCCAGGAAACAGTGGCTTTGACTAGACAGTTTTTTCTTGCCTATATGGAAGGAGTCTTGAGATTGGCAGTTCAGTGTTGATATGAAAACAGCAAGTATCAAGAGCCCAGGTTCTTTCTATCTTATTACTGTATTGTACATGGCTTCCATTCCTGAAGTCACCCATAGTGAAAGCTCAAGTTCCTGTTAGCAGTAAGAAGGAAGAAGGAAGTGAAAGGGTGTCCCTCTATTTTAGGAGACTTTTTAGCAGTATTACATAAATGTCTGCTTTCTTCACATTACTGTCACATTCATGTAGCTGCAAGGGAAGAAGGGAGATGTAGTGTATTCCCTGAGAATCAGTGAGCCAAGTGAAAAAATTGGGAGTACTTTTATTAAAGGAAAACTCAGATACTGATATGCAAGTAGCAATCTGTTCTATAAACACTAAGCACCTATTCTGGAGAGTGGAGTTTCTTATATTGTCTTTTTTCTTGCTCTAGGTTTCAACTACTGCTTATAAACTAATTCATTCAGTACCTACATCATTCAAATGCACTGTTTCAATCTTCCAAAGGTTCTTCATGTAAACGTCTACAATTAAAAGTTTTCCACCAAGCAAAACAAATGCCTCTTCTTCTTACACAAACATCAAATATTATCTCTTTAATAAAATCCTCTTGGGCAAAGTGAAAGATGGGACAGGGCTCCCAGAGTTATCAGTCACGTATCTCCAGTGAATTCACTCTTTGAATACTTCTCTTAATTAATTCATATCGATATTTAATCTATGTAGTGTGAGTGCCATTGTCTGTGAACCTCTAATTTATATGTCTATTGGTTCTAATGCTTTCTATATTAGATTTAACTAATGTGTTTTTCCTACCAGAGTGTAACCTCTATTTGCTCCCATTGTATTACTCCCGTGTGGTTTAGTGTGTGAGATAAATAGGTGTCCTTTAAATATATTCTAGAAGGAGGAATTTTAGTCTTACCAAACATCTATTATGTGCTAGGTGGTATGGTAAATGCTTTCCAAACATAATTTTATTGACTTTTCAAAACCAAATATCATAAGAATTATGCCCCCATTTCATGGGTGAAGAAAATAAAGGTTAGGGAATACAATAATTTCACCAATGATTTATCATACACAGTAGGAAAGAAGTAAATCAGAGGTCAGACCTATAACTTCTGCCTCCCATGGTAAATACTGATTTTATTCCATCACATTTATGGTGGCCAGGTGGGTTGTTCCCTGGCTTCTTCTGATGTACAGGTTGATTTCCATAGAGTAAGTAATGGATTAATAACTTTTAGTGGTAAATTCCTTAGGTACCATTGTTTGAATCAAAGGAATTAATTTATAGTGGTTAAATTCTACACATAATGCAAGGTTGTAAGTGAGCTGGAAATTTGGAAGGAATAAGTTCAGGAATATCTCCATGTAGACATTTACCTACCAGCCAACACCAACTGCTCACAAAGATTAGTGCTCCAATTTTAATATTAGGATTTCTAGTAAAGAAGCAGGAACAATAACAAGTTGACAACAGATAAAATTTAAAGGGCATGAAAACAGAAGAGGCAAACAAACACACACACACAGAGACAAAAAACAAAACAAAAACAAAAACAAAACAAAACAAAAAAAACAGAAAAAGGGTAGGGAACCATATACAAAAGCAATAGAAAGAGTGAAATGAAAGGATGAAATAATACCCACTGACTATTATTATGTTTTGTTTATTCATTTTAGCTGCCAGGTTTCAGTCTACTTTCAATCAGGGGTAGTACCTTCATTTACCTTTTGGGAATTACATCCCACTATCTGCCTATCATCTGGTGGCACTGTTGTTTGAAGACCCTGCCCTTCACTAGCTGAGGAAAGAAAGCTGACCAGTTGATCCAATCAAATGCTCTCTTCCTCGTTTGTTTTAAATTGGGCTGTTGAGAAGTTCATGCTTTGGAAAACCATGTTAGTTGCCTGGTCTTATTCTTTCCAACCCTGGTTCTTCAGCTCTCTTTCCTTAATATTTTGAATTTTCTGCAATTTGCAATTGTTTTTGTTTAGGTTTACCAGGGGTAACTACTGTTGCTTGCAACCAAAGAACTCCAACTCGTACAGCCAAGGAAGAACAATGTTAAGTGGGATTCAATGCAAAACCAAGGACAGGAATGAGTTCCATCAAGAACATATTTTCAGTTCTTGAAACAAACAATTCCAGGTTAAACCCAAATCAAAGTGCAAATTGGTGTTCAACCATCTCAGCACATCTCTAGGAGCAAAAGTGATCACACCATAAGGAAGCAAAGGGAAAGACAAGAGCTATACTCTTTTCCAAGAATGACCCAAGTGGGATTGACATCACGATTTTGAATACTGAAAAGAAAATGTGTTTCCTGCAAGGCAGAGGTTTTCCTCTGTTTTTACAACATAAAAACTTTGTTTCTTTGATAACTTCACATCTCTGGCTCCACTAAGTGATTTTCAATTCAAATTATACTCCTTCAACTCAATCAGTGCCTCCCCTGCCCCTACTGATTTGCCCCCTTGGGATTCTTTCTTTTCACTGCCTAGGATTAAATTCTCTGTGAAAGCCTTGAAGGCAACAGACATCTGTACTGGAAATGAGATACAAAACTGTCCAAAAAGAGAGATGCAATCTTTTCGGTTACATGAGAAAATAATTGAACTCTTAATTCATGTTGGGGAAAAGTTTGGTTTTAAGCCTTTAGTTTTTTATTGACATTTTTGGTCATAAAGAGAATCATCATTTATATCTAACAAGAAACTGTTCTCCTTTGTCAAAGATGCCAAAGTTTGGCATGTTTTAAATACTAAACCAACATCTTAATAGACAATGGCTTGGGGCCAATATATGGTGTGTCCAGGAATACTAAACGATCTCATATCTAAAGCTCATCCTCACATACCAGTCTCTTCACTATTCTAGCAATAAACATGATTGGATCTAACATCTAAATGTTTTTAAATGGCAAAGTGCCAGTGATTTCACCAAACTATAATGTGGGAATGAAATGGCTCTTTTTTCTTTCATAGTCCACAAAGTGATGTAGCCTAAGTTGTCCCTTTTAAGAGCAAAAGAGCAATTTTGAATAGAATGACCCTTCTCCATGTACATGGCGAGTTGTTAGAACAGTTCTGTTTTGGTGGATGACTGATTCAAGGTAGAGTACTAAATTAGAATTCAGTCATAATCTTGTTTGGGGTGTTGGTTTTACTGGGTCATGTCTTAGTGATAAGAGGGTGACCTCTTCCTTCCTCCTCAAATCACACACATGAATGTCACTGTGTTGTTAGTAATGTGCAAACATCAGATATGATGAATACAAATGACGTATATGTTGTAGTTAACTAGTATCTTGTTATTTTATCAGCCCTTAATCTCTCTGCCCTCATAAAAAAATCTTACAATAATTTTATATCCTGACAATTGTTGTATGGAGTCAAAGGTTGTACCAAACTTAATTGATGCCAATTTAAGACATGATGATAGGGGGGTCATATGAGAATGATATCTCAATGGAATTGCGTCATCTCATTGTAGTGGGCTATTCAGTTTATTAATCCAAAAACTCATGAGGAAACTGAGCATGGATTTGTATGTGTGTATGGGGGGATGGGTGGGGGCAGAATATTATTTAGTGGACACAAACTGAACTCTAGTTATTAGCTCTTGTAATAGTACCTTGAAAACATGTTTTCGTTATGTTTATTTGCCATGGGAAATGAAATCAATTTTTGCTCAGTGTGATAAAATTTAGCTCGGGGGAAAATCTCTTAGGTTATTGTGTCAGGACTCCCAAGTGGTTAGATGACCCTTCAATTAAAAAAAAAAATTAAAGGTCCTTAACATTTCTTATAATTGCTTGGACTTCAATTATATTGAAAGGACTGGAAAAGTCATTCTATAAAATGACTCATTAATATTTGATGAATGATCCAGTCTTATGGACATATATGGTCACAGACTGCCTCTGTCATTAAGGAAACCTTTCAAGATGACAGGAGTTGAGTTCTTTCGTCTCCTTTCCCAGAAAGAATAATGGATAAAATCTTTAGAGTTAAAAGGAAAAGGTGAGGGTGTGCATACAGACATAGGTGTGTACATATGCAGACACCTATGTGTATGTATACAAGTCTCTGTAAACTAGAAAGGCAACATAATTTAATGGCAAAAAAACTCACATTTAAGGTGCAAAATGAACAGGAGACACATATTCTGAAATCCTCATGACACTTTCATGAAATAGTGAGAGAAAAGTATTCCTAGGTCCTTAATATTTGCAAAAAGTAAAAAATAAAAAAATGAGGCAAAGGGATACTGAAAACAGATTAAATATTATACTATTATTTTGAACTAAAAGACCAGAGGCCGTTCAAATATCCTAACTCAGGGAACTGAACTTTAAATTGAAGAGTGAAATGAACACAGATACTGGATATTCAACGTCCCTCTTGTTCTAGATGTTATTTCCAGTCTACCCATAATGAGACAGCACTGCTTTTAACCATAGACTTGGAGAGCTCTGGCCTCTCCCCAGAGAAATGAGACTGTCAGACTCTTCCTTGGATTTCTCCTCCCCACCACACTCCCACGCCCCAGGCCCTCCACACATACCTACCAGCTGCCTGCAACTACTAACTCCCACAACACAGGGCTGTCAAGGGAAGCCTTCCTATGGAAAGATAGAATTTGGCAGCAGCAGGAGCTTTTTAGCAAAACTGTCCCTCTGGCCTCTTATCTGGCTTTTGGCTCTAACCTAACTTTGGCAGAAGATAACAAATATCTGTTATAGAAAACATGAAAAAAATAGGAATATTTTTAAAAAATCACTGGTAATTTCACCACTCAGAGTAATAACCTAAAAGTAAAATTTTAAACTCTAAATAAAACATGTAAATGTTTAACTAGGTTCATGAAGTATATACAGTTTTCAATCCTGCTTTCTTTTATTTCATGAACATTTTCTGTGTTATAAAAACATTCTTCATAATCAGTACACACATCTTTTCTACAAACAAAAAGATTAAAGAGATAGAGGAGGAATAAAAAACAAGGGGGGAGGGGTCATATATCATTTAAATATTGAATATGGAAGGATAATCATTCCAATTATCAATTGCAAATCCTGAAGGTTAAAGGGGAGAATGAACAATTGAAAAACTAGGAACTAACAGAAGACCAAGGATTGGGGGTTCACTGAGATACATTCCTAGACCTTTTTATTTTTTGAGACAGGGTCTTGCTAAGTTGCTGAGACTGGCCTCAAACTTGGATCCTCCTGTCCTAGCCTCCCAAGCTCCTGGGAATACGGGTAGGTGTGCATCACCAAGCCTGGCCCAATGAAGCTACTTTGATACATTTGCAAAATAATGAAAAGATAGTTGCTAGCAAAGGTATAGTATATAACATTTAAATACTAATAAATCAATCATCATTGTGCAACAAAAATTACTTCGGAAAGATTAATGTAGTTTTATTAAATAATAAAAGGGAAATCCCTACATTTTTCAATGATGCCTAGAGAATATATGTCCATAGGCTGTCATACTCACACTGTAAGTATAGTAATGTTAACATGATGTGGTATATTGTAGTTTCTGACATGAGATTCCTTTTGTCAACAGTTTTAGTGAGGACTTAGAAAAAGCGGTAAGCAGTATGATAATGGTATAGTGTCCATTGCTTAGACAATTGTTCTCCCCCCACAAATAGACTATTCTGAAGGACAATAAAAATAATGAGGTAGTATTTAACCTCTAAGTATTTTTTTATAGGAGACTGATCCTGATATTACCCTCCCCCACCTCACCCCTGCCCTTTGCTTCAGGGCTAGGGTGGGAGTGGGTAGAGGGGCAGATCTGAGCTAGAAGTGGGACAATAAGGGCCCTGAGAGAACCTTGTGGTTTACCTCAATGATGGCGGGCTATGGAGTCAGAGGCTGCATTCCAATCCAAAAGTGGGCACTTTTGCATCAGCTGGGCAAGTCACCCAAGTTGTCTGGGGTTCTCTTTTTTATTTTTACAGTGAGGAGAATAAAAACTATTTCTCATAGTAGAGGTGTTCTAGAGAAATTGGCCATTAATATTTATAATTCACTTTTGTGAATTCATACAGTTCTACTCCTTTCTTTTTTTGATCATGGAATTACAGCTCATTTCAATAGTGGTTCTGGTTTCTTCCTTTTTGTCATTAATCTATCGAACTTGTGCTCTGATCATCCAAATAGATTCCTTTCATCTCAGGACTTGTCATTTGAGGTTTAATAAGGTTCATATGTGGCACTGATTATACTCTGTAAACATTAAACAAAAATTTCCTCCACATGATTTATTTTACTGAGAGTTTAATATGTGTTAAGCTCTATGCCAAATGATATGTTTAGAAATTAGTAAATCCTGAATGAATGAGAAAGTCAAAGAGAAAATTACCTAAGTATACATAGGAAAGGCTTAGGCAATATTTAAAAGCAAAATAGAGAGGGCTAAGAAAAATGTAGAATTCTAGGTGCAACATAAATTAAAGACGATGTTGGTTTAATTTTAAAAGCTTAATAGGAAAAGAATATAAATTAAGAAATTGGAAAGCCAGAGTGCAATAGTTATTAGGAGACTTAATTTTAAAGCCATGAGTTAGCTATACAATTTTAAGTAAGACATTCAATTTTTTGGACTTCAGTTTATCTGTAAAACAGAATTCAGAGGTTTCAAACTAAAACAATAACAACAAACTCATTCTCCTACAGGATTTAGGGTTCAAGAGGAAATCAAAATGGAAATTATAAGCTATTTTTATATGTAGAGCATATCAAAACGTGTGGGTATTAGAAAAATAATAGTAATTATTACTATTGGTAATTAGAATAAAATGCATGAGTATAAATGAATTTATTTAAATATAAGATATTGAGAATAATGAACAAGTACAATTCAAAAGGCTATTAAAAAACATATCAAGTAAACTAAGAGAGATTATAGTCTTAATAGTGGAAATTAAGGAAATAGAAAAAAATAATAAAAATACAGATAACCAACAAAACCAAAAGCTGGTTTTTGGAAATAATCCATAGAAGGCAATTTATGGAAAGAAAATTATGGGCTGATTTCACTTACGAATTTAGATGCATAATTTCTAAATTAAGCACTAACAAAATCACGTAGTTCTGACTATCTGTAATTCAGACTACTCAGTAGTATATCAGGGTAATGGTCATTAGGAAATCAGTTTAGGCTTCAGTAAAAGACGATGGTGATATAAGATGATGTTCAGGAGTCCAGGTTCTGTATGCCTTAGTTTTCTTTTTGTTTGAAGAAGGTGTGCCTAGCTCCAAAAATTTAAATAAATAAAAAGTAGGGAGTCAAGTCAGAGACAAAGGTGGATCTTTTAAACCCAAAAAGGTTTGGCCAGTGTTAGGCCCACGTTTCTTCCAGAGACCTCTCCCAACTATTCTCCAACCAACCTCAGGCATCTGAAATTTCTGTATTAATTTTAGGTGTTATCCTTCATGTAGTCTTTAAAGATTTTTGAACATTCCCTCAATATCCTGAATTAAGTATTTGTTCCACAACTGGCCTTATTGCCTTGCCTCTTGTGTTTTTTATATGATGACCTGAATATTCCAGATGTCTGTGACTGCATAAGTATAATATAGTCTACTAAAATGTACGGTTATAATCATTCTAGAATGATCTGTTATTAGGTAAATAAGCACAAGCTGGGTTTTCTGTTTCATATTTAGAAAGTGCTACCTTTAGGTGAGTCCTTAAGTAGAAGTTTGTGGGCAGAGCAGCCTCATTAAAACAACAGCAATCAATTCTTCCTTAACTTTGCCGTTAGAAGAAAGCATTGATAGATTTCTTCCAAAGTAGTGGATAAACTATAATAGACTTTGAATTAAATTTAGTGGATTCTTCCCACTCAGTGGGTTTGCCTGCTTAAACTCTGTTCTTTTGGTCTGGACTAAATTTTGAATGATTTCACATCCCCTGTGTACACATTGTGGGGTGGGGACAGGAAACCCGACTGGTGTTGAGTGAGAGGTTTAGGTGGTCTGAGAATGCAAACCACCCACGGGAAAAGTTCACATGCAGATAATAGGGTGGTGAAATGAAATGCTGATCAAAATGCAGTTCCATTTGTTCACAGGCTCTGGTTCCTGGGACTTCCATAGTCAAGTCAATATAACAGAACAAGCAAGTTTAAGTTTTTATTTTTATTTATTTATTTTGATACTGAGGATTGAACCCAGGGGCACTTTACCACTGAGCTACATCCACCCTTTATTGTATTTTAGTTTGAGACTGGGTCTCATTAAATGGCCCAGGCAATCCTTCCTCAGCCTCTCCAGTAGTTGGGATTACAGGTGTGCTATTTGGGTTTTTAAGATGGTACCTATGTTCCTTGTTGAGAATGGAGTATAAGTTTAGGTTTACTAATAACTTATTATAGTTATTTTTAAAATATAAAACAATTTTATCTTTTGGACTATTCTGTTACTATACAGATAATGGCCTGCCATGGAATAAAATTGGTGAAACTAAATATATGAAATAGAGATATAATTTTATTCTTTGCACAGTTGTATGCTATCATGATAAGGAGCCTCAACTAGCCCTTTAGTGTGTTGTCACTATTTTCTTTTAAGATTTGTGTGTTTTCTGGTATTATTAGTAATACTGTTAAATTAGTTATACCATAAACATAATCTTCCTTTTGTTAAACATCTGCCATCTACAAACAGAAAAAATTCAACAAATTTATATGGCTAAGAAAACTTATACACTATTCAAAATCACTTGTCTTACTAAGAAATCAGGCACTAACCATATGTTTTTCCCCAACAGATGTATGCATCATGGTTCCTAGACCATATAGCTGCCCTGATTTCACATTAAACTACTGTTATCGAATTTCCAAAGATTCTTATATGTTATTGGTAGATTCAGAAGATTTGCAATGCCTCCAACCTGGAGGAAAAATGTCTTTGGTGAAATATGAACCAAATTGTTCTACTGCTTTCCACTTGTCCTCTATTTACAATAATGCTTTACAATAATTCCTTTGGGAATGGGAGGTTAGGAAGGTTGCCTCCTTTTGTGCTCTCACTGATAATACATATAGATAGATAGATGTATCTATAGCCATAGGTAGATATCTATAGATAATTTTGCCTCCTAAAGAACACTAGTAGGTATTCAGTTATTGACACCAAAATTGGATCAGTTTTATCTTTCCCATTCCTAAGTTTTCCACGGAGAAGAAAATCCCACATTTTTCATCTTATATTCCTCATCACAAATTATTATATTTTTAAAATTAATTCTACTTTCAGGGAAAAATGCATTTCAACCTAATGAAGTGAAAAATATCTACAATATGACTCAGATGAGATCAGACATTACTGTTAATATGTATTTGTGAAATGTGGAATATTATTTTTTTTAAATGAATAGATGTCCTTTTATTTGTTTTTATCCCCTATGTTTTTATAGCAGTACTATTCATGAAATATAACTCATTATGCACTTGGGATGAACAAACTAGCAAATGGTATTGTAAGTAGGCTGCACAACTGTCACAAAGAAGAAAATGTTAGTATTTTGAGGTCTCATCAAAGTGAAGATGCTTGTAATTTCACTTTCCAAGGAACAGTGAGGGAAATGGGAAAGGAGGGAGGGGTAGGTGAAGCAGTGAATGGGAAGGAAAAGGAAGGAGGGAGGGGATTTGTATCCATTATAAAATCTGGAATTTGAAAGACTTGACTCGTGGATCAAGACAATTTAAAAATACATTAGGGCCCAAGTCTTACTCATCTGGTATAACTAGTAATAAGATGAATGCTAAAGTAATGTTCATTAAAACAGAATCACTGAAAACAGTGCCAAAGGCTATTCTCATTGGATACTTACTAATGCAGAGCTGGGTAGAAATGGTGGTTGCCTACTCTGAAGATTCCACAGATCTGAGAGGCTCTAGGGCTAAAATCTCCCTGTTTTTCCAAAGAAAGAGGTGGCATAAAAAAGTCCTTTCAGTTAACTAGTATGTATTCATTGGGAATATATTTGGGCTACAGAATCAATAACAAAAAGAATTTATAGGATACTTATATAATGTTGAAAATATTATGTACCTAGTTTTGAAAATAAATCCATCATAATCAGTAAGCTATTGCCTTTATTTTAGCCTGAGTTTATAAAAGAAAGTGTTTTTTATTATACTGATAATCCAATGAGGGGGAAAAAAGTGTTTCATGCTGAGAGCAATGCAAAATAATAACAGAAACTTCATTTGATACTAATACTCCAAAATGGAAGTTTGACCCACAAAACATCTAATGAATGTTTTAGCTATATTAACTGGTAAACTTTTAAAATGGGTCATTGTATCCATTACTCTATCCATTATAAGCTTTGTGTTAGCTTTGTGTCTAGTCATACCAAAGATCACCAAGTAAGTCTTAGAAAATAGTTTAGAAGCTCCTCTGACTGGAAAACACACATGAATTCCCCATATCCTGAGGCTAGGTTGTAAGGAATGCATTTCCAGAACCCTTAAAAGCTAAGGATTCCAGGTCCAATCTGTATTTAATGCATTGGCTGTAAATGAGTGCAAAGCTATCTGAAAAGGAGATACAAATTTGACTCCTATCTTACCATTTTCACTGAACTTTGCTTTTTACCAAAACAAACTAAAAAAAAAAAAAAAAAAAAAAAAAAAAAAAAAAAAAAAAAAAAGCTTGGGGATGATGTTCCACCAAAGAGTAGTCATAGAGCTGTTATACTGTTAGGTTGGGCAAGGAGAATTTTACAGAGATGAAGTAAAGAACAGAGAAGGAAACTTAATACCATTAGATGTTCTGACCAAAATTTTAATAATGAGTTTGTTTTCTAATGTCAGAATCTCCAGACTTGATGTATTCTAGGAACGTCTGAAAAGTCTAGTAGTAAGGTGCATGTGATAAATTATGTTGACAGTGTTACTACACAATGTAGGATTCAAGAAATTCTTTATAAGTCTTTTAAGTTTCTATACTATGCTTGACAGAATGAAGAAAACTTGGCACTTTCCTCAAGGTGCTTTATTATTTATCAAATAATTTGGAAACTGCATTGGGGGTAACAAGTATTATTTCCATTTTACTCAAAATATACAATGAAGTAGTTGCAACTTAATGACTTTTTATGTCAGTTATGATTTGAATCAAGAAAGTCTTTCAAGACATTAAAGTTATGCCACTGATTTGGCATTATCATGTGGTCTCATTCTTGTCTATAAATAACTGGAGCAAGAAAGCACCTGGTTTTTCTCTTCTAGTTTTTGATGGAAAGCTCTCTTAGCATTTGCAATTAACTTTATATTTAACTCAGTGAAGAGGCAGAGGCAGTCATGTATATAATTTTCTCAAGTTTGACATGCTGTGTGTGTGTGTGTGTATTGCATTCAATAAACAATCCATTTTATTTGGCTTTCCCCCCTAAATCTCAACATAATTTTTTTTTCTCTGAAATTCCATCATTTTTTCTTGAATCATTCTCATTTGTCATTTGTATGGAAAAAGTCTATAAATACCTCCTATGTATAAATGGTACTGTTACATTTATATTTTTGTGAACATAATATTAACAGTTTCATTGAGTGCTTCCAAGTCCAAGTTAGCATGCATACATTAAGACTTTTTTTCTTTTTTTAAAGGCACTAAAATCAGAAATAATTTTGTCTTTAAAGACTAGGGATTTTATGCTGGGTGTGGTGGCACAAACCTGTAATCCCAGCAGTTTGGGCGGCTGAGGCAGGAGGATCATGAGTTCAAAGCCAGCCTCAGCAATTTATCGAGGTGCTAAGCAACTCACCGAGACCCTGTCTCTAAATACAAAACAGGGATGGAGAATGTGGCTCAGTGGTCAAGTGCCCGTAAGTTCAATCCTCAGTACCAGAAAAAAAACAAAACTAGGGATTTTGTTTTTCTTCTACAATGAAAGTAATTTGAAATGCCAATTTGAATATAAGGAACTAAAAATTGTTCAATTTTTTTTCTCCTGAAAGATATGTTAGAGCAGAGGAAACAATGAATGGCCAAAGGAAAATTCCATACTAAGGAATGACCTCAATAGGCATTCCTTTTTCCTTGAGTGTTGAGACTTGAGATACACCTTAATGTTTGTGAATCTAATCTTTAAATACAAAGGAAAACTGCTTGCTTTGGGTTGTTTGTGCTGCTTGATTCAGTTCTTATTCACACTGGACAATTAAATAAGATAAGTGTGTTTATTTCTATAACTTTAAGTGTTTAAAAAGATGTACAAATGTAAATGAATCCTTAGAACATGTTAGAAAGACTGGTTATTATTCTCTATTCTTCAGGCTCTCATGTTCAATAACTGCTAATTGCTCAAATAGGAAAGCGTTTATCTTGTCCTATACAGATAATATTTCTAACTTAATGTGTGATTAATGAATTTTTTTTCAAGCATTTGGCATCTGTTTTGATCAGTGAAGGATCTTAATCAAATTACTATTTTATTCATTTACACCCAATTCCTGTGTGGCCATGGCAGGGTTTCTAAAATGTATATTCTGTTTGAGAATGTGTTTGCATCACGAAGAAAATGGTGCTCATAAATTCTTTGGAATTTTTGTAGAAAGTTAACTTGGGAGGATGAGTTGGCAGGAACCCAAATTAACATGTTGGAGGTAGCTGTGAAGGGATAACTAGACTGCAGGATTTTCCTCTTGGCCTCACCACTAGCCAAACTGCAAGACCGTAACCTCTCGCGCCTGACTTTTCTCACTTGCAATGTGGGGCAATGATAGTAACATGGGACAATGATAGATCCTACTTTACACAGTTGTGTGGAGTCAGTGAGATAAAGCAAAGAATTAAGAGTGATGTGCAGTTTATAGTAGGCATTAAATAAACATTAACTGTCATCAGAGAAATTTGGCGGGCTATTTGAGTATAATCTTTAAATAACTAAAATCAACAAATTATTTTTCAATGTCACTTCCCAATTCCATTGAAGTTAGAAATTATATTTTTTAAATTGTGAAAAAAAATTATAAATTAACACATTCATAAGTCAGAAGAGACTACAGAATATATGACATGTACCTTGGTTCAGGCAGGAAAGTCTGATCCTCTTTATGTAGAAATGATGCATGCAAGTAGTGTGTGTATGGCACCATCCCCCTGACATTCAAAACCATTAAAAGAACATTTATTAACTTCAATACATTTTTGAAAAATACTTGTCCTTACAATTCACTTTTTCAGAAAAATTCCCCAACACAGATGCATAGAATCTGAAGAGGATTTACCTGGATTTAGTCATCCACTTTAGTCTTTAACCTCTTTGTGATTACTTACTTCTAAAATGAGAATAATAATTCTTCCTTCCTCAAAGGGTAGAATTAAATGAGCTATTCAAATTTCTGTGCTTTTCCATTTTATAAGCATTAGCTTTTTTGAGGATATAGAATTGTCTAGCTATACAGAAATACATTGAAGTTTTCACAAATGCTGCACAAATTAATCAGTTACAAGCAAAACTGCACTCAGAATTATTATTTTATGGTATTTTCAATGGTCAAATCACACACTTCTGGTCTGGGAAATCTGAAGTTTTTCTAGAGAACAAATTAATATCATGCTATAATATACTAGTACTTGTGTCCGTTTTCTTCATGTAAAAAATATGATTTCTTTTATGTTTATAACTTACATTTAAACATTTGACTCTTTTTAGATAATAAAGTTACAAATAAGCAGAATAATTACTGAAATAAAATGTTGACATTTTCTGCACACTTTTTTCTAATATCAACTTTTGCTGCAACTCACAGCCATTCTGGGTGAAGGTATTTGCTTCCTGCCTTTTGAGGGCATTATCATCAGAGAATTATTTGGTTTTAAATATTGACCCATTTTGCAGTTCTCACAAATAAGTAAACTGCATTCTAATATTCATTATTTTTTCTATTTTATGGAAGAATACATACTAAATATAGCCAAAAATACAGGCTGGCTTATAATATTGCAACAAGACTTAAGTGAACACTGAAGAACGGTAAATCTTTTCGTTAACAGGAAAGTAATTCAGAGGTACAGCTTCAGAATGAAAACAAGAGTCTTTCAAAAAGCAAAGGAGAGCCAGGCACAGTGGCACACGTCTGGCATCCTAGCTACTAGGGAGGTTAAAGCAGGAAGACAGCAAGTTTGCACCAGGCTGGGCAACTCAGTGAATCCCTGCCTCATAAAACAAAAAGAGCTTGGGGATGTAGCTCAAGGATGAGTCCTGGCGGGGTAGGAGGTGAGGGAGGTAAAGGAGAGCTCTAAGCATACTGTGTTCAAAGGATTTAATGACTTTCTACACATAGTTGTACACATTTAATACTAATGTAAAAAAATCTGGACCTTTTAAATTAAAAGTTGATAACTTAATAAAACATGGCTATTCAGAAGCTTTTTGCTTTTTAAATGCATACTAAGCCCTTCTACCTCCATGGGTTCCATATATCTGAATTCAAACAAGAATTGAAAATATTCAGAAAGAAATTATATCTATATTCAACTGTTTCAGATCTCATTATTCACCAAATGACACTATATAACAACTATTTACATCTCATTTACAGTATATTAGGTATTATAAGTAATCCTGAGATGATTTAGAGCATATGGGAGGATTTGCGTAGGTTATACACAGTACTGCACAAATAAGGCAACATGTACTAGAGTTTGATACAGGACAGACAATGGACATCTAAGGAGGTATTTCTATTCAAAAAGTAAATGTGACATTTTAAACTTTTTAAACATTTTTAACTTTTTGAGGGATGGAATGAGGGGAAAAGTTCAGAGAAAACCAAAGGTAACA
The DNA here is from genome assembly GCF_045843805.1 of Urocitellus parryii. NCBI lineage: Eukaryota > Metazoa > Chordata > Mammalia > Rodentia > Sciuridae > Urocitellus > Urocitellus parryii. The sequence goes on from NC_135532.1 coordinate 78,336,456, forward strand.
TGTTGAATGGACAACTAGAATTCTATCAAAACCCTACAACTTGTTTTTATGTTAACAACCTCCCCAACCAGGGTTGGAGATTTACCAAAATCAGAAGTCTCTACCTGTTAAGCATTTAGTTTTACAACAATCTTGATTAATTTTTTTTTCCACCTAAGGTCTTTCGGCTTCCTTTGTTTTTAACCCCTGCACAAGAAGTATATTCTCAGTAGTAAGGACTGTTTAGAAGGAGGTAGTGTCAGGGAAGCAAATTCCAGTGAATTGCTCCCAATAAAAACTAAAGTTGCTCTAAGTACATGTATGAAGACACGAAATCTACCTTTCGTACAACCGAGATATGAAAAATTGTGCTATATATGTGTAATATGAACTGAAATGCATTTTGCTGTCATATATAACAAATTAGAATAAATTTAAAAAAAACTGAAGTTGCTTTTGTAGAACTATGCTCAGAACCATAAAGTATATGTTTAGAATTTCAGGTGACATTTTTACTTTTCTAGCCTTAAAAGGCATTCTTCATTTACTATTTCACCTGTGTTGCCACCATGACCAGGTCACCTTGCCTTTTAGGTCAAAGCTGTAGGGCCACAGCTTGAACAAAAAAGCCATCACTGCTTGAGATAAGCTCCACCTGTTGAGGTCAGTCGGTTTACAGAACTAGCCGGCTCCAGGTACCTCCCTCCAGGTACTTATGGATTGCAACCACTCCCTTTATAGAGAAGAGCCTACCCTGAAGGAGCTAAGGCAGTTAGTTGCAAACATCTGCACCATCTGCTGGCTGCCTCGCCCCTGCCCGTCGAAGGGTGAGGGGACCCCGCAAGGCTGCCATAACTGCATTGCACAAAAGGCAACACCTATCGCTGGGAGCCACCGCCTTTGGTGGGGCCCGGGAGCTCCCGGCGTTGGGGTATTCTCTGAAGGGGCGAAGGCAGCGCCCGCCGGGGGCAAGCCCAGGTGCGGCGACCCGGAGCAGGGCTCCGACACGAGCAAAGGAAGAAAGCCTGACTCATGTCGTGGCAGCGGCGGGGCTCCTGGGAACTAAAACTCGTGATGCTGTTGCTGCGGAGAAAAGCCTCGTTAGCCATTCCGCAGGCGGGGGACACCACCCAGGGCGCGCATACTCCAGACCCGCGCTCTGGCAGCCTCAGGGGGCCCGTCCCGCCGCGCCCCCTCCTCGGCCCGCCCGCGGGTCGCGCGCGCCGGCCGCGAGTAAGAGAAGAGCGGACACACCTAAACTGAGCGGGCTGCCGCGGCCCCGCACCCTGCCCCACCAGGCAGAATCACAAGGTGCGACCCGGATCCGCTCCCCCACCGCCCCCGGCGTCGGCGCCTCCGCTAGCCTTCTGCAATTTCCGTGAAAAGATCCAGCGCTCGGCAGGGTCCGAAGACCCGCCGCCTCCTTCCCTGCCGGACCCGGCTTTATGTCTGCGGCGTCGGAGCGCATGCGCAGACGCCATTTTCCCTTCGTCTCCTCCGCCTGTCCCCTCCCCCCTTTCGCCGCCGAGAAAGGAGCCGCCGCCGCCGCCGCCCGCGGCCCCCTCCCGTTCGGCCGCGGGAGCAGCAGGGTGACAAGCCGGCCGCGGAGAAGAGGACGAGAGAGGCTCGCACCGTCCGCTCCCGCGCACGTCTCGCCGCCCTCCGGGGAGGCTCGGGCGCCAGCCTCTTCCTCCCCGAGGACGAGTGCCGAGCCGAGGCGCCTGCCCTGAGGGAGGAAAATGCTCGGGCTCCATGGCTGCCAGTGATGGAGCGGTCCCTGGGCTCTGGCTGCCACTGCCGTCGCTGCGCCCCGGCCGTGCTCCGCGAGGACCCGGCGTCTCTGCGCGCCCGCCAGCGCCTCGTTGCTGGGCTCTGCGTACCAGGCGTCCCGCCGCCGCCCCACTCACAGCCGCGCCGCTCCGGCCCCAGCCGCGGCCAGCGTTTTCTCCCGGAGCAGCCGCCGCGAGCCCAGGGGGTTTGAAAGGGTCCGCGGGGCGCGGGGGGAGGGCTGAGCGGGGCCGACCGGGCCGGAGAGGTAGGTTTGAGCGACACTGAGCTCGGGGCTCGCCGGCGGCAGCGGCGCCGGGGGTGGCGAGAGCAAGGCGACACTCGCTCCGCTCTGCCTTCGTGCAGTGTGACCGGGAGGGCTTTGCAGCGGCCGCCGCCGCGGCGGGAAGAGGGGGCTGAGGTGGCTTCGGAGTTGGCCAAAGAAGGTGGGCATTTCTCGCTTTTCTCCCTCTCCCTCCCCTCCGGGGCTCCCCCTCCCTCCTGCCCCGCACCCACGTGAAGCGGAATATAAAGGCGGGGTGTGAGACTAGAGGGGAGAGGGAATGGCGGAGGACTGAAGGGGGCCCCCCCTTCGGGTCCCCGGCCGCCCTGTTCACCCTCGTTCATCCTCCCTCCCCGTAGCTCGCCCTGCGAGGCAGGAGCGGCCGGCGCTTTCGGCTGAGGAGGAGGAGGAGACGGAGGAATCGCGCCTGGAGGAGCGTCAGGTCCCGTTTTCTTCTCCGGCGTTTTGAATACAAAGATTACGGTGCAGAAGGAAATTGCACTCGCCTCCTCCGCCCCCCCCCCCCCCCCCCCCCCGGTACCCAACACAATGCACCAGCCGAGGCGGCGGCCGCCGCTGCAGACATTAGTACTAGGAAGATGGCGCACCCGGCAATGTTCCCTCGAAGGGGCAGCGGTAGTGGCAGCGCCTCTGCTCTCAATGCAGCATGTACCAGCGTTGGTAGTGCTGCCACCACTTCTGAGGATTTTCCGCCTCCTGTCGCTGCTCCAGCCGCCGCCTTCTGCAGCATCTTCCACGTCGGGACCACAGCCTCCGCCTCCACAAAGCCTGAACCTCCTTTCTCAGGCTCAGCTGCAGGCACAGCCTCTTGCTCCAGGCGGAACTCAGATGAAAAAGAAAAGTGGCTTCCAGATAACTAGCGTTACTCCAGCTCAGATCTCTGCCAGTATCAGCTCTAACAACAGTTTAGCAGAGGACACTGAGAACTATGACGATGTGGATGAATCGCACACGGAAGATCTCTCTTCTTCCGAAATCCTTGATTTGTCACTTTCCAGGGCTACTGACTTAGGGGAGCCAGAACGCAGCTCCTCAGAAGAGACTCTGAATAACTTCCAGGAAGCTGAGACACCTGGGGCAGTCTCTCCCAACCAGCCCTACCTTCCCCAGCCTCATTTGCCTCACCTTCCACAACAGAATGTTGTGATCAATGGGAATGCTCATCCACACCACCTTCATCACCACCATCATATTCATCATGGGCACCACCTTCACCATGGGTACCATCATCCATCCCATGCTGCTGTGGCCAGTGCATCCATTCCTGGAGGGCCACCCTCAAGCCCAGTGTCCAGAAAACTCTCTACAACTGGAAGCTCTGATGGTGTTATGCCAGTTGCACCAGCTTCTGCTGTATCATCGAGTGGCTCACCTGTATCTGTAATGACTAATATCCGTGCACCAAGTACTACAGGTGGTATAGGTATAAATTCTATTACTGGCGCTAATACAATGAGTAATGTTAACATTGCTGCTGTGAGTAGTTTCAATCCTAATGTGACAAGCAGCATGCTTGGTAATGCTAATATAAGTACAAGCAGTATTCCTAGTGCTGCTAGTGTAAGTGTTGGGCCTGGTGTTTCCAGTGGTGTTAACGTGAGTATCTTGAGTGGCATGGGCAATGGTACTGTTTCTTCCTCCACTGTTGTTAACAGTGTTCCTAATGCAGCTGCAGGGATGACTGTGGGATTGGCTTCAAGTCAGCAGCAGCAATAACCAACAGTTAACACATCAAGGTTCAGAGTTGTGAAGTTAGATTCCACTTCTGAGCCTTTTAAAAAAGGTAGATGGACTTGCACTGAATTCTATGAAAAAGAAAATGCTGTACCTGCTACAGAAGGTAAATAAAGTGGTGGAGACTGTAAAACAAAACCCGACAGAAGTGACTTCTGAGAGGGAGAGCACTAGTGGGAGTTCAGTGAGCAGTAGTGTCAGCACACTGAGTCACTATACAGAGAGTGTGGGCAGTGGAGAGATGGGAGCCCCTGCTGTGGTGGTGCAGCAGTAGCAACCACCACCACCACCATCACCACCACCACAACAACCAGCTCTTCAAGGTGTGGCCCTCCAACAGATGGATTTCAGTAACACTGGTCCACAGAGTATTTCAGCAGTCAGTATACCACAGAGTATTTCTCAGTCACAGATGTCACAAGTACAGTTACAGTCTCAAGAACTGAGCTATCAACAAAAGCAGGGTCTTCAACCAGTACCTCTGCAAGCCACTATCAATGCTGCAACTGGTATCCAGCCATCATCTGTAAATGTGGTTGCTGTAAATTCAGCTTTAGGTCAGCAACCTTCCATTTCCAGTTTGGCTCAACCCCAACTGCCATATTCTCAGACGGCTCCTCCAGTGCAAACTCCCCTTCCAGGGGCACCACCCCAACAGTTACAGTATGGACAACAACAACCAATGGTTTCTACACAAATGGCCCCAGGCCATGTTCAATCAGTGACTCAAAATCCTATTCCAGAATATGTACAGCAGCAGCCAGTTCTTCAAACAGCAATGTCCTCTGGGCAGTCCAGTTCTGCACGAGTGGGAACAGGAGCAGCAGTGATTCCTGTGGCTCAGCCCCAGGGTATCCAACTGCCAGTCCAGTCCACAGCAGTCCAAGCACAACCTGCAGGGGCATCTGGCCAGCCTGTTGGCCAGGCTCAAACAGCAGTGTCTGCTGTACCTACTGGCACTCAAATTGCAAATATTGGTCAACAGGCAAACAGACCTACTGCAGTGCAGCAGCCCTCTACCCAGGTTACACCTTCAGTTATTCAGCAAGGTGCTCATCCATCTTCACAAGTAGTTCCACCTGCTCAAATTGGGATTATTCATCAGGGAGTTCAAACTAGTGCTTCAAGCCTTCCTCAACAATTGGTTATTGCACCCCAGAGTACCTTGTTAACTGTGCCTCCTCAGCCACAAGGAGTAGAACCAATAGCTCAAGGAGTGGTTTCACAGCAGTTGCCCACAGCTGGTCCTTTGCCCTCTGCTAGTAGTATTTCTGTTACAAATCAGGTTAGTTCAACTGGTCTTTCTGGAATGCCTTCTGCCCCAACAAACTTGGTTTCATCACAGAATATAGCACAAGCCCCTGCTACCCAAAATGGTAATTTGGTTCAAAGTATTAGTCAACCTCCCTTGATAGCAACTAATATAAATTTGCCTTTGGCACCACAGATAGCACTAAGTTCTACTCAGTTCTCTACACAATCATTAGCTCAGGCAATTGGAAGCCAAATCGAAGATGCCAGGCGCACAGCGGAACCCTCCTTAGTTGGCTTACTTCAGACTATCAGTGGTGACAGTGGGGGAGTGTCCGCAGTTTCAGATGGGAGTAGCAGCAGCCTAGCAGCCTCTGCTTCTCTTTTCCCGTTGAAGGTGCTACCGCTGACGACACCCCTGATGGATGGCAAGTATGAGAGGTAAGATGCCATATTCCTGCAGATGTTCAACAAACTCGAAATTAATCTATTTGGTAGAAATATGTATGCACAAAATTAATGTAAGGTGTTATAGTGTTTTCAGTTTGGGTGAGAATGCATACTCATGGTAAGTTTTATAGAGCAGGAGTGTTATGGAATGATTACAGAGTGGATAGGAAATAGTAATATATAAATAAAATTCATCAGAATAGTTAGGTTGAGCATGTATTCACATTAAAAATAGATTTTGGGGCACCAAGTGGTTTTTATTATTTATAAAATGCTTTTTAGAAGATTAATTATGAAAAAAAGGCTAAATTTTGTTAACCCACATAAAATTATTATTTTGAGTCACTAAAATCCTTGTGATCATCTCTTTGGTGTTACCACATTTGTTCTCCCTTACTAGGCAGCCCTTTTTCAGTTCCACAGTGTGGATCTTAGACTGTGAAAGATACTGTTACCTGCTTTTCCTAGTCAGACACTGTAGGAAAGATGACCTAATCTGGGTTATATAGATTGCCCACATACTGTAATTGACCAGCTTTTGTAAACTTAATGGTTACTTTATCAGAACAGAAAAGTAATGGGAATCTTAAGTGTTTTTTTGGAGGAGGAAGGCATACACTCTCAAAATAACTCAATTTATCTTTTATGATAGTATGCTGTACATTTTTCCTTTTGCAAGTAGATCAAGGTGGTAGCCATTTTAAAGAATAAGTCTTGCAGGATTGAATTTATACAGACATGAAAATAAGATGTTCTACTAATATCCACCTGTTCCATTACCAAAAATTAAAATGCACAAAACCTAAAATACATTAGTAAACCAGCATTTTTTGATTAGATTAGAAATAATGTGCTAGTAACACGTAATAAAATTTTATCTGAAGCTCACTGGCTGGAAAATTCATGAAGTCTTTCATATTTCTACAGTGTTTTAAGACCTACTTTTTTTTTTTTTTTTTTTAAAGGAATGTTCTTTTCACAAATATGTCAGTCTGTGACTAACCTTGATCCAAATATCATAAGAGTTATGAAAAGACTATTTATTTTCACTGGAATTTTGAGTAAGCATGCAGGATATTTAATTATTTTAGAATTAGTTGGAGGGTTTTGAGATTGCAATTCCATCAAACCAGTCGAAGCATTTATATTTCTATACATTTATTTGTGGGGTTCACTTTGGGACAGTCAAGCAATTTAAGAAAAAGAAAAAAAAGGCCCAATGTTTGAGGTTTTCTTTTTTTAGTTGTTTAAAAAAGTTGTAAAGACATGGTTAATTGAAACAAATTAAAAATCTTTCAAGATTTTTTTCTTCTAATAGTCATATAATTAAAATCTTGTTATTAACCAAATGTATTCTGCATCTTTGTACTTTAAAAGATAGGTATTTCCTTAATAGTTCTCTTATAGTTATTTTTAAATCTTCAGTTTTATCTTTATCATTCTGATTCTCATCATAATTTTAATTTAAAGATGTACCCCAATTATTAATGTTCGATAGATAAAAAGGACATGATCTAGGCGAAACTCCTATAGAAACAGGTATTTTGTATACATGCTAAATTTAGAGAAATGAAAGACAACCACACATTATGATTTCAAACCTGCTATAATTTTGTTAATTCCCCTTTGTGATCTCCTGCCTTGACTTTCTTGTCTTTCCCCTACTGTTCATAGGGCAATGATAGGGATTTCCAAAACCTGATGTTTCACAACAAGTCAAAGGATGCTGCTTTAAACTAGTCGTCCCCCTCCCCCCCAATACAGTCCTGATTTAAAATATGAGCACAAAATTATTTGCTAGATGTTAACTGAGATGTAGATTAATTAGGGACATATTATGCAAAAAAGTTTGTAATAGTAGAAAGAGACAAGAAGAAATGTGATGAAATATTGGCCTAAAGTAACAAGTTGTTTTCAGAATGTACTCATTTTGAATTTACTGTGTATTTGAACTTTTGTTAGTTTATCTAAGTTGAGTCATCAAAACTGGAAAACTTGTTTCAAAGATATCCTTCAAATTCTATAAAATCAGTGTTTCACCTTTAAAAACCTATAAGGTCAGACAGGATTTTATAAAAGTGTGTGTGTGTGTGTGTGTGTGTGTGTGTGTGTGTATGTATGCGTATGCATATGCCTTTTTTATTATGTCATTCCAGATAATTTTTTTATTGCTATAGTTTGGGAAAACATGTGTTATTTTATTTAAATTTGCCCTGGGAAGAGGATTTGTGTCACTTGCGTGTTTTAGCTTTGTCACATTTAGTCAGTCATGGGAAAAAGGGTACATTATCATTTTAGTATTATAATGCTAATTATAAATTTTTGGTAGTAGAACAAATGAGAGTGGTTATTCTCTAATCATCTTTTGTAATAATACCCTAACATTTAGATGTTAAAGTGTTCAGTAGACATGTGGAAAGTGTTTTTAGTTGGCTACTGTAAGATTTTAGAAAAATCAATCAAGGCATTAAGATTATGTATCTTTCTTTCAAAACATCTTTCTTTTTTTTTTCTGGACTGGGGATTGAATGCAGGGTCATTCTACCACTGAACTATATCCCTGTCCCTTTTTATTTTTTATTTTGAGACAGGATCTCACTAAGTTGTTGAGGCTGGCCTCAGACTTGGGATCCTCCTGCCTCAGCTCCCCAAGTCACTGGGATTACACGCTTGTACGAATGCCTGATCTTCAAAAAGTCACTCTCATTGCAAAGATCTTGACCTCTCTTAGCTTTTAATGTGAACCATTCTCTTTACAAGAATGGGAAAATGTAGTTATTTCGCTCTGATATATAGTATTTTGTGTTTTGTGATTTGTTATATAGCCTCTTATGTGAAATTGGTCAAACTACTGTTCACCCTTCAAGATTCAACTCAGATATTTTCTCTGAAGGATTCTTTCCCCAGGAGATGTTGTTTCCTTAGCACTTTTTAATGTTCCTCTATTTAAGCCCTGTATACATTCGATTATAATTGTTTACCAGTCTTTCCCATAAGAGTAGTTCCTTAAGGGCAGGTACTAAATGTTTCTTGAACAAATTAATGAGCAGACCTTTCTCTGCTTTTCCAATCGTGATATAAAGTTTATATTGTCATCTTAAGCACACTGTTAGAGATGTAGGTGCATAATAATTTATGCAGAATGGATTAAAATAAATAAAATGACTCCCTAACTTCTTCATTGTTCCTTGAGGTGAATTGATGTATATTTTCTAAATACAGTACTCAACTTATAGTAGGTCTTCAAATATTTATTAAAAAGGAATGAATCTTTTCTTACCTATAATATGTATTTTGCCTACATAGCATCAGTTAATATTTTTTTTTTTTTAGTTTTTGGCAGACACAACATCTTTGTTTGTATGTGGTGCTGAGGATCGAACCCAGGCCGCACGCACGCCAGGTGAGCACGCTACTGCTTGAGCCACATCCCCAGCCCATAGAGAATTTTTTTTAATATTTATTTTTTTAGTTTATAGCATCAGTTAAAACCCTTTGTTTAAATTTTTAAAGATATGTATGTGCAGTTGAAACAAATAGTTTACGTGGTTATCCAAAATAAATAAATGAAAGAGATTCTGCTCGCTTACTTCCCCAATTTCCTTTCCTAGAAGCACTTTTACCTCTTTTAGATTACTGTGATATTACCTCCTACTCTCTAATATGCTTGTTTAGTAGATACGCAACATAGCTTGATGGTTAGGAGCATGGAGACTCCAGAATTAGACCTTCTAGGTTTGATCCTTCCCCTGTCATTGACTAGTTTTATATAACTTTGGGTCTCTTAAACTCTGTGTGCCTCAGTTTTCTCATTTTGTAAAGTAGTATGTCTCAGAGTTGTTATAAGAATTAAATTAATTTGGAAAACCCTTAGAATTTTTTCTGACTTTCAATTACCTAAATGAGTGTTTGTTAACTTAAATACTCCTTGCTTTGCTTTTGACTTTCTTACTTCTTGGATAGAAAATGAAGATATGCCCAGTTGGTAATTCTTCTTACAAATGCTGCTTCCTTCCAATATTATATCATTCTTGATTATTCAATATTCTTGTAAAAGATGACTACTTTTCTTATCCAGAAAATGTCCTGTGGTTGCTTCCCTCTTCCTACCCTATCCCCACGTATATAGAATGTGGAAATGTTAGGGAGTTCTCCCCTCCTGAGTTTATATTTATCAGTATAATCTGTTTTCTCCAAGTTGCCCCACTCCTCCACTTTTGTATGATTTGGGCTCTACTTTGCTTCCTCAAACATCTGGTAATTCTTGGTGTGTGCAAGTGCTTAAGTGTAAGAGGACTAGAGAGGTGATGAGAAATTTTCCATGCTGCTTGTAAACTGCAGTGAAGTGGCTGGAGGCAACTGCCTCCCCCGCCCCCCCCATTTAGTTTTTCTCTATATTTATCACTAATTCTCCATTTTATTAGTTGTCTTAATGTCAACATCAGGTATTGTTACCAATTTCATCTTCCTGAGGAAGTCTTTCTCATAATCTCCATTCTGGACTGATTGCTTTCTAGGCTTGGTATACAAGTATTGTAGGATTCCCTTCACTTTCTCCTGTGTTTGATTGCTGTTCTCCAGTGACCAGTGTTGTCTTCATTCTTGATTTACTTGATGTTTTAAAATGACTTCTGTATACTCCGACACTTGTTTAGTTCTTTGGTTAGGTAAAGAATACTAGGTGGGAAAATTATCTTATAGTTTTGTACTGTTGCTTTCTAACATCCAAACTGCTTTTGAGAAACCTAAGGCCATTTTTATTTCTCATCTATTGTATGTGACCTGTGTGTTTTCCTTTTTCCATTTTTTCCCCCTCTATCCTCATTTAATAAATTTGTGAAAACTCTTAAAACTTTGTTTCTGTTCAGAAATTTTACCATGTTGGTCTTTCATGGGTCTATGTTCATTTGTGTGGTGCTGCTGAGTATTTGATACGTGTTTTTTCAGTATGGAAACATCTTTTAGTTCTGGGACTTTTTCTTGATGAGATTTGTTGATTACTTTCCATTATTCTTTCTTCCATTTTCTTAAACTAATTCAGTGGGCCTTCTTGACTGGTCTTCAAATTTTCTGTCTTGCTCTATTTCTATTAAGTTCTCATTTTTCTTATTATATATTTAATTTCCAAGAGCTTTTTTGTTGTTGTTGGTATTTGTTTATTTTTGTGTATTGTTCTGATTTGATAAGGATAGTAACTTTTTCTTAGCTCTCTGAGTATATAAATATTAGTGCTCTTTTTGTTTTGTTTTTAGTTTTCTGTGTGGTCTGTTTTCTCCAGAGTTTGTTTTTCTTTTTTACTTTGATCTTTATCTTTGGATAGCTGGTAACTGTGTGTAAGAGTAAAGAATTAAAATGCTGGTTGGAAATTCTTAGGCTTAGCGAGGCTTGTCAATTGTTGGTTTCACTCTATGGTAACCTGGCTGGCCATTTGGTTGAGGGATTCCTGATATCATGCATGTATTTCCTCCTAATTGATTAGATGGCTGTAAGAAGACTTTCCTGATCTTGCCTGGAAATGAAGGTCTGTCTTCAAGCATTTTTGGTGATAGTGGAGGGAGGGGTTTAAGGAGAAATGGAGTAAAAATTCTTAGGGAGTCTTAGCATCGCAAAATACATTTCTTCACTTAACTTTGTTTTCAGTATATTCTCCTACCTTTGCCAGGCTTTCTTGGTCCTGAGATCTTGTGTTTTATTTTCTTTAGACAATATACTTTGGGTTTTTTGTTTGTTTGTTTGTTTGTTTTGAGTTGGGAGAAAAAGTTGCTATCTGTGGGGTTGGTTACAATCTTCCTTATTTTAGGACCCTTTCTCCTACCCACATCCTGTTTCCTATGAATGTGGTACTGCTAATTCCTGAGCCTTTGGTGGATTTTGCAGTATAAATTGGGTTTGTTCTTGATTTTCTCCACTGTTTGCTGAAGATTTCATTTTCTAGTGTTTGCTAAGTCATTTGTCACTCAACCATCTGTTTTCTAGCTTCTAAATTTTTGTTGCTCTTGTTCCCCACCCCTTTAAAAACTCCTTTTCTGTTTTAGTTGAGCTTTTGGGGGGAAATGGTGGGAAAAACAAAAAAAGGAGATGTATGTTTACTATTGTTACACATCTGTTTCAGTGGTAGAATGCTGTGCTATTAAATGTAAATAATGATCTAATCTTAATAAAGCTATTGTACTAATATGTGATCTATAATGAGTAATATACATGAATTTTAACAGTGGAATTGCTTAGCTAAATCCATCATTAATAAGGATAGTGCATAACTCAGTATTCTATTCATAGATGATTAACAATGTTAGATTCAGTAAATGTTACACTGAAACACTCAGCCTTGTAAATTAAGTTTTTTTTTTTTAAATTTTACTAGTGAATAATGAAATTTACTGAGTGTATTAGAGAGGCCAAGTGAGTTGTCTGAGGTTGAATATATACCAATAAAGCTGAGCTAAGGTTCAAAGCCATCTTTCCAATTCAGAATTTAGTGCCATTTCTACGACTAATAAAGCCAGCAAGAAGGCTGTTGATCATAAATAATATTAGAGTGGCTGAACTTGAAAAAAAGAGCAGGCTTGATTGCTTTAATATAAATGATGGAGTTGTCATGGGACATTGTTTTCCTATAAACCCTTGTTCAGAAAAAAAAGTGGGTGGGTAAAGTTATCACAGTGGAGTGCCTGCAGCAGGCAGTCAAATGTCAAGTTAATTTGGACATGTTATTTTGAAATTTGTATGAAAATTGTCCTTTTAGGAAAATCATTTAAATTTTCTAGTAATGTAAATTCATTGTTTTTAAACATTGGCTTCAGACTCTCAAAACAAGTAGATGTTGTTTATTGTTTAGAAAGTTTAAAAATATGAAACTACAAAGCATAACCTGTTCTGATGCTGCAGTATCAGAACCCTGGTGGTTGGTTTTTGCTGTTACTGTTGTTAAGCTTGTATATGTCATGATATAATGCTGAGAGCCACAGCCAGTCTGTATGGCCCCTGGCATTTTGCCAACATTATTGATTGACAGGCAAGGCGTTAATATCTGCCTCTGCCGCTACTTTTGAGTTCTAGCGCTATTTTTGAGATCTTGGGGGGGGGTGGGGTGACGAATAAGTTGTGTTCGTTGGTACAGCAGGAGTAGGAGCCATTTATTGTAGGGCAACAGAGGTATTTATACATTTTGCACAGCTTATCTTAATTAGCATAAACTAAATACATCAGTCAACCAATAAGAATCTCCACACTTAATGGCTGGCTTTTGTTACTTTTCAAACTGCTCCCTCTGGCATTTTGCAAGGCACCATCCAGACTTGTTTACGAACTCTAACATTCGCCTGGCAAAATACCAGGTGTTATTTTGACTTGTTTACAGACCTTAACAGTATAATATGCTTTATGGCTCATTAAAACAGCTATATGAGAGGAAATATTAAAAGCATCTTTACACTATTTGAAAAGGTTAATTTGTACTGAGTTTGAGAGTCTAGATTGAGTAGTTTCCCAGTCTCACAAGTGCTTGAATGCCTTCCTCCCCACCATTTCTTCTTTACCTCTCTTTTTGACCAAGAATTCTTACTTGATTTTTTTTTTTTTTAGTAGAGTCGTTAGGCATAATTGGCTTTAGTTCCTTCTTGAAAATTCTTTCACTTTCTGTAATAACCTTCTGTTTTTTCCCCACCTTTCTGACCACTTCTCTTTAGTCTCTTTCAGCTTCTTCTCTCTCAGAAACTAATAGTTTCTTTGAATGTCTGAGTCCTCTTCCCATATACTATCTTTTCCCTGTTCCCAAAGCTTTAAAGAGGCTCTTAATACTGTGGACTCCTGAATGCATGCCACTAGTCTAGCCTTTTCTTCTTACCTTTGGATTTACATAGTCATCTATCTTTTAAACATCTCCACATTCTCCTCAGCCTCTCACTCTCAACAGGTAGTAAATTTATCCCTTAATTACCTAACCCATCACGTATTCTGCTTTAGTCTTCATTTCTCTCTCTCTTTCCATTTTATTTTGAGGGACTTGTGTTGTTCAGTCTGGCCCCAGCTTGCCTCAGCCTTAGGTGTAGCTGGGATTACAGTCATGTGCTGACACCCTGGACTAGTTGTCTTTATTTTGAAAATCAGATTTCACTTTAGAAATCCTAGAGTCATTCTTCATAACCTCTTTTCATCAACTTCCATAGTCTGACCATTTCTTCAAATTCATCTTGAATTTACCTTTCTTCCATCCCTACTGCCACAACTCTAGTCTGAGGTTACAGTAGCTCTCACTTAAAAGTAATGTGTGCACATATGCGTGTAATAGCTTCTTCATCGAGTCGGCTGCATACATTTTGCCTTTTTCTAATATAATTAGATTAGAATTGTTATAGTAATATAGTATGCTGCTGTCAGAATGATAGAATGAAATATATTTTTAATTGGGAAATTGAGCCTAGGGGTGCTTTACCACTGAGCTATCCCCAGCCTTTTTTTTTTTTTCTCTCCCGCATTTTTGAGAAAGTATCTTGCTAAGTTGCCTAGACTGACCTTGAACTTGTGATTCTTCTGAGTCACTAGTGTAGGTGTGTGCCACCACAGCTGGCTGAAAATGATAGGCGTAGAGTGGAAATCTCTTCCATGTAACTCACTTGCTCAAGTCCCCTTGAAGGCTTGCCATTTGTTTCAAGGTAATTACTTTCTATTTCTGTTTATTCCTGTTCTCATATTGTGCCATTTTTCTCCATTCTACAGTCCAGTTGCTCTTGACCTTTTTTCAGAAAGCTGCTCACCTTGCCTCCTCCTAGATCTTTATACATGCTGTTCATTAGCCAGGACATTCCCCTATGCCATCTCCCTTCCATTCTTGTTTAAAGCTTAACTATCACTTTTTGAGAAGACTCAGGATATAGCAATTCAAACTTAGGTTCACATTAAAGGTTCCTTATTCTTTTCCTTTTTAATGCTATTACTATTTGTAATAGTAATATTTGTAGTTAATATTTGTAGTTGTTTTTTTTTTTTTGCGATATCTGATTATTTTCAGCTTCATGAATTGGGATGTTTGCTTTGCTATTACAGGCCCAAAACCTATGCCAGTGCTTAATGTATAGTAGATACTCAGCAAAACCTGGATTAATAAAGAAAATAATTGTTATTATTGTCATAAGAAAATCAGGGGAAACATCCAACCAAAAGAAAAGCAAGGGAAACATCCCTTTAAAAAGATTACCCCAATCTTTTGAAAGATAAGTTCTTTATAAATGGTCCTATAATACCATCATTTTCCCCTTTTAATAGAGATGACTGAGAATAAGTTGATTTATTTTTTGTTGTTTGTGAGCCAAAAAAAAATGATGCTTAGTTGGATATTTTTAATAAGAATTTTGTTTTATATTTATCTATGCTTATGCCGATAAAAATTCTTTAACTTGAATGAAATTAGAAATTCATTTATTTAAAGATTGGAATTAGTAATCTTTCTGCTTCTGACTGTAGCCATTTCACATAATGACTTTTTTCATTACTGTTTATATTTGTTAATATATTCTAAACATAATGATTCTTAAATATCTTAAGTCCTACCTTGGGAGTCCTTTGCAGTTTCAGCTGTTGATAATAAAACTTATTAAAAACATAAATACTTAATCTTGTAAAATGAAACTTAAATTTTTTTTAACAGTTTAGTTAAACATTGAGTAATTGTTTAAATTTTTTGAAATCTGTTTTACTTATGGTCATTTTAGTAACTTGTTAAACTAGTAAGTTAGGTATTTTACAAAGGTATCATGAAAAAGGTGATCAGAATTACCACTAAACTTTATTGATTATCTTTGGATACTAAACTTCACTTTTAAGGTTGGAATAGTTAAAACAGAAGGGAAAATGACATTGTCATGCGGCTATCATCAGAGGCTAGTTCTGAGAGTCTTGTTTGTGGACATGTTAGGATTAAATCTGGTAGCTTGGTATAAAATAGCTGATTGGGAGGTTTATTATAACTCGATTTTTTTTAAGGATTAATTTTAGATTATGGTGCGTGGTATTGGCCTAATCCATGGAACCATAGAGTGAAGGGTTCCTCTGAACTTCATGTAGTTAAGACAGATGAGATAGCTAGCATCTTGTTTTTCCAGGCTTTCTAGATTGTTTTTGTAATATCAGCTGACTACTTAGGTTGAGGAACTTTTGATGTCCTGTGTATATTCCTGTGTATTCTTTTTTGAGTGAATTATAGTTTGATTTATAAAATTGCTGATTGTTGATAAAACTTAATTCTCACCTCATCTAGTTATATGATTCCTTTAAGTCTTTTTGAGTGTATTCACAGGGTAACATAGCCTACTGACTAGTTAGGTATGCATCAGAGGTATAAACATGGTTGAAATACTATCTAGATATATATACATATGTAATTTGCTCTATTACACATGTATATTTTTAGTTCTGATAATAATAACACTAGTTTTGCATGATTTCTCTGGATTGTTTTTTAATAAAACATTTTGAAGTAGATTATGTCCTCTTGAGTCCCAGCAGTCTTGAAGTTATAGGATATTTTTGTTCAAGTTTGATAGAAGAAGAGACTCAGGTTTGTTTATTCAGTCTATAATTAAATGACAAGTTCCTACTAGGTGCTATGTGCCGTTTAACTTGTTTGTAGACTATTAACAATTTAGCAATAATAAAAGTAGTAGGAATAGTGATAATAAAGAATAAAATGGTCGAAAATCATATTGCTTGCTATTCTCCAAATTGTTCTAAGCATTTACATATATTAACCTATTTAATTTTCAGAGCATCCTATTGTGTCATTATCACCATTTTATAGGTGAGGAAACTGAGGATAAAGTGATTAAGTATCTTATTCAAAGTCACATAGCTATTAAGTAGGAGCTGGGATTTAAATCCAAGCATTCTTATTCCGGAGTCTGTGCTCATAATGACTTTGCTCTTTTGTCTCTGTAGCATATGATCAGAACCAGGATGTTCTGTTTCCTTAAGTCAGTTTAAGTGCTTTGGGAAGCACTGGGAACTGAAGTGAACTTAAACTATTCTCTGTTACCAAAAAAATGGTAGAATACTCGAGACTGGGTGATTTATAAAGAGAAGAGGGGGGTTTTTTGGACTCATGGGCCTGAAGTCTGGGAAGTCTAAGATCAACAACTGCATCTGGTGAGGGCCTGGTGCTGCTTCAACTCATGGTGAAAAGCAGAAGGGCAAACAGGTACAAAGGGGGTAAAACAGGAGGGGCAGTTTTACTTTGTAACAACCCATTCTTGTGATAACTAACCTAGTACAGAGAGAGTTAACCCAGCCCAGGGAGAAAGGCATTAATCTTTCTTCATGATCTGATCCCATTACTCTTAGAGTTTCTGCTTCTCAACACTGTCACACTGGTCATCAGATTTCAACATGAGTTTTGGAGGGGAAAACCAAATTCAAACTGTAGCATACAGATATTTCTGAAGTCATTATATTCTCAAAATACTTGTTCTTGTAGTTCATAAGGTGATGTTAGGCTTATTTCTATACTCAAGTATATAAACTCCACAAGAACAATGACCTTACCTGCTATGCAGTATAGCAACTATTTATATATCATTTACATTTTATTAGGTATTACAAATAAGCTAGACATGATTTGGAGTATCCAAGAGGTGTGTGTGGGCTGAATGTAAATACTCAGGTCTTGGTATCTGCAGTAGGGTCCTACAACTCCCGTGGACACTGAGGGAGTACAGTAAACAGATTGTCATTGCCAGTCTCTCCTAGGAAGGGAAAAGGGGAGGTATTATTTCTAACCATCCACTAGTAATTCCTAGGTCTACCATAAAGGAAGTAATGTAGATCTCAAATTATTTGAAATATGGAAGTATTAAATTATCATTAAAATGTGCGTGAATTGATAATTTTATTGATACTTACAGTGCCACAAAACTTTTATTCCTTTCTTCATAAGTGCCATTTTTTCACTTTGTCATTTTAAAAACATAAGGATCTATATGTGCATATCTTAAGTTATGCAGAAAGGCATATACTTTCTAAATTTTATTTTAAAATATTTCTCTGTTTGTAAGCTGCTTTAAATATTTTAAGGAATGACTTGGGATAGAAATTCAATACATGGGAAAAGTACGACAAAGTAGGAAGTGATAAGTTAGGAGAGATACTAGTAGAGCAATATTGGGAGTCAGAGAAGGTTTGGGATCACATGCTTGAGGAGGAGACATTTGAGAGTAAAGTTTGATAGCACCGAGGATTAGTAAGTTATTGTAGTGAGAAAACAAAAAAAAAAGTATAAGGAGTGTTTACAGGAAAGAATATAAGACATCATCTAAGTTAGTGGGAGATGGAATACGAAGTATAAGGCTAACTTTGAAAAGCCTGTGTAGTTCTGTGGTAGGGTACTTGGTTAACATGCATGAGGCTGTGGGTTCAGTCCCTAGCAGTGGTGAGGAAAAGGAGGGAAAACAAAAGCCTTAGAGGTAAGATTGAGAGGTCTGGACTTTATTGTACATGGAATCATGGAATGGAGATTGATTCCTTTGTTTTGTGCTATGTAATGGCCTGAGCAGTGCTGTATTTTAGGAAAAATCTAGTTCTATGTGGAATGCCTCATTTGCTTCCTTTCTGGAATGGAGAATGGGGTATGAGAAACTCAGTAAATCCTTTTTCCTCAGTCAGTGATGGACATGGAGGCACATTCACTTTGTTGAATTTGAGGTAATGGTTTGAATTGGTGACTTTGGCCTCATTAAGGAAAGTAAAGGGTAAGGAACCAGTTCACAGGCAGTAACATTGTTCTTATCCAGAGGTTAAACACTGTTAACCTAATTCGTTGGAGCACAGCTCTGGAAAATAAGGACCTCAAAAAGTGCTTAAGGGGCTAGGGATGTAGCTTAGTGGTAGATTGCTGGCCTAGGATGTATGAGGCCCTGGGTTCAGTCCCTAGCACTGCAAAAGGAGGAGGAAAATAAAATGGCTTGAAATTGCTGTCTCAAAATAAAGCTGTGTGGAACCTCCTGCTTCTCCCCCCTGCCATTTTTTTTGCATAGCATTTCTGATCCTTTTCTGAACTTTCTTTTTTCTTTTTTAACATTTGTCTTACATTTGTTAGCTTATCATCTTAGGGATAAAGATGATGGGAGGGAAAAGAAATGGAATTCTGAAGTACTTTAGGTGACATCAGGAAACTAGTAGCATATATAGTCTGATATGAAGTTAGGTGTAAGACACTTTAAGGACACTTCAAAGAGCTGTATGCTATTGAATGTTTACTACTTGAAAGCTAGATGATGTTTGGTTTGTTCTTTCCAGGATGTATGCATATCAAGAATAAATTTCAATAATGTTAATTACCGAGCCATGGATAAGTATGAAGAAACTGTTTTAGTTGTATTTTCTTCCACAGTAGCATTTAACCATAGATGAATCACTTCACTTGTCTGTATTGTATTTTTCCCATTCTAAATATGACAAATGCTTCACATTTTCCTAGCTTTTAGGGTAGTAAGGTTATTCCATTGGATATTTGTAAATGTATATTATAAATAAAAGCTAGATTTCTACCTACAGAAATTACAAAGAATATTTGTAGTAATATTCAATAGTAAAATTAGACATCCCTAATAGATGCTATGATTTAAGTATTTATTCATTATTCATTGAGCTGAGGTCTTCCTTTGTTCCCCAGGCTGGCCTCAAACTTAACAATATTCCTGGCACAGCTTCCCATGTAGCTGGGATTACATTTGTGTAACACTGTACCCAGCTCTAATTTTAAGTAATTATTTACCATGATTTTTATTTTTAGTTAAGTTTCTGATGAATAAATGATCTATTGTTTATTACCTGTTCTGCATAGGATTTTGTAGGTAGTTTCTGATGTAGATACTTTGTTATAATTATTTTCTTTGAAATTGCCATTTTTAGCATATTAAATCAAAAACTATATCAAGGGAAACTGATGTCTCTCATGTTTTTAATCCTTTTTAGAGAACTGGACAAACAACCCAATTTCTTCTAAGGAAGTTTTTATTTATGCTTAATATTACATTAATTTTATTTTCTTGATTGTGTTTTCTATATAATTTTGTTATGGTATTTTTTGACAGCTATTCTTTTTGTTGAGGAAGTAGTCCCATGTTTTAAAAGGAAAAACTGTTGCTTTTTGAAACTGGTGTTCAGCTAACTTCTAAGTTATTGTAGTAAGTAAATTTATTTTAAAAAATGTGCTGCTTTGTAAGTTATCTTTTTTGCTTGATTATTATAGTGTTCTGCACTGCTCAGATGCTGATAACCCATCCACTGACTCTTTCCTTTTCCTCTTTTCAGGCTTTTTTTTGAGATGGGGGAGCTATAATTTACCTACATTTTTCTTTTAGAAACAAGCAAGGTGCCATGTTTTTAGTTGTTGCTCTAGTTTTTTGTAAAATCTTGAAATAATGGATTTGGACGATTCCCAAGCTGTTCATCTTCATTGTGTATTATTTTCTTCCGTGGGAATCCACCAAATATCAGTTATTTTCCGAAATAACAGCGGAATGTATATTTGTACAACTGATATATTCTGTTATTAGGAATTTGATGAATTTTGAGGCTCCATGCAGGAAGGGTGGGTCCAGAATGAGAATATGGTAATGAGAATTTATAATATGCCATACTAGTTTTCTACTTTTATCTATTTCCCTGGAACTCACAATAATAAAAACCCATGATATCGAATACTGATTTTTTTAAGGAAAACATTTAATGCTTATTGAAGTTGTATAGTATTTGAATTAGCAACCAGATTGACTCCTTTCTTTTGTAAATTTATACTAAGATTGATAATGAATTCATATGGGACCTGAGAGGCCTAAGAGGGGATGCGTCTAAGATTTCCTTTATAGTTTTAAAGTGAAGTTAAGATGATTTGGTTACATAACTACTAAGTGGTGGAGCTGTATTAGTATTTCATTCGGCAGTTTGATTCTTAAGCTTGCACTTTTAACTACCTTTTGCAGATATCCCATGTCCATTGATAAGTAGTCTTTACCCTAAGAGCATGGAGGCATTTGACCCTATAGACTTCAGTAATTCCTTGGGGTGCTATTTTATCGAGTTCTCTGGTGATTGATGTTTCTGGTGATGATTTTTTAATTTCAATTATAATTTGTTTTCTTAGTACATTTTCTAGGCAGTTTATACCCCAGATGGTTAAATTTCCAAATTTATTGTTTAAGTGTAAACTTTAAATTTGGAGAATTTGCTGAAGTAGAATCAAGTTTAAGAAGAATAGGTAACTGTAGAGACCCCAATTTTATGACATGAACTATCAATAAATCAGGTTAGTAGCCTTCTGTTGGTCTCAGTTTTTATCATAAGCTGTCCATACTTAAGACACTTTCTTTAAGCTTGATGTCGTCAAATTACATTAAAATATTTTAAAAAGCAGAAACCTTGGTTGGGGGAAATAGCTCAGTTGGTCAGAGTGCTTGCCTCACATGCATAAGGCCCTGGATTCAATCTCCAGGAAAAAAAAAAAATCCCCCCCACCCCAAAATCTTTAATTAGTTGAATCATAATAGCACATTTTATGACTCAGATCTTTAATTTTGAGTTGTTACAGCTTATATTCACATCACATGCTTGTTATTGGAACAAGAAAGTGCTAATTTATATGAATGCTTTAATATTCATTTGAAAAATAGGGTTTGCCTTGACTTTTTGCTCATTATCCTGGAAGGGTAAATTTATTATTATTTTTTTCTCTAAGATAATTGCATCAGGTATTCTATTCTAGATTTTTACAGTAGAGCTCCTTTCTTTCATTTTCATTGTTTTTCCTGATTCATTTATAAACATTGAAGTTATTGAAAGAAGCAGTTAGATCTTTTCTGTTAACTATAATGCAAAAAAAAATCTATCTTAAAAGATATAGTAGCTTTGCTTATCATTTAATAGTAATATGGTATGTCTTATTTACATGTTTAATAATTTTTTACTTTCCACTAATATAAAATAGCCAAAAGCCAGTAATTTTTTTTAACTTCTGATACAAGTTGATTGCATTTCTAACATTGTATTTATTGAGTTTGTTTTCGACAACCTAAAATTGCTATTCTCCTCAATACACAGGCAGTTGCAGAAAAGCGAGACTGTTTTAACTGAGTTACCTTTTGCAAAATGGGCAGGCTGAGACTCACTTTGGTTTTTTTTTTTTTTTTTTTAAGAATTTCAGTAATCTTTCTAGTTCTAGTCTGATTCTTAGTCTGTGAGGATCATCTACAAGTGGCTTATTAGAAGTTGTTCCAATATGTAAAAACAAAAGCTTTTAACAGGTGGATACTTTGGCCTAACAAATTCAAATTGTGCTATATTGAGCTTATGAATATGGGACTTAAATACTCTTAGACTCTTTTAAAAGCTGAACATATGAGTAGGGCAGAAAAACTAAGAAAAGTAGAAAGGGAGTAGAAGATCTTAAAAAGCAGCAGAAAGGAAAGAGGTGGATTGATAATTTGTTAAACAATTGGTATAGTCCCTCAGTGACTATAAATTTATCAATGTAAATTATTTTAGCAAAAGCACCTGAACTAATTCAAGAAATTGTTTGTTAGTCTGGAAGACTATTTATAATACTTCTGCTATTTTCTGTTACTGTGATGGAGTATTTATTCTGGAAATATTTATTGAATGATGTTATATACCCAGCACTGAGGATACAAAAAAAAGGACATGGTTTTGGCCTTCAAAGTTTTAATACCTTGAAGAAACATCATAAGATCTTGGTATGCCTTCTGAATAATCTAAATTAAGTTATAATTATTACTCAGTATATGGCATATATAATAGCTTATCTATTCAGATTAATTGATTGAACCAAGCTGTAGATTAATGAGCATAGAGCATAATGAGGTAGAATTTAATAAGCATTAGCTTTGCTGTCAGACCTGGTATAATCTTATTTCTTCTACCTCTTCATTGTGTGGCCTTCATAAACGAGTTAAACTTTCTAGCCTGATTTCCTTATCTGTTATGTGGGAGTACTACCCCCTTGCACTATTTGGGAGGATCAAAAGAGACAAGATGTGTAATTCACTTAGTTCAGTTATTCTTGGTAGTTCCTGTCAATGGTGGCTGCTCTTATTGTGTTAAAGAAGAGTGGTTCTTTTCTTCAGCACCATAAATTGAAATGGAAAGATTGCCTAAATGTTCAAAGACTCCTAAATGAGTGATTCTGTGTCTTTGTGATATTTTTAGTATAGCCTTTCTTAGCTGGAATTCCATAAGATAATTAATCTGCATAGAAAAAGGGTGGCTATTTTCTCACTTAAAAATAGATATATCTAGGACCATCATTCGAGATGCATAAAAGAAAAGTGAATTCATTACATACAGTGGAGGTATTAGGAATTAATTCTTTTGCCAAATTCCATGCTGCTGGGGCTGTACTATATCTATTTGAAAATTACTTTGAAATTTTTAAATTCAAAAAACAAAAGTTTATACCTTTCCTCTTTTTCTTAATGGGGAACAGGGTACTTAGAAGAGTGTCACATAGTGGTTTGTTAATGTTTCAGAATAGAACCATTGCCTGAATCAAGTGATTTTCAAACTTTTTCATTCTAAAGATTGTTTTAGATGGGCATGATGCCTTGAAGACCATCTGTTCCATGCTTAGTCCCATATGGGACTGAAAACTATCTCCTTAGAATGAATGGGATTAATCAGTTTGTTTTTAATAAGATAATGAGTCAGTATCTGGTATTTAAATTTCAAAGATTCATTGAACTGGATTTTGAAATTGAGTATAAAGTTTCAAAACTGGTATTTCTGTAATACTGGTTCTTCAAGGGGGAAAAATGTTCTAGAGCTCAGGAATTATTATGCATTATCTTTGAGGTTGACACATTAGTTTATTGAAGACTAAGAGATTCTGCAAAGACACACAGACAATTTTATTTTGTTCACTCCTACTTTTTTCATCACATAACAGCTATTTCTGACTCAGAGAACTAGTGTTCCTTAAAACACACATTGGGAAATGTTAATTTATTTCATTTTATATATGAAATGTCCTGAGTCATGTAGTCAAATGATGGCAGGCCTCAATTGAGCCCATCTTTACATTTGTTATTTCACTATAACAGTTCCTTTTCTGTTTACCTCCCTGTATTTTGTAAGTATATAGTTCATATTAGAAGTAAAAGTATAATTGTTATCATATGAGAGTGTACCAAGCAGACATCTGGCAGACATTTAGAAACACATTTTGAAAAGTACAGCATTGACATATTCTCGCAGGCACAGCTAATTGGCCCTGTCTTTGTAAATGGTTTGTAGTTGTTAGGGATAGACTTTATATGTGATAGTATATTCCTGAGGGAAATCTGTAAATAGGTTAGAAAGAACTAGTTTAATATGATAAAACATTCTAAGATAGGGAATCCAAGTTTGTTTTATGCTCCAATTGTCACCAATATAGAATGTTCTACTAACTTCACTTTCTGTGTTTCTTATGTTAGACGGTTAAATCTTGTTATCATTAGCTTATAAAGGAGCTAGTTGAATCTTCTTTGTCTACTATTTGTTATGTATGCTTATTTAAGAAATGGATTATGAGAGGAGTACACAAGGGTATGTCAAAATCTGAGGAGAAAAATTGAAAAATTAGTTCTATGGGGACTAAAATATTTATTACAGGTGAAAATGATGATTATTTGAGGTGTTTCTGAATATTTACTGGTAATTATGGAAGGAATTCTTGGCTTATTTGGGAATGTCTTCTAAGATGAGCTATCATAAAACTACAGAAGTTGTAAAAGTACTAGCTCAATTCAAATTTTGAAGAGGAATGAAAAGAGTTTTTTTTTTCCCCTCATTAGAAATACCATAAATATGGTATTATATCTGACTAATATGTAATCAGTGACTTACTAAAACCTGTGAAGGAAAATATGTTAGGCTCATTTTTCAGAGGAAGCATATCCACATGTGAAGATCTTTGATTGTTAAGAATGTGAGCTGAGCTCCGAGATTCACACCCTAATCACAGCAGCTCAGAAGGCTGAGGCAGGAGGATCATGAGTTCAAAGCCAGTCTCAGCAACTTAGCAGGGCCATAAGTAACTCAGTGAGATCCTGTCTTTAAGTAAAATACAAAAAAAAAAAAAAAGCAAAGAATCTGAGTTCTCGTTGTATTGGCGCTTGAAAGGGCTTACACCATAATCACTTGTGACTTGTACAGTTTTACTGATAGCCGCAGTGCAATGTTAACTGAACTCCATGTCTTTCTTACATTAAATCATATTTCTTAAGTTGTTAGTTTGGTGGTGGTAATGATCTGTTTTCTTTATATGTTTTCACCATTTCTTTTTTGGCAGTATTTTCCCTTTCAGACATGGATTGTAACTATCAAAAATTTTTTCCTGAAATGTTTGGAAAGTAGAAACAGCTATGAGAACTGTGAATAGTCAGTGCAGACACCGGGATTAAGTTTCTGCAGGATTTAAATTTGGAATATAAAGTTGGAAATTTGTAATAATTCTGATTTGTAGTCTCATTGTCATGTAGAAATTAATTACCTGTTACATAGGTGAGAGACACAGGATTTCATAATTTCTGATAGTTTGCTGACATGGTTTCTAAGGTTCAGGATGCACTCTCTCAGCCTGACATTTTTACCACCTTCTTTGTCACCTGAGGCTCAATTGCTACAAAATTACAATAGAATAAACTAAAAGGTGCATTTGTAAATAACTTTGTTATTTAAAACATGTGTTCTATTTTATTGATTAAAGGAAAGTACCAAGTAGAAAGCATCCTATTCTTATCTAGTTTATTAAGTGCTAATATCATTTATATTGATTTTCCCCCCCTTAGGCTCAAATTAAGATGAGGAAATTGATAACATTCTTTTGATCTTTATACACAGAATAAGAAGTAGATATGTGATAGAATATCAAAATAATAATTAAAATATATTACAATTTAAGTCAACCACAGCCTTCATATATAATGTTATTTATTCTGGAACAAACTGAAGACTTTTCTGGATGGCAGAGTTGTCTTTCAATCCAATTTATTATTTCTAGATTATTATTGTAATTATAACAGAAATGATGACTTACACTATGATTATATTTACATTAAGACAATAAAATTTATTAATCTTTATAACATTCTCCTACATTTAAAAAATTAATCTTTATATTAGTAAACAAACTAGATCCTGGTTTGAAAAAAAAGTTCAGTATCTTTCTTTTTGTAGATATTTTAAAATGAGGTGGTTTTCTTATTACTATTTTCACATACTTTCAGATGTAAGCTTTTCAGGTTCACTTGAAACATCTCTTACTAGATTGTTTATTTTCCTGATACTAAGTTGTTAAATTTTGTTACATTTTATTTCCAAATTTTATTGCCTTGTCAAACTTGGATAGGTTGAAAGAAATAGCAAAGCCATTATTCTGAAAGTGTCAACTGATCTGTTTAATGAAATAGAAGGAAAGAATTTCAGATCCTACTTAAAACAATGTATTTATTCTAGCATTTTCATTTTATATTAAGAATTTAAAAAGAAGTGCTTAATTGTTAATTAAAATAATATGATTTGGAAATGTATATATATTAATTATAATCAGGATTCTGTAGTCAAACTAGTTTTTTTTTTTTTTTAAAGAGAGAGTGAGAGAGGAGAGAAAGAGAGAGATAATTTTTAATATTTATTTTTTAGTTCTTGGCGGACACAACATCTTTGTTGGTATGTGGTGCTGAGGATCGAACCCGGGCCGCACGCATGCCAGGCGAGCGCGCTACCGCTTGAGCCACATCCCCAGCCCGTCAAACTAGTTTTGAATTACTTCAACTTTCTAGATGTGTGATCTTCATTACTTTGTGCCTTAGTTTCCTTTTAGTGAAGTTGAGATGATGCTAATAATACTGCATATATTATAGGGTTATTGTGAGGATTGAGTGAGTCAGCATATATAAAATGTTTAATCCATCACTTGGGATATATTGAGCTCTCAAATATTTTAAAATAAAAAGTCATGAATATTTAAACCAACTTTATGAGAAAATGCAAATCATTTGGGAGTTTCATTTTTTGAGTTTTAGTTTAAAACAAAATAATGAATACTATAGCATAAAACTATTTCCTGTGGAAATTTTAAAGAAAAATGATCAGAAAGTTTTCATTTTTAATAATGTAGAAATAAAAATTCATACATAATTTAAGTTGGAAAAACTTTGTAAGTTTTATTCACCTGTTCTGTCATATTCTTGCTATAATCTATAGTTAATTTCTATACTTATTATTATCATAAACATAATTTGGTTTTTCTATTTGTGGAGACATTTTTTTCTTTTGAGCTTCCACATAATTTCTTCTGAATAAGTTTTCTGTGTAGAGAGCTTTTGCCAAAGAAAAAAGAAGCCTATTAGCATATGATAAATTTTCTGAAATTAATATAGAACATAATGTAATGCTATCTTTTCCATTATGATTAGTTTTTTTAATAGCTTTATTTTGTTTATTTTTACATGGTGCTGAGAATCGAATCTATTTCTATTTCCTCACACATGCTAGGCAAGCACTCTACCTCTGAGCCACATCCCCAGCCCAGGATTAGTTTTTTTTTTTTTTTTTTAATTTATTTTTTTAGTTGACGATAGACTTTTTATTTATTTATATGCAGTGCTGAGAATCAAACACAGTGCCTCACACATGCTAGGCAAGCACTCTACCACTGAACCACACCTCAAGCCCAGGATTAGTTTTTAAGGAAAGATTGGACTAAACTTTTCATCCAAATAAAAAATCATGTTTTGAAAAATAAAAAATTATGTTTCTTCTCAGTAGATGTTCTATAGGTGTTAAGACTTATAAAACTTATAAAAAAATAGCACATAGACTTCCTTTAAACTATCACCCAGGTTTGTCTAAATAACTGTAGTACAAATGTAGAAATTAAGAAATTAATACTAATTGATATACTGGTTTGAATTTTGGCATTGTCTACTAAATGATCTTTTTCTAGTCCAGGATTCCAACTAGTATCTCATTGTTTAGTCATGTCCTGTTTCCTTAGCTTTCTTCAAATTTTAGGCTAGTTCTTTATTCTTTTTTTGCCTTTCATGATCTTGACACTTTAGAGTACTGACTTGTTAGGTTGACCCCTCAGTTTTTGTGTGTGTCTGATGTTTTCTCATAATCAGATTGAGAATATGCATTTTTGGCAAGAATTCCATGGTAAGATGCTGTATCTTCAAAGTGTATTGTATCAGGAGATACGTACTGTCCATATGTCCAATTTGTGGTGTTGTTATCTTGATCATTTGGTTAAGAAGGTATCTCTCTGCCAGGTTTCTGAACTGTTAAAATACTACTTTTCTCAGTGGCTCTGGATGAGGTAGAAGGATTGTGAGTTCAAAGCCATCCCTCAGCAAAAAGTGAGCCGCTAAGCAACTCTATGAGACCTTGTCTCTAAATAAAATACAAAATAGTGCTGGGTATGTGGCTCAATGGTTGAGTGCCAAATTCAATCCCTGGTGCCAAAAAAAAAAAAAAAAAAAAAAAAAAGGAAGGAAGGAAAAACATACTAGTTTTCCTTTTGTAATTAACAAATGTGGGTGGGGGTATATTTTGAGACAGTGTAAATATTCTGTTTATCATTATACTTCCACACCTTACTTTGGCATCCATTGATGATTCTTGCTTGATCAGAACCTTTTAAATGTAATTCTTTAGCATCTTTTATGTTTTGTTATTGACTGATAAATAATTTTTCTTATCATAAATGGATAAAGATCCCAAAGGAATTAATGTAAACACTGTAGCCTTAGATTCATTTTTTCTGAGTGTACTCATTATGAATGCAGCACAACCCAAGAATAAAAATACAGTAAAAAAAGGAAAAGTTACCTTTTAAAATAACTTTTATATACGTCATGCTGGCCTTCATAAGAACAGAGCCAAGTATTTCATATTCTGAAAATAAATATGCAAAGAAGATGCTAGAGAAGTAAGAGGTAATGAATAGACCATTTATCAAAAATATTTGTAAGGGTAATTGAGATTTTCTTAAAATTACTTTCAGTAAATCTTTGTCAAATATGCAAACCTCTTTCATTGGAAGGAATCAGACAAACTTAAGGATTTTTGTGCTTTAGTCTTAATTGACTTTGACATTGCCTTTTGCCTTTTATCTTTTATTCCATAGCACATTAACTGCTTTAAAAATAAGTATTGTGGATTTTTAAAAAAATTATTTTACTTTGCCTTATATCTTAGTATGGAGCCTGAAGACACATTTTGGTTAGCAATTTATTGCTTTTATTTCAACAAAACATGACACTCAAGGATCATTGAATCCCAATACCATTTTTAGATGGTAACTTTTCCAAAAGATGGGAAAATGTATTTATAAGGGAATTTGTTAGATATCGGGGTCTGAAAACATTCTACTGGTTAGGTTTTCCATTTTTCATTACAACTTCCTTCTCTTTAGGAAATTGCTTTCCATGATGAAATATGCATCCTCATAATGCTGAGCAGTCCTTTAAGTTCCAGGTTTTTGCCCTTATTATTTTTTAAGGTATATTTCACTTGATATTTTTGAAGATATTTTTCTCCATGTAATAACTTGGCTAACTAATTCTAAGGAAGCTCTGTTTGTTGTGTTTTATGGCAAGATCTCTTATTTTTTGAAATTGAAATTTTTAAACTGAGTGTTCTTGCAGTAATCTGGTTTGTTTTTTTTTAAGTCTCTGAAATAGAACATTAGAAACTCTGTAATAGGTATTGTGATTTTGCTGACACATCAATCATCTAAGGATAATACCTTTGAAGTTTCTGCTGACCATACTAAAAAATTAATCCTAGAAATGAATCCAAAAGAGATTGATCCATGAAAGTAATACTTTTGACAAAGTTTTTATTTCCTTTAGGATTAGAAATTTGAACTTTTTGTATCTGCTTTAGATAATAGCCACTTGACAAAATTCTTCTCATTTCTTGACCAGTAGACTATATCTATTTGTAAAACATCTTAATCATCTGCTCAGTTTGTTAAGCACTTTTCTAGGGGCTAGAGATAGAAAAACTCTGCTTTTGTAAGTTGTTTGTTTTTCTCTTCTTTCTGCCAACTGTAGGGCTGCTTTGATACTTAGAGGAATTTGTGAGAAATTTGTTTTTTATAGAAATGCCTTAGAACCAGAAAGAATGAGTGATAGAAGATAAGAAAAAGATATTATTATGTTTCTAATTCTTGTAAAATGTCTTGTTTTATGAATAATTTATACCTTTATAAACCAGCAAGATCAGTTACAGCACAAGTGAATAGAAATCATGGTCTTAATAGAATCATGTTGCCTTCTATCTCATTACTTAAAAAAATTAAGTATAGGCTTTTCTTTTTCTTTGATATTAGGAATGCTTAAAACTAGTTATCCAGGTATGCTCATTTAATAATTTAGTATTGAAAGCAAATGTTTCAAATAATATAATTTGCTATATATCTCAAAAGAAATTCTCAGCGGTATTCATTTAAAAATACTTAGCTTTATTGTTTCTGATTTGAATGTGACTGGATTTTCAGTAAGAATCTTTAAAAAATTTATGGAAAAAGTTAAAATCATTTTATTTGTGTACTGGCAGATTGCTGATTTTGTTAGCTCTGGTTTGAAGTTCACATTAGTAGTTGGATTATTAGTCCTCCAGTGCACAGTTTTTTGTTTTTTCCTCATCTTAAAATATCACACAGAAGAATGCTGCTTATTAAAGTAGAATTAGTTAAGGTGCTACTGTATCATTTTTGTGAACCTCCGTTAATAATATTCTCACAACAGCTGCCCTTTCTTGTTTGAATGATGACCTTGTTTTGAAAGTGCCTCTATATTTTTCTATGTAAATAATAGATTATCAAATTCAAAGTTTTCATAAATTATAAACTGTTGAAACAAGAGAAATCTATCCTCGATAATTTCAGAATAATTTTTACTTAAGAAATCTGTGTGTTTATTTCTGAATATGTTGAAGTTTTGATACTTTGGGCAAATTAAAGAAGTTATATTCTGAAGGTGTGATCTGAATTGGGAGTTTATAAATGGATCCATATCTCTACCTAGCTCTTGTATTTATACAACTTGCTCTATATTCTAACTTAAAAACATTCGCTTTTTAAATCTAAATTGATTATATTTTTAAGATTCATTCTGTGGGATATAATAAATAAATCAAAGGTTTGGAGGTGTTTAACATAAAGCTTCTGCCGAAGAAGAAGTTGTAAACTTTAGCCTAATATTAATCTGAGCAAGATATTTTTGGGGAGTTGTTTTTCAAAGTGAAGTAGGTTTGTAAACTTGAAAAAAATTACCATGTGTATTTCCTGTTCAAAATAGACCTTTCCAAAACATTTTCTCTCTGTTTTCACTTAGCTATATGTATTACTGATTTGTATTTAAGAATTGGAGGAAAACTGGGAAATTTGGAAGATCATATCTTATTTGTAATTCCTGAATAGGTTTTTAACTATCTTGATCACTGTAGTTAAGTTTTAATTTGGTTTCTTTTATTTGGTAATCAAATAATTCTTATGGGTTATGTTGAAATATTACTATATATGAAAAGGAATGGTTTGTCAAGAAAATGATTAGAAAGACTAGAGGAAGATTGTTTAATAATTTAAAAACATTTTGTAGGGCTTATTTGCACCATGTAGGTACAGTGAAAAGGTATATAAGGTAGCTCTGGTTTACTAATTTTAAGCCTTTGCCATCTGTTAAAGAGCTACCCCTTAAGATCTCCAGCTGTGGAATACTTTGTTAATCTGTTGGGGTTATTTATTTATTTTTTGATTTCTTGGAAACTATCTAATTGAAGAACATTCCTTGAGATATTCAGTATTCAAATCTTTTTTTCTAATTTGGGTTTCTTTCCTCTCATCCCTTATCTACTGCCTCTTTGTGATAATAATGTAAAATACCTTTTTAAACCTACTGATCTAAAAATAAAGTTTCTTCAGAATTAGGAGACTCTAGAGCTTAAAATCCATTTGAAACTTTAAATGAAATAATAGCTGCCGATTAGGCTCATGAAATGCTTTCATAGTTATTTATTTGATACCTCTTGCCTAGATGGCAATTTCACCTCCTTGACTCTTTCAGATATCCTTTTTCATTTCTTTTAATTTTTTGAAATTACAGATTTGACAGTTAAATTCATAAGTTTTCTTAGGCCAAATTGTTTTTATTTCTCATTTGTACAGAGTTGGATATGTTCCTAAGCAGAAGGGTTAGCTCATTTTTTTCATCTTCAGGCTTTTAAAAAGTTTAGTCTAAATGTTGTTAGGTAATGGAATAACCATTCCTTTTCAGCTTTGGGTACATTTCCAAACTGGCTGCCAGAGCCAGGAGAAAGTGAAGGCATTAAAACACTAACTTTGGTTGGTTGCTACTTTCTTAGTGCTGAGACTATAACCTTTGTTGGTTGGTTGATAGAGAACAAGAGAGCACAGTCCTCGGTCCACTAACAGGTAAGGAAATAATAACCAGTTGGTGTGAGAGGGAGGTTACTTGGTAGCATTTATTTTCTTATTTATCCCCAAATATAATGTCCCATAAATAGGACACTGTGAGTGACTACATTCCATTGATTTAGGGATATGCAGCACCTTTTTATTTAGAATAAGATCTGAAATTTAATAGGGATATATCACTCTGTACCACAAAATATAATTGATCTATTTTGCAGAGGCAACACTGTTAACATTTATCCTACAGTCCCCATAGCTTTAAATACATATCTGCCTGTCTTATTCTCCTTTCAGCTTTTCCTTGATCAGATGCTATGTGCTTTGACCTTCCTTTTCTCCATTTACTTTATTTCTGTAATAAAGCTAACTGTTTTTCAATATCTTTACCATCATCTATTATTTGGATATGTCTTACTGCTTTAATTTCTACATTCTAGCCATTAATTATTATTCCTGATCCATCTTGACCCAAAACAAAATGGTCTTGCATTTTAAAAAAGATTTTGAATCTGTGTTACATATGTCCACTATTCTGTCCTCCCAGTTTTAAAGATGAATGCTTGATGAATAAACCCTTTTCAAGGGCAGTAGTCATAGCTTTTAAAAATGCAGGTTTAGCCTTGTATTGCTATGATATTGGCCTATACTGTGACTTATTAAATTACTGATGACTTGAAAACTGATAACAAGTTCAGCTTCTGATACTTCCTGAAATTTAGTAGCATTCCTGTTAATATGCTTGATTATTCTATTTCTACTTTCAATCCATCTTCTTCTCTTTGACAGAAGAATTAACTGGGACTCTTTTGATATATCTGAGGTTGAATGCCTTTTCCCTGTCCCTTTAAAGACAACTATGGTCTTGTTTCCTGTCCTAATTTATTTATTATTTTTTTGCTTCGATCTTCCACTCGAAGTTGAGTGGTTTGTCACAGAGTGTGTTATGGCTTAGACCAAAATAGGTCCCTTCTTAATAGTTACTGAGGAATTAATCATTTGTGGTGACAGACTTCTAAAATTCAAATTAAGAAGGCACTAAAGAAATTATGCCCAAAGATAGCTCCTTTTTGTCCTGAGGATAAGTCATTACAAACTCAAATGACCAGAGAATGTAATTTCTTAATAAGAATTTTTTCTTAAATTTATATTCAGCTCTCTATTTCAGTGCTTCTCTCCTACCAGAGGTGCAAGGAGTGATCCTAGAACCACAGATTCAGCCAAGACCACGGAGAGCTTTTGACGTCAGGGGTCCACTTTCTCTACTGAACCCTTGGAGACAGAATATCCAGCTTCTGGAGAGAGTGGGAAAGGATAATAAACAAGTGGGTGCTTTCCATTATTTACTTGGGTTTATTTATAGATTGGAGTGTCCTTCCATTGCCCATTTTATTCTATTGGTAAAAATCCTTGGGTTCATATTAAGAACCAAGTGGGGCTACAATCTGTTTGTTTTTCTGAGTGCAAAGTAGTGCCCTTTGGACTGACTGTCTCTGATGGGTGACATTTGCAAGGTCCCATCTGTTGGTCTGTCTGTAAATTCATGCTGAAACTCCCTCGTGCCAACCACTTGCCTAATAATTAACTGTTGCCTGTCATTGTTTTCTGTTTTTCTACCTACTTAATTTCCCCCTACTGCCTCCTGTGTGTTTGGCATCCTTATCCCTTTGGTTCCCACCACAGGAACTTCAGGGTGAGTGAGGGAGTTTAACTGATTGCCTCTGTTATTTCTAGATTTTGTTAGAGATGTTACCTGCTTGCAGTGAAATAAATTGTGATGATTCAAAGAGAAAGAAAAATTGTTCATAATGATTTATATAGGGGAATGGATATATAGTCAACAGAGAATGAATATAAGGATTGTTGAACAGCTGTGAAATAAGTTAATTAGGCCTGGCTTCTATTACACTTGGAAGCCCAGAAGCAGACTGGCTAATAACTAATCAAGTATATATGTGAGGTTTTTTTAAAGGATTACTTTCCAGAAGAGGCAAAAGACAACTTACCAAAATATATCCAACATGACAAAATTATTTTGTGGCAAAAGAGTTAAAAAGATTGAAAAGCATAATACAGAGCTCAGAATGAGAATAATATATTGTAAATGAGGAAGTCTAGAAATGAGTAAATTAGCTGTGAGCTTTCTAGCAGCCAGTGCAAGATGGAAATAATAATTAACCGATTATAAGCCTTTAAGATATAAAAGCAAATGAATTATGTAGGCAAATCACAAGAGTTTCTGGTATTGAGAACATATTTATCTGAAAGAAAAAGAGGAAAGTGCTTTGGGTCCAGAAGAAATAGCCACAGGAAGAATCATTCTTGATTATAAGAAAGTAGATTAATAGCTGTACTTTAATCTTCCAGTGTGTAATATCTATAGATACTGTAAAGTGGGCAGAATTAGATTGGATTCAAACAGTTAAAGACTAACCCCACAAATAATGAAAATATAATTATAGTTATCTTAGAAACACAGTTGTAGAAAATATTTGTAAATCTTATATTTTTTCAAAATATCAACATATCCCTGGCCATCAAGGAAGTCTAGAGATACATTCTAGCTCATTTCTGGCTCTCTTGGGTACATTGAAATTCAGACTGTCAAAACATTTGCAGATAAAAGGAAAAAATGGAGAATACATTCTTTGAAAAATATCCTGAAAGTATATAGTTTCTAGCATATTGTCCAACCAGATGATTTGAGGAGCTATATAGAACGCGGGGTGGCATGCCCCAGGGGTCGGTAGATAATGTGGTGCAGAAGTGTGTGTGTTACTATACATCTAACTCTAAAAACTGAAACAATTTTATGTCCAGTGAGGAAGAAAATGTTTCGTTTTATATTTATGTTTTTCATCTCAAAACTAAGGATTTTGCCTTTACTGGTTTTATTTAACATTTTAAAAATATTTCTTTAACACTGACTTAGGTCCTTTTTCAGTTTTTTAGTAAGAAGGACTAGGAAATATTTTCATATATTAAATGTGTTAATCAAGTTAAAAGCTCTTAATTAGTTTGAGGATAGACCATTTTGCAAAAACTTTGCTGCTAATTTCTCTTAGATATTGGCCAATCATGAAGACTTAATGGTCATATAACAAAAGATGAACAGATCTCTGAAATATTTTACATTTGATTCACTGAGAGAATGAATGGATGAACATTTGTGGAGCTAGGTATAAATGATATAAATAATGATCAAGTCATGTCCCCTGCTTTTAGAGTTTACTAGGGGATTATAAAACTAAGAAAGTAAGCCAAGTATATTATAGTGTGAAAAGTGCTCTCAGAAATGGTTCGTATGGGTAAAAAATAAAGAAGTGAAAACTTGGGAATAATTCCCTGTGAAGGATGAGACATTTAGTTGAAATTTTAGGACACTTACTTGGGAAAGGATCTCCCAGGAAGAGAAAGTACAGAGACCTTAACATAGATCTTTGAAGAAGAAAGAGTAGGCCTTATATATAGTAGGGGAAATGGGAAAAAATCA